>NC_086444.1:824616544-825292169 GCF_028390025.1 Pseudophryne corroboree
AGACTGTTGACGACATGAGACAGCCGGCAAATCAGTTAATACCTGTACAGGCGTCTCAAACACCGTCAGGGGCTCTAAAGCGCCCGTTACCTCAGGTCGATACAGACACAGACACGGACACTGACTCCAGTGTCGACGGTGAGGAAACAAACGTATTTTCCAGTAGGGCCACACGTTACATGATCACGGCAATGAAGGAGGTTTTGAACATTTCTGATACTACAAGTACCACAAAAAAGGGTATTATGTGGGGTGTGAAAAAACTACCCGTAGTTTTTCCCGAATCAGATGAATTAAATGAGGTGTGTGATGAAGCGTGGGTTTCCCCCGATAAAAAACTGCTAATTTCTAAAAAGTTATTGGCATTATACCCTTTCCCGCCAGAGGTTAGGGCGCGTTGGGAAACACCCCCTAGCGTAGATAAGGCGCTCACACGCTTATCAAAACAAGTGGCGTTACCGTCCCCTGATACGGCCGCCCTCAAGGAACCAGCTGATAGGAAGCTGGAAAATATCCTTAAAAGTATATACACACATACTGGTATTATACTGCGACCAGCAATCGCCTCAGCCTGGATGTGCAGTGCTGGGGTGGCTTGGTCGGATTCCCTGACTGAAAATATTGATACCCTGGACAGGGACAATATATTATTGACTATAGAGCATTTAAAGGATGCATTTCTATATATGCGAGATGCACAGAGGGATATTTGTACTCTGGCATCAAGAGTAAGTGCGATGTCCATTTCTGCCAGAAGAGGATTATGGACGCGACAGTGGTCAGGGGATGCGGATTCCAAATGGCATATGGAAGTATTGCCGTATAAAGGGGAGGAGTTATTTGGGGTCGGTCTATCGGACCTGGTGGCCACGGCAACGGCTGGAAAATCCACCTTTTTACCCCAAGTCACCTCGCAGCAGAAAAAGATACCGTCTTTTCAGGCTCAGTCCTTTCGTCCCCATAAGGGCAAGCGGGCAAAAGGCCACTCATATCTGCCCCGGGGCAGAGCAAGGGGAAAAAGACTGCAGCAGACAGCTTCTTCCCACGAACAGAAGCCCTCCCCCGCTTCTGCCAAGTCCTCAGCATGACGCTGGGGCCTTACAAGCGGACTCAGGCACGGTGGGGGCCCGTCTCAAGAATTTCAGCGCGCAGTGGGCTCACTCGCAAGTGGACCCCTGGATCCTGCAGGTAGTATCTCAGGGGTACAAATTGGAATTCGAGACGTCTCCCCCTCGCCGGTTCCTGAAGTCTGCTTTACCAACGTCTCCCCCCGACAGGGAGGCGGTATTGGAAGCCATTCACAAGCTGTATTCCCAGCAGGTGATAATCAAGGTACCCCTCCTACAACAGGGAAAGGGGTATTATTCCACGCTGTTTGTGGTACCGAAGCCGGACGGCTCGGTGAGACCCATTTTAAATCTGAAATCCTTGAACACTTACATAAAAAGGTTCAAGTTCAAGATGGAATCACTCAGAGCAGTGATAGCGAACCTGGAAGAAGGGGACTATATGGTGTCTCTGGACATCAAGGATGCTTACCTCCATGTCCCAATTTGCCCTTCTCACCAAGGGTACCTCAGGTTTGTGGTACAGAACTGTCACTATCAGTTTCAGACGCTGCCGTTTGGATTGTCCACGGCACCCCGGGTCTTTACCAAGGTAATGGCCGAAATGATGATTCTTCTTCGAAGAAAAGGCGTCTTAATTATTCCTTACTTGGACGATCTCCTGATAAGGGCAAGGTCCAGAGAACAGTTAGAGGTCGGAGTAGCACTATCTCAAGTAGTACTACGACAGCACGGATGGATTCTAAATATTCCAAAATCGCAGCTGATTCCGACGACACGTCTGCTGTTCCTAGGGATGATTCTGGACACAGTACAGAAAAAGGTGTTTCTCCCGGAGGAGAAGGCCAAGGAGTTATCCGACCTAGTCAGGAACCTCCTAAGACCAGGCCAAGTGTCAGTACATCAATGCACAAGGGTCCTGGGAAAGATGGTGGCTTCTTACGAAGCGATTCCATTCGGCAGATTCCACGCAAGAACTTTTCAGTGGGATCTGCTGGACAAATGGTCCGGATCGCATCTTCAAATGCATCAGCGGATAACCCTGTCTCCAAGGACAAGGGTGTCTCTCCTGTGGTGGTTACAGAGTGCTCATCTCCTAGAGGGCCGCAGATTCGGCATTCAGGATTGGGTCCTAGTGACCACGGATGCCAGCCTGAGAGGCTGGGGAGCAGTCACACAGGGAAAAAATTTCCAGGGCTTGTGGTCAAGCATGGAAACGTCACTTCACATAAATATCCTGGAACTAAGGGCCATTTACAATGCCCTAAGTCAGGCAAGACCTCTGCTTCAGGGTCAGCCGGTGTTGATCCAGTCGGACAACATCACGGCAGTCGCCCACGTAAACAGACAGGGCGGCACAAGAAGCAGGAGGGCAATGATGGAAGTGGCAAGGATTCTTCGCTGGGCGGAGAATCATGTGATAGCACTGTCAGCAGTGTTCATTCCGGGAGTGGACAACTGGGAAGCAGACTTCCTCAGCAGACACGATCTTCACCCGGGGGAGTGGGGACTTCACCCAGAAGTCTTCCACATGATTGTGAACCGTTGGGAAAAACCAAAGGTGGACATGATGGCGTCCCGCCTCAACAAAAAACTGGACAGATATTGCGCCAGGTCAAGGGACCCTCAGGCAATAGCTGTGGACGCTCTGGTAACACCGTGGGTGTACCAGTCAGTGTATGTGTTCCCTCCTCTTCCTCTCATACCAAAAGTACTGAGAATCATAAGAAGGAGAGGAGTAAAGACTATACTCGTGGCTCCGGATTGGCCAAGAAGGACTTGGTACCCGGAAATTCAAGAGATGCTCACGGAAGACCCGTGGCCTCTACCTCTAAGAAAGGACCTGCTCCAGCAGGGACCATGTCTGTTCCAAGACTTACCGCGGCTGCGTTTGACGGCATGGCGGTTGAACGCCGGATCCTGAAGGAAAAAGGCATTCCGGATGAAGTCATCCCTACCCTGATCAAAGCCAGGAAGGATGTAACCGTACAACATTATCACCGTATTTGGCGTAAATATGTTGCATGGTGCGAGGCCAGGAAGGCCCCTACAGAGGAATTTCAACTGGGTCGTTTCCTGCATTTCCTGCAAACAGGACTGTCTATGGGCCTCAAATTGGGGTCCATTAAGGTTCAAATTTCGGCCCTGTCAATATTCTTCCAAAAAGAACTGGCTTCTGTTCCTGAAGTTCAGACGTTTGTCAAGGGAGTACTGCATATACAGCCTCCTTTTGTGCCTCCAGTGGCACCTTGGGATCTCAATGTAGTTTTGGGATTCCTAAAATCACATTGGTTTGAACCACTCACCACTGTGGACTTAAAATATCTCACATGGAAAGTGGTAATGCTGTTAGCCCTGGCTTCAGCCAGGCGTGTCTCAGAATTGGCGGCTTTATCCTATAAAAGCCCTTACCTAATTTTTCATACGGACAGGGCAGAATTGAGGACTCGTCCTCAATTTCTCCCTAAGGTGGTTTCAGCTTTTCACTTAAACCAGCCTATTGTGGTGCCTGCGGCTACTAGGGACTTGGAGGATTCCAAGTTGCTGGACGTAGTCAGGGCCCTGAAAATATATGTTTCCAGGACGGCTGGAGTCAGAAAATCTGATTCGCTGTTTATCCTGTATGCACCCAACAAGCTGGGTGCTCCTGCTTCTAAGCAGACGATTGCTCGTTGGATTTGTAGTACAATTCAGCTTGCACATTCTGTGGCAGGCCTGCCACAGCCAAAATCTGTAAAAGCCCATTCCACACGGAAAGTGGGCTCATCTTGGGCGGCTGCCCGAGGGGTCTCGGCTTTACAACTTTGCCGAGCAGCTACTTGGTCAGGGGCAAACACGTTTGCTAAATTCTACAAATTTGATACCCTGGCTGAGGAGGACCTGGAGTTCTCTCATTCGGTGCTGCAGAGTCATCCGCACTCTCCCGCCCGTTTGGGAGCTTTGGTATAATCCCCATGGTCCTTTCGGAGTCCCCAGCATCCACTAGGACGTTAGAGAAAATAAGAATTTACTTACCGATAATTCTATTTCTCATAGTCCGTAGTGGATGCTGGGCGCCCATCCCAAGTGCGGATTGTCTGCATTACTTGTACATAGTTATTGTTACAAAAATCGGGTTATTGTTGTTGTGAGCCATCTTTTCAGAGGCTCCTTCTGTTATCATGCTGTTAACTGGGTTCAGATCACAAGTTGTACGGTGTGATTGGTGTGGCTGGTATGAGTCTTACCCGGGATTCAAAATCCTTCCTTATTGTGTACGCTCCTCCGGGCACAGTATCCTAACTGAGGCTTGGAGGAGGGTCATAGGGGGAGGAGCCAGTGCACACCAGGTAGTCCAAAAGCTTTTTACTTTTGTGCCCAGTCTCCTGCGGAGCCGCTATTCCCCATGGTCCTTTCGGAGTCCCCAGCATCCACTACGGACTATGAGAAATAGAATTATCGGTAAGTAAATTCTTATTTTTACTCCAGAGTTTTGACTAAAAAAGGATTAGAATAATACAAAGAAGATATTTCTAATGTAGTCTTTGTATGTTTCATTTACTTTATAGAGTGAAAACTCCGGCATATACATTAGTATGACAGGAAAGGCTCTGCCACACCTCACCGCACATCACTGGTGCAGTGAGGTGAGGCAGAGGTTTTTGTATAAACAAGAGTTTTGACTATATAAAGTATATGAAAAATACAAATAATATAAAATATCTTCTTTGTATTATTCTAATGATTTTTATAGTCAAACCTCTGGCGTAAAAAGTCTATAGGAGGTGAGGCACATTTCTGATCAAAACTTACCCCTTTGGCTCATAGATTGTGTGTGTGTGTGTGTGTGTGTGTGTGTGTGTGTGTGTGTGTGTGTGTGTGTGTGTGTGTGTGTGTGTGTGTGTAAACCTGGCTCTTGTAGTAGCCAGCGCCTCCTCAGCCATTTACTGTACCTCACCGCATGCCCCCGGAGTCGGCTGCTGGGAAAAATTAATCTCCCAACAGTCCTTGCACCTCCCAGCAGCCCCCTCCTCAGTGTAAAGATGGAGGGCAGACCAACGGAAAGCTCCGGGCAGGTGATTAGAAATTTTTGTATTTTATTTTTTTATGTGCCGCGGGGTTTTCAACTCTGAAAACCCCATGACTATTTTTTTAAAACTGAATACTGCAGGCATCTAGACCATGCATTCCCGCAGTAATCCAAAATTGGGTGCAAGGTTAGCAAGTTTTTTTCTACCTTGCTAAACCAATTGAATTCCCCCTTAGAGGTGAGGTAAATCATGATATAAGAGACACAATGTTAAACAGCTGCAAAAATGTGGGGACGCAGCCTTCCAGCTCCATAGAATGCCATTCCGCATTGTATATGTAAATTCATATTTCACAGACAGATTGTAGCCGGGACAACACTCAATATGTTGTTTGGTGTGGCTGGAGTAGGACTTGGCAAACTGAAGGGAAAATTCCATAGGCAAAACATGCAAAATTTCACAACCAAGTCTGGAATTTTATTAATTTTTACAAGGATGTCTCACAGATTCTGTTAATATTCTTACCTCTCACCACAAGGATGTCTCACAGATTCTGTTAATATTCTTACCTCTCACCACACATCAGTGCTGCAAGTATGGCGGTACGGTGTACTGGTAAGAAATTCCCAGCCAGCACGCCATACCGCCAGGCCATCCACCATACCTGCATCCCACTGCTGTGTGAGGGGAGGAGAGCGCAGCGCCTCTCCTGCCCCTCAATTCTCTATGATGTCCGGTCTCCAGCGGTGGCTGCGGCGGGGTGAATCTCAATAAGGCACCGGTTTGCTAGCCAATCAGAGCTCACGGAACAGGAGCCACGGCTCCTGATTGGCTGCTGGTCCGCGAGCTCTGATTGGCTAATGAACCGGCGCCTCATTTGAGATACCCGCCGCCGGAGACCGGAGTAAGACTTCACGGGTAATGAAGGGCAGGAGAGGCGCGTGCTGCACTTTCCTCCCCTCACATAGAAGAACCAACAGAGGCAGCGGTGAGCAGGGGCGGGGGCACAGTAGGGCATTGTATATCTGGCTCTCTGGGGCAATACATATCTGGCACAGTGGGGCATTGTAATACAATTTTTTCTACTTGCACCACTGCCACACATGCAAAAATTATCCAGTCAGCTTTGAGGAAGCCCATGGTACTACTATAATTGCTCAGGTTTACATGACTGGTAAGAGTTATTATTCATTTTTGCAATATTGTCTCTTACAATTAGGCATCTGTCAGCTTCTGATGTGCCAGAAATGACACCCTGATGCTAGGAGAGGTTCCCAGCTTGTCTTCAGATCTCCCCCCTTTATACCTTGGTGAATCGAGACAGGATTGCAACTGGAGGTGGGGATTTAGCGTGCATTCGAAAAATGTGTAAAATAACTACACAATGTAATCACAATATAGTTACTGGTCAGCTATAGAGCAGATACTATGTACACAGGTGGATTTTCAACATGCAGCCCTCCAGCTGCTGTGGAACTACACATCTCAACATGCCCTGCCACAGTTTTAGCATGCCCTAATAGCAAAACTGTGGCAGTGCATGCTGGAATGTGTAGTTCCACAGCATCTGGAGTGCCGTATGTTAAATACCCCTTGTTTAGAACCGAATACATACGTTTTACCCAGTGCCGTTTCTTGCGGCGGGCGAGCCGTGCAACCGCACGGGGCGCCCGCTGCGGCACTTCCTGAGCACTTTCAAACCCCCCTCCCCTCTCCTCCCGAGTGCCCAGCTCGGGGGGCGGGATTTCGCGGAATGACGCGTTTGCGTCGTGACGTCACGACCCAATCGCGTCATTCCGCGAAACCCCGCCCCCCGAGCTGGGCACTCGGCAGGAGGGAGAAGGGGGAGCCAAGACGGGCAGCGCTGCGCAGACGAGGGAGAGGCGGCAGAAGAGCGGGAAGAACCGCTTCAAATGTAAGTCAGCCCCTCTCCCTCTCTCTCTCTCCCTCCCCCCCACCACCACCTGCCGTACTGTGTAAAATGGGGACACTTTCCTGCCGCAATGTGTAAAATGGGGACACTTTCCTGCCGCAATGTGTAAAATGGGGACACTTTCCTGCCGCAATGTGTAAAATGGGGGCACGTGCCTGCCGTACTGTGTAAAATGGGGACACTTTCCTGCCGCAATGTGTAAAATGGGGGCACGTGCCTGCCGCAATGTGTAAAATGGGGACACTTGCCTGCCGTGCTGTGTAAAATGGGGTCACGTGCCTGCTGTAATGTGTAAAATGAGGACTTTTTTTTTTTTTATCCTGTGGTGGCCGTGATGATGAGATCAGATGAGGCCACACCCATCTTAACAAAGCCACGCCCATTTTAACGAGGTCACGCCCCCTTGCCGGGAGCGCGAGCGCCGCATACTTTTCCTCTTTATATCTATGGGGGGGCGCATTTTTTCTTATGTGAATGGGGGGGGGGGCACATTTTTAAATCTCGCACTGGGAGCCAAATTGGTTAGAAACGGCCCTGGTTTTACCCATGACCGGGATCCCGGCTGTCATGATCCAGACAGCGTGATCCTGGCCACCAGTATGTCGGCAGCGGGGCGAGCGCTAGAAAGTGCCGGATCGGTAGCTTGCCACAGGTTATATTCTCCCTATTTGGGTGTCGTGGACACCCATAAGGGAGAAAAGCCTGTGGCGCCTGAATTCTGGCGGCGGCATTTCTCTGTCGGGATTCCTGTGTCGGCATTGTGACCTCCGGGATCCCGACAGGGGGTATCGTGATCACCTCCCATTTAGAACATACAGTATGTGCAGACTTCCACATCCCCAATTGAGTATGAAGCATTCTCTGTTTGTGTAAAACCAATGTGCACTAAAGTGTAAAATCACTTTAAAGATAAATGAGTGTGTTTTCACCATGTGCAATCAATCAACTTTATGCTTATACCAGGGTCCCAGCGCACACAGCTCAGACTCCTCCAGAGGCTGCACAGCGGCGGCAATTGTGAGTGGTGGGCCCTGATGCAAAAATATGCTTTGTGCTCCCTTCCACCGTCCTACTCTGAGTTTATAATATGCCACACAGTAGTGCGCCATGTGACCGCCAAACAATACAGACCGCATCCCAGTGACTGCCAAACAGTATAGAGTGCAACAGGGTGTAGTATGTGATGCCAACGGTTGGGCTCCCGGAGGCCAGCATACCAGCGCCGGAATCCCGACCGCCGTCATACCGACAGCTGGGCAAGCGTCGTGGACCCCGAAGAGAGAGAAAAGATGTCGATTTGCCGGCAGTCGGGATTCCGGCGCCAGTATGGTGGTCGTCGGGAGCCCGGCGCCGGCAACCTGAAGACCACCCAGTGCAACCACGTAATGGCAATCAAATACAATATTTTCTGTCGGCAAATAGAGATCATCAGGGACAGAAAAATAACATTATAAAATTGTAATATTAGAGAGAAATTACTCTGAAGATGGAATCTAGAGTTGTATTGTAACCTCAACCTTAGTGTATATTTTAAAACACCTTCCACACCCTAGTGCCATCCTGTACCTGAACTGATAGCCACCGAGAGTTCAGCAGCAAGTCCAGAAAAATTCCACAGTGTCTGATGTCAGCAGCATTGCTCCGAGGCTAAACATATGGTGCGAAGTAGAGCGTGACATGGAAAGGCAATGGATTGAAAGGTGACAAGCACACAATCCTGCAAGGTGCAGCCAAGTTATCAGTTGAAAGAAGCTGCCCCATTCACAAAGTGATTCTCCAGCGTTTTTTCTGCAATTGCTAAGGCCCGGCGGGAATCCTGGTGCCTGTAAACAAATCCCGGGCTGTTAAAGACTTGGCAAGGGTGAACTGTAGACCTTTCTCAGAAGACTGTCTCTCCTTAGATAACGGTGGATATCCAGGAGGCAGGGGCAACTGTTTGCGGTCTCCGTCCAGACCTCCTCCTCTCTAGCAGGCAGTGGCATTGACTCTGAGCACTAGGTGGTGAAAGGTCTCCGGGAAAATGCTGCGGCAGACATTTTTGTGCCTTTTAGTGGGGGGGCAGGGTCGCACATGCACAGATGGCTCATGTGCCACATATAGCTAATGGGAGTGCAGACTCACACAAGGGTAGGGGATAGGCAGACACCTATTGGCAGGGGGGAATCGGCACCTATGGGTGGGGGGAGCAGACATCTATGGGAAGGGAGGTGGGCAGACATCAGTGGGTGGGATGCGGTCAAGATGCCGCCGGCCGGAATCCCGGCGGTCGAAATACCGACGCCGGAATCCCGACCGCCACAATCCCGACATATTCTCCCTCTGTGGGTGTCCACGACACCCATAGAGGGAGAATATAATAGTGTGCCGAGCGTAGCGAGGCACCGTGCCCGCAGCGTGGCGAGTGAAGCGAGCCCGCAAGGGGCTGCGTTCCGCTCGCCACCCCTGTCGGGATTGTGTGGTCGGGATTCCGGCGTCGGGATTTCGACCGCTGGGATTCCGGCCGGCGGCATTTAGTACTGATCCCCAGTGAGCATGTGGGAGCAGAGAGATATCAGGATGGAGAGGAGTTGACAAACAGGGTGAGAACATGTAGGACAAATTGAAGAATTTGTCTCCAACTGGAGAATTCACAGCTGTGTGTGAATAGAGGCAGTATGCGGCTGTGATCATCAGCACTGATAGTTGGTAGGACACCCCTATAAGTCTGCTCAGATGGCTAGACTGTAGAGTAGCAATGCTACGGCTGCACTAAGGTAAGGGGGCAGGTCCTTCAGGCAGAGGGGCCCATCCAAGTGGTGGCACCACCTGTGTGTGTGGCTATGTGTAATAGGGGGTGTGGTCTTGTGGGAGCCTCGCTGACGTCACTAAAGGGGGCATGGCTTCACAGCAGAAGCCCTTAAATACCTCACTCCGGGAGTGTGCAGTCTGCCCCTGGAGACTCTTCCAGCACTGCCGACTCCTTCTCAGTGACAGGAGCCGAATGCTGCAGGTTAATGTCACACTGTGGCACACAGCTCCTGTCACAGCGGTGGAGTCGTCATTTTGGAGTCTACATGTTGGTGTCAATCCTTGGAAGGATGACACCTGGTAGCAGCCCACGTTCCCCGAACCCCCTTGTGATGCCATTGGCCCACCCTACTCAATGCATTGGGCCAGTATGACAGTGCTGAAAATGGTCTGACCAGGAGAAAAGTGATTGGTGTTTGTGGCAGCGGTGGACCCTTTAGTTCCCAGTGCACCTGCAGCTATTTTAGTTGCACTGTATTTTAGCTGAAACTGCATACCCACTGTGAAAGTATGCACGCCCAATTTCTGTGACTATGCCCATTCCAGACCCAAAACTGTATCCAATCTTAAGTCATGTCTACAAAAAAAATGCACAATGCAAAAAACTTGAGATAAAAAAAGCGCAAATCCTATGACTAACTCTGAATAAGGCCCACTATGTTTAAAAATAAGAAAGTGAGCACAGCAGGGAAATTTACTCAAGGTCATTTTGCCCCTCCCTCAGTGCTAGGCTATACATAAAAAAAGTAGATTTAGAAGTGTCATATCTGTAACATAGTAGCATGACTGGGTCAATGAAGAATGCATTTGTATCCCAATGTGTCTCCTGTAATGTTGGATTATGGGGCCGATTCAGACCTGATCGCTAGGCTGCGTTTTCTCACAGCCTGCGATCAGATCTGAACTGCGCTGCACCGCAATGCATAGGCGCGACAGACAGCAGCAACGAGGTTCGCTGGTCAGCAACAGGATGGTGCGAAATTTCCGAATGCACTGGCGATCGCATGGAGATTGACAGGAAGAGGGCGTTTGTGGGTGGCAACTGACCATTTTCTGGGAGTGGCTGGAAAAATGCTGGCGTGTCCAAGCGTTAGCGGGGAGGGTTCCTGACGTCAATTCCAGTCCCAGACAGGCTGATGTGATCGCAGCGGCTAATTCCTTGGCTGCGCAGAGATTGCACAAAATCAGTTTGTGCAGCTCTGCTACACATGCGTTTGCACACTTGCACAGATAAAATACACTCCCACTGTAGGCGGCGACTATCTGATCGCATCAGTGCAAAAATCACTGCCTAGCGATCAGGTCTGAATTACCCCCTATATGCAGTAACCAATGGCAACCCACGTACATTCCTTATTAATAAAAAAAGAATATTGCACACCTTTGCACTTACTTCCTAATATGTAGAATACATGTAACACATTCAGCTATCGTTTTTGCTGTCAGCTATTGAGACAAATTAAAGCTGATATGTGATTTGTGGCCAGGGGTTACAGCACATGGGCGGGATGTAATGAAGTCCGAGTTTGGTGGCAGTGTGGGATGCCAGACGAACTCGGACATTTCTAAATGATTGCCCCTTTTAAAGAAAAATGTCCGAGATCGGCCGGCATCCTGCCGAGCTCGAACTTCATTACATCCCACCCCATGTGATTTGTTTGCACCAATAAATAAGATCAATGTTTGCACTATACTATTAACAAAGTGCAATGATCTTAAATATTTCTAATTTTGCGTTTAATGAGCAAAATGTATCAGGCAGGCAATTATTAAACTTTAGACTAAGCTGTCAGATACCATGACTATGAAAGATCTCTGTGACACGATGTTGTTGGCTGTGGTTGCAATAAACCATCTGGGAATTATGGGAAAATTGCCCACTTGGCAATACATAACAATGAGTCATGCCTCAGACTGCTGCCAGCTCAATGAGAGGATTTTCTGGGTTTTAAGTACAGGCAACGATTACAATATTCTCTCTATTTTCAAATGCTTATACGCTTTTCTATTCTGAATATTTTAAATGCCAGTAGAGAAACCAAGATAATTTATCCCTTTCTAAATGGGCTTGCTAGTGATGGTCCCAGTGAAAATTCAGAGAAGCTGTCAGGTGAATTGGAACATAACAAAAAGGAAGATTTGAAAACAAGGAACGTGTCTGTGTGAGAAACAGAGTATCCCAGGATAGAATTCCCTCACATTTGTGCCCAGAACAAACCCACTGACTGTTTCATGTAACATTGTATCCAGGGCTGTTACAGCTCATTCGGTATGGTTTCTCTGGTACACCTGGGTGTTTTTATGGCAATAATACAAAAACAATGTGTATCTACATTTTATAAATATCAACCTTTTATAAAAAAGAGAGATAAGGAACAATAATGTTCTCCTTAATTATCAGCATATCCCAGCTTCTGGCAAACTGTCATGTAAAGCTAAACATACTGTATCTTATTTGCTTTAAATAGTATCAGCAGATTTGGCACAATATCATCAAACATGCTCTCTGGCATTTCTTATATTATAAAGCTGTTTGGAAAGTATTAACCTTTTCAGAAATCATACTCTGCATTTTTGGTATGATTTAACCTTATTATGGTTCATTTCTGAAAATGCAAAACTGGGCCTAGGGCACAAATGCTATTTGCTCTTGTTCCAATATAGGCCCTCATTCTGAGTTGTTCGCTTGGTAATTTTCTTCGCATTGCAGCGATTTTCCGCTAATTGCGCATGTGCAATGTTCGCACTGCGACTGCGCCAAGTAAATTTGCTATGCAGTTATGTATTTTACTCACGGCATTACGAGGTTTTTTCTCCGTTCTGGTGATCGTAATGTGATTGACAGGAAGTGGGTGTTTCTGGGTGGAAACTTGCCGTTTTATGGGTGTGTGTGAAAAAACGCTGCCGTTTCTGGGAAAAACGTGGGAGTGGCTGGAGAAACAGGGGAGTGTCTGGGCGAACGCTGGGTGTGTTTGTGACGTCAAACCAGGAACGAAACTGACTGAACTGATCGCAGTGGCAGAGTAAGTATCGAGCTACTCAGAAACTGCAAAGAAATTTCTATTCGCAATTTAGAGAATCTTTCGTTCGCAATTTTGCTAAGCTAAGATTCACTCCCAGTAGGCGGCGGCTTAGCGTGTGCAATGCTGCTAAAAGCAGCTTGCGAGCGAACAACTCGGAATGAGGGCCATGTTGCTCCTGATGAAGCTGGATTGTACTCATACCAGTGAAACGCGTTGAGCTTTTCCCACATCTATCTGGACTCCACTTTCCAAACAGACCTACAGGACCATCACCATCCCTTGGCAAAAATTGGATTCTTTCTCCCACCACTGGATAAAGTATACTCAACCGGTTTGGCCCACACCTGCAGCTTTAAATGGACTTGTCCTAATGCTGATGCCCATCTGTGGATCCGGTAATTATCTGCAAAATACAGTACATCTACTTTGGGAGATTGTCCTATCCCTAAGGATTGGACTTTGGTCATATAGGAAAGTGGCATATTGCACAATTAAGTCTATCCAGATAAGCCGAATTAATTTTACCAATTAGTGGTAATAGGGATATATTCCTCTCTTAATTGTTTTTATATGAATTGTTAATAAATTGTTTATAATTCTATACACGAAGCAAACCATCTCTTATTAATTTATCAGTCAGCGCCGGTATATTTATATTTATTTTCCTCATTCCGAGTTGTTCGCTCGGTAATTTTCTTCGCATCGCAGCGATTTTCCGCTAATTGCGCATGCGCAATGTTTGCACTGCGACTGCGCCAAGTACATTTGCTAAGAAGTTTGGTATTTTACTCATGGCATTACGAGGTTTTTTTCTTCGTTCTGGTGGTCGGAGTGTGATTGACAGGAAGTGGGTGTTTCTGGGCGGAAACTGGCCGTTTTATGGGAGTGTGTGAAAAAACGCTACCGTTTCTGGGAAAAACGCGGGAGTGGCTGGAGAAACGGGGGAGTGTCTGGGCGAATGCTGGGTGTGTTTGTGACGTCAAACCAGGAACGACAAGCACTAAACTGATCGCACTGGAAGAGTAAGTGTCGAGCTACTCAGAAACTGCACAGATAAATCTTTTCGCTATATTGCGAATCTTTCGTTCGCAATTTTGCTAAGCTAAGATTCACTCCCAGTAGGCGGCGGCTTAGCGTGTGCAATGCTGCTAAAAGCAGCTTGCGGGCGAACATCTCGGAATGAGGGCCATAGTGCGGCCCCTAAGAACGAAACATTGCCCGTCTTATACATTCCCCTTTCAGACACACTTTATATAGGGAAATGCATTTGTAAGGGTTGGGTAAGAAATATCAACAGTTATAATGTCGGTAATTCATAATGTTGACTTGAGAATGCCAACTTAGTCAATGTCTAAATTGACCATGACAACTTTCATCATGTAGACAGTGATGAAATGTCTGCTACTGTACTAGCTCCAGTGGCTTCTTCCAGATCCCGGCAGTCATGTGACTGTCACTTCTGGGTCAGACCGATCACCTGACATTCCGGTAACCTACCCTTTAGTGCCTAACCCTAATCCCCCGTCCTACACACACACGCACACACACACACACACACACACACACACACACGCACACACACACACCTCTAGCATAACCCTAACCTCCCCTGCAGCGTTCCCTAACCCTGTCAATATCACAACTATTGTGGTGATGACATCATACATGTCATCATTGTTACTGTCGACCAGTGCTTTTTTTCAGCAGGAACCTCTCATTAAATATGACATAATCAGGAACTGGGTTCCCGAACCTGTCCTGGGCCAAAATGTATTTTCCATAAGATAAGTTTCATTTTAAAGACCATTTTGAGTGCCTTCTTTTCTAAAAACTATCTATCTATCTATCTATCTATCTATCTATCTATCTATCTATCTATCCATTTAAAATGTAAATGTATTGCTGTCGACCTTTTGACTACATCCCAGTTTGTAGGTGAAATGTGACTAATGCAGTATACTGTATAAACATCCAGACATAAAAGGTGACGTAATAAATGCAGTCCTGACGTCCCTTCACTCTTCTGATCAACAAAAGACATGAGGCTAAACTGAGCAATATGTGGAAGAAAACAGAATAGGTGTGTTCCTAAACTGGTATTACGTAAGTCAGATTTAGACCGTACGCACATCTCCACCTGAAAAGGAGTGCTATGAGCATGACCATCATTATGAATGAGGAGTACAATTACACACCACATTTGTGCAAACAGGAATTTATTGAATATCTGTATATGTTGCCATTTGTAAATTACCTTTATTCATTCTTTCTTGCTTAGTACGACTCTGCTCTAGGAGATCATAGAGTGGAAGTTCGTATGGATCAATGGGTACACCCATATTAGGTCAACAGTCAATAGATCCACTCCATATGGTCGACGTGAACATGGTCTACAGGGTTAAAAGGTTGACAGGGTAGTTAGGTTGACATGTGTTGCTGTCATGAAAATGGTTGACCAAAAAAAAAAAAAAAAAGTGGGCAAGCCGTTTTCGACACTCGATATGTCGTTCCACACATCACAGCTTGGCGGGCATTTGAATTTGTGATGTCAGTGCCTGCAGCAAGTCAGAAGGGCTTAGTACCTGCTGGTCGGTACCTGCAGGGGTGTCAGAAGGGCGGATGACCCAGGGGGCCTGCTGCCTCCCCTCCCCCATTGCAGAGAGCCGGGCAGGGAGAGAAATATCTGCAGCCTCTCTGCCCAGCCCAGCACTCGCTGCTCAGTGCTCTGTGCTGAGCTGGGCAGAGAGACAGCGGCAGTCTGTCTTCTCTCTCCCTGCATGGGAGATCACCAGCACCCCCGCCGCCTGCCATTTTAGAAGTGCCCCCCATAAACCCTCCCCCCCCCCCCCCCGTGCGACTGACACGGTCGCACAAACTACATATAGTTTTTCTGGTCTGGTCACACCTTTCCCCATTGGCCATGCCCCTTCCTTTTTTCCAGGCCCGGTAGAACTGTCAGTACCCGGCAGTGCGGAAACTACCTCAGGGGGCAGTCCAGCATCTCTGGTAGTGATGCAAAAGGGGGCTTCTGTGGGGCCATGTATCCTTTTCATGAAGCTACACACCCTTTTCAGACATGTGCAGGTGGGTTCATGACCGCACCAGGTGACGAAGGGCCCTCTGTATACTCAACCATGCACCGATATATCCAGGGGTGCCAACAGTTCTGCAGGGCCCTGGTATAAGGAGAAGGTGTGTCCAATGGGGAGGGTAGGCCGAACCCTGTTCTTTACAAAAAGCTAAATTATGTTCCATGTGCGGCTGCGCGCCGCTGTTCAATCCGAAGGGGGGCAGATGGTGGGGTACAGAACAGGAGTGATCGCTCGCTGCCCCATGCAGGGAGAAAGAAAACTGACTGCCGCTGCCTCTCCCCAGCTCAGCACACAGCACTGAGCAGCGTGTGCTGGGCTGGGGAAAAGGCTGCTGCAGAGGCAGTAAATTCTCTCTCTGTCCCTGCCCGGCTCTCTGCAGCGGAGGAGGAGAGGCAGAGGTCTCCAGGCCCCCCACTGGGCCACTCCAACAGGCCCGGGTAAAGAGTACCCCCCTCTCAGCTCCACTGCTGCTGGCTCCTTCTCGCTGACAGGAGCCAAGTGCAGCAGGATAATGTCACACTTCAGCACCCGGTTCCTGTCACTGCTGAGGAGCTGGAATTTTGGTGTCAACCCCTGCAAGGATGATGTGCAGCTCACCCCCCCCCCCCCCCCCCCTATGACATTCCTGACTGGCTGAAGATTATGACGTCACAAATTAAAGTGCCCGCCAAGTTGTGATAAACTGTCTCCCTGCATGGCTCTCTACAATGGGGTAGGGGGGCAGCGAGACCAAGGGCTCCAACAGGCCCAGGCCTGGTTAAAGAGTAACTGCCCCCTCCCCCCATCTTAGCGCCACTGGATATATCTGTAGATATATCAGGCATCGGCTATTCTTTCCAGGGGACCAGGAGCACTACCTGATTTTCAGGTGCCTCCCAGTCATTCTGGGATGGTAGACAAGTATGCTGCAGGGCTGACACGATATGTCTGGGAATTAAATCTTTTACAGATATATCGGGAGTACACACCTGCCAACCCGCTCGTGATAGTACATTCGATTGTATGAACGATATAATGGACCTCATATCGCGCAGTGTGTACACAGCATTAGTCTCACAGACATTCGGCTACAGTACACTAGTATACATTTTTTTTACATCTATGTTTAAACATTTTATTATCAACTGCAGTATAGAGTATACTACACTATAGATCAGTGGTTCCAAACATTTTTTGAGTCAAGGCGCCCTAGAGTATCAGAAATTTTTCACGGCACCCCTAGGTCAAAAGTTTCTTATTGAGAAATTCAGAAAAAAATATTAAATTAAATAAATTATGTTTATATGTCATCCTTGGGCTCAGTTATGTGGTGAAGGACAAGATTCACTTCTGTTTGTACACATATTTTATGAATGGAAGCCACAAGCAATGGTTTTGTCTCTAACCTGACCGTAAATAATTTGAATTGGTCCTGGATCACCAATCCAGGGCGCACCTGCAAGTACCCCGAGGAACCCTAAGGTACCTAGGCACTAGATACTTGAGGTTGAACTGTAGCCACAGTTCCACCTATTCGTAAGATACAGATGGAGCCATGTTTATCTTGGCTTCTCTGCTGCACCTAGGCACACCATGGTTTATTAGCATAAGCCTTTCATCTACTGTTCTCAGCTGCAATACAATACAGAGAGAACAATACATCAGGGGATTAACTCATTACAGCAGGGTATTAAGTCCGACTGCCCTGGCTCAATTAATCCTATTAAAGGCCAATATAAAGATGGCTCTATCTGTATGTGTTCCAGGATATTGTAATTTAGTGTCATGGACTATATAGAGGTTTTTATGTCATTTGAGCCTCATAAAATGTAACTGTACCTTTGACAGTTTAGTGCGGTTCTTTATTGCTACATTTTAACAGACTGGTGTGTATTGAATAGGGATATTAGTAATACAGGTGTCATACTCTAGACTACACAAAAGTGAATCAGAGAAGGTGCAGCCTTAATAATTAACATTGGGCCTAATTCAGACCTGATCATAGCAGCAAATTTGTTAGCACATGGGGGTGGGGGGGGGGAGAGATATCACATGTGCAGAGAGAGTTAGATTTGGGTGGGTTATAATGTTTCTGTGCAGGGTAAATACTGGCTGCTTTATTTTTACACTGCAACTTAGAGTTCAGTTTTAACACACCCCACCCAAATCTAACTCTCCCTGCACATGTCTGAATTAGGCCCATTGTTGTCTAAAAATGTCAGTGTACACTATAGCAGTCACATATTTTAGATATAAACTTAATTCTGTAGAAGCTAACACTCCTTCATGTATAGTATTAATAAATTAATAAACACAGATCACTGGGAATTCTTGTGATGCCTGTATTTAGAACAGTCACATTTTGCAGTCATTGCAAACCATTAGATAGCCTGGATGACAGCTGACCTTTATCCCTTTTAAATCTCTCTTTGGTGCCTTAATCAATTCTACCCTTAAATATGTGGAAATTGCAGTTACTGCATGTTTAAGGGCAGAATTATTTGTTGCTGGTATTGATACAGAAAGTAGGAGATATGGGTCGGTGTTAAACCTTCACCAGTGATTATGCCCATCCCATCGTGCCCTGTATACCCACTGCCTACCCACCTGAGTACATACCGCCATAAAGATGTGTCCATTAGCGTGGGTTGGCAGTACCCTCATCACATGGACACTACTGCTGCACTGCACCGCTCTGAGCATCCTAAGGACAGTGCAGCCTGCAGTGTGCGGAGCCAGAATGTCCACACAGGCCAGCACCCAGCTAGCCAGATAAAGTGGCAGCAAGGGTGCCACGCCAGGACACTCCGCCCTGTGCACAACACCAGTCACACCGCCCTCCTTATGGCCTTGATTATGCCTTCCACCTCATCCACTTCTAGTTAGTTATTGTCAGAGCCGGCCCTAGGCATAGGCAAAGTAGGCAATTGCCTAGGGCATCTGGTAAGCCTAGGAGCACAAATTAATACAAAAGAAGCAGAAAAACAGTTGACTCCTGTTGGGGAGCACTCAATTTCAGACATAAAGAAATCTAGGATAAATATCTGTTAAGATCATACATTTTATTGATTAAGTTTAATAATAGAGAGTTCTAATTATACCAATAAGTGTGAATTTATAAAAAGTATAAAAAACATTATATATAGCCTTGGCTATGATAGCTGGGTAATCGGATTCCTGGTGTTATAATAAATAATTATGAGGTATGATAAATAAAGTGGTATCTCTGTGTTACAGAAAAAAACTTATTTATGACCATCATTTAATCTGCATAATCGACTTTAAAGAAAAGTTATTGCAGAGGATTGAATCATATGTCATATATCCAATTTTCGGTACACTAAATTTGTGCACTGCTTGCAATTTAGCATGCGAGTGGATCCAGTGAGTAGCGATAAATTGCAGTACCTGGGTGTTCCAAGGTGGTCTCCCATCCGAGTACTGGCCCGGCCCTCCACTTCTTGGCTTCCAAGATCAGATGAGATTGGGCATCTCCAGTGGGGTATGACCGCAAATAGCTGCGCTTAGACCTTTCGCCCGAGTAGAATTTAAGCAGTAGCTGCTTCCAAAATGTTCCGTGCAGTGATCACAACCAAATTTTCTCATATGTGTATTTATAAACACAGGTAAGAGTGCAGGAAATAATAATGAATTTCCTGCTTAAGAAATAACACAGTGAGGTGATTTGTGGTCACAGATATTATGACCACAAAATTACCACATTAATCTGATATATCATATATACCAGGAATTGTAACTGTTATTCAAATATAACAGTTCCTATTTCAAAGGATTAATTGCACCTAAGTCCACAGGAGCTCTAAACATGAATGAATCAAACACTGTGTAGCCCATATACCATTTAGGGCCCAGAGAACCGTTCAGACTGTAACGAGCAAAGTTTAGTATATCACTCAATATAACTGAAAATAGTCCATCCACCACATACTGTGGTTAGGACTGAGATAGATACAATTTCAGATTTTGTGCTCAGTATGATGATACATGTATCATTTAGGACAATTACACCACACACTGTGGTTTAAAGCTGAAACAGTTACAAGTTCTGAGCTCAGTATGTTGATACATATGTCATTTGAAACAAATTCCATGTAACAATTAAAGTGACAAAAAAGAATTCACTGATAAATTTTACTGAGAGTATTGCGGACTATTATTTGGTGCTCAAAATAACTTTCCTTTGACAGAACGCTCTAGGAAGCTAATCTATGATCACTCTTAACTTCCTCCAATGGTTATGCAAAAATACAGCCAGCATTTAAATGTGAATAACAGATTGTGCATAAGCACAAATGAAAATTAGCATGCTCAAGCAGACATATGCAGATATAGCACTAAATTAAGCACGGAAGCCCAGAGACAAATTCTAAGTAAAGGACTGACTTTTTCCCCCACGGATAATTTTAATAGATTCAACTGGGAGAAAGATCTTAAGATGTTCGGCAGAAAACTCCTATTAACAATAATCTATGCGAATAAAGAAGAAGATGTAAACATGCTAGATTCTTCATCAGGCACAATGGCAACAATGGAAGTCACCACCCAAGGACTTTTTCCTTGGACACAAACTATTTCCGATATACCATCTCTGGAACAGGAAGCTCTTCTAGCACTTCAAGAACTGGGCCAGGAACAGGGAGAGCTAATCCCTACCGAACACATCCTCCCTACTACCAGACCCACCTGTAAGAAGAACTCAACATATTTCCCCCAAGAACAAATTAAACCCGGAGGTACAGATATTTATGAAATTGGTGGCCAAAGAATTCGATAAAATATATACTGACAGAAAGAAATTTTCCTACTGTTCCAATCTGACATTCCAGGAAAGGAAGGCCCTAAAAGAAATTCAAAAGTGGGAAGACGTCATTATCAAACCCTCAGACAAAGGGGGAAATGTTGTGATCTGGCCCAAAGACCAATACATCAGGGAAGCTCTGCGACAGTTAGAAACTACTGACTGCTATAAAAGAATACTCCTGAATCCCGCTGAAAACTATAAGACCATCTATTAACAAATTATTAACCAAGCCCGAGAACAAGGGGTAATCACCAAGCAAGAGCATGAGTACTTACTGGTTCACAATCCCAGAATTCCAACTTACTATATGTTACCGAAGGTACATAAGAACATTCAGACTCCACCTGGGAGACCAATAGTCTCAGGAATAGGAGGACTTACAGAGAAGGCCAGTATCTTTTTGGATCTACACCTGAGACATTTGGTCCTCAGTCTTCCCTCGTATGTCCAAGACACATCAGACATACTTAGGAAATTACAAGATGTGAGACTTGAGGACAATCAATATCTGGTATCATTAGATGTTGAATCATTATATACGTCCATTGGCCACCTGGATGGGATGGCTGCGGTCGAACATTTCTTACGCATGGAAGGATGGGAGGATTTCCATAAATTCTTAATGAAGTTATTACATTTTGTACTCCATTTCAATTTCTTTACGTTCAACGACAGATACTATTTGCAAATGAGGGGGACGGCTATGGGGGCAGCGTGTGCACCAACATATGCGAATATCTTCCTCGGCTGGTGAGAGAAGGAAATTGTCTTCAAAGACGACAATGATAGATTTACATCTAGTGTCATCATGTGGGCCAGATACATAGACGACATCTTCATGATCTGGGAAGGCGAATTGCATCAACTACATGAGTTTATCCAACATCTGAATAACAATAAACTTAATTTTTCGCCTCACCCACAACATTAGCCAGTTTGAACTGCCCTTCCTGGACCTGAAGATATATAAAGACCAGGATGGGATGATAGCCACCAATTTATATTGGAAAACCACGGCAACAAATACACTTTTGCACCAAACAAGTTCCCATTTTCCCCCAACCATCGAAAACATACCGAAAGGGGAATACTTACGCCTCCGGAGAAATTGCTCGGATGAAGGACAATTCAAGATACAGAGTGACGAGCAAGCTCAGAGATTGCGAGAGAGAGGGTACAGCAATACCTCTATCAAAAAAGCTATAAGAACTGCCAAAGATACAACTAGACATGACATTATTTTCAAGAAAGCACGGGACAAGAAAACCAACAACCCCATTAGATTTGTGGGCAATTTCTGCCAGGAATGGAAGAAAGTTACCAGTTCTATACAAAAACACTGGCATATTTTACATACTGATCCCACTCTATCTGAGAAATTAGGCCCTCGTGTATCGATGAGCTGGCGTCGATCCAGAAATCTTAAAGACTGCCTAGTACAAAGTCATTTTCAAAGATTACCTAAAAAAGTACCACCAGTAACAGGAACTTATCCATGCGGGAGATGTAAAGCTTGCAGACACATGGAAACTACTAATGAGGTAGAGGACAAGTTTGGACGCAAACACAAGATTACAGATTATATCAATTGTTCAACAGAATGAGTCATTTACTGCATTAGATGTACATGCAATAAGAGATACGTGGGGATGACAACTAGACCACTTAAACAACATATTCTCGAACATGTGGGATCCATATGCAACGCAGCCACTGATAAGGCGAAAATGAAACAACTCACTTCAGTAGCACGGCATTTCTATATTCATCACAATAGTAGATGGGAGGACATGAGAGCTTTTGGGCTACAAAAAATAAAACTGGGAATCCGTGGCGGCAATATAATTGACAGTTTACTGAAGAAGGATTGTGAATAGATATTCAACCTGGGCACTACTTACCCTCAGGGATTGAATGAGAACATGAATTTTGTGGTTTTCTTGAATTAAACAAAAAATCTTCTTTCACAATAACCCATTCACTTATAATAATATGGAATAATATTTTTCAGTCCATTCATCCCTACACATTCCTGGAGGGCCATACTGGTTCAGTACATTGGCACTTATCATAATCACTTTCCATTTGAGAATCTTTACTATGGGCTCTCATTTTTATTCTATTTTATTTTTATGCCCTCTTACATTATCACTTTTTGTATTCACTTTCATTTATAACTTTATTCAATAATTAATCAGGTAGTATTTGTTAGGGTCTCCCGCTCTGTGCTGCCACGTCGTCCTGGCAACCGGGAGACAAGTGCTAGCGGAGTAACCTGAGCGTAGCTGATACTCCGGTTCGGGTCTTTTGCTGTGCAGTTGTGATCTTCATGCCCCCAGACTGTTACGCTCTTTCTTCTCGCAGTTCCCCGATAAACCCGGTGGTAGGGGTTCTTTGACCCCTCATCAGAGGGGGGGTACTGTTAGGGTCTCCTGCTCTGTGCTGCCACGTTGTCATGGCAACCGGGAGACAAGTGCTAGCGGAGTAACCTGAGCGTAGCTGATACTCCGGTTCGGGTCTTTTGCTGTGCAGTGGTTACAGGCTCTGTGCACGGCAGGGGATCCGGTGCTGGTTTTTGTGCTCACAGTCTGTGAGGTCTGAGTGGGGCGTGGACAGCACCTGCTATATAAACCCTCTTCTCAGGTTAGGCAGATGCTGCTGAATCTTTGTTGGTTAGTCAGTTCCTGAAAGCTAGCTAGTACTGTGTAAACTTTGTATTTGTTTGTTGCTTACTGCAAATAGGCCTTGGGATTTGGTATTACACTCTGCCAATCCAGACCTAGCAGTAAGACTGGAGTCAGTCGTTTAACCTGCTGGGGTTCTTTTGCTACTCTGTGAACCTAGCAAGTTTGCGGCTGTATTCTCAGACTTGCCTGCCAAAATCCTTTCTCACTGTGCAAGGTGTTCAGGTGTCAGTTTAGTGGCAGTAAGCTGAACCAGTGCACTGCAAGTGAGGACTAGGATTGTGGAGACTCTCCTTGTGTCTATTATTCCATCTCTGACCAAGGAGTTTACTGCCACACCCGTTGGTAACCCTTTAGGGTTTTGCTGTTGCCCTTAGCAACAGCATTTCGGGTTCTCTACGTATTAAATCACTACATCTCGCTTCTTTCCATCTGAGCATTCCTAATACTAGGGAGACACCCAGTTTCTTAGCCTTTGGGCTTCTCTGTTCACTTTGTGTTTATTTTGTTACCCCATCACCTTCTGTGTATGTAATGTCATATTCCCCAGTCTGTCTGTGAGTTCATTTGTTTTGCATCCCTCACCGTTCAGACACCATTACATTCCTGCTAGCACTGGTGTGCATAACATATTCAGCAGCCAAATACTCCTGTTGAAATTTTGTGGGAATATGGAGCATACCCCTCAAAATACATTGCAACAAGTGGTCGATCAGGTGCAGGTCCTGACTCGACAATTTAATGATTTGTCCATTAAAATGCACACCTCACAGGCCGCTGGCGGAGCTCCCGCAGCAGCAGTACCTTCAGGGGTTAAGGAGCCGAAAGTAAATCTCCCGGATCGTTTTTCTGGAGATCGCTCGCAGTTCTTTTGTTTCAAGGAGAGCTGCAAGCTATATTTCCAGCTTAGGCCTCAGTCTTCTGGGTCGGAGATTCAGCGGGTGGGCATAGTGATTTCCTTGCTACAAGGAGACCCACAGGTCTGGGCATATGGGTTGCAGCCTGACTGTCCGTCGCTTAAAAGTGTTGATGCTTTTTTTACGGCACTGGGCATGTTGTATGATGACCCTGACAAGACGGCCTCAGCCGAGGCTCAGATTTCGATCCTTAAGCAAGGGCGAAGGCCAGTTGAGGTTTATTGTACGGAGTTTCGGAGGTTGGCCCATGATACCCAGTGGAATGACCCAGCCCTGAGACACCAGTACCGAAGAGGTCTTTCTAAACAGTTAAAAGACCAACTGGTACAATATCCCTTGCCTGATAGCTTGGATCAGCTCATGCAGTTATCCATTCGGGTGGATAGACGGCTGAGAGAGCGCAGGCTTGAAAGGGAGACCGAGGTTTCCTTCTTTCCCAAGGGAACCTCAGACTCTGAGGAATTTTCCGAGGAGCCTATGCAGATTGGGGCTACCCGCCTCTCCTCGCGTGAGAAGACGCGGAGGAGACAGCAGGGGTTATGTTTGTACTGTGGGAATAAAGGTCATGTGGTAGTATCATGCCCAGAAAAGCCGGAAAACTTCAGGGCCTGAGGGTGATGGGAAATATCCTGTCAGGCCAGAAGTCAGAATTTCCCAAGAAGACTTTTATCATTCCGGTGACCTTGAAGATCCTCGGTCAAACTGTCAAGACTGAGGCCTTTGTGGACAGTGGGACCGACGGGGTTTTTATGGACCGCCAATTCGCCCTGAAACACTCTGTTCCCTTAGTACCCTTGGCATCGGAAATTGAGATTTGTGGGTTAAACGGGGAACCATTATCCCAGGGTAAAATTACCTCTTGCACTAGCCAGATTTCTTTGTTTATTGGAGCCGCACACTCTGAAAAATTGTCCTTTTATGTGACTGTCTGTACTTTTGCCCCATTGGTGTTGGGGTTACCCTGGTTAAGGGCCCACAATCCTCAATTTGACTGGGTCTCTGGGGAGATTCTTAGTTGGGGTACTGATTGTTTCAGGAGTTGCTTGAGCCTTCCAGTCAGGCTTTCGCAGCTAAGTTTGCCAGGATTGCCAGGATGTTATGCAGATTTTGCGGACGTGTTCTCCAAAAGAGTTGCAGAGGTACTACCTCCCCATCGCCCCTATGACTGTGCCATTGATTTGTTGCCGAATGCTAAGCTTCCCAAGAGCAGGTTGTACTCCCTGTCACGTCCTGAGACTCAGGCTATGGCAGAGTACATTCAGGAGAACTTAGCTAAGGGATTTATCAGACCTTCACAGTCTCCAGTTGGGTCGGGGTTCTTCTTCGTGGGTAAAAAGGACGGTTCGTTGCGACCCTGCATCGACTTCAGGGAATTGAACCGTATCACGATTAAAAACTCATACCCACTGCCTCTCATTTCGGTCTTGTTTGACCAGCTTCGTACTGCCACCATTTTTTCTAAGATTGACCTACGCGGTGCGTACAATCTAATCCGAATGAGAGAGGGGGATGAATGGAAGACTGCCTTTAATACCCACTCAGGGCATTATGAATATTTGGTGATGCCTTTTGGGCTCTGTAATGCCCCGGCAGTCTTCCAGGACTTCATGAACGATGTGCTCAGGGAATATTTGGATAGATTCTTAGTTGTATACTTAGATGACATCCTAATCTTCTCCCATTCCCTGGAGGAACATCGGAAACATGTACGCTTAGTCCTCCAGAAACTCAGAGACCACCGGCTTGGGGCAAAGCTGGAGAAGTGCGAATTTGAAGTTCAGCAAATCGCATTTCTAGGATATATTATCTCCCCAGAAGGTTTCCAAATGGAGGGTTCCAAGGTACAGGCAGTCCTGGATTGGGTGCAGCCCACTAGTTTGAAGGCGCTTCAGCGTTTTCTGGGCTTTGCAAATTTTTATAGACGATTTATCGCTGGATTTTCGTCTATAGTGGCGCCCTTGGTGGCACTCACTAAGAAAGGGGCGGATGTTGCTCACTGGTCTTGTGAGGCCAAAGTGGCTTTTGCCCGTCTCAAAAGGGCATTTGTCTCGGCCAAGGTGCTGCGACACCCAGAACCAGAGCGTCCTTTTGTGGTGGAGGTGGATGCCTCTGAGATGGGTATTGTGGCAGTGCTCTCCCAGATGGGGGTGTCTGATAATCGCCTTCATCCCTGTGCTTACTTTTCCCGTAAATTTTCGCCTGCCGAGATGAATTATGACGTGGGTAACCGGGAATTGTTGGCTATTAAGGATGCACTCGAGGAGTGGAGACACTGGCTTGAGGGGGCTAAGTTTGTGGTCTCAATTCTCACCGACCATAAGAATTTGGCATATTTAGAGTCAGCGAAGCGCCTCAATGCCAGGCAGGCACGATGGGCTTTGTTTTTTGCTCGCTTTAATTTTTTGATAACATATCGACCTTGGTCAAAAAACATCAAGGCTGATGCGCTCTCGCGGAGTTTTGCTCCAATCCAGGAGATCACCGAGGAGCCATTGCCCATTGTGTCCCCATCATGTATTAAAGTGGGCATTACCCAGGACCTCTTGTCATTAGTCCTTAGAACACAGGAGCAGGCTCCTCCAGACCTTCCGGTAGGTCTTTTGTTTGTGCCTACTAGGTTAAGACAGCGAGTGTTCCTGGAATTCCATGCCAAGAAGTCAGCAGGTCACCCGGGTATTTCCCAGAACTCGGGAGTTGCTATCTAGGGCGGTGTGGTGGCCCTCGGTGGCTAGGGATGTGGATCAGTGGGTTCGGGCATGTGACATCTGTGCCCGAAATAAGACTCCTAGAGGGGTTACTGTTGGCCCATTATATCCACTCTTTATTCCATCTAAGCCATGGACCCACATTTCAATGGATTTTGTGGTGGGCTTGCCCAAATCCTCGGGGTTGACAGCCATCTGGGTTGTCGTTGACAGGTTTTCGAAGATGGCGCACTTCGTTCCATTGGTTGGGCTGCCATCGGCCAGACGCCTGTCTGAATTATTTATGCTGCATGTTGTGCGCCTCCACGGGTTGCCACTTGATGTGGTCTCTGACCGCGGATCCCAGTTTGTGGCCAAATTCTGGAGGGCATTTTGTTCCGATCTCCAGATTTCTGTCAGCTTGTCGTCAGGCTACCATCCGCAGTCTAATGGGCAGACTGAAAGGGTGAACCAGTCCTTGGAGCAGTTCCTCAGGAGTTATGTCTCCAAGTGTCAGACTGACTGGGTTGCTCATCTGTCCATGGCGGAGTTTGCCTATAACAACGCGGCTCACTCTGCTACAGGGATCTCTCCCTTCCTTTGTGTGTATGGGCATCATCCTAAGGCCAATTCTTTTGACCCCCTGGACTCCACGCCTGGTGGTTCCTCTGTGGTTTCGGTCCTTAGAGGTATTTGGAGGAAAGTGAAGAAAGCCCTTGTGTCTGTGTCATTAGTGACCAAAAGAGTTTTTGATAAGCGGAAAAGACCCTGCAGCTTCAAATTAGGAGACTTCGTCTGGTTGTCTACCAAGAATTTGAAGTTGAGACAGCCATCTCATAAGTTAGGCCCCCGGTTCATCGGTCCTTATAAGATCACTAGGGTTATCAATCCGGTGGCATTTCAGTTAGATCTACCCCGTTCTTTGGGTATCAATAAAACATTTCATTGTTCCCTTTTAAAACGGGCGATTAGTAATCCTTCTTCCAGTGGAAGACCTTCCCCTCTTCTGATACGTGGCCAGAGGGAGTTTGTTGTTGAAAGGATTCTTGACTCCAAGATGGTTCGGGGTCGGCTGTCATTTTTGGTGCACTGGAAGGGGTATGGCCCGGAGGAGCGGTCGTGGGTGCGCAGTTGTGATCTTCATGCCCCCAGACTGTTACGCTCTTTCTTCTCGCAGTTCCCCGATAAACCCGGTGGTAGGGGTTCTTTGACCCCTCGTCAGAGGGGGGGTACTGTTAGGATCTCCTGCTCTGTGCTGCCACGTTGTCATGGCAACCGGGAGACAAGTGCTAGCGGAGTAACCTGAGCGTAGCTGATACTCCGGTTCGGGTCTTTTGCTGTGCAGTGGTTACAGGCTCTGTGCACGGCAGGGGATCCGGTGCTGGTTTTTGTGCTCACAGTCTGTGAGGTCTGAGTGGGGCGTGGACAGCACCTGCTATATAAACCCTCTTCTCAGGTTAGGCAGATGCTGCTGAATCTTTGTTGGTTAGTCAGTTCCTGAAAGCTAGCTAGTACTGTGTAAACTTTGTATTTGTTTGTTGCTTACTGCAAATAGGCCTTGGGATTTGGTATTACACTCTGCCAATCCAGACCTAGCAGTAAGACTGGAGTCAGTCGTTTAACCTGCTGGGGTTCTTTTGCTACTCTGTGAACCTAGCAAGTTTGCGGCTGTATTCTCAGACTTGCCTGCCAAAATCCTTTCTCACTGTGCAAAATGTTCAGGTGTCAGTTTAGTGGCAGTAAACTGAACCAGTGCACTGCAAGTGAGGACTAGGATTGTGGAGACTCTCCTTGTGTCTATTATTCCATCTCTGACCAAGGAGTTTACTGCCACACCCATTGGTAACCCTTTAGGGTTTTGCTGTTGCCCTTAGCAACAGCATTTCGGGTTCTCTACGTATTAAATCACTACATCTCGCTTCTTTCCATCTGAGCATTCCTAATACTAGGGAGACACCCAGTTTCTTAGCCTTTGGGCTTCTCTGTTCACTTTGTGTTTATTTTGTTACCCCATCACCTTCTGTGTATGTAATGTCATATTCCCCAGTCTGTCTGTGAGTTCATTTGTTTTGCATCCCTCACCGTTCAGACACCAGTACATTCCTGCTGGCACTGGTGTGCATAACAGTATTCTCTCTATCCACAGCACTCTTTCTTTCCTTTTTCTCACTTTATTTAAATAACCCTCCCTTATCTTTCATCCCTTCTTCCCCCTTTTTTCCCTTCTCTCTTCCTCTCTTTTTTCTTATTTTTATTTTTTCATTCTACTCCTGTGTAATTCACTAAAGATATAATTTCACCAGCACACATTTATTATATGAGTGTTATATATTCCATTAATTTTATTTCACAATTTTCCTTATTTCACCATGCTGTATATTTATATTCCATATCTAGGGTTATCATTTGTCATTCTAATTGACCACTATTCCATTATCATGGTGTTTCTTTAGTACATCAATTGTGGATATTCAACTGTGGATATCTTATTAACCTATATATAATTAATTAATTATTTTACCACCCACTCTCCACCACTCTTTTTCCTTTATCCATTTATTCTTCTAATTTATCCTTCTAATTGATCATCACAATTTATATGTATATTTCTCAAACATCTAATGTGTTATATACTACTATTTAAAAACCTCCCAATTTAGGATTGTTATAACTTACTCTTCAGTACAAATTATTTTAGGGGAACTTAAATTACGGCTCACTTTTAGTTTGATTATCAATTAATAATTAATTAAGCTCATTACTTCTTGCATATAAACTAACCAGGGATCAGATACCAACATCACCCTGTGATCAAGCCATCATTGCGAAACGTACGTCAGGGTTTGTCCGATCACATGATGCGCATCACGTGACCGGAGTTAGCTGTTCGATTCCAGAGGTTACCGGGACCCTGAACGCCGGGAGCTATCTCGCACTCTACAGCTCCGGAGCTCCTCTCCGGACAACTACACCAATACAGCCTGGGCGCCACGGCCAGAACACCGCCAATCCCAGCACGGAGGTAACGCTGGTGCACTCTTCATGCACCACGAGCGCTATCCCGCTGAGAGCAGCAGCGCGGTCTGGCCATGATTAGCAGACAGCAGGATTTTTGGTATCGTATGTGAAATACCTATTACAACTAACCTTTATATATTTTGTTATCATCAGCGTTAGTGTGACTATTTCCCGCTTGGAGCTGTCACTCATATAATACAAGTCACACAGGTAGTAACGTTTGTTTATAGTTTTATCTATTTATCACAGATACCTCAGTCTCTAATTTAGAGTGCTATATCTGCATATGTCTGTTTGAGCATGCTAACTTTCATTTGTGCTTATTTATAACAGATATTTTAGTCTCTAATTTAGAGTGCTATATCTGCATATGTCTGCTTGAGCATGCTAATTTTCATTTGTGCTTCTGCACAATCTGTTATTCACGTTTAAATGCTGGCTGTATTTTTGCATAACCATTGGAGGAAGTTAAGAGTGATCATAGATTAGCTTCCTAGAGCGTTCTGTCATAGGAAATTTATTTTGAGCACCAAATAATAGTCCGCAATACTATCAGTAAATCACTTTAATTGTTACGTGGAATTTGTTTCAAATGACATATGTATCAACATACTGAGCTCAGAACTTGCAACTGTTTCAGCTTTAAACCACAGTGTGTGGTGTAATTGTCCTAAATGATACATGTATCATCATACTGAGCACAAAATCTGAAATTGTATCTATCTCAGTCCTAACCACAGTATGGGCTGTAACACACACTCCGGTTTTTCCCGGATGGCAAAAAGCCGGACAAACTTTGTCCGGCTTTTTGCCATCCGGGAGAAACCGGCAGAGTCGCTCACACAGGACGGCTTTGAGCCGTGTGCGATGCTGTGCGCATGCGCAGCATCAGACACGGCTTCTGTAAAAACCGTTGTGTGTGAAAGCTCCCCTTCACACACATGGTTTACTGGCTCCAAAGACGGCCCGGCGGCCGCCCGGCCGCCGGACCTTCCAGTGGTGAGACCCGGCTGCAACCCGGCAGCCGGGCCGGGGCCGTGCAGTGTGAAGGGACCCTAGCCCTCGCACTGTTAACTACAATGCCGGCACGGGAAAAAGCCGTCCGGCTTTTTCCCGGCCGGCAAAAGCCGGGTAGTGTGTTTCAGCACTATGTGGTGGATGGACTATTTTCAGTTATATTGAGTGATATACTAAACTTTGCTTGTTACAGTCTGAACGGTTCTCTGGGCCCTAAATGGTATATGGGCTACACAGTGTTTGATTCATTCATGTTTAGAGCTCCTTGTAATGTGGACTTAGGTGCAATTAATCCTTTGAAATAGGAACTGTTATATTTGAATAACAGTTACAATTCCTGGTATATATGATATATCAGATTAATGTGGTAATTTTGTGGTCATAATATCTGTGACCACAAATCACCTCACTGTGTTATTTCTTAAGCAGGAAATTCATTATTATTTCCTGCACTCTTACCTGTGTTTTTAAATACACATATGAGAAAATTTGGTTGTGATTACTGCACGGAACATTTTGGAAGCAGCTACTGCTTAAATTCTACTCGGGCGAAAGGTCTAAGCACAGCTATTTGCGGTCATACCCCACTGGAGATGCCCAATCTCATCTGATCTTGGAAGCCAAGAAGTGGAGGGCCGGGCCAGTACTCGGATGGGAGACCACCTTGGAACACCCAGGTACTGCAATTTATCGCTACTCACTGTATCCACTTGCATGCTAAATTGCAAGCAGTGCACAAATTTAGTGTACCGAAAATTGGATATATGACCTATGATTCAATCCTCTGCAATAACTTTTCTTTAAAGTCGATTATGCAGATTAAATGATGGTAATAAATAAGTTTTTTTCTGTAACACAGAGATACCACTTTATTTATCATACCTCATAATTATTTATTATAACACCAGGAATCCGGCTACCCAGCTATCATAGCCAAGGCTATATATAATGTTTAATATACTTTTTATAATTCGCACTTATTGGTATAATTAGAACTCTCTATTATTAAACTTAATCAATAAAATTAATGATCTTAACAGATATCTATACTAGATTTCTTTATGTCTGAAATTGAGTGCTCCGAAACAGGAGTCAACTGTTTTTCTGCTTCTTTTGTATTAATTTGATACCATTTTTTGACTCTGGGGAGCACCACTGAGGGTTAACATATATACACACCATATAGGCAAAGAAAAGCCCTAAGGTGTTTGGTTACCTGACTATGAAGTTAATTCATTAATAGTACTCAGTTTTTTCAGACAATTACTATTTTTTGCTTATAATATAAAAAAAAATTGTGTTTTCAATCTGTGCGGTTCCCTCCATAGCCTTTTTTTCATGCCTAGGGGCACCAGCAGCTTCTGCTGATTAAAATGATATGCGGCATGCCTATATTCTGTGTGTAGCATTTTGTATGCAGATACAGCCACAGTCGCACACAGTATATAGGCATGCTGCATATTATTTCTCTTACGTCCTAGAGGATGCTGGGGACTCCGTAAGGACCATGGGGATAGACGGGCTCCGCAGGAGACATGGGCACTTTAAGAAAGACTTTAGATCTGGGTGTGCACTGGCTCCTCCCTCTATGCCCCTCCTCCAGACCTCAGTTTATTACGGTGCCCAGAGGAGACTGGGTGCATTACAGGGAGCTCTCCTGAGTTTCCTGTCAGAAAGTATAATTGTTAGGTTTTTTATGTTCAGGGAGCACTGCCGGCAACAGACTCCCTGCATCGAGGGACTGAGGGGAGAGAAGCAGACCTACTTCTGTGAGTTTTAAGGCTCTGCTGCTTAGGCTACTGCAGGGCCGAAAGTAGGATTTCTGTCACCCGGGGCAAGGTAGTCATTTGACACCCCCCCCCCCCCCCCCCCCCCCGCAAAAAAAAAAAAAAAATATTTTACAATAAATGAATAAAAATAATAAAATAAAAAATAAATAAATGAATAAAAATATTATATATATATATATATATATATATATATATATATATATATATCTTTCAGAACTTTTTAACCTGAAAAACTGCCTTTTCTAACATAAATTTCATATCCAGGAAAAAGTGTCCCCATTTTACACATTGCGGCAAGAAAAAGTGTCCCCATTTTACACATTGCGGCAGGAAAAAGTGTCCCCATTTTACACATTGCGGCAGGCACGTGTCCCCATTTTACACAGTAAGCTGGCAAGTGTCCCCATTTTACACAGTACGCTGGCAAGTGTCCCCATTTTACACAGTACGCTGGCAAGTGTCCCCATTTTACACATTGCGGCAGGCACAGGTCCCCATTTTACACAGTACGCAGGCACAGGTCCCCATTTTACACAGTACGCTGGCAAGTGTCCCCATTTTACACAGTACGCTGGCACAGGTCCCCATTTTACACAGTACGCTGGCACAGGTCCCCATTTTACACAGTACGCTGGCACAGGTCCCCATTTTACACATTACGCTGGCACAGGTCCCCATTTTACACAGTACGCAGGCACAGGTCCCCATTTTACACAGTACGCTGGCACAGGTCCCCATTTTACACAGTACGCTGGCACAGGTCCCCATTTTACACAGTACGCAGGCACAGGTCCCCATTTTACACAGTACGCAGGCACAGGTCCCCATTTTACACAGTACGCTGGCACAGGTCCCCATTTTACACAGTACGCTGGCACAGGTCCCCATTTTACACAGTACGCAGGCACAGGTCCCCATTTTACACAGTACGCAGGCACAGGTCCCCATTTTAAACATTACGGCAGGTGGTGGGGAGAGGGAGGGAGAGAGAGAGAGAGAGGAAGGGAGAGGGGCTGACTTACATTTGAAGCGGTTCTCGCCGCTCTTCAGCCGCCTCTCCCTCCTCGTTTGCGCGGCTCCGGGCTCCCCCTTCAGTTCTCCCTCCTCCGGCGGGGTTTCGTTGAATGACGCATTTGCGCCGTGACGTCACGACGCAATCGCGTCATTCCGCGAAACCCCGCCCCCCGAGCTGGGCACTCGGGAGAAGGGGGTTTAAAAGTGCCGCGGCGGTATTTGGGGGTCTCGGCGCCCCCTCCAATCCGGCGCCCAGGTCACCTGCCCCCCTAGCCCCCCCCCTAGTTTCGGCCCTGGCTACTGGACACCATTAGCTCCAGAGGGAGTCAGAACACAGGTCTCACCCTGGAGTTCGTCCCGGAGCCGCGCCGCCGCCCCCCTCGCAGAGCCGGAAGATAGAAGCCGGGTGAGTATGAGAAGTAAAGAAGACTTCAGAGGCGGCAAAAGACTTCATGATCTTCACTGAGGTAACACACAGCACTGCAGCTATGCGTCATTGCTCCCATACACCTCACACACGGCAGTCACTGTAAGGGTGCAGGGCGCAGGGGGGGGGGGGGCGTCCTGGGCAGCGTGTAAACCTCTTTTCTGCCAAAATAGGATATATACAGCTAACCACTGTATATATAAAGAGCCCCCGCCAGTGTACAGTATATTTGAGCGGGACAGAAGCCCGCCATCGAGGGGGCGGGGCTTCTCCCTCAGCACTCACCAGCGCCATTTTTTCTCCACAGCACCGCTGAGAGGAAGCTCCCCAGACTCTCCCCTGCTTATACCATGGTAGAAAAGAGGGTTTTAAAGAAGAGGGGGGGCACATAATTCGGCGCAGATAATATATATTATTGCTACTGGGTAAAACATTAAATTACTGTGTTTTTTTTCCTGGGTCATATAGCGCTGGGGTGTGTGCTGGCATACTCTCTCTCTGTCTCTCCAAAGGGCCTTGTGGGGGAACTGTCTTCAGATAAGAGGGTTCCCTGAGTGTGTGGTGTGTCGGTACGCGTGTGGCGACATGTCTGAGGTAAAAGGCTCTCCTAAGAAGGAGATGGAGCAAATGTGTGTGTGGTGTCTACGTCGACAACGCCGACACCTGACTGGATATGTGGAATTAAGTGCTAAGGTAAATTTATTGCACAAAAGATTAGAGAACAGACAGGGAATCTACACATGTCTGTCCCTATGTCGCAGGGACCTTCAGAGTCTCAAAACGCCCACTATCCAAAATAATAGACACTGATACCGACACGGAGTCTGACTCCAGTGTCGACTACGATAATGCAAAATTAAAGCCAAAACTGGCAGATAAGTATTCAATATATGATTATTGTAATAAAAGATGTTTTGCATATCACTGATGACTCATCTGTCCCTGACTCGAGGGTACACATGTTTAAGGGGAAGAAAGCTGAGGTAAATTTCCCTCCTCTCATGAAGAAAAAGAGCGGGAATCTCCAGACAAGAAACTGCAGATTCCCAAAAAGAATTCTCATGGCGTATCCTTTCCCCGCTAGGGCCAGGATACGATGGGAATCTTCCCCTAGGGTGGACAAGGCATTGACACGTTTACCCAAAAGGTAGCGCTGACTTAACAGCTATCCTCAGGGATCCTGCAGATAGCATGCAGTAAAAGTACTTTGAAGTCTATTTACACACATTCTGGTACACTACTCAGACCGGCGATTGTGTCTGCATGGGTTTATAGCGCTGTAGCAGTGTGGACATATACCTTATCAGCGGAGATTGACACCCTAGATAAGGATACCATGTTATTGACCCTAGGAGATATATATATATAAAAGATGCTGTCTTATATATAAGACATGCCCAAAGAGACATTGGTCTTCTGGGTTCTAGAGTCAACGCTATGTCGATTTCTGCTAGACGTGTCCTGTGGAACATGCAATGGACAGGTGATGCCGACTAAAAGAGGCATATGGAGGTTTTACCTTACAAGGCTGAGGAATTGTGTGGAGAAGGGCTTTCGGACCTGGTCTCCACAGCTATAGCTGGTAATTCTGATCTTTTGCCTTATATTCTCTCACAGCCTAAGAAAGCACGACATTATCAAATGTAGTCCTTTCGGTCGCAGAAAAACAAGAAAGTACGAGGAGCGTCCTTTCTTACCAGAGGTAAGGGCACAGGGCACAGCTAGTTCCCAGGAACAGAAGTCCTACCCGGCCTCTACTAAATCCACTGCATGACGCTGGGGCTCCGCTAAGGGAGTCCGCCCCAGTGGGAGCACGTCTTCGACTCTTCAGCCACATCTGAGTTCACTCACAGGTGAATTCCTGGGCTATAAATCTCAGGGTTACGAGCTGGAATTCGAAGAGGTGCCTCCTCGCCGGTTTTCCTTATCGAACCTACCGGTTTCTCCCCCAGAAAGGGAGATAATATTAAATACAATTCACACATTGTATCTCCAACAGGTGGTGCTCAAGGTTCCCCTCCTGCAACAACGAAGGGGATATTACTCAACCTTGGCTGTAGTCCCGAAACCGGATGGTTTGGTCAGACCTATTTTAAAATTAAAATCTCTGAACCTATACTTGAAAAGGTTCAAATTAAAAATGGAATCGCTCAGAGCGATCATCGCCAGCCTGGAAGGGGGAGATTTTATGGTGTATCTAGACATAAAGGCTGCATACCTTCATGTTCCCATTTATCCACCCCATCAGGCGTACCTGAGAATTGTGGTAGAGTATTGTCATTACCAATTTCAGGGTAATTGGCAGAAATGATGGTGCTCCTACGCAAGCAAGGAGTAACAATTATCCCATACTTGGACGATCTCCTAATAAGGGCGAGATCAAAAGAGCAGTTGTTGAACAGCGTGTCACTTTCGCTGAAGGTGTCACAGAAACACGGCTGGATTCTCAATATCGTGAAGTCACAGTTGGTTCCTATGACTCGTCTGCCCTTCTTGGGTATGATTCTGGATACGGACCAGAAATGGGTTTACCTTCAGATAGAGAAGGCCCAGGTACTCATGACTCTGGTCAGGAACCTGTTGAAACCAAGACAGGTGTGAGTGCATCACTGCACTCGAGTCCTGGGAAAGATGGTGGCATCATACGAGGCCATTCCCTTCGGCAGGTTCCATGCGAGGACTTTCCAATGGGACCTACTGGACAAGTGGTCCGGGTCACATCTACAGATTTATCAGTTGATCACCCTATCCCCCAGGGTCAGGGTATATCTCCTGTGGTGGCTGCAGAGTGCTCACCTTCTAGAGGGCCACAAGTTTGGCATTCAGGACTGGATCCTGGTGACCACGGACGCGAGCCTCCGAGGTTGGGGAGCAGTCACACAGGGAAGATATTGCCAAGCTCTTTGGTCAAGTCAAGAGACTTGTCTTCACATCAACATCTTGGAACTAAGGGCCATATACAACGCCCTACGTCAAGCGGAGACCTTACTTCGCGACCAACCGGTTCTGATCCAGTCAGACAACGTCACCGCAGTTGCTCATGTAAACCGCCAAGGCGGCACAAGGAGCAGAGTGGCGATGGCGGAAGCCACCAGAATTCTTCGCTGGGCAGAGAATCATGTAAGCGCACTGTCAGCAGTGTTCATTCCGAGAGTGGACAACTGGGAAGCAGACTTCCTCAGCAGACACGACCTACATCCTGGAGAGTGGGGACTTTATCAGGAAGTCTTCGCACAGATTGCAAGTCGGTGGGGATTGCCACAGATAGAGATGATGGTGTCCCACCTCAACAAAAAGCTACAGAGGTATTGCGCCAGGTCAAGAGATCCTCAGGCAGTAGCGGTAGACGCCCTAGTGACACCGTGGGTGTTCCAGTCAGTCTATGTATTTCCTCCTCTTCCTCTCATACCCAAGGTGTTGAGAATAATAAGGAAAAGAGGAGTGAGAACAATCCTCATTGTTCCAGATTGGCCACGAAGGACCTGGTATCCGGATCTGCAGGAAATGCTTACAGAAGATCCGTGGCCTCTTCCTCTAAGACAGGACCTGTTGCAACAGGGGCCATGTCTGTTCCAAGACTTACCGCGGCTGCGTTTGACGGCATGGCGGTTGAACGCCGGATCCTAGCGGAAAAAGGCATTCCGGATGAGGTTATTCCTACGCTGATAAAGGCTAGGAAGAACGTGACATCTAAACATTATCACCGTATATGGCGAAAATATGTTTCTTGGTGTGAGGCCAGGAATGCTCCTACGGAAGAATTCCATCTGGGCCGTTTCCTTCACTTCCTACAAACTGGAGTGAATTTGGGCCTAAAATTAGGCTCCATTAAGGTTCAGATTTCGGCCCTATCCATTTTCTTTCAAAAAGAATTGGCTTCTCTCCCAGAAGTTCAGACTTTTGTGAAGGGAGTGCTGCATTTTCAGCCTCCTTTTTGTACCTCCGGTGGAGCCTTGGGACCTTAACATGGTGTTAAGTTTCCTTAAGTCACACTGGTTTGAACCACTTAAAATGTTAGCGTTAAAATATCTCACTTTGAAGGTGATTATGTTATTAGCCTTGGCTTCGGCTAGGCGAGTGTCGGAATTGGCGGCTTTGTCACATAAAAGCCCCTATCTGGTTTTCCATATGGATAGAGCGGAATTGCGAACCCGTCCTCAATTCCTGCCAAAAGTGGTTTCATCCTTTCATATGAACCAACCTATTGTGGTGCCTGTGGCTACGCGTGACTTGGAGGATTCCGAGTCCCTTGATGTGGTCAGGGCTTTGAAAATTTACGTGGCCAGAGCGGCTAGAGTCAGAGAAACAGAAGCACTGTTTATCCTGTATGCGACCAACAAGATGGGTGCCCCTGCTTCAAAGCAGATTATTGCTTGCTGGATCTGTAACACGATTCAGCAAGCGCATTCTATGGCTGGATTGCCGTTACCAAAATCGGTCAAGGCCCATTCCACTAGGAAAGTGTGCTCTTCTTGGGCGGCTGCCCGAGGGGTCTCGGCACTACAGCTGTGCCGAGCTGCTACTTGGTCGGGGTCAAACTCCTTTGCAAAGTTCTATAAGTTTGATACCCTGGCTGAGGAGGACCTCCTATTTGCTCAGTCAGTGCTGCAGAGTCATCCGCACTCTCCCGCCCGTTTGGGAGCTTTGGTATAATCCCCATGGTCCTTACGGAGTCCCCAGCATCCTCTAGGACGTAAGAGAAAATAAGATTTTAAACCTACCGGTAAATCTTTTTCTCATAGTCCGTAGAGGATGCTGGGCGCCCGTCCCAAGTGCGGACTACTTCTGCAATACTTGTATATAGTGATAAAGCTGATTATTTATCTTATAACCTTCACTATATACAGGTAAGAGACTCAGTACGCAATTGGCGTATGGAGTACCATAAGGGTACGCACTTAACGTAGCATACGCTCGGCCGTGATCGAGACGCACATGCGACACGCTCGCTCACAGCTTAATGCGTGGTGTCGAGCACGCTATAGGCGGTCGACTACCGTAATGCTACGCTACCAGCGTAGCGGACGCTCGAGACCACGAGGGGAACACGAGCGGCGCAGACGCTCACGGGATGACACTCAGTAAACCTTGAATGTAACACACAGAAAGGATACTCTTATGCTGTAAACCTTGTACTGAAATACTGTAGCGATGTAACGCTGCTTAACCTTGTAAATGCTAAAGCTGCTTGAGCGATCGAGACGCTCCGATTACCCACAGTAATGTAATGAACACACAATACTTTACTAAGGTTCCAAAACCTTTACTAGCAAGCTTCTAGTTATATCGAAAAGGGGAAACAGTTGACAAGTCATACACTACAAGCTAACATATAATTCTAACAGAATATCTAGACAGAAATATACACAATAGTAAACAATCACAAATACAAATACACAGACTAAGAATGAATGGCTAACATTACACGGGTAACAAAATGGCCACAGAGAAACATACCATACGGGGAACACTCGCAAGCGCAACCGGAATCCAGTCCTCCAATTATCAGAGATAAATGTTGAAGAGAGAGAGTACTGGCCGGTCTGGGGACAGTGACCCTTATATACACAACATACAGTGTACTACAAAGGGCCCTACAATCTTATTGTTCATTGGACACAGGAATGTCTCTCTGCACTGTAACAAAAGGTCATAGGTGGATTTGAACAGGTGGGCTGTGGCTATTACAAACTGGTCAGGTGGGAGGGAATCGCCGGATTCCCGCCGCATGGATAATGAACTGCAAATATGAGAAATGTCCAGAAACTACTAATGGGCATAACTATATGCAGGAGCGATTAATCTTTACCTAACCAACACCGGATTGTTGCTGTTAAAATACTCTTCGGTTAGGTACCAGACACCACTGTTCAACCTTAATCAGACCCTTTGTACCACGTAAAGAGGGATTCCCAAGTCCGTGAACAAGTCACATTAAACAAACTTACAGTTATCATTAAGGGGAACATTACCTATAAAACATACCATTTGGTTTTATTATTTAACGATTGAGTCGCCCGCTAGATGCACACGAACTCTACCGTAAATGCACATACCATGCGCTCGAGCGCACGCCCGTAGAGGGGCCGTCACGCAACTGCGAATATGTGCACGCACGCCAGAGAAAGTGCATGTGCAGCGGGCAAGCGCATAAGGTGAATATATGGCAACGTGTAGCATGATATTTTTCCGACTTTGACAGTTCACCCTTTGGCAGTCACCAATAACTGCCACTTCCTAAAACAGTTCAAAAAGAGAAAAATATATGTCATATGTAAATACATTTCTATGATTGGGTAAGGGAGAAGAGAGGAAGGTGGGAAAAAGGTATGACCTAGTGAGATAGTAGAAGCATGTGTGTATGAATCCATGTTTGAGGGGTCATGTATCATCGTGCCGTACGTGTTTTAAATCAAGCTTCGAGGTATTGCGAAGTATACATTTGAATTCCTTCTTATCCCGTATCAAGGGTCTGTGGATGGGCTGTCAAACTTTACCGAGCTCTTTTTGGCTTTTGGTTGTAACAAAATGGGGGAGCACATTTTAGTTGATGATACACGAATGGGGGGATATGTGAGTGCTGATATCTGTGCCTATATTCCCTATTGACTATGTGTGTCATTACCTGAAGGTTGTAGAAATGAAGATAAGAAGCAATTATGGTAAATGCAGTCATAAACTATGTGAGTTTAATATACATTTGCCGATTGAAGTCTTGTCTTGTGTCTTGTCTCGATGTACATGTTGACTGTAGTCTCCCGATGCTTTTGCTATAAATGGCGGCAAAAGTTTTTCCATTGTCCAGAAAATTACAGTCTTTATAATATTTGGGGCTATCGTAAAATTTAAAGTCACTAGGGAAATTGGGGCTTGTAGCATAGTTCATCAATGGTCTGTATAAAAGAGGTTGTCAAATTCTTCTTCCAAGCGGATGTCTTTGTACCTTGGAGGAAAACAAAGGAGAAACGGGTGAAAGAAACGGACCGTGGAATCACATTTTCATCACAACATTGTCTCTATCGTTGGGTCATAAATCAAATTAGTTGTTGTTAGTACAGTGTCCTCGCTCCTCAGGCTCATCACTCTAGTACTACCTTTACACTTCGTTAAAGCCCGAACGCATCTAAATATCAGTCCGACCAATATGACGACTCCTAGAATACACAAAAGAAATTTCCCTACATCCATAATAATACCTTGGGCCCATTCTCCTAACCCTAATTCTCCCATCTGTTTAGTACACGTATCAGTTTGTACGATCTGTGCACAGTATCCTGGTGATACTTCTCCAACTCGCATGGTCTTACTTCCTAAGGTGTACCTATACCGGAAAAATTTCCTATGGTCGGCTATCTGGCGTATAAGTTCTGTGTCTATGGGCATTCTGTCAGGTCTGTATGAAAAGGTCATGGTTTGATTACTCCATGACACTTCCCAATTTCCCGGCTTTCGGGGATTGGAAATGTTAAAGCACACTAAGGACCTATCCACATGGTATTGGTGGAGCTTCAAACTAGGATGACTAGAGATATTAAACCTCTTGTCCACCGGCCTCCCACCACTTAGCTCAAGTACCTCTCCTACAGTTAAAGGAAATGGTACTAGTCCTGATTTGCTATGGCCTTGAGGTACTTGAGAGCATACCCAACAGTCTGTCTGATTTAACACTTTACCCACTAAGGAGTGGTAGTCACTCAATGGATGCCGGTCCATGTGGACATTAAAACTGGACTGACATTTCTTTATGCACCCATCCTCAACTATATTGTCACAATGCCTACAGATGCAGTTCTCTTCAGCTAACAATCCTTCACAATTCCTTCTATTGTCAATGCTACCAGATCGTTTTCTGATACTCGCCTTTACTCTGAGATTATGTTGTTCTTGGAAATCTACGCCTGCATCCTGGTCATCAGAACCCATTCCCGATCCTTTCTCGACCTCCATGGTACTCTCACCGAAACAGACTGCTCTGGTCAACATCATGGTCAACAGGAAAATCCGGATCACAGTCTCTTGGGGCAAGTCCATCTTAGAGGAGTAAAAGGAGAAAAATAAGAAGGGGGAAAGGAAATAGGAGGGAGGTGGGAACTGGAGAAAATAACAAATGGGAAGAAGAAATCTGGCTCGGCAAGCTTCAGGTCTTGTTATTCTCAGCGCTCAGGTGTCGTCTCAATCCTCCCTGAACAGACACTCTAGTGATACAACCTCTACCGTCTGTTCTTTATCACGGGACCTCTCTGGGTCAGTGACCTTTTTACAATGAGACGAATGGACCCAAGTCTCTCTCTCGGCAACCTTCAAAGCAGTTGTGCTGGTCAATAAGACTTGATATGGTCCTTCCCATCTGTCAATAAGGCAACCTGAGCGTAGAAAATTCCGTATCATTACATAATCCCCAGGTTCAATGTCATGACAATTACTGTCTGGCAAATCAGGAATCACCAACTTTAGATTATCATTCTGATTCCTCAATTGCTTACTCATCTTAACCAAGTACTTTACGGTTACTTCATTGTTACATTTCAAATCATCCTGGGGGTTAATCATAACATGTGGTTGTCGACCAAACAGAATTTCAAAAGGAGACAGATTAAGAGGGGACCTGGGGGTGGTTCTGATGCTGTATAATACGATTGGCAAAGCTTCAGGCCATAACAGTCCTGTTTCAGTCATTACCTTGCTCAATTTATTTTTAATAGTGCTGTTAACTCTTTCCACCTTCGCACTCGCCTGGGGGCGATACGGAGTGTGCAGTTTACTATTAATTCCCATCAACTTACACATTGTTTGAAAGACTTCACCTGTGAAATGGGTACCCCTATCACTTTCAATTATTCTAGGGATACCGTACCTACACACAAATTCCTGCACAATTTTCTTTGCAGTAAACACAGCGTTATTTGTGGCCGCGGGAAATGCTTCAACCCAATTTGAGAATACATCAATACAGACCAAAACATACTTTAAATTTCTACAAGGTGGTAATTGTATGAAATCAATCTGTATTACCTGGAAAGGGCCATCTGTCGGAGGGATATGGGATGGCGCTGTCGGTATTGCCTTTCCGATATTCTTCCTCAAGCAGGTGAGACATGTCATTGCTCTTTTACCCGCATGGGAGGAAAATCCTGGGGCGCACCAATAAGCTCTTACTAGCTTACACATTCCTTCTTTGCCTAGATGAGTCAGCCCGTGTGCTGCTTCCGCTAGACTTGGAAGGTATGCTCTGGGTGCCACTGGTTTACCATGTCCATCTGTCCAGAGTCCTGAGGACTCCTGGCCATATCCTTTTGACCTCCAAACTGCCTTTTCCTGCGGGGAACACAAATTTTGCATTTCACACAATTTCTGTGTGTTTACAGTATTAAATACCATCAGTTGTGTGATGTCTGTCTGTCTGGGGGTACCTGCTGCTGATTTAGCAGCTTTGTCTGCTCGACTGTTACCAAGTGATACCGGGTCTTGGCTATATGTGTGAGCTTTACACTTGATAACAGCCACTCTGTCGGGTTCCTGTATCGCTGTTAGAAGTCTTTTGATGTGGGCTGCATGCGCTACGGGTGTGCCAGCTGCTGTCATGAAATTTCTGAGGCGCCATAGGGCTCCGAAATCATGGACTACTCCGAAGGCGTACCTAGAATCTGTGTAAATATTGGCTGACTTGCCCTTAGCCAATTCACATGCTCTGGTTAGGGCAACCAGTTCAGCAACTTGAGCTGAGTGTGGTGGGCCTAGCGGTTCTGCTTCTATGGTACCTTGGTCATCTACGACTGCGTATCCAGTACACAAGTCTCCCGAGTCCGTCTGTCTGTGACAACTACCGTCAGTGTAGAAAGTAAAATCTACATCTTCCAGAGGGTTGTCACTGATGTCAGGCCTTGCCGTGAAATTTTGGGTCAAATATTCCATACAATCATGCGTGTCATCCCCTGTATTAAATCCTCCTTCACCATCACTCTCATCCTCCACCCTTTGTGCCTGTCCAGGCACACCTGGGAGATACGTTGCAGGATTTAATGCGCTGCATCTCCTTATGGTGATGTTTACGGGGGCCATCAATGCCAATTCCCATCTTGTAAACCGCGCTGATGAGACGTGTCTGGTTTGGGCAGAATTCAGTAAGGCTGACACTGCATGTGGTGTATGAATTGTGAGGTTGTGTCCTAGCACTACATCTTCGCTTTTTGTGACTAGCAATGCTATTGCTGGAACACTTCGCAAGCATGTGGGGAGGGATCGCGCTACCGTATCTAGCTGAGCGATATAGTAGGCTACCGGCCTGCTGGCATCACCATGCTTCTGGGTTAAGACACCTGCTGCGCACCCAGCACTCTCTGTTCCGTACAGCTCAAAGGGTTTCCCATAGTCAGGCATACCCAATGCCGGTGCCTGCGTTAGGCACTGTTTAAGTTTCTCAAATGCCATCTCAGATTCGTCTGTATGCGAAATCCGATCAGGTTTACTTGATGAAACCATCTCCTGCAAAGGTAAGGCCAGTATGGAAAAACCTGGGATCCAGTTACGGCAATACCCACACATTCCTAAAAACGTTCTAATCTGTTGCTGGGTTTGTGGCACTGTCATGTCACGAATTGCTTGAATTCTATCAGCGGTAAGGTGTCTCAGTCCTTGTGTTAGACAGTGTCCCAAATACTTCACACGGGTCTGGCATAATTGTAACTTGTCCTTGGAAACCTTGTGTCCTGTGTCTGAAAGATGAAACAGGAGTTGTTTCGTATCTCTCAGGGACGCTTCCAGTGAATCTGAACACAGTAGTAAATCACCACATACTGTGTCAATATTGATCCACTCTCTGGTTGGAAAGACTGTAAACAATCATGCAGAGCTTGTGAGAAAATACTTGGACTGTCTATGAATCTTGTGGTAATCGAGTCCAAGTGTACTGAACTCCTCTGTATGTGAATGCGAATAAGTATTGACTGTCAGGGTGCAGAGGTACCGAGAAGAAAGCAGAGGTCGATCACAGTGAAAAATTTGGCAGTGGGAGGGATTTGCATAAGGATGACAGCTGGATTTGGCACTACAGGGAATTGACTCTCAACTATTTTGTTGATCCCTCTTAGATCCTGCACTAATCTGTAACCCCTCCCCCCACTCTTTTTAACAGGGAAGATGGGACTATTGGCAGTGCTGGACGTCCTTACCAGAATGCCCTGTTGTAGCAAGCGCTCTATTACAGGGTACACTCCTAACTCCACCTCTGGTTTCAGAGGGTATTGTGGGATTTTTGGAGCTATCCTACCATCTTTTACTTGCACAACTACTGGGGCTACATTTGCCATCAATCCAGTGTCTTGTCCATCCTTGGTCCAAAGTGATTCCGGTATCTGGGAAATCATTTCTTCTACCTTGGACGGACACCTATTTACAACAACACTGTGTGACATTAATCTTGTTGGGGAGTCTAGCATATCCTGCGCTTCCTGAGCGTGGTTTTCGGGTATGTCCAAGAACACACCTTCAGGAGTACAGTATATGACGCATCCCATTTTGCACAGTAAATCTCTCCCTAGGAGATTAGTCGGAGCCGATGCAGCCAGCAGAAAAGAATGCTTGGTATGCAAAGGCCCTATCGTAATCTCTGCTGGTTTGCTTAAAGGGTATTGTCGCACTACTCCTGTTACTCCCATGGCTGGAATTGTTTTACCAGTGGTTCTCATGCCCATGGTCGAATTTATCACTGACTTGGCCGCCCCCGTATCTACAAGGAAATTTAGAGATTTACCAGCTACATCAATTGTGACCTCAGGTTCATTTCCAAGACTCGCAATTAATTTCACTGGCTGCAGATTACAGGTGTGGCCCCACCCCTATGGTGTGTGGTGACCTCCCTGCATTGCAGTGGCAGCTATCACCAGTGAAGGGGGTGAATGGGTATTATCAGAGACTTGCCAGTCTCTTTTTGGGGGATACCTTCTTGTTTCCCCTGCGTGTGGCTCATAACTCCGTCTCTGCTGTCCTTGATCCCAATTTCGTGTGTCATGTCGTTGTCTAGGGTTTTTATGTGCATTATGTGAGTTACTGGTGCAGTTACGTGCAAAATGTCCTTCCCTGTTACAATTGTAACACTTTACCACATACGGCTTACCACCAGGGGTCTGTGATCGGGACTGAGGCGGCCTTGTTGTAAGGGCTTGGATACTTATAGCCATCAGTCTATCACTCTGTGACTCCCTGCGTCTTGTGATGTTCCTGTCGTGCCCAACAGCAGTCTCTCTTAAGGCGGCCACCGACATACCTCTCCAGTTAGGTTGAGTGGTTTGTACTCTACTCCTTAATACCTCCTTTAAACCGTCCATCAAGATGGACACCGCTACCTCTCTATGGTGTACATTTGCCTCAATTTCCACGATCCCAGTATATTTAGCCATTTCCTCCAGTGCCCGGTGGAAATATTCAGAGGCAGTTTCTCCTTCCGTTTGTTTGATGGAGAAAATTTTGTTCCATTTTACCACAGCTGGGAAGTATATTCCCAGCTGTAGATTGATTCTGGTTACATTATCTTGATTATACTCATCTGTAAGGGGTACTTCTTCATCTAATTTACAGTCAGCTATAAATTTCACAAGGTCAATACTAGAGGGCAGGCATGCCCGCAGTAGTGTCTGCCAATCTTTGTTGTTAGGTTCAGTAGAGTTACCTAAGTCCTTAATGAACCTCTGACATGCGGCTAAATCTTTTCTGGGATCAGGAAATTCAGACAAAATTGTTCTTAATTCTGCTCGGGACCAGGGACAGTGCATGGCAATATTCCTGATGGGTGTGACCCCATTTGTGTCGGTCTTCCCATTGGGGACCGCTATCACTCTAACAGGATTAATATTAATTACTTCACTCTGGGTTGATTCTACAGTGTGTGGTGCAACAGTTTCAGCATATTGTATAGTGCCGTACTTACCTTTAGATACAACCTCACCTGTCCCTGAACTATGGGCCTTTGATACCACTCTTACTGGTTGGGCGATGCCCACTGAAGTATCGTTTATGGTGGCCGCTAGAGAGAGAGCTGAAATCGTAGTGGGCTCATCTTCCTGGTCGCATTCCTGGGGGAAGTTTAAAATAAGATACAACTTGCATGGGTTAGCGTTAGTATCAACATTTGCATTAACTTTTATCTTAATCTTATCACTACTACATTGATTAAGTGCACCCTTATCGTACACCCGCATGCCATTCTCTGTAGCCACTTTGTCCCCTAATATATATGGTGGTGGTGCCGTTGCTATCAGATTTCTACCAGGATTTGAATTTGCTTTCTGAGCTAATTCCTGTTGTATTTCACTTTCCTGTTGCCATATCTGTAAACAATCATAATGTCTAATCCTCTGCTTTGCAGATTTTATTAGACCTATCCTTTTTCGTAGGTTCTGCAATACCTCAGGGTTCAAACTGCCTACCCGGGGAAACTGCTCCCCATCATCCTCTGTCATTCGTTCCCATTCTTTGCATAATACCTGTGTGTGTGATCCGTATTTTTCACACATTATATACCGTGCGGACCCTTTGGGCCAGCAACTACCAACGTGAACCCTTGTTGGACGTCCCTTCTTTGAACAACTGGCCCCCATCGTTTGCAGATATTGCTGTCTTAGCTAATTCTTACAAACAGACCAAATTGCCCACGGTAAGGCGACGGTGAAAGTTCAACTAGTGCCTTCACTCACTCTGCGCCCCAATTGGCCAATACAAGTTCCAGTGATGTTCTCACCACTGGACGTACCCAATTCGTAGGATCTTTTTTGTAACCTCTATTTACTGGGGCGTGTGGGATCTACCCTCCCCAGTAAGTATTGGTTGTTGGAGATTTCCTGAGTGAACAGTGAAACTCCCTTAAAATAACAAAAACCTACACAATTCACATTAGAATGTACAAATAGCGTTTATGATCCCACAGTAAAATTTTAATGGGTATCAAGGTAACAAACTAATGCACACAATGATGTGCGGTCCAGTCGCACTGCGCATAAATAACTTAATATTTATACGCTTTACGACCAATGGAATCGGTTGTTTAGGCTGTGAAACCTTCAGCCGGAGCTCAACTTGACTATATGGGTGCTTTTCAAAACCCCTCGGGCTGCGCTTAAACCTTCGCAGTCCTTTTGTCTGCGGATACTACTTGCTCCTTTTACCTTGTATATTGTTAACGCGGGCAAGCCAGTCCCACGCCACCAAGTGTCCACTCACCTGATTTGGTCTCCGACGGGATCCCGATTTGTGGGTTCACAAAAAATAATACCTTTATTTCCACACTCACTCCTACTCACTCATATACACTGATCTTTCTGTACAGAAATTCCTTTTATACAGGCAGTAGTTCAATCCCTGGGTTTTGCAATAGAAAAAGGTTCTCTTTTAACTATTACTTTTTTTTGGGGGGGAAAAAACTGAACAAACCTATGCTATTATCAGGTGGCTATACTATACCGCCCACACTAAACAAGGTTATTGTGTGATTTGAGTCTCGGTGGGCGTATCCGTACACTCCGTTGCGTAAACACGCCACGTGCGTATGCCTTTGCGTCACGTACGTGATTTCGCACGTTGTCCGAGACACGTATGCACAAAGTTCAGATATGCCCACAGCGACACAATCAACACGCTTCTATCAATGTAAACGATGTTCAACTGTAATCGCTTACCGTACACCACACAGTATTTGCTATGCTGTGTGTGTGTCCTTTACAATTATTCCCTTAAAATTATCCTATTTAATCTCAACTAAATAGCACCAGATTTCCTCAGCCCGTGTCTAATAATCAATTCTAATGGCAACAAGGGAGTGAGATACAACAATGTAGATGTGTGCGTGTGTGTACACAAAACAGAAATAAACAGTTTTAAAAGATAATAGCGTATTGTTCTTACCTCCGGTTCCGGATTCCACCAGCACTCCTACAACATAGCGAAACAGACGCTTATCTAGCCAGCATTACTGCCTTCCCGCCCTTGCTGGCAGATAACGTTTGTTTTCGTTAGTGCGGATATGTGGAGGACGGACGAGCCCTCAATTGATAAAGCTGATTATTTATCTTATAACCTTCACTATATACAGGTAAGAGACTCAGTACGCAATTGGCGTATGGAGTACCGTAAGGGTACGCACTTAACGTAGCATACGCTCGGCCGTGATCGAGACGCACATGCGACACGCTCGCTCACAGCTTAATGCGTGGTGTCGAGCACGCTATAGGCGGTCGACTACCGTAATGCTACGCTACCAGCGTAGCGGACGCTCGAGACCACGAGGGGAACACGAGCGGCGCAGACGCTCACGGGATGACACTCAGTAAACCTTGAATGTAACACACAGAAAGGATACTCTTATGCTGTAAACCTTGTACTGAAATACTGTAGCGATGTAACGCTGCTTAACCTTGTAAATGCTAAAGCTGCTTGAGCGATCGAGACGCTCCGATTACCCACAGTAATGTAATGAACACACGATACTTTACTAAGGGTCCAAAACCTTTACTAGCAAGCTTCTAGTTATATCGAAAAGGGGAAACAGTTGACAAGTCATACACTACAAGCTAACATATAATTCTAACAGAATATCTAGACAGAAATATACACAATAGTAAATAATCACAAATACAAATACACAGACTAAGAATGAATGGCTAACATTACACGGGTAACAAAATGGCCACAGAGAAACATACCATACGGGGAACACTCGCAAGCGCAACCGGAATCCAGTCCTCCAATTATCAGAGATAAATGTTGAAGAGAGAGAGTACTGGCCGGTCTGGGGACAGTGACCCTTATATACACAACATACAGTGTACTACAAAGGGCCCTACAATCTTATTGTTCATTGGACACAGGAATGTCTCTCTGTACTGTAACAAAAGGTCATAGGTGGATTTGAACAGGTGGGCTGTGGCTATTACAAACTGCTCAGGTGGGAGGGAATCGCCGGATTCCCGCCGCATGGATAATGAACTGCAAATATGAGAAATGTCCAGAAACTACTAATGGGCATAACTATATGCAGGAGCGATTAATCTTTACCTAACCAACACCGGATTGTTGCTGTTAAAATACTCTTCGGTTAGGTACCAGACACCACTGTTCAACCTTAATCAGACCCTTTGTACCACGCAAAGAGGGATTCCCAAGTCCGTGAACAAGTCACATTAAACAAACTTACAGTTATCATTAAGGGGAACATTACCTATAAAACATACCATTTGGTTTTATTATTTAACGATTGAGTAGCCCGCTAGACGCACACGAACTCTACCGTAAATGCACATACCATGCGCTCGAGCGCACGCCCGTAGAGGCGCCGTCACGCAACTGCGAATATGTGCACACATGCCAGAGAAAGTGCATGTGCAGCGGGCAAGCGCATAAGGTGAATATATGGCAACGTGTAGCATGATATTTTTCCGACTTTGACAATAGTTATTGCTTAAATAAGGGTTATGTTTTAGTTGCATCGGTTTTGAACTGATGCTATGTTGTTTCATACTGTTAACTGGGTAGTTTATCACAAGTTATACGGTGTGATTGGTGTGGCTGGTATGAATCTTGCCCTTGGATTAACAAAAATCCTTTCCTCGTACTGTCCATCTCCTCTGGGCACAGTTTCTCTAACTGAGGTCTGGAGGAGGGGCATAGAGGGAGGAGCCAGTGCACACCCATACCTAAAGTTCTTTCTTAGTGCCCATGTCTCCTGCGGAGCCCGTCTATCCCCATGGTCCTTACGGAGTCCCCAGCATCCTCTACGGACTACGAGAAAAAGATTTACCAGTAGGTTTAAAATCTTATTTTTAATCAGCAGAAGTTGCTTGTGCATCCTAGCCACATAGCAATGCAAATAAGATGCATTTTCATAAAAAATAGGCACCCGACATTAGCAGAGCTGCCAATTGACTCACGCCAGGAACTATATGTGTCATTCTGTGTATAAGGTCGTTAATAATGTGTAACATATGTGTAAGGGATATTATGTGTGTCATTATGTATATAAGAGCATTAACAATGTGCGGCATATGTGAAAGGGAAATTATGTGGATAAGGGCATTAATAAGGGTTGGCATAATGTGTAAGGCGCATTATGTTTGTATGGACATTAATAATGTGTGTCATATGTGTAAGGGGCATTACTGTGTGGTATTATGTGTATAAATGCATTACCAATGTGTGGTATTATGTTTATAAGGTGCTCTACTGTGTAGCGTAACGTATAGAAAGGGCACTACTGTGTGGCGTAACGTATAGAAAGGACACTACTGTGTGGTCTAATGTGAATAAAGAGCAATATGGTGTGGTGTAATCTGAATAAGGAGCAATATGGTGTGGTGTGGTGTAATGTGAATAAGGAGCAATTCAGTATGATGTTATGTGAATGAGGGGCACTACTGTGAGGAGTAATGTATATAAGGTAAGTGGTACTACTGTGTGATGTAATGTGAATAAGGGACACTATCGCATGATAAATTGTGAGGCATAATTTGAATCGGGGGTACTATTGTTTGGCCATGCCCTTGCCAGCAAAAACAGATACCTTTTTGGGCTGTGCGCCGAATGTGCACACTGTTCTTATTTAAATTACAGGGGTTAGGAAAACAAAAAAAAGGACTGATATGGGTGGGGGGTGATGGTGCTGGGAAAGGGGTGCAGGGTCAGAGGCGGAACTAGCTGTGAAGTTGGTGGGCACCAGCCAAAATCTTGCCTAGGGCATCATATTGGTTAGGGCCGGCTCTGGTTATTGTATTCGTATATGTTAAAGTCCTGTTTAAATCACAGAAGTATACTGTATAGGTCTGAAGAAGTTTTCCTGATTAGGCCATAAAGTAAGTGAAATCAAACTCCGGAATACCTATGGCAGTTATAAACTGGTCTGTTTGTTGTGACACTGCAGGACAAGCCAAACGTTTGATCAATTAGCTACCACCAAGATGTCACATCTATTGGTAAAATTAGATTGAAAAAAACTGCATGGATCTCAAGCAAAACCTTATTTACAAATCAAAGGTGATTAAAGAGGAATTTTGGATTTGAAAAAAAAAAAAAATCCAAAGTTTATGATACTCTGCCACCTTGAGTACGAGCCATCCAACTTATTTTATGACAACCTGAATTTGATAGTTAAGTTTAGAGGTATAAATCAGTGCTCAAAATGGAATTGGAATGGAATGGGGGTATGGAATTTTGATTCAAATGATCCCGGGGCTTCCCAGGTCCCAAGAAGTTAAATACATTTAACCTTTGTTAACACTCCTACTACCAGTTGAGACTATGGTCACTGAAAAAGTACAATGTATTCTATGCCATCAGTGTCACAAATTTTTGTCATGGGTCCCCCTTTTTTTGTGGGGGGGCTTTATTATGCTTGAGATGCTATTCTTGAGATTCTTATCTTACTTATAAGGTGGTTTGTCTGCAACGGATGGCATTTGAAGAAATTAAGCCTTCCATGGCAGACACTGTCTTCAGCCGGTATTAAGTATGCATATAGGAGATCATGTGGTGCGGAAGCCTCCTGTTTGCATTGGAATAATATGTCATCATCATCATACAACAGCAGTTTTGGGGCAGGTCAAAATTTGAACTCCTGGAGAGATGCCATCCTCCTTTGTCTCCCAGCGCCATCCCCTATGCATCTCTACAGTGCCATCCCCCGTGTCTCTACAAGAACACCTCAATGTATCTCTACAACGCAATCCATTCTCCGTTTCTCCAAAACCATCCCCTCCAGCACCATCTTCCTCTGTCTCTCCAGCACCATGCTCCTGCATTTCTCCATTTTAGCCCCCTGGCACCTATCCAGATCCCCTTCTGGTTCTCCAGCTCCAGCCCCCTCTGTCTCTCCAGCTCAGCCCCCTGTGTCTATCTTGCCCCCCTTCTGTATCTCCAGCTCAGCCCCCTGTGTCTCCACCCATCCTTCTGTCTCTCCACTTCTCCACTTTGCAGCAGTGGCGTGACATTATGACTCCATCTATGCCGCACCACATAAAAAAATACAAGGAGCCGCCAGTACCTTTGGAGGGGGGGGTGGATTCAACCAGACAAACACTAGTGCCACCTGCATCATCTATTAATGCAGGTGGCAGACGGGCTCTCCATGGCTTGGGTATTCACTGCGTAGGGCCATGGAGAAAAAGTGGCGGTATGCCCTACTGCCCCACTTCGGGCAATGGTATAAATATATGATGCTAAATTGTAAGATTATTACTAGGCAGAGAAACAGTTAATTCAGTTGAAGTTGGTGCTGGAGAGAGAGAGAAGGAAATGAAAGCCAGAGTGATACACAGAAAGAATGATCCTCAGAACTTTAGAAGGTAGATATCATGAAAATTAACTATTGTAAATATATTCTTGTAAGTTTATGTGCAGTAATTGCTTAAATCTGTAAAATATCTTAAGTTCGCTTAACTTACAGGAAAAAGCCGTACCTTATTACACAGTGGTTCGGGCCGCTGCGGCCGCTAAGTATGTGCGCTAAACCTCTATGAAATGTATGCACGTTGCGTAAGCATGCCGACACGCTGTGAGCACAATGCAGCTACACGTGTGCGTGAATACACCTTAAACCCTTAACAGAAATAGAATGCGACACCAGTAGTTATATGTTATGTTGTGGTCCAAAGCAGCAACAAATATTTACTAAAAAGGTGTATACACAGAAATACAACAATATCACAGAGAAGAGGCTACAACCAATGGATACATATGTTTGTTCGCCTGCGCCACCCAGGTCCGGTCCTCAGTCAATCTAGCAAGATGACCTTCAGAGAATTAACCTGAGACCGGCCAGGAGGCCTTGTTTTTATACAATGGTCCAAAACACAATACAATGGGAAATGTATGCTCTTCTTCCATTGGTCCGGGGGTGGGACATAGCCTGTGCACTGGGGATCATTGGTCAGCTCAACCGGTGGGCAATGACTAAGTCCTAAGATGTGATTACTGTTGTTTACATCTGAGTTCCCACCCCAAAACCAGTTAAACCCACCACATTATCATACATAAATCCGGTATTGCTAATAACTTATTGCCGCAATATGAGACAATATCCTCACACCCACCGGATTACTGCTTATGTGACCCTGAACAATATGATCCCACACATGATATATTTATTCATTCCCATCCTCGTGATATGTGTGTGTGTGTATGTGTGTGTGTATATATATATATATATATGGTATCCGGACTCCAGGTCGACAACAAAAAGGTTGACACACCTTAGGTCGATGCCAATTGGTCGACACACCTTAGGTCGACATGGACAAAAGGTCGACATGGACAAAAGGTCGACATGGAAAAAGGTCGACATGAGTTTTTCACAATTTTTTTCTTTTTTGGAACCTTTTCATGCTTAATGATCCACATGGACTACGATTGGAACGGTAATCTGTGCCGAGCGAAGCGGAGCGAAGGCACCATGCCCGAAGCATGGCGAGCGAAGCGAGCCATGCGAGGGGACGCGGTGCACTAATTGGGGTTCCCTGTCACTCTACAAAGAAAATTACACAAAAAAAACATAAAAACTCATGTCGACCTTTTTCCATGTCGACCTTGTTCCTGTCAACCTTTTGTCCATGTCGACCTTTTGTCGATGTTGACCTAAGGTGTGTTGACCAATTGGCGTCGACCTAAGGTGTGTCGACCTTTTTTGTTGTCGACCTGGAGTCCCAGACCCATATATATATATATATATATATATATATATATATATTAGTTTCCTGATATTACAATTAGTTGTGAAATATATATTTTACCATGGGTTAGATGTATTTAAACTATGTGTATGAGAATATAAATGTGTTACATCATACATCAAATGTCTGGTCTGTAAATGTCAGCTTTTTAGTGGTTTTGCAAGTTATTAAACAAGCAAGGGTTTGGCTTGTGTTTGTGTGGGATATACTGTTCTCTTGTTTGTTCTGACTTCCAATGCAACAATGACAGTCCAGTATCTGTTGACTCAATATACACCTCTAAAACAATTGGGGCAAACAACGGTATTTGCACATTCCATCAGTCCAAGGTCCATCTTCCATGAACACAATGATTGCGTAAACAAGACAGTCTGAAACATTCAAGACACTGTAATTGTGTTCCTGAAAGTATCGCCTTTGAATGTGTATAACAGCGATTTGCTATTTTGTGACAATAATTTATGCACTATATAGATAAAATATTGAATATGGCTTTGTGGCTTTTCTATGCGAATGCGTATGTTACCGTATTCACTCATACCACGTGCTAATACACAGGGCTTCACGAGCCAATGTACGCAGCATCCAGGTATGTGCACGCACGGCGGGTACACACCCGCACAGAGGCCACTCTGTGTGGTGTTTGCACGTGATGCATGTGGGTATAATATTTTCGACAGTCCACCCTTTGGCAGTAAACAATAACTGCCACACATAACTAATAATACTGAAAATATTACATTTACAATATGTACAACGTTTGGGTAAATGGGGAAGAGTTGTAGGTAGGAAATATATAGCCTAGTGGGATAGAAAAAAGCATGTATGTATGAGTAAATGTCTGAGGGGGATGTATCATCGTGCCGTATAAGTTCTAAAGAAAGCTTCGAGGTACTGCGAAGTATACATTTAATCCTTCTCATCCCGTATTAAGGGTCTGTAGATGGGCAAACAAACATTACCGAGCTCTTTCTAGGCAAGGGCCATTAGCCCTCACCTTGTCCGGCTTCTTATAATAACAAATGGGGAGCACATTTATCTGATGATACATGTGGGAAGATGTATGTGTATGCCATTATGTGTGGATAAAGTTTCTCGACTATGTGTGTTATTAACTGAAGTTTGCAGAGATGAGAGTAAGACATATAAAGATACATTCACATAAATAAGGGTACACTGAAGTCTTTTCCGGTTGTAGATCTCTGGGTAGAGGGGAAAACAGAAAAATGGTGAAAGAAACAGGCCATGAAATTCATTTGCATTCCTTATTAGAACACTGTTTCTATGGTTGGGTCATATATGAAATCTACCGCTGTTACAATGCCCTCGCTCCTTAGACTCATCAAATTTGTCTTATGTTTTCGCAGCGTCAAAATTCGAACACATCAGAATATCAGACCGATAAATATGACGACACCCAGGATACAGAGGAGAAACTTTCCCAAACTTGCAATTACACTTGCAATGTCCACTCTCCTAACCCGGAGAACCATTTGAGTGGGTTCAACCATGAGGCCCAGCCGGTCAATTCATTACCCACAGCCGCTAAAGTAAGGTTATGTTTCCCTCTAAACTCCCACTTCAACTGCAAGATCTCATCCATCTTTTGATCGATCTCCGTTGGGTCTTCAGTACTGTTTGTAATATAAGTACATCACTTCACACCATATTGAGTTGCAAGAGTAACACAATACCCACCTGTCACGGCCGTGACGTAATTTAAGACCATCCTGTGCTGGACCAGCTCCTTCTTGTAGGCCTGTAGCTCCCTACCCGTATACCTGAAGGTGTCATCATACATCTCAGTGATACTATCTATCAAGTTCGCCAGCACATGGTTGTACCTATAATTATAATTCCTCTGGCAGTATGGGTGATATCTAATGCGAGGAGAATTTGAATCCCGGTAGATTCATGGATCAAATCAGAGGCTGCGGGCTCTGTCCTATCTATGAGGTGTCTCTTGACAATGTGTTCATAGTGTGTGAGTATAAGGAGTCTGAGTGTTGCGGTGAATATCTTTCATTTTGTCGTGTGTAATGGTCATGACCTCTGGTAGTACTCTGCCTATGTAACACAACCCTTCAGAGCTCGGAGTAAGCCACTTGTATGCTTTCCTTCCACATGTGAAATAGGCATCATCTGGAAGAACATAAGGGACAAAATGTAACAAGATCATATCACAGATTTTTCTCACAAAGAAACCGGTCCCCAGTTCTCCCATTTGTTCAGTACAAGTATCAAGCTGGATGATGTGGGCACAATATCCCTATGTCACTTTTCCAACCCACATGGTTTTGATCCCACGTGTATACCTGTACCGGTAGTACTTCCCACTTGTGGCTATCCTACGTACAAGTTCGGAGTTGATGGGTACTTTATCAGCCCTATGTGAGTAGGTCATTGTTTGATTGTTCCATGTCACTTCCCAATTTCCTGGTTTCCAGAAATTGGACACGTTAAAACACAGCAATGACCTATCTACGTGGTACTGGTGGAGCTTCAACCTAGGGGGCCTAGATATATTGAATTCTTGTCCACCGGTCTCACCCCATGTAATTCGAGTACCTCATTTACTGTTAAAGGGTATGGCACTAATCCCGACTTACTCTGTCCTTGAGGTACTTGCAAGCACACCCAGCATTCTGTTTGGTTTAAGACGGTACCCACGAATGAGTGGTAATTACTCAAAGGATGCCCGCCAATGTTGATATTATTGTTTGACTGACATCTCTGGATGCACCCATCTTCAACTATGTTATTGCAGTACTTACATATGCAGTATTCATCAGACAATAACCCTTCACATTGCCTCCGAGCTCCGTGACTACCAGATCTCTTACTGATACCAGCTTTGACCAAAGTGATGGACTGATCCTGGGGTCCTACGAATCCATCCTCTCAATCAGAACCCTTTCCAGATCCTTGCTTGACTACTCGGGGGCCCTCACAAAAACAAATTGTCCTGATCAAAAATAGAATCACAAGAAAAAGCCGTAACACAGTCTCTTGGTGTGGATCCATTTCGGTAAGGAAAAAAAATAAGAAGGGAGAAAAAAAATAAAAATGCAGTGTGTGTGTGTGTGTGTGTGTGTGTGTGTGTGTGTGTGTGTGTGTGTGTGTGTAGGTGTGTGTGGAGGTGGGGTGGGGGGTGGGGGGAGTGATTGGAGGAAAAAAATTATGACAACTGTCCTTGATATTTGCTGTTCACCACGCTCAGGTGCCGTTCAACAGTCCTGCCTCTCAGTTTTCCCGGAACAGATTCTCTAGTGATACGAGGTTCTCTTCACCTATCTCTTTCTCGCGTTTTCTCCGGGACAGCGACCTTCTTGCAGTGGGACGAGTGGACCCAAGTCTCTCTCTCGGCAACCTTCAGTGCTGTCGTGCTGGTCAACAAAACTTGATACGGTCCTTCCCACCTGTCAATGAGGCAACCTGAGCGTAGAAAATTTTGAATCATCACATAGTCCCCAGGTTCAATGTCATGACAATTACTGTTTGGTAGGTCAGGAATCGCCAGTTTCAGATTCCTTTGCTGGTTTCTCAGTTGCTGGCTCATCCTAACCAAATATTGCACAGTCATTTCATTATTGCACTTCAAATCATCCTGGGGGTCTATCATTACATGGGGCTGTCGTCCAAAAAGAATTTCAAAGGGTGATAAGTTAAGCAATGACCTGGGAGTGGTTCTGATGCTGTACAACACTAGTGGCAGTGCTTCTGGCCACAACAGTCCAGTTTCAGCCATCACTTTGCTCAGCTTGTTCTTAATAGTGCTATTCATTCTCTCCACCTTCGCACTGGCCTGTGGCCGGTATGGAGTATGTAGTTTACTATTAATACCCATCAGTTTGCACATGACCTGAAAGACTTCACTGTAAAATGGGTACCGCTATCACTTTCAATCATTTTAGGGATAACATATCTACACACAAATTCTTGCACAAGTTTCTTTGCAGTGAATATGGCAGTATTTGTGGCAGCGGGGAATGCTTCTACCCAGTTTGAAAAGACATCGGTACATACTAAAACATACTTTAAATTCCTACAGGGTGGTAGCTATATGAAGTCGATTTGTATTAACTGGAAAGGTCCGTCTGTAGGAGAGATATGGGATGGCTCCATTGGTATTGTCTTACCAATATTCTTCCTCAAGCAAGTAAGACATGTCACTGCTTTCTTGCTCGCCTGAGAAGAGAACCCTGGCGCACTCCAGTAGGCTCTAACCAATTTGCACATACCTTCCTTGCCCAGATGAGTCAGACCGTGTGCCGCCTCAGCTAGGCTAGGGAGATATGCCCTGGGGGCCACTGGCTTACCTTGTCCATCTCTCCAGAGTCCCGAGGACTCCTGACCATATCCCTTCACCTTCCAGACAGCCTTCTCCTGTAGGGAACACAAATTTTGCATTTCGATTAATTGTTGCATGTTTACCATGTTGAATGTCATCAGTTGTGTGGTGTTAGTTTGTATGATAGTGCTTGCTGCTGATTTTGAAGCTTCGTCCGCTCGGCTGTTACCAAGTGAGATTGGGTCTTGGTTGTGTGTGCTTTACACTTGATAACAGCCACTCTGTCAGGTTCCTGTATGGCTGTCAGAAGCCTCTTAATGTATAACGCATGCGCTAGTGTGCCAGCTGCCGTCATGAAATTTCTGAGGCACGACAGGGCCCCAAAATCGTGCACCACTCCGAAGACGTATCTAGAGTCCGTGTATATATTAGCTGGCTTACCCTTTGCCAACTCACATGCTCTGGTCAGTGCTACCAGCTCAGCGACTTGTGCTGAGTGAGGTGGACCGAGAGGTTCAGCTTCTATGATACCTTCGTCATCTACAACTGCGTATCCGGTGCACAGGTCTCCCGAGTCCGTCTGTCTGTGGCAACTACTGTCAGTGTAGAAGGTAAAGTCTATGCCTTCCAGTGGGTTGTCACTGATGTCAGGTCTCGCGGTGAAAGTCTGGTTCAGGTATTCCATACAATTATGCATATCAATGTCTGCACTAAATCCTCCTTCGGGTAGAACGGGAGGGGGGGGGGGGGTCGCACAGACCTGTGTAAATATTAATCAATGATTATCAATAAGTCACACAAAGTCCTTTCCCATATATTTAAATCTTGTTGTACGTCTATCAATCAAATTCTATGGGAGGTGCTCCTGGGAATAAGTTATACACATATAGAGACCAGAAGAAGAAAGTATTCCCTATCATGGGCACACTCGGACCTTGTGACACAAAACTCAAAGTCAAATATCAAACTGACATTTGACCACTGATATTTAAAAAATAACTTTTATTTCGTATCTTAAAACATCTGCGAAAATATTGTGCATGTGAAATCAAGTGCAAAAATAATAAACAAAATGTGAAATAAAGTTAAAAATTCAGTCACTGCTACCTTTTCATATTTCACTCTCTCAAGTGTTTAAGATGTATCCATTTTTGTTGCAGAAGGATCTTTTCTTTACTATCCTGTTGGAAACAAATTATCCTTTGAAAGTACCTCTGTGAGAGTTGTGAAGGACTAGATTGTCGTTCTAACTGACAGTCTCTCGTTTATGGTAGTGTGCGCACCACTTTAACCATAGATTGATCAAGTACTTATGCCCTATGTAATATTTATTGGGTCCTTTATTGTGACTGTCTATCTCACTGATTATACCAAGTAGCCTCCTATCACCCAAATCCTAATTCCTAATGCAATATGATATGATGATTTGATAATTATCTTCTACTATATTTGACTCAGCTTGAGATCATCAATTGTAAATTTGTTAATATAGGTAATATAATTTGTAGTGAGACTAAGAGTAGTCACAGCATGTGATACTGCTAAATCAGTGATCTCAAAGTGCTGTTTTTTATATGCCTATATTAATGGTCTTAATTTGTGTCACATGCATTTCTATCTCACCCGCTGGGAAGGTATAGCGATGGTCTGTTATTAATACGTTATAATGTTTATATATTATCCTTCTCTTACGTACCCCAGCTTATACCTGCTGGTCGTGGTAATGGTATGTTGTTAGTACGTTATGTCATAGAGTGCTTTTAGGCCAGGCTAATATTTCAACCTTCTGTAGCGTACTCCAGCTTATACCTGCTGGTTATTGTTTGTATCTATGATTCCATATAAATCATCAAAAGTCCATATAACATTCCCCTACAGGGTAGTGACACTAGACCCCACACAGTTGTTAATATTTAATACTCAAGCTAAGTCCCTAATATAAAGAGATGTATAGGATATGGCGGCTGCTTGTTTGTGACATGTTACACACTGTCCATTATAAAATATATTAATAATACTAATGAAACACAAAATGGATAGGTGTACTGGTATAGTAATGCAGTGTATTTCACCGTGCCCCAAGCTCCCAGCTTGTATATAATATACTACACGGCCGTTTAAACATGGCTTGCTGGAACCGCAGGCTGTAGCAGCATGCAGCCGCTCACCGCTGCTGCCCGTTACCCAGGACACAGAAGACAAACACCCGTAGCGGTATCCGTCTGTATGGAGCCGCTGGGTGTATGTCCCGCTCCGGCCGCTGACCGCCGCCTCCCGTCTATCAGGCTGAGCACTAATAGCGGTGTCCGTCAGTACGGGGCCGCCGGGTGTGAGTCTCGCTGCGGCTGCGGCTGTAAATATGCTGCACGCCGCAGGATAATGTCACAAACAAATTAATTAAGGTACATTCATTCAATGGATATCCCTAAATGCAGTAACTGAACATTAAAATGCTAATTGACAGACACACTGCGTGTGACCTGTCTCCTAACGACCGTTTCGCATAAGCTTAATCATAGGAAACCCGATTGTCGGGTCTGAGGGAACTAAGTACCCCGTCAGTCTCTTCCATTGGCCACATCGTTTGATTGATATACCTCCTGCCCAATCGCAGACTGTTATTATTCAAGGACTATTTACTGATGAATAGGCTGCCAGGAAGGGTATATTATTGAAAGTTTTCAGCTTATATTTTAATTTGGCATTCTCCTCTTCTTAATAAATTAATTTTTATCCTTCTGTAAATTTGTTTGCTGTACTTTCTATTACTTAGTTGATATTTATTACTGTTATGTTTCTGAATATTTCCTATTCTTCTTAATATTAGATTATGATATTCCCAAAAAAAAAAAAAAAAAAAACATGATTGTACCCCAGCATTTCAAAGGTGCCATATATTATTATTAAACCTGTGCTGTTCGCTATAAACATGTGTATACATGTGATAAAAACATATTATTTGGTGATGAAATTAGCTGTCACAATTGCCATATCCCATCCTCTGGAATACTTGTTAGAGTGACCCATTAGTGTTTATTAATTATAGTGTTGACGCGAACGTAATTTAATGTATTAAGATGTGGAAACAGTGAACCTGAAAAAGACTAAAGTGAAAAAGTGTGCTAACCAATCTAGTGATTATGAATGTGAAAGTGTTGAACCATCAAATTAAAATAAAATCAAAAACGTGATAGGCTTGACTGTGTATCAATATACTTTATCTGGAGTAGTACAATCAATTGTTATGATTTATCCTATATTCTCACCTCTTTAAGAGCGTGGGCCCTTAGAAAATTATATTCAGGGAAAAATTCATCCTGTTAAGAAAGATGAAAAATGAATGTGTTCATTCATGCCATTTGGTTGTAAACCATCTAATAGGAAGGTCCATCGACTCTCCTTTCACAGCAGCTCTTGCGTCATACTGCCTCCTCTTATTCCCAGGTGCACTCGTTCTATTCCAAATGCCTTTAGGTCTGTTGCTTTTCCAGCGTGTTTTTCATGGAAATGTTTCGCAACTGTTGTTAGTAGTTTAAATTTGTTATAATCCTTTTGGCAATTTCTGATCGAACCAACATGTTCAAGGACCCTCTGTTTCAATGGTCTAGTTGTCATGCCGATATATCTTTTCCCACAGGTACAGACCAGACAGTAGACAACTCCAGATGTCGTACAATTAATATAATCCCTGATCTTATGTGTTTTGTGATATTTATCTTCAAATTCTGTTGTTTTTGTCATATAATCACACGCTTTACACCCTCCACATTTGTATGACCCCGTGAGAGCTGTCTTAGTTGTTTTCTTATTTTTTTAACTATAGTGGCTATGGACTATTTCATCCCTGAGGTTATTCGCTCTCCTCCAACTCATGGATGGTTTGGTTCCAAGTTCTTTGGCCAGATCTGGATCAAGGGTCAAGACTGACCAGTGTTTATTAATAATCTTTTGTATTTCTTCCCATTCTGAGCAAAAATCGCCCACAAATCTGATAACATTTGGTTTTTTGGTTATCTTGCTTTTCTTGGGGAAGAGCAGCTGATTGCGATCCATTTGTTGTGCTTGATATTTTGCTTTTTTGATGGTCCTTTTTGAATAGCCTCTCCTTAAGAGTCTCTCACTCAGTTCCATAGCTCTCTGTTCGAATTCCGCTAGCCCAGAGCAGTTTCTCCTCATTCTCAGAAACTCCCCTCTGGGGATTCCTTTGAGGACCGGGGGGAAGTGTGCGCTTGATCTATGTAGGACACTGTTAGTTGCTGTATGTTTTCTGTGTAGATCTGTACCTATTCTGCCATCCTCCAGTTTTCTTACCTTCAGGTCCAGAAATGTCACTTCAGTTTCACTAGTTTCATATGTTAGTCTGAGATTGAAGTTGTTTTCGTTAAGTACATCAATAAATTCCCTAAACTTTTCTCTGGGACCGTCCCACAATATGAGCAGGTCATCTATGTATCTCATCCAAATAAGGATGTGTTGGGTATACGGTTCCATTGTCTCATGGAAGACAATGGACTCCTCCCACCAGCCTAAATATATATTCGCATACGTGGGGGCACAAGCCGCCCCCATAGCTGTGCCCCGCACCTGCAAATAATATTTGTCATCGAAGACAAAGAAATTTTTCTGAAGTACAAACGTCAAGAGTTTCAACAAGAATTCTCCAAAATCCGTTGTGCCCTCTTTCTGGAGGAAATGTTCAACAGACTGGATGCCTTTCTCATGCTGTATGCTGGTATAAAGTGATTCAACATCACATGTGGCAAGGAGAACTTGCCTGTCGACATGGATTTCATCCAGTTTGCACAGTACGTCTGTTGTATCCTTCGTATAGGATGGAAGTGTGGTTACAAATTTCCTGAGGTGGGTATCCAGAAATTTACTGGCCTGTTCAGTCAACCCCTCTATCCCCGAGACTATGGGGCGGCCAGGGGGCGTTCGTTCGTTCTTATGAACTTTGGGGAGTAAATAAAATGTCGGGGTCTTTGGTTCCTCTACCTCCAGGAATTTGAGTTCTGTTTTATTTATAACGCCCGTCTCATAGGCTGTCATAATTATTCGATCGTACTGCTTTTTATATGTCTCCATGGGGTTAGATGGTAGACGTTTGTAACATGATGTATCATTTAGTTGTTTTCTTGCCTCCTCAAGGTACAGTTTTTTGTCCCAGATGACAATATTACCTCCTTTATCGGAGGGTTTTATTTGGACGTTGTCCCAGGATTTGATGTCATGAAGTGCATCTCTTTCATCCTTGGTCAGATTGTCCATGACATGGTATCTGGATTTTTTCTTTTTACATAGGGTATCCAAATCCTTGGACACTAATTCCATGAATGTTCCCACTTTCGGGCAGATATTCCCGTGAGGATAAAAGGTTCCCTTTTTCTTACATATTGGTCTTACACCTGGAGATAAGTTCTCTTCCTGATCAGCCAGTTCCTCCAAAATTTTAATGGCTTCCAGGTCCTCTAATGTGAATTCCTCACTTGTTTGTGAATGACCCACACTGTGACCTGTTTCTGGATTGCTCTTTTGGAGTGCATAAAATTTATTAAGGAGAAGTTTTCTACCGAAGAGGTGTAGGTCTTTCTCCCATTTGAATCTATCGAAACTTCTAACTGGGGAGAAGGTTAGACCCTTGCTCAACACAGAGATATGGGATTGATTCAATTCAATATTGGATAAATTTATGATTCTCAACCGATCTTCATCCCCTCGTGTCTTTCCTATCTGTTCTTCTGAGTTCTCTTCGAGTGTCGAGGCGGGCCTTGGTTGTTCCATCTCCCTCTGTTTCGGGTGTTTTTTCCCTCTCCTGATCTTCCTCTTATGTTTCTTGATCTGTCCTCGGTTGAGGTAGGGCCTGAATCTAAAAAATCTCTGTTAGTGTGTGAGGGTAGGTTCTCTTTTAATTGGAAAGATCGATTTGAGTCTTCAGCCTCTGAAGAATCCTGATCTGTTGATGTATAGCTCTGTGAGGGTCTTCTCCTTTGGTATGTTGTATCTTTTTTGCTATTCCATCTGAAGACCTGATTCAGAGCATAATCCCTCCTATCTCTTGCAAATTTACTTCTTTTACGTTCGACTATTTCAGTTTCCAGTTTACTCAAATCATTCTTATGTTTTACAAATGTCTGTTGGAATAAAACTTCTTGTTCGTAAACTTTCAATTTGTTAGTTAGAGTTTCAATTTCTTTACTGTATTGTTCCAGTAATAGATTATCATGTTTAATGAGGGTCAACATCAGATCGTGTGAACACTTCTTTAGGATTTCTTCCCATTCTATTTTTAGATTTTCAGTGACTAGTTCATAGGCAGGGAAAACTCTTGGTCGTAGACCCCTTGGGGTGATTTTATGTTTGGTATAATTCTCAAAGGTGGTCATTTCCCACCATGTTTTCATCTGTTTAGTCAATAGATATTTAAGGGACTGAAGATCCTCATTCCAATTACCATTTTGTCTGGTGATATCACCCTCATTGTCTGAGAATATATCTCCCACTTCACTATTCCACTTTTCTCTCCTGTTGAGCAATTCAGCTGAGAGACTGAAACTGGCCATACTCTGTTCCGTCTATATTTTTATTTGGCTTACCACACTCTGAATAGTCAGTATCGTTTTTGTCGTGCTGGACCCTGTTCTGAGGATAGACCTCAGTAAATTCAATGGGTAGAACGGGAGGGGGGGGGGGGGGGGGGTCGCACAGACCTGTGTAAATATTAATCAATGATTATCAATAAGTCACACAAAGTCCTTTCCCATATATTTAAATCTTGTTGTACGTCTATCAATCAAATTCTATGGGAGGTGCTCCTGGGAATAAGTTATACACATATAGAGACCAGAAGAAGAAAGTATTCCCTATCATGGGCACACTCGGACCTTGTGACACAAAACTCAAAGTCAAATATCAAACTGACATTTGACCACTGATATTTAAAAAATAACTTTTATTTCGTATCTTAAAACATCTGCGAAAATATTGTGCATGTGAAATCAAGTGCAAAAATAATAAACAAAATGTGAAATAAAGTTAAAAATTCAGTCACTGTTACCTTTTCATATTTCACTCTCTCAAGTGTTTAAGATGTATCCATTTTTGTTGCAGAAGGATCTTTTCTTTACTATCCTGTTGGAAACAAATTATCCTTTGAAAGTACCTCTGTGAGAGTTGTGAAGGACTAGATTGTCGTTCTAACTGACAGTCTCTCGTTTATGGTAGTGTGCGCACCACTTTAACCATAGATTGATCAAGTACTTATGCCCTATGTAATATTTATTGGGTCCTTTATTGTGACTGTCTATCTCACTGATTATACCAAGTAGCCTCCTATCACCCAAATCCTAATTCCTAATGCAATATGATATGATGATTTGATAATTATCTTCTACTATATTTGACTCAGCTTGAGATCATCAATTGTAAATTTGTTAATATAGGTAATATAATTTGTAGTGAGACTAAGAGTAGTCACAGCATGTGATACTGCTAAATCAGTGATCTCAAAGTGCTGTTTTTTATATGCCTATATTAATGGTCTTAATTTGTGTCACATGCATTTCTATCTCACCCGCTGGGAAGGTATAGCGATGGTCTGTTATTAATACGTTATAATGTTTATATATTATCCTTCTCTTACGTACCCCAGCTTATACCTGCTGGTCGTGGTAATGGTATGTTGTTAGCACGTTATGTCATAGAGTGCTTTTAGGCCAGGCTAATATTTCAACCTTCTGTAGCGTACTCCAGCTTATACCTGCTGGTTATTGTTTGTATCTATGATTCCATATAAATCATCAAAAGTCCATATAACATTCCCCTACAGGGTAGTGACACTAGACCCCACACAGTTGTTAATATTTAATACTCAAGCTAAGTCCCTAATATAAAGAGATGTATAGGATATGGCGGCTGCTTGTTTGTGACATGTTACACACTGTCCATTATAAAATATATTAATAATACTAATGAAACACAAAATGGATAGGTGTACTGGTATAGTAATGCAGTGTATTTCACCGTGCCCCAAGCTCCCAGCTTGTATATAATATACTACACGGCCGTTTAAACATGGCTTGCTGGAACCGCAGGCTGTAGCAGCATGCAGCCGCTCACCGCTGCTGCCCGTTACCCAGGACACAGAAGACAAACACCCGTAGCGGTATCCGTCTGTATGGAGCCGCTGGGTGTATGTCCCGCTCCGGCCGCTGACCGCCGCCTCCCGTCTATCAGGCTGAGCACTGATAGCGGTGTCCGTCAGTACGGGGCCGCCGGGTGTGGGTCTCGCTGCGGCTGTAAATGTGCTGCACGCCGCAGGATAATGTCACAAACAAATTAATTAAGGTACATTCATTCAATGGATATCCCTAAATGCAGTAACTGAACATTAAAATGCTAATTGACAGACACACTGCGTGTGACCTGTCTCCTAACGACCGTTTCGCATAAGCTTAATCATAGGAAACCCGATTGTCGGGTCTGAGGGACCTAAGTACCCCGTCAGTCTCTTCCATTGGCCACATCGTTTGATTGATATACCTCCTGCCCAATCGCAGACTGTTATTATTCAAGGACTATTTACTGATGAATAGGCTGCCAGGAAGGGTATATTATTGAAAGTTTTCAGCTTATATTTTAATTTGGCATTCTCATCTTCTTAATAAATTAATTTTTATCCTTCTGTAAATTTGTTTGCTGTACTTTCTATTACTTAGTTGATATTTATTACTGTTATGTTTCTGAATATTTCCTATTCTTCTTAATATTAGATTATGATGTTCCCAAAAAAAAAAAAAACATGATTGTACCCCAGCATTTCAAAGGTGCCATATATTATTATTAAACCTGTGCTGTTCGCTATAAACATGTGTATACATGTGATAAAAACATATTATTTGGTGATGAAATTAGCTGTCACAATTGCCATATCCCATCCTCTGGAATAATTGTTAGAGTGACCCATTAGTGTTTATTAATTATAGTGTTGACGCGAACGTAATTTAATGTATTAAGATGTGGAAACAGTGAACCTGAAAAAGACTAAAGTGAAAAAGTGTGCTAACCAATCTAGTGATTATGAATGTGAAAGTGTTGAACCATCAAATTAAAATAAAATCAAAAACGTGACAGGCTTGACTGTGTATCAATATACTTTATCTGGAGTAGTACAATCAATTGTTATGATTTATCCTATATTCCCACCTCTTTAAGAGCGTGGGCCCTTAGAAAATTATATTCAGGGAAAAATTCATCCTGTTAAGAAAGATGAAAAATGAATGTGTTCATTCATGCCATTTGGTTGTAAACCATCTAATAGGAAGGTCCATCGACTCTCCTTTCTCAGCAGCTCTTGCGTCATACTGCCTCCTCTTATTCCCAGGTGCACTCGTTCTATTCCAAATGCCTTTAGGTCTGTTGCTTTTCCAGCGTGTTTTTCATGGAAATGTTTCGCAACTGTTGTTAGTAGTTTAAATTTGTTATAATCCTTTTGGCAATTTCTTATCGAACCAACATGTTCAAGGACCCTCTGTTTCAATGGTCTAGTTGTCATGCCGATATATCTTTTCCCACAAGTACAGACCAGACAGTAGACAACTCCAGATGTCGTACAATTAATATAATCCCTGATCTTATGTGTTTTGTGATATTTATCTTCAAATTCTGTTGTTTTTGTCATATAATCACACGCTTTACACCCTCCACATTTGTATGACCCCGTGAGAGCTGTCTTAGTTGTTTTCTTATTTTTTGAACTATAGTGGCTATGGACTATTTTATCCCTGAGGTTATTCGCTCTCCTCCAACTCATGGATGGTTTGGTTCCAAGTTCTTTGGCCAAATCTGGATCAAGGGTCAAGACTGACCAGTGTTTATTAATAATCTTTTGTATTTCTTCCCATTCTGAGCAAAAATCGCCCACAAATCTGATAACATTTGGTTTTTTGGTTATCTTGCTTTTCTTGGGGAAGAGCAGCTGATTGCGATCCATTTGTTGTGCTTGATATTTTGCTTTTTTGATGGTCCTTTTTGAATAGCCTCTCCTTAAGAGTCTCTCACTCAGTTCCATAGCTCTCTGTTCGAATTCCGCTAGCCCAGAGCAGTTTCTCCTCATTCTCAGAAACTCCCCTCTGGGGATTCCTTTGAGGACCGGGGGGAAGTGTGCGCTTGATCTATGTAGGACACTGTTAGTTGCTGTATGTTTTCTGTGTAGATCTGTACCTATTCTGCCATCCTCCAGTTTTCTCACCTTCAGGTCCAGAAATGTCACTTCAGTTTCACTAGTTTCATATGTTAGTCTGAGATTGAAGTTGTTTTCGTTAAGTACATCAATAAATTCCCTAAACTTTTCTCTGGGACCGTCCCACAATATGAGCAGGTCATCTATGTATCTCATCCAAATAAGGATGTGTTGGGTATACGGTTCCATTGTCTCATGGAAGACAATGGACTCCTCCCACCAGCCTAAATATATACTCGCATACGTGGGGGCACAAGCCGCCCCCATAGCTGTGCCCCGCACCTGCAAATAATATTTGTCATCGAAGACAAAGAAATTTTTCTGAAGTACAAACGTCAAGAGTTTCAACAAGAATTCTCCAAAATCCGTTGTGCCCTCTTTCTGGAGGAAATGTTCAACAGACTGGATGCCTTTCTCATGCTGTATGCTGGTATAAAGTGATTCAACATCACATGTGGCAAGGAGAACTTGCCTGTCGACATGGATTTCATCCAGTTTGCACAGTACGTCTGTTGTATCCTTCGTATAGGATGGAAGTGTGGTTACAAATTTCCTGAGGTGGGTATCCAGAAATTTACTGGCCTGTTCAGTCAACCCCTCTATCCCCGAGACTATGGGGCGGCCAGGGGGCGTTCGTTCGTTCTTATGAACTTTGGGGAGTAAATAAAATGTCGGGGTCTTTGGTTCCTCTACCTCCAGGAATTTGAGTTCTGTTTTATTTATAACGCCCGTCTCATAGGCTGTCATAATTATTCGATCGTACTGCTTTTTATATGTCTCCATGGGGTTAGATGGTAGACGTTTGTAACATGATGTATCATTTAGTTGTTTTCTTGCCTCCTCAAGGTACAGTTTTTTGTCCCAGATGACAATATTACCTCCTTTATCGGAGGGTTTTATTTGGACGTTGTCCCAGGATTTGATGTCATGAAGTGCATCTCTTTCATCCTTGGTCAGATTGTCCATGACATGGTATCTGGATTTTTTCTTTTTACATAGGGTATCCAAATCCTTGGACACTAATTCCATGAATGTTCCCACTTTCGGGCAGATATTCCCGTGAGGATAAAAGGTTCCCTTTTTCTTACATATTGGTCTTACACCTGGAGATAAGTTCTCTTCCTGATCAGCCAGTTCCTCCAAAATTTTAATGGCTTCCAGGTCCTCTAATGTGAATTCCTCACTTGTTTGTGAATGACCCACACTGTGACCTGTTTCTGGATTGCTCTTTTGGAGTGCATAAAATTTATTAAGGAGAAGTTTTCTACCGAAGAGGTGTAGGTCTTTTCCCATTTGAATCTATCGAAACTTCTAACTGGGGAGAAGGTTAGACCCTTGCTCAACACAGAGATATGGGATTGATTCAATTCAATATTGGATAAATTTATGATTCTCAACCGATCTTCATCCCCTCGTGTCTTTCCTATCTGTTCTTCTGAGTTCTCTTCGAGTGTCGAGGCGGGCCTTGGTTGTTCCATCTCCCTCTGTTTCGGGTGTTTTTTCCCTCTCCTGATCTTCCTCTTATGTTTCTTGATCTGTCCTCGGTTGAGGTAGGGCCTGAATCTAAAAAATCCCTGTTAGTGTGTGAGGGTAGGTTCTCTTTTAATTGGAAAGATCGATTTGAGTCTTCAGCCTCTGAAGAATCCTGATCTGTTGATGTATAGCTCTGTGAGGGTCTTCTCCTTTGGTATGTTGTATCTTTTTTGCTATTCCATCTGAAGACCTGATTCAGAGCATAATCCCTCCTATCTCTTGCAAATTTACTTCTTTTACGTTCGACTATTTCAGTTTCCAGTTTACTCAAATCATTCTTATGTTTTACAAATGTCTGTTGGAATAAAACTTCTTGTTCGTAAACTTTCAATTTGTTAGTTAGAGTTTCGATTTCTTTACTGTATTGTTCCAGTAATAGATTATCATGTTTAATGAGGGTCAACATCAGATCGTGTGAACACTTCTTTAGGATTTCTTCCCATTCTATTTTTAGATTTTCAGTGACTAGTTCATAGGCAGGGAAAACTCTTGGTCGTAGACCCCTTGGGGTGATTTTATGTTTGGTATAATTCTCAAAGGTGGTCATTTCCCACCAAGTTTTCATCTGTTTAGTCAATAGATATTTAAGGGACTGAAGATCCTCATTCCTATTACCATTTTGTCTGGTGATATCACCCCCATTGTCTGAGAATATATCTCCCACTTCACTATTCCACTTTTCTCTCCTGTTGAGCAATTCAGCTGAGAGACTGAAACTGGCCATACTCTGTTCCGTCTATATTTTTATTTGGCTTACCACACTCTGAATAGTCAGTATCGTTTTTGTCGTGCTGGACCCTGTTCTGAGGATAGACCTCAGTAAATTCAATGGGTAGAACGGGAGGGGGGTGGGGGGGGGGTCGCACAGACCTGTGTAAATATTAATCAGTGATTATCAATAAGTCACACAAAGTCCTTTCCCATATATTTAAATCTTGTTGTACGTCTATCAATCAAATTCTATGGGAGGTGCTCCTGGGAATAAGTTATACACATATAGAGACCAGAAGAAGAAAGTATTCCCTATCATGGGCACACTCGGACCTTGTGACACAAAACTCAAAGTCAAATATCAAACTGACATTTGACCACTGATATTTAAAAAATAACTTTTATTTCGTATCTTAAAACATCTGCGAAAATATTGTGCATGTGAAATCAAGTGCAAAAATAATAAACAAAATGTGAAATAAAGTTAAAAATTCAGTCACTGCTACCTTTTCATATTTCTCTCTCTCAAGTGTTTAAGATGTATCCATTTTTGTTGCAGAAGGATCTTTTCTTTACTATCCTGTTGGAAACAAATTATCCTTTGAAAGTACCTCTGTGAGAGTTGTGAAGGACTAGATTGTCGTTCTAACTGACAGTCTCTCGTTTATGGTAGTGTGCGCACCACTTTAACCATAGATTGATCAAGTACTTATGCCCTATGTAATATTTATTGGGTCCTTTATTGTGACTGTCTATCTCACTGATTATACCAAGTAGCCTCCTATCACCCAAATCCTAATTCCTAATGCAATATGATATGATGATTTGATAATTATCTTCTACTATATTTGACTCAGCTTGAGATCATCAATTGTAAATTTGTTAATATAGGTAATATAATTTGTAGTGAGACTAAGAGTAGTCACAGCATGTGATACTGCTAAATCAGTGATCTCAAAGTGCTGTTTTTTATATGCCTATATTAATGGTCTTAATTTGTGTCACATGCATTTCTATCTCACCCGCTGGGAAGGTATAGCGATGGTCTGTTATTAATACGTTATAATGTTTATATATTATCCTTCTCTTACGTACCCCAGCTTATACCTGCTGGTCGTGGTAATGGTATGTTGTTAGTACGTTATGTCATAGAGTGCTTTTAGGCCAGGCTAATATTTCAACCTTCTGTAGCGTACTCCAGCTTATACCTGCTGGTTATTGTTTGTATCTATGATTCCATATAAATCATCAATAGTCCATATAGCATTCCCCTACAGGGTAGTGACACTAGACCCCACACAGTTGTTAATATTTAATACTCAAGCTAAGTCCCTAATATAAAGAGATGTATAGGATATGGCGGCTGCTTGTTTGTGACATGTTACACACTGTCCATTATAAAATATATTAATAATACTAATGAAACACAAAATGGATAGGTGTACTGGTATAGTAATGCAGTGTATTTCACCGTGCCCCAAGCTCCCAGCTTGTATATAATATACTACACGGCCGTTTAAACATGGCTTGCTGGAACCGCAGGCTGTAGCAGCATGCAGCCGCTCACCGCTGCTGCCCGTTACCCAGGACACAGAAGACAAACACCCGTAGCGGTATCCGTCTGTATGGAGACGCTGGGTGTATGTCCCGCTCCGGCCGCTGACCGCCGCCTCCCGTCTATCAGGCTGAGCACTGATAGCGGTGTCCGTCAGTACGGGGCCGCCGGGTGTGGGTCTCGCTGCGGCTGCGGCTGTAAATGTGCTGCACGCCGCAGGATAATGTCACAAACAAATTAATTAAGAATTTGAAGATAAGTATCACAAAACACATAAGATCAGGGATTATATTAATTGTACGACATCTGGAGTTGTCTACTGTCTGGTCTGTACTTGTGGGAAAAGATATATCGGCATGACAACTAGACCATTGAAACAGAGGGTCTTTGAACATGTTGGTTCGATCAGAAATTGCCAAAAGGATTATAACAAATTTAAACTACTAACAACAGTTGCGAAACATTTCCATGAAAAACACGCTGGAAAAGCAACAGACCTAAAGGCATTTGGAATAGAACGAGTGCACCTGGGAATAAGAGGAGGCAGTATGACGCAAGAGCTGCTGAGAAAGGAGAGTCGATGGACCTTCCTATTAGATGGTTTACAACCAAATGGCATGAATGAACACATTCATTTTTCATCTTTCTTAACAGGATGAATTTTTCCCTGAATATAATTTTCTAAGGGCCCACGCTCTTAAAGAGGTGAGAATATAGGATAAATCATAACAATTGATTGTACTACTCCAGATAAAGTATATTGATACACAGTCAAGCCTATCACGTTTTTGATTTTATTTTAATTTGATGGTTCAACACTTTCACATTCATAATCACTAGATTGGTTAGCACACTTTTTCACTTTAGTCTTTTTCAGGTTCACTGTTTCCACATCTTAATACATTAAATTACGTTCGCGTCAACACTATAATTAATAAACACTAATGGGTCACTCTAACAATTATTCCAGAGGATGGGATATGGCAATTGTGACAGCTAATTTCATCACCAAATAATATGTTTTTATCACATGTATACACATGTTTATAGCGAACAGCACAGGTTTAATAATAATATATGGCACCTTTGAAATGCTGGGGTACAATCATGTTTTGTTTTTGTTTTTTTGTTTTTTTTTTGGGAACATCATAATCTAATATTAAGAAGAATAGGAAATATTCAGAAACATAACAGTAATAAATATCAACTAAGTAATAGAAAGTACAGCAAACAAATTTACAGAAGGATAAAAATTCATTTATTAAGAAGATGAGAATGCCAAATTAAAATATAAGCTGAAAACTTTCAATAATATACCCTTCCTGGCAGCCTATTCATCAGTAAATAGTCCTTGACTAATAACAGTCTGCGATTGGGCAGGAGGTATATCAATCAAACGATGTGGCCAATGGAAGAGACTGACGGGGTACTTAGTTCCCTCAGACCCGACAATCGGGTTTCTTATGATTAAGCTTATGCGAAACGGTCGTTAGGAGACAGGTCACACGCAGTGTGTCTGTCAATTAGCATTTTAATGTTCAGTTACTGCATTTAGGGATATCCATTGAATGAATGTACCTTAATTAATTTGTTTGTGACATTATCCTGCGGCGTGCAGCACATTTACAGCCGCAGCCGCAGCGAGACCCACACCCGGCGGCCCCGTACTGATGGACACCGCTATCAGTGCTCAGCCTGATAGACGGGAGGCGGCGGTCAGCGGCCGGAGCGGGACATACACCCAGCGGCTCCATACAGACGGATACCGCTACGGGTGTTTGTCTTCTGTGTCCTGGGTAACGGGCAGCAGCGGTGAGCGGCTGCATGCTGCTACAGCCTGCGGTTCCAGCAAGCCATGTTTAAACGGCCGTGTAGTATATTATATACAAGCTGGGAGCTTGGGGCACAGAGAAATACACTGCATTACTATACCAGTACACCTATCCATTTTGTGTTTCATTAGTATTATTAATATATTTTATAATGGACAGTGTGTAACATGTCACAAACAAGCAGCCGCCATATCCTATACATCTCTTTATATTAGGGACTTAGCTTGAGTATTAAATATTAACAACTGTGTGGGGTCTAGTGTCACTACCCTGTAGGGGAATGTTATATGGACTTTTGATGATTTATATGGAATCATAGATACAAACAATAACCAGCAGGTATAAGCTGGAGTACGCTACAGAAGGTTGAAATATTAGCCTGGCCTAAAAGCACTCTATGACATAACGTACTAACAACATACCATTACCACGACCAGCAGGTATAAGCTGGGGTACGTAAGAGAAGGATAATATATAAACATTATAACGTATTAATAACAGACCATCGCTATACCTTCCCAGCGGGTGAGATAGAAATGCATGTGACACAAATTAAGACCATTAATATAGGCATATAAAAAACAGCACTTTGAGATCACTGATTTAGCAGTATCACATGCTGTGACTACTCTTAGTCTCACTACAAATTATATTACCTATATTAACAAATTTACAATTGATGATCTCAAGCTGAGTCAAATATAGTAGAAGATAATTATCAAATCATCATATCATATTGCATTAGGAATTAGGATTTGGGTGATAGGAGGCTACTTGGTATAATCAGTGAGATAGACAGTCACAATAAAGGACCCAATAAATATTACATAGGGCATAAGTACTTGATCAATCTATGGTTAAAGTGGTGCGCACACTACCATAAACGAGAGACTGTCAGTTAGAACGACAATCTAGTCCTTCACAACTCTCACAGAGGTACTTTCAAAGGATAATTTGTTTCCAACAGGATAGTAAAGAAAAGATCCTTCTGCAACAAAAATGGATACATCTTAAACACTTGAGAGAGTGAAATATGAAAAGGTAGCCGTGACTGAATTTTTAACTTTATTTCACATTTTGTTTATTATTTTTGCACTTGATTTCACATGCACAATATTTTCGCAGATGTTTTAAGATACGAAATAAAAGTTATTTTTTAAATATCAGTGGTCAAATGTCAGTTTGATATTTGACTTTGAGTTTTGTGTCACAAGGTCCGAGTGTGCCCATGATAGGGAATACTTTCTTCTTCTGGTCTCTAAATCCTCCTTCACCATCATTCTCATCCTCCACCCTTTGTGCATGACAAGGCACACTCGGCAAATAAGATGCAGGATTTAGTGTGCTGCACCTCTTTATGGTGATGTTTACAGGGGCCATCAGTGATAGTTCCCACTTTGTAAACCGAGCGGATGAGACATGTCTGGTTTGGGCGGAGTTTAGCAAGGCTTATACTGCATGAGGTGTATGGATGGTCAGGTCATGTCCTAACACTACGTCTTCACTTTTACTTACCAACAAAGCTATGGCTGCAACAGTTTGTAGGCAAGTGGGGAGAGACCATGCTACAGTGTCCAATTGTGCACTGTAGTAGGCTACCGGTCTGCTGGCGTCACCATGTTTCTGGGTTAAGACCCCTTCCACGCACCCAGCACTTTTTTAACCGAACAACTCAAAGGGTTTCTCGTAATCTAGCATCCCCAATGCTGGTGCTTGTGACAAACACTCTTTTAGTCTCTCAAATACCAGTTCGGACTCTTCTGTATGAGAAACCCATTCTGGTTTGTTCGAAGAGACCATTTCTTGCAGTGGTAGTGCCAGAATAGAGAACCCTGGAATCCAATTCCGATAGTACCCACACATTCCTAGAAAAGTGGGGATTTATTGCTGAGTTTGCGGCAGAGTCATGTCATGGATGGCCTGTATTCTGTCTGTGGTCAGGTGTCTGAGTCCTTGTGTCAGTGTCCCAAGTATTTAACCTTGTGTCCTGTCTGGGAGAGATGAAACAGAAGCTGTTTAGTGTCTGCCAGGGACAACTCGAATGAGTCAGAGCATAACAACAAGTCATCAATATATTGTATCAGCACCGACCCACTCTCAGGTTGGAAGGATTGCAAACAGTCATGCAGGGCCTGGGAGAAATTACTTGGGCTGTCAATTAAACCTTGGGGGAGACGGGTCCAGGAATACTGTACTCCCCTGTAGGTGAAAGTGAAAAGGTACTGGCTGTCAGGGTGAAGGGGGACAAAAAAGAAAGCAGAACAGAGGTCGATGACAGTAAAGTACTTAGAGGTGGAGGGAATCTGCATAAGGATGACCGCTGGATTGGGCACTACGGGGAATTGACTCTCGACTATCTTGTTTATCCCCCTTATATCCTGCACTAGACTGTAACCCCTCCCCCCACTCTTTTTCACAGGGAAGATGGGACTGTTGGCTGTGCTGGACGTCCTGACTATATTGCCCTGCTGTAACAGCCGTTCTATGACGGGGTATACTCCTAATTCCAACTTTGGTTTCAGGGGGTACTGGGGGATTTTTGGAGCTATCCTGCCATCTTTTATTTGCACTACTACCGGGGCTACATTCGCCATCAATCCAGTGTCCTGTACATCTTTGGTCCAAAGGGAACCCGGTATTTGTGAGATCATTTCCTCTACCTGCGATGGACATGTGTCTATAATGGTGGAGTGTAACATTAGCCTTTGAGGGGTGTCTAATATATCTTGTACTTCCTGTGCATGGTTCTCAGGGATAGCTAAGAAAACACCCTCAGGTGTACAATATATGACACCGCATTTTACACAACAAATCTCTGCCAAGTAGGTTAGTCAGAGCCGATGCAGCCAACAGGAAAGAATGTTTGGTATGCAAGGGCCCTATCGTAATCTCTGCAGGTCTACTCAAAGGGTACTGCTGCACCTTTCCCGTTACTCCCATTGCCGAAATCGTTTTACCCATGGTTGTTACACCTGTGGTGGAGTTTAGCACTGATCTGGCCGCCCCTGTATCTACAAGAAAAGGTTGTGGTATGCCAGCTACATTGACCGTGACCTCAGGTTCATCTCCAAGGCCAGCAATCAATTTCACTGGCTGCAGACTACAGGTATGACCTGACCCCTATTGTGGTTTTGGGGCCTCCCGCAGAGCATTGGCAGCTACTATATGTGCGGGGGATAGCTGTGGACTTTCGGGGGTCTGCCAGTCCCTCCTTGGTGGGTACCTCCTTGTTTCCCCTCTATGCGGCTCGTATTCTCTCCTGTGTGTTCCCTGATCCCGTCTATGTGTTTGGTACCGTGGCTCGTATTCTGGTCTAGGGGATCTATATTTATTATGTGTCCCGTTATTCATACAATCCTTAGAAAAGTGTCCCTCCTTTCTACAAATATAACACATTCTTGACCTTTTCCAATCGTTAGGGGTCTGGGGTTTCGGTTGGTTGGACATCCCTTCAAGAGCCTGTATACTTACCAGCATCAACCTATCCCCTTGCGACTCCATGTGCTTAATGATGTTTTGGTCATGTTCAATTGCAGACTCTCTCAGTGTAGCTACCGTGTTACCTCTCCAATTTGGTAGAGAGGTTTGCACTCTGGTCCTCAATGCCTCCTTTAACCCGTCCATTAGTACAGAGACAGCTACCCCCTGTGGTTGGCATTTTCCTTTATATCCTCTATCCCAGTGTATCTAGCCATTTCCTCTAAAGCTCTATGGAAATACTCGGATGCCGTTTCACTTTCCTTCTTTCTTATGGAGAACTTTTTATTCCACTTGACAACAGTGGGGAAATACAATCCTAGTTGTATATTAATTTGCCTTACATTCTCCTGGCTATATTCATCAGTGAGAGGCACTTCTGCATCTAGTTTGCAGTCTGTTATGAATTTCATGATGTCAATATTAGAGGGTAGACTCGCTCTTAACACTATCCGCCAATCTTTGTTTGTGGGCTCATGGGCATTACCCAATTCTTTAATAAATTTCTGGCATCCGACTAGGTCTCTTCAGGGATCAGGGAATTCTGACATAATTGACCTCAGTTCTGTTCGGGACCATGGACAATGCATTGCAATGTTCCTGATAGGGGTTACTCCCTGATTATCAGTTTTCCCATTGGGGACTGCAATCACCCTGACAGGGTTTAACTCAACTACTTAATTTCTGTTTGTCTCTATAATACGGGGGGCTACTGTCTCTGCATAATGGACGGTTCCATACTTACAGGTGGAAGTGACCTCACTCGCCCCTGTACTGGGGGGCATCGCCACTGCTCTTACTGGTTGAGCCGTGCCCACCTGAGTGTCCAGTATGGTAGCTGCTAAGGAGAGAGCTGAGATCATGCTGGGCTCGTCGTTTTCCTCACAACCTTGGGGAGAATGTAAAACAGGATACAACCTGCAGAGATTAGGGTTAGTACAATTGTTATGCATGTTCCTATTATTTGCCGATGTACCATTGGTTGTAGCTGTTTTCTCTCCATCGACATATGGCGGTGATGGTGCGCTTGCATTCACATTCCTGTCTGGTTTGGAACTCGCTGTGCGAGCAAGCTTCCTTTGCATATCTCCCTCTTGTTACCATACAGTATGTTTAACAGTCGTTATGTCTGATCCTTTGTTTCTTAGATTTGATCATACATATTCTATTCCTTACGTTCTGCAGTACCTCTGGTTCAAAACTACCAACCCTAGGAAATGATGCCCTATCATCAACAGTCATTCGCACCCATTCTTCACAAAAAGCCTCTGCGTGTGGACCATACTTCCCACACATTATCAACCTAGCGGACCCTCTTGGTCTCTGCTCCTCAGCCTGAACCCTGGCTGCCGAATGTTTCTCGCTTGTACATTTGGCTCCCATTGTGGACTTTTTAAACACAAACACCAAATGCACAATACAAAAAACTGTGAAAAGTCCTTCCCGAGCACTTTTCACTTGCTCCTGCCTCCGCTGGCCAGTACTACGACCCACTCTGAATAGTGGAAAACCCGCTGTACCCAGACGAGGCCCCTACCAGACCCCTCAGCACTGAAATTTTGTCTGTCCAGTGGAGGTTAAAAGTCTGTTGGAATATTTTTCTGGGAGAGAGTCAGCGAAAACTTCTTTCTACTTTACACAAATCACGTCTGCGTATGCTCCACACAGCGCTTATGATGACGCAATTGCAAAAAGAACACAAATGGTATCACGTTGCGCCGCATGTTGCACCCGCAGAGGTGCGGTCCAATCGCACAGCCTATAGATACTTGTTTTCTATATATGCGCTATGATCACTGGAGTCGATTTCACAAACTGCGCTCCACAGCCGGAGCGTAACACTAAGAACCTAATCTATCACGCTCCTCCGCACGTTTTTCACACAGTACGTGCCTCAATCCACTAAGTCAAAACGCAAGGTTGCGACCCTTTCTACACCGCTGAGCCTCTGCCAACTCAGCGTCTCTCGGGATCCCGGTTTCTCTGGGGTTCAATACATCCACACCTACTTTCAGCTCACACTAATACACAAGATTTTCTGTACAGAAAAATATCACTCCCTTTAATTGATAGCTTGCCCCAGAGGTATTATGCTTTAAACAAAATATTATATTAATCTGCTTTTAAAATCGGATAGTTACTTGTTATTGTATAACTACAAATCCTTTACCCCGCCTTATCTTGAACTGCAATCGTGTGGTTATAACTTGCGCTCGCTTCTTCACGTAACCGTGCATATGCAGGCAACCGTGCGTTTCCGCGCTACGTGCGCGTTCCCGTCGGCTTACCACACACAACGTGCCACGTGTTCACAGTGCGTTCGCGCCTAAATTTACCACGCTTATCACGATAAATGTGAGCAACAAAATGCTACTGCCCACTTACACAATACACAATTGTTCCTTACACTCGCCGGAAATTACCCCCAAAGGTAATCCTCCTTTGAGTGTTTACCTAAGCGTTTAGGCCGGAACTGCGTTACGTGTTTTTATAATTAAACTATATCAAAATATTATAACAAATAAACGTATCCGACTTTATAAAGATCTATAATGACTATTACAACCTATGGCAACAATGTGGGAATGTATGCAAACAAAAAATTACACACAAAAGAAAGTAAATGGCTTTTCCCTGTTTTCCCTTGGTTCGCACCAGCACCTCTAAGACTATACAGGACAGACATGATCTAACAACATTAAATAGTTTTAAACACAATACAAAATTACTTAAGATGCGTCTCCAACCTTTGTTGGTAGACCAAAGTCTGTTAGGCCATGCAAGTCCGTGAGTATGTGGTGAACCGGCCGAGCCCGCAACTGTTAAGTTCGCTTAACTTACAGGAAAAAGCCGTACCTTATTACACAGTGGTTTGCGCCGCTGCGGCCGCAAAGTATGCGTGCTAAACCTCTATGAAATGTATGCACGTTGCGTAAGCACGCCGACACGCTGTGAGCACAATGCAGCTACACGTGTGGGTGAATACACCTTAAACCCTTAACAGAAATAGAATGCGACACCAGTAGTTATATGTTATGTTGTGGTCCAAAGCAGCAACAAATATTTACTAAGTCCTGAGATGTGATTACTGTTGTTTACAACATCTGAATTCCCGCCCCAAGACCAGTTAAACCCACCACATTATCATACTTAAATCCGGTATTGCTAATAACTTATTGCCGCAATATGAGACAATATCCTCACACCCATCGGATTACTGCTTATGTGACCCTGAACAATATGATCCCACACATGATATATTTATTAATTCCCATCCTCGTGATATGTGTACAGTATGTGTGTGTGTGTGTGTGTGTGTGTGTGTGTGTGTGTGTGTGTGTATGTGACGTGACGATGTTACTTCTACAAGACTGGTTTTTCCTACTACATATTGCATTACTTCTGGCTTAATTAGGAAGACTATTACTAAGCACTGGCACATACTGCAAGCAGACCCGATTCTTGGACCAAGTTGCAAAAATCTACCTCTCTTTAGCTATAAGAGAAGTCGCAACCTAAAGGAACGTATTACATTTTCAGATATTAGTCCTGGTATACACACTAATTCGCACTGGCTTTCCCTGCAAAAAGGAGCCTATAAATGTGCGGGCTGTGCCAATTGCAGATTCCTTTTATTAGGAAAAACCTTTAAACATCCGATTACCAACAGTAGCTACATTCTAAGACATCGATTGACGTGTGAATCACGTTATGTGGTATATATTATTCTCTGTCCTTGCAATAAACTCTATGTGGGTAAAACCATCCGTATGCTAAAAGAACGCATAGCCATGCACAGGAGTTCAATTAAGAAGGCCTTCAATATGTTAGACTCTAGCACACACACCCATTGCGTAGGGGAGGAGATAGACATTGCATACTTCTACAACGTGAATGTAAATGGATTTACAAATTGAATTCAACTGCTCCCAGTGGTTTGAATGAAGAACTAATCATGACTCCATTTATTTGAGTTTTTTTACTGCTATTATTGTTATTTAGTAGATTGATCAAGCCATTTTTCTCTATTTGGGACTGTTCATGACAGTGTCACTATCACTATTTATGTTTATTTTGTAAATATATATGTGTTGATGGTATGCCTTTGTGTCAGCATTTTTAAACACAAACTTATTTTGCATGATTGTTCTTGACGATTTTTTGAATTGAGGGCTAGTGGGTGCCATTTAATATGATCTTTTTTGTCTGTGTGTAAGAAATGTTGACATCTAGGCTACCTTACTATCATTAATATGATTTGTAGTTTTAGTCATATTTTTGTGCTGTATGACTTAATTTAGATTTGGTGTATACCCTTATATGAGACGAACTTTGTGTTTGAACCAGGAAGCAGTGACATTGCCCGAGATCTGAGGCTGGTTCACAGCCTGGCGGATGTTGATTTTCGCAATGACGCGACATCACTTCCGGCATAGCGGCACCATCGTTAGTGCCTTGCAAATTTATCCCGGCGCTCGGGTTCCGCTTTTGGCGGATGTTGACAATCGCAGTTGCGTGACGTCACTTCCGGCACGACGGAACCAGCGTTAGTGGCCTTGGGAACTTTGTCCTGTTTCTTTGGTTCCACTCTGGTCCGCCTACATACTTTTGGGAGGGTTTTTCGAATTATTGGTAATTGGCATGAGCAGGTGTATTTCATTCACACTGATGGTATAGCTTTATAAGGACCTATGTTTGAGCATTATGATGTAGCTGACCCCATGATGAAGGTGTGACAACCGAAACGGGCCGTTGGGTTGGCTGTTTGTTCCATGAATACTGCTCAGTGATTAACGATGAGTACTATGCAATTTTTTCAATAGGCCTGATAATGCTATTCGCTCAATAAATATTTTTGCATTTTTTTCTACCTGGTGGTGTGCTGGTCTCCTTATGTCTGACCCTCTTGGGTAAACATTGGGAACGAATGTATCTTTAAGAGTCGACACGGTACCCCTATATCCTGATTAAGTGTGTGCGCTTCACTTCTGGATTTTATATATATATATATATATATATATATATATTAGTTTCCTGATATTACAATTAGTTATTAAATATATATATTACCATGGGTTAGATGTATTTAAACTATGTGTATGAGAATATAAATGTTTTGCTATTTTGTGGCAATAATTTATGCACTATATAGATAAAATATTGAATATGGCTTTTCTATGCGAATGCGTATGTTACCGTATTTACTCATACCACGTGCTAATACGCAGGGCTTCACAAGCCAATGTACGCAGCGTCCGGGTATGTGCACACACGGCGGGTACGCACCCGCACAGAGGCCACTCTGTGTGGTGTTTGCACGTGATGCATGTGCGAATAATATTTTCAACTTCGACAATCTGTTTATATTTTTATCTAAGTAGATAAGTATGCGTAAATATAATTCGAATATTTGTCACTATTGTGCATTTTATGTTCTGTTGATTTGCATTGCCTGTAAATAAAAACAAATATAGCACGTCTCTGAACTTACTTTAGAATAACTATTTAAATGCGTATAATATAGGACTTCTGGTTCCGGCATGGAGGAGTGAGCAGCCACCTCTATGAGCTCCGTTTCTCCTGCTGGCTAAACTCTCCCTGTTGGCTCCCACAGTGGTTTTTACCTGTCTGGCAAACCTATGGATAAGTTTATAACTCCCATAAGCAGCTCCCGCAGCCACAAGCTCAGAGGCAGGAGAAGCACCAGGATGAATCTAACATGGCGCTGGAAGTGGCAGCAAGGACACCAACAGCTGAATCTGATAGCCTCATTTGGTTTAGTTGCAGGATATAAGGTGATCGTGAATAAATCAGAAATTTTACTATGAATGAGAATTCCTTTTCATTAGTTGATACTCCAGAATTCCGTTAATCAAAATTGCATCAAGCCAACTTAAATATCTCACGGTGAACATAAGCGACCCCTCCAATCTCAACAAAACAAATTATTCCCTGGTTATAGCAAACAGTTCCCTCTTGCTTGATAACTGGAAACACCTACCTCTTTCCCTATTAGGGAGACTGATATAACCAAACGGGAGAATCTATTTTGTAAATTTTTGTAGCAAAATAAAAGCTGAGAATAGCAATGCAGAAACTTAAGATGCTTAGACAATAGTGAGGCCTGGGAGCTCCAGATCTTTCTGCTCATGTATTAGCATTTTTTTCCCCACTACATCGGCAACTGGCTATTGTAAAAGAGTGAGTTTACTGACAAGAATCTAGATAGGGATCTATTTTCCCCTTATTCCCCTGGTGCACTAATCTAAATCCTCACGTATTCCAGGTACTATTATGAATAACATCATATTCAGAGATACTTATTTAGCGTGGATATCTCTCAATAAGAAGCTCGGCAGAAATCGTCTTAATTCTCAATTCACGGCATTGTGGGGTAACCTCTCTTTCCATCCATCATTGATCAATCCGACCTAAAGCCTTGGAGAGACAGGGGCCTTTTATGTTCATTTAAAGTTTTTGATCCAGGTGGAATCATTTATTCTTTCTCAGACATTCAACAGTAATATCAACTTCCCAGAAAGCATTTTATATATACCTTCGGGTGAGACATTTTCTATTTTCCCTGGACCAACGCCACCCAGATTCCACATGTGAGCTAAGTTTATAGACGCTCTACTTACATTTCTTGGTATCAATTCTTTTAATATTCCTTATATTTATTCTCTTCTTCTCCCATCTACTAACATTCTTCAATGGGATATCTTATTTGCAAAGTGGAAATAAAATATTCCAGACCTGCAAGGGGTACCTGATCTCATAGTTCATTTTGATGAGTCCTTAAAAGTTTTACAGTCGGTGTACCTGCAAAAAGTGCATTTTTGCACGCTTTATAAAGAATATATCACTTCCTCCAATAGAAACACATGGATACTAGCGAATCTGGCGCCGTTTCGGCTACTTTATATACTGTATGTGGGAATGCCGAAAAATGTAAAAGTTCTGGGACATATTGCACAGTTATATCAACAGGATATTCGCCATACAGGTCCAACCAGAACCAATTACATGCCTTTGTTTGAATTATGGAAAATGGGATCTAGGCCTGCAAAAAAGCTTTATCATTCCACTTCTTTCTATTTTACTTACGTCGGGTATAAAAGTTCTACTAAACCATTGGACATCCAAATCTGCTCACTCGTTTTTAGAGGTTACACAAAAAACGATGCAACTCCTATATTTTGATGGAAGATCCACTATCCCAGAGCTCAAGAAAAATGTTAAGTAGGAACTTTGCATTTCCACTTTAGACGCATCTAGATTCAACATGACCACATATTTGTAAAATATTTGAAATACAGAGTGGTGTCTGCTTAATTGTCTTTCATGATTTTGTTTAGTGCTTTATTCGATGGGACATATTTTACATTAGACTCTAACGTACAAATTCACATGGGGATGCTTAGCTCATTAGATATGTTATTATCTTCATACAGTACTTTGATTGTGGGCTGTAATTTCAATGTTGTTACTTTCACTGTCATCTTTCCTTACCTCCCTCTCATGTGTTCCTTAGTCATCCGTTACCTCCCCCATTCATTATGTTTTATTAACCTTGTAGATTGTTTGAGAGAACATTGATGGTGTTAAATAAGATGTAGATTCTTTGCAAGTTCTTTTCAAATATTCCTACGGCATAAATATTGCAGGAAATTTCTTGAACGCACAACATTTTTCTCATAACTACCACACATAGTAAATAAGTGCCTGAGCATATTATTTTCTTATTTTTATTTATGGTTCCGTGTTGCCTTATTCTTTACCGCTCATGTACCATTTTAATGACACTTTCACGCCTTTACATTATACATTTTGTATCCTATGTATAACTACTGAAAATCTAAAAAAATATATTATATAAAAATAAATGTGTATTATATATAAAGCATATTATATCAGTATATGACACAGCGAAATGCGTTGGTTTTAAGAAGTCCTCTACCACAGATCTCATAGATATCCTGGAATACGCCTAGAAGTCCACTTACCATCACAAACGGGGAATTCGCTGCCGTCCGAATAAGGAGCACAGGACCAAGCTTTGAATAGGACCTATGTGTCCGGAATCAAGCATCTGTTCATCTTACTCCCTAAGGACTAAAAACATCAGGCGAGTGTTTATTGCACCCCTTGGACTGTGGCATTTCTTCCATGGACTATAAATAAGAGATCATATGAGGCTTCTACATGTGGTAGTAATATACTATATAAATTGCTGTGTTGAGCCTGCCCTATTTGTTTTATATTGATAAATTTTAATGTATTATAAATTCCATAAGTACTTATGATTTGTTGCAACAACTCTTCTTATAATAAAACGTGTATTTTTATGTCCAGTTCATAGCGCTGTACATTATCCTTCCATAAATAATAGCGTGACTATAGGATTCTGTGACACTGTTATTTAAAGTGGAGACTCCTACCTTTTCACTTGCAGTTCGGGGCGGCGGTCTTGATTGCACGAAATAAAATAACAGGAAAAAGTCAATGAAAACTTGCAAAGGCACACAAGACCCAGTTTCTAGGGACTACATTGGCTGCAGCCAGTAACAGCTAGTTAAATTTAGAGTAATACAAGTGAAAGTTGCTTCACATCAGAAGCACTTTCTCCTAATCGCAGTCTTGGCTGGCAGTCCCCGTGAGAGAAAACACTGGAGACTGACAGTCCAGAGTCCGATTAGTATACTAAGGGGGTGATTCAGACCTAATCGCTGGGCTGCAAACTTTGCTGTCCTGTGTTTGGATAGTCGCCGCCTGTAAATTCGCTGTGCAAGTGTGCGATCCCATGTGTACGCAGAGCTGCGAAAATCCATTTTGTGCAGTCTCTACGCAGCCCAGGACTTACTCCTACAGTGCGATGAGAAGAGGCTGAACGGGCCCGGAGCTGACGTCAGACAACCTCCCTGAAAACGCTTGGACACGTCTGCGTTTTTACGGACACTCCCATTAAATGGTCAGTTGCCATCCATAAATGGCTTCTTCCTGTCAATCACGAACGCCCGTGCAATCGGATTTTTCGCACCACCCCGTCGCTGGCTGGCGATGCCCTTTGTTGTTGTCACCCCCTAAAGCACTTCCAATGTGACCAATTTTTAGGGGTGGAAGAAACACCCCAATTCCCGGCGCAAATAATAAATAAATATTAGTTAGTGTGTAAATTAGTCAAAAACATCAGCTGCAGACACTAGAGGATTCGCAAGATCCCCAAAACCACAAAAGCAAAAAAAACAGTGTATTGCGCTAGATGTATTAATTGGTAAATATCAGGTGTCTGCTTTGACCTCATACAGACAATAAAGGAACTTGCTTAAATAAAACATAAAATTTAATATAATAAAATAAAATTTAATTTAATACAACCACACTATAATTCTGTAATCACAAATTTTAAGATCATATATTTCCACCACTTTGACAGGAAACACACTGACCGAAATAATATGCTGAGCTGAAATAGCGACATTGTGTCATAATGTCTTTAAACAGACCCGCCAGGACTGTTAGTAAAGTGCTACAATAGTGCAACAATAGCCGGTGTCTGAAATGAAAACACTTGGACACGTCTGCGTTTTTCCGGACACTCCCAGTAAATGGTCAGTTGCCATCCACAAATGGCTTCTTGCTGTCAATCACTAACGCCCGTGCAATCAGATTTTTCGCACCACCCCGTCACTGGCTGGCGATGCCCTTTGTTGTTGTCACCCCCTAAAGCACTTCCAATGTGAAGCAAACCACTGCCAGTGCACGTACTGGAGTACAGGGGACTGAGCATATGCATTTCTATAATGGGTGCAGTGTGTGTGTTGCACGGGATGTGGTTGTGTATCAGGAGACCGCTGGTCACAATACCGGCGCTGGCATCCCGAACATTGACTGGCCCACCGGTCAGCATGCCGACCAACATGGACTATTCCCACTTGTGTGGTGTTCGTGACACCCATAGAGTGGGAATAGAACCTGAGGTGAGCACAGCGAGCCACCGAGCCCTCAGCGCGGCGAGAGAAGTGAGCCCGTAAGTGGCTTCATTGCGCTCGCCCCCCCATGGCCTTCTGACAGACGGAACCCTGGCATCGTTATGGTGAGTGGCTGTCTCTTAACCGCCGGTCACCCAATACCAACCCGCGGTGCACTTGGGCCCCTTGGTCTAGGATGGCCCACACCACATTATGCCAGAGTCTATGAAGGGGGCCCACAACGGAGGCTGCACGTGGGTTGCCTCCGCTCTTAAAATGCCCATGTAAATGAGCGTGATGGATTTTAATGGGTGGATGGAGGGGGGCTAGGTAAAATCCGCCACTGGTTATTTATCAGTATCTATCTGGATACACATTGTGGTTTTGTGTTTCTGCATGCCACAGTGCGTTATCATGAGTCCTCTACCTAATATAATTTTCTTGTATGAGATGCTGCTGCTGCAAAAAAAAGACTTATTAGTTCTCGGACACAAAACTTATTTTCTTCAGAACTGCAGCCTTGCTATGTTAAAGCAGACATCTACTATGTTTAGAAGTTCTATTATATCAGCTAGTCCTTGACCAAAGATGAACACGGCAATGTAGCACTGATGTACTAGACTACTACTACAACTAGAGAACTCCAGTGTTGTAGCAACAGTGAATAATTCTCACACAAGGAACACTAATCTTCACCTATGAGCACTGAAATAACTTTACAGTATCAGGACCATTTTCTTTTTTTTAAATTCTTTATTTGTACGTGGTTAAACATAATAGGAAAACATTACATGAACACATGGGACAGGTGGCCATAAGATCCAATGTCCAGCAGAAACCACAGATTTTAAAATAAACAGCGAGATTAATCAAAAAAGAAAGAACAATAACAATCAAGTATGAGATTCGGGGGGGGGGGAAGGGGAGAAGGGAAAGGGGGACGGGGGGGAAACCACGGTATAATCTATTTACAGTACATATCCTGGAAATAGTAAGATCGGGAGAAAGAGGGAGAGGGAGGTCAAGGGAGAGACGAGAGAAGATAAGAAAGAGAGAAGGAAGAGGAGAGAGAGAGAGAAGAGAAGAGGTGGAGGGAGGCATGAAGGAGGAGCAGTAGGCAATGCCCATGGGTCTGCGGAAGGAACTAGGAGCAAGAGGGGGGGGACGGCGATCTACGTTCAGCAGCGAGCCAGGGGGCCAAGACCTGCTCAAAAATGTGACCCCGGTCGTGGAGATAATATGTAATCTTTTCCATTGATGCAATATGCCAAATTTTAGTTTTAAGGGACGGGAGAGAGGGCGGAGAGGGGTTCTTCCAGTTAAGAGCTATCAGCGACTTCGCCGCCGTTAGAATATGTGTGGCCAGTGTTTGGGAGAATTTATTAAGCATCGGGGGAGGGTAACACAGCAAAAAGATCCAGGGATCTTTCAGCACGGGGGAATCCAAAAGCGAATTAAGGAGGGAGTGGACTAGGTTCCAAAAGGAAGCGATGGACGGGCAGGTCCACCATATGTGCAGCATAGTGCCTGTAGACCCGCAGTTCCTCCAGCAATTAGGGGAGGAAGACGGAAAGAGTTTGTGAAGTCTGTCAGGAGTGTAGTACCAACGGTAGTAAATTTTGTAGGCCGTCTCCTTAAAAGCAGTACCAATAGAGCATTTAGCAATCCCCAGTCTCATGTCCTCCCAATCTTCACTCTCTGGGGGAGTTCCAAGATCACGTTCCCATGCAAGCTCGTGGGGCCGGAAGGAGGGAAGGGAAGAATCTAGTAAAAGGGAGTAAAGTTGGGAGATTAAGCCCTTGGAGAGGTGAGAGTTAATGCATAAACTTTCAAAGGGGGTGAGGACACGAAGCAAGGCGGAGGAGGGAAGAGAACCTAGGAAGTGGCGGATTTGTAGAAATTGGAAGGGATTAAGTGGGTAAGAAGGGGTCTTCGTTTGGAGGTCAGATAGGGACAGCCATTGACCCCGATCGGCAAAATTAGTCGGGAATTTGAAGCCCAGCGTTATTCATGAACGGAATCTCGCAATTGAAAATCCAGGAGGAAACATAGGGTTCTGCCAGATAGGGGTCAAGGGCGAAGGGGTAGTGGTAAGACCCATCTTCAGGGAGAGGGAGTCCCAAATTTTAAGGTTAAATTTAATAGTGGGGAGAAGTTTGGAGGTTGGGGGTCGGGAGGTAGATGGCAGACCCCATAAGGGGGTCAGGTCCGAGAGGCTAACGAGGGCTGCCTCAATATCCAACCAGGATACAGATCCCGGAGGAGCATAAGAGGTGACAATATGGGATAGGTGGGAGGCTAGATAGTAGAGTTTGATATCAGGAAGACCCCTACCGCCAGCGGAGGTTGGCCGTTTCAGGGTATTGGCGGCGATGCGGGGGGGTCTGTGGTTCCAGATAAAACGCACGAGGGCTTGTTGGATAGTGCGAAGAAAGGAGGCCGGGACTGCCACCGGGAGGGTCTGGAAAAGGTAAAGCCATTTGGGGACTATGGTCATTTTAACCGCTATGATCCTGCCCAGCCACGAAATGAAAAGGATATCAGGTCAGCGAGTGTGTTGGTGAGGAGGGGTGGAAAGTTTTTCCGGAAGAGAAAGTCATAGCGGGAGGTCAAATAAATCCCCAAATATTTAATCTTTGTGGGCTGCCATTTAAAATTAAAGTTGGCGCGAAGGGACTCAGCCTCTCGGTGAGGGACATGAAGCAGCATAGCCTCGGACTTGGAATAGTTGATCTTGTACCCTGATATAAGGCTGTAAGAATGCAGGACTGAAAATAAGTTTGGGAGTGAGATAAGGGGTTGGGTCAGAGAAAGTAGAATGTCGTAGGACCATTTTCAAGTCACTGAGTTCATACATTATTTGCAAATGCAAACTGACAGTATTATGCTGGCATGTTCCTATAAAGGTATAGGGGTGAAAAAGGAACCTGTTTAAAAAAAATGTAAAGTAAAAAAAATGTCACATTCTGAATTTCAACGTGATGAACGTCTATAGATGTGTTATCATTTGTACCCATTCATATTTATTTTTCAAAGGGAGAGTGTTTGTGAAATGGGGTTCAATACGATTTCCCGGCGGCCGGGATGCCGGCCACCAGTATGCCAGCAGCGGGGCAAGCGCAAAGAGTCCCCTTTAGGGCGAGTGCTCGTCATGCTGCAGGCTCTGTGGCTCACTGCACTTGCCACAGGTTCTGTTCCCACTCTGTGGGTGTTGTGGACACACACGAGTAGGAATAGACCCTGAGCGCTGGGATTCAGGCTGTCGGAATTGGCAACTGTCAGGATTCCGGTGTTGGTATCCTGACCGCCGGGATCCTGACAGTCGGCAAATTAATTGCATCCCGTGAAATGACCACGAAGGGAAGAGACAGGGATGGCTCAAGGGGCAGCTGGCAGTGCTATTGCCCGGTGCGCTGTGACCTGGGGGTGCAGTTTGGACACCCTGCCAGCGCTATCTAGCCTGGAGGCTGGGGACATAGCCAAACTGGCTCGGACATTGACTGCCAGTCAAGGTCAGCGATCACCCAAATATAACAAGGTAAAGGCGTCTTCCTTTCTCCTCCCTGACCTCATCATACCCGACATTCATGAGGAGAAAGGAGGAACCAGCATCTGGTGTGGTGCCATGCTATAGACCTCACTGCAGTGAATCAGACTTGGAGGTCCTGTCTAAAATTGAAAGTGGATCGGGAGCTTAGGTGGCGTACATAATGTCAGAGTCTCAGACTGGCCTGACCGTCACTCTTCTGTGTCACCCACTCCTGGCTCCAGGATGGACCAGGTTACAGGTGAGGATTGAGGACCAGGAAAGTGAGGGAGATCACGGTATATTATATCTAGGCTTACCATACTATCCCTTTAAACCAGGACACTCATTAATTACCCAGGTTCTGTGACTGTCTATCTTCAAGCCTGCATTTCAGCTAGTTTAAACCAGCCATAGAACCTGTGTAATTCATGAGCATCCTGGTTTAAAGGGCTATATAGTATGGTAATTATATATATGGTATTATAATAGTTTTAAAATAGCTTAATAGCAAGGGCATTTGTTGCTCATAAAATAAATAGTTTAAAACATCCTGGATATCATTGAAACCTGGATTATTAGTGTTCCTGGAGGTCTGAGGGCCTGATGCAAGCAAAGCCAAAGAGCAGTGTAAAAATAAAGCTGTCCAGTATTTGTGGGATACATGCAAAAGCAGCCAGTATTCACCCTGCACAGAAAAAATATAACCCACACAAATCTAAATCTCGCTGCACGTTATATCAACCCCACCCGTGGCTAACCATCAGAGACGTCAGTGATATGTTCCGTCACCGCCTTTCACCCAAGCTCAAATACCCTTTCTTCCTCTTGCCCCCCTCCACCCCAAAAAAGTGTTTGAAAGCCTAAACTATGAATCATGAATGCATACCAGCTAAACATAGCACTATGGGGATCATTCCGACCCGTTCGCATGCTGCGGTTCATCGCAGCGGCGCGAACAGGTCAGAACTGCGCATGCGCGGGGGACGCATTGTGCAGGTGCATCATTGCCCAGCGATGGCCGTCGCCGGGCCGCGACGCCGTGTACGAAGAAAGCCGTCGCAGCGGCTACTGCAAGAAGATTGACAAGAGGAAGGCGTTCTGGGGCGTCAACTCACCATTTTCCGGGCGTGGAGATCCGAACGCAGGCGTGTCCAGGCGTTTGGAGGGCGGATCTCTGATGTCAAATCCAGGACCTTCATCGCTGGGTACATCGCACAGGGTAAGTAACTGCAGGGCTAGTCTTGTTCTGCACAAAACTTTTTTAGCATAGCAGGGCTGCACAAGCGATCGCAGCCCTGCTATGCTAAAATACACTCCCCCATAGGCGGCGTCTAGTTAATCGCACGAGCAGCAAAAAGTTGCTACGTGCGATCAACTTGGAATGACTCCCTATGTCAGGTCCAACTATCCCACAGCTATTATTTGTTCAACTATAATGCTTATTTACATTGCACAGGGGTCCTATGTACTGGAATCATCTGCAGTGTTTATTATTTCTTGCAAATTACGAGATAAAACAAAAGTCAGTATATTCATTTTAGCAGAGATTCAAGTGTTTATATGATCACTGTCCATATTACACAATTTATAAAGTCTAGGTTAATGTTTAGTGAGTCTCTGTTTTCCCAGTTTCTAATTGCTTTGTCCTCAGTGACATTCACAGCTGTCTCTATCCCAGACAAAGTACAACAACCCTCTTGTTTTTCCTCCAAGAAGAACAATGGCTCCTTACCTGACTGAGCCAATGATTAACAGTATAAGCCTCTGCAAGCATTAAATCTAAGTAATGAGCCTCAAGCATGACTGCACACAGCCACAGTCTAGCTGCTAGCATGTTTTATATTTTTAAGCAGCTTTTGACAGACTTTTCACAAAAATGTAAATTGTTTGAGAATATTTGATATTAATTTAAAATTGTAGCTGTGGCACTATGGGTTTACTGGGCTACCCTGTCATCTACCACAATTTCTGGCTATTTGCTGCCACTGACTGCTCCTGCTGGTGTCACTTGGCCAAAGCAGACACTCGTCAATTGGAGTGTGAACTGGGCACTAATATGGCGACACCTGTAGGAGGGTATCGCAAACACCAACAGACTACTTCACTCCCACCTCGAACTGCTTACGGTCCTCTGTAGTTACTGCTGTACCCAGGGCCGGCAACAGAAATTTTGGGGCCCTGTACATGGATATCTCTGCCCCCCCCCCTTAAACCCCCTTCACCCCTCCTCCAAACATCCCTCCCTGTGCCAATGCATGGATCACCAAATACACACACATTTCTATCTATCTATCTATCTATCTATCTATCTATCTATCTATCTATCATATATACATATTACATTTTATATATATATATATATATATATATATATTAACATTGGGGGTATAGAGTAGGATCTTCATCCGAGGCACCAACGGGCTCAAAGCTTTGACTGTTCCCAAGATGCACAGCGCTGCCTCCTCTATAACCCCACCTCTGTGCACAGGAGCTCAGTTTGTAAGTTGGTGCCATGCAGTAAGCAGGCAATCAACAGTAGGGCTGCTCCTGCAACCCATATTATAAGCTATTTTTGAAGAAAAAAATTTCTGAAGACTTCAAGGGCTGCAGCATTGTTGGATGTCAGTCAGACATCCCCTGCTGCAGCTCCATCACTCCCCCAGCTGCGCTGTATACTCCCGAGCCCTGGTTGCCGGGTAACTAAAGCGGAGGCTCCGGTGTACTTCTGGTCAGTCACACACACTCACCGCTGCCTTCCGGGATTGCGTGGCCGCAGGTACAAGGGGCGGTAAGGGGTCTCTTTGGCCCGCTGTTATCGCAATCTGGCGCGTCGGTGGGAAGCGGGCTGCGCGCACTGGCGTGGACAATGTAAAGGGCATCCGCTCCACTAGCCATCGGGATACAGGGTGCAGGTGGGGTTTTTTCGCTCTATATAAACCCTGTTTAATTATTGTCCGCAACGCCCGGTGGGGAAGCCAGCAGGGGGATAAGGCCTAACCTGTAGCCCCTCCCCCAGCCCCAGGGCACCATTTGGGCAAATGTTCCCGCCCTGGAGCTGCATATCTCTCCCTTACTCCCTGTCATCCACCATTACACGGAACTGCGCTGTATCTGGGACTGCTTGGGCAAATCCTCCTCTGTAAAACTGCTTGCTCTCCAGCGCTGTGCATTTTACAGGACACTTAAGTATTCTACCTGTCAAGGGACAGTGTTAGTTAAGCAGAGTGCATACAGTCAGGGTTGTGGGGTACAAACACTCTGTGATATACATCCAGTACTTACTGTGTTTTGTTATATCTACTGTTTACTTATACATATAGCTATACTGAGTATTTCTTTGTATTGCTAGTCCAGTGCAATTTTATTGTTTGGTATAATTTCTGCATTGTACAGTTGTGACTATGTGTGTGTGTGTGTGTGTGTGTGTGTGTGTGTGTGTGTGTGTGTGTGTGTGTGTGTGTGTGTGTGTGTGCATGTAGCTGCTGCGTGGCTGCCATCTCGTGTATTTCACTCACCTTGCTACTCCTATATTCTGTAACCTGAGGGGGCTATGGGGGTAATTCCAAGTTGATCGCAGCAGGATTTTTGTTAGCAGTTGGGCAAAACCATGTGCACTGCAGGGGAGGCAGACTTAACATGTGCAGAGAGAGTTAGATTTGGGTGTGGTGTGTTCAATCTGCAATCTAATTTGCAGTGTAAAAATAAAGCAGCCAGTATTTACCCTGCACAGAAATAAAATAACCCACCCAAATCTAACTCTTTCTGCACATGTTATATCTGCCTCCCCTGCAGTGCACATGGTTTTGCCCAATTGCTATCAAAAATCCTGCTGCAATCAACTTGGAATTACCCCCTATGTGCGTCAGGTTCATTGACATAGGTATTTTCACAAGATATACTTGCTGTGTATTTTTCTTTGTGATTTATAGTCACCATATATCTTTTGAATTCCCGGTTTGTGCTGACACCACACTGGGAGTTCTTACTAGGTATATCTCTGCTAATACTGTACCAGGTTGCCTGATATTGTGCTTGTCAATATGTCAGCTATACGGGGCAACGGAACTGGGGCTTCTCCCACATTGCATGGTGGTGATGCTACAGTCACTTTTGAGGAAAACTTGGCAGCAGATAGTTCAGGTGGTTCCTTACCTCCCAGTGGGTCTGTAGCACCGGGGGCCACTAATGACCCACCTTGGGCTACCTTCTCCATGTTATTAAATACGCTGGTAACAAATATTACACCCCCTGTGGGACCTCCTATGCCAGCGCAGCAGTTTATGGTCCCTGCAGTCAATCCGCCATGGGCGGATCAAATTTCATCACAGTTACAGCACTTGAACCGATCGCTGACTAAACATAAGTGTCACTCTCGCCCGCCTAAGACTACGGTGTCGTCTAAACAGGCCGCTACTTCCTCACAATCCACCGCTGTCCCGGACACTTCCTCTGAGGAGGATGGTGCATATGCTGACCCCATAGACACTGACTCTGATGTTTCTGATGGGGAAGGGAAGTCACTGGTGGATGTCCCTGATTTGATTGAGGCTATCAGGCTCATTCTTCAGGTTTCTGATGAACCTGAGCCTGAGGCTGTCTCTAAAAATTCGAACAGATTTAAACGTAAGAAGGTGGTTAAACAAGTTTTACCTCATTCTCAACACCTGGCTGATATACGTCAGGTATCCTGGGAAAATCCGGGTACAAAATTCATACCGCATAAGAGACTGTTGGCTCGCTATCCTCTCTCTGCGGAGCTATGTAAAAAGTCCTCCACCGGTGGATTCTTATGTGGCTCGCATGGTAGTTTCCTCAGCTCTGCCAGTAACTACCGTCACCTCTCTGAAGGAGCTGACGGATAGACGTGTGGAGGGTTGTTTGAAAGAGATTTACGCCTTAATGGGGGCTGTACATAGACCAACCATTGCAGCAACATGGGCTGCTGAAGCTGTTGAAGCTTGGGCTCAGGAGCTGGAGGTGGAGCTACCTTCCGACGCTTCTGATCATGCCAGACAATGTCTCTCTTATATTGCCATGGCTTCTCTTTACCTTAAGGAGGCGGATTCCGATGCCGCGGTGCTGGTGGACAAGGCTGCCACTGCGTCCATCTTGGCTCGAAGTATCCTTTGGTTGAGATCCTGGTCAGTGGATACGGAATCTAAGAAAACCCTGGAGGTGCTTCCTTACAAGGGAGACATTCTTTTTGGAGAAGACCTCAATAAGATTGTGGCTGATCTGGCTTCTGCTAAAACAGCTTGCCTACCAACTACGGCTCCTTCCACACAGAAGGCTAAAAGTACTTTCTCTCGGCCCTTTCGTCCTCCAGGTAAAGCAAAAGGACAGGCGTACTCAAAACAAACTCATACTTCCAAACCTGCCAAGCCCAGAGCAAAGCGGGCCTGGGCTGCCCGTCAGCCTGCCTCCAAAACTGACAAGCCTGCCGCATGACGGGGCACGCCTCTTCATTCGGTGGTACAATCACTAACACTGTAACACTCTTCATTCAGTGATACAATCCCTCCTGGCCTCAGGAGTGGTGGTACAGGTGCCTCTGGCTCAAAGAGGCAAGGGGTACTATTCACCGCTTTTTCTAGTCCCGAAACCAAACTGGTTCTCACAGCCCATTCTCAATCTCAAGTCCTTGAACAAGTATGTGCGGGTCTCCAAGTCTCGTATGGAAACTCTACGCTCTATTGTTCTGGCCTTCGATCCTGGGGACTATATGGTCTCCCTGGACATACAGGATGCCTACCTGCATATTCCGATTGCAATGTCACATCAGCAGTACCTGAGGTTTGCGGTGGGTAACCTTCTGTGACGACGCTGCCGGCCAATTCCACAAATACGACAATTTGAGAATTGCCGCATGCGCCGTACGGGGGTCACTTTTGACACACTGTATTATTTAAATACTTTCAGCTGCCACCAGCAAAGACTTTTCAACGTATTACGGATGTTACAGGCGTCTTTAGCTTTACCTGTCACACACACACTGCAATACCTAGAAAAATAGATAGGCGTGAGCCACACAGGCGGAGTTCATAAGAACAACAGAAGCAGAACTAAAATTAGGATTTTAATTTCAAGAATACTTCAGAGCTTTGGTTACAAAAAGGTTACAAAGATTATTAAGAATATTTTAAAAACACACACAGAATACAGCAATCTCAATAAATGAAAAGGAAATAAAAACTTACAGAAACCTTTACACTTACGCAAACAAGTTTTAAGTATTTCTGTTGTGGGGCTTCACAGAATAACTCAGGTCACCTCCAGCATACTAGCTGTCCCCAAGAGATCACAACTCCTATTTTCATGAGTGGGACAGATATAGTCTCCAGCTTCATCAGGCCCCCTCCCTTGGGATTTTTAACCACTTTCCTGCTGGACAAAACACCTACACCAGGTTTTACATACTTGGTGCTTGGCAACAGCCAAGGGGGAAGGTAATGGGTATACTGTAGGAATCTCTTTCAAAGATAGCAAGGTTTATGACATTAGCCAGGAAACAGGATTCCTGGTCTGTTTACAGCCCCTCTGTTGACACAACAACAAATGGCCTTATCAGCCCTCAATGTCCAGAGCTTGCAAATCTCTGCTTTTGATGTAGGAATGTCATCTTAAACTTTATGGTCTGCAGATCTCTCTTGGCCTGGACCTATGGGGGTCAAATGCAGGACATTGCATGTCAGCCATGTTGTCACATCTCGGCTGAAAGAATACAAAATTATATATATACAGTCACTTGAAAACATTATTGGTGATTATTCCTGCAGGTAATCACCACACCTTAGATCACATATAATTTGTGATCCTCATTTCTCTATTCAAACGTGACATCTCCCCCGGAAAATGGTGCACAAGGGGCGGTGACCCACGTCACGGAGTCATTGCTGCGCTAGTGACCACTTGTTCACCCTGCTGCAAGGTGAGACTCCATCTCAGGAGTTTCCTATTGTCTCCAGACAATCTATTAAGTTTACTCTGACCGACATCAGACACATTTTTACACGTTTGGTTCACATGATCCCCTGTTACTTCCAACTCTACATGGGTGAATATATTACCAACGGGAGTACTCTCATGATTAATGCTCACGGTGGGACAGGTGACTATGTTCTTCTTCCACATAATCTCACCTTGTGCCCTTTCCTGATATGGTGGCCTGCCACACGGGCCCTGAGGTCAGGGCATCTTGTCCTACAGGATGCTCTGGACAGATTTCCCTGCACATCATTTGGGGTATACCTAGGACATTGGGATCCTCACCTAAATGTCCCTTTCTGAGATAAATTCTTCCTGATTTATCTCCCCAGCCTGTCTGACTGATCTGCGTCTTTACAGATGCTAAGTCAGGATCAGCTGGTTGCCCTTCCTTGGTATAGTGGGCAAATATGTGTTTTGTGATGGGAACACACTCTTTCGTACACGGTGCTCCCTGTGTTGCTATCTCTGCTGTTATTGTATCAGTGACGTCACTGTTCCAGTCTTTGTCACTCTGCCCCATCTCCACAAGACTGGGGTCGCCCACCTCCATACACAACCTCTGTGAATAACCACTGTATATTTCTACACTCCTGTTACCTACACCTGGAGAGAGAATAACATGTTCCTTTCCTGGCTCAGCCTCAGGAGAAGGTTGATAGGCCCTCGTCCTCAGAGGTTCTGCAGCTTCTGACTGTGGCCCACCCCTCCCTTGCTGCTCTCTGTCAGGACAGAGGGGGGTTTGCATGGCAGGACTTGCATCACACTCCTGTCCAAACCTTTTGTTCATCTTACCACCTGGCACTTGTAAATGGGAATTCTCATTCTGGTTGAACACAATTTCTGGCTTTTTACATACATCAGTGCCTATGTCAAGCACAGCCATTCCTGACACTGATAAGTTTTCTACTTTCATTGCTAAGTTGAAAGGAGACAGCCTCTTATTAGCAGAAATACTTTCTGATTCCTTTCCAAGGGTTAATGTGCAGCCCTTCTGCATTGCCCTCTGCTTGGTACCTATAGCTAGGTCACACCTCACCTCAGACACATCTTTATACAGTGTGCCCACATCATTCCCAGGTGTCTGTAACTCGGTGCGTCTAGTGGTGCCACAATGGGGAGAAATTTCCTCATTAACACATACTAGGGAATATATACCTAGACACTTCTCCCAAACAATCTCTTCCTGCCCTCGTGCTGTATTGGGACTGGCTCTCTGTTCAACCTGGAGAGGTAAGTTTTACACTGGAGCCTTAGTGTATGGGAATCCCTGCTGGGTGTCTGCATGCAAGAGGAGTGCAGGATGGGGGGTCTGAGGGGGAGGGACAGCAATGTGTGTTTCTCCCTTCTCAGCTGTTGACACATCCCCCTTCCCTGACACAACCCTAGTACCTAACATGCTGGCAGCACCCGCGACAGACACATTATTTCCTACATTGATACATGCATCATCAGAAGTACTGGTAACACGTATACAAGACAATGCATCATCCTCATTGACTCATAGTTGCCTACCCTCCCTCATTCTGCAGGAGACTTTCTGAAGTAGCAGCAATCTCCCTCACTCCCTGAATGGTCCCTCAATCTCCCTGAAAAAAAAAAGAAATCATAGATACATACATTTAAATGGGATCATCAGTACCATTTCCCTGTATTGGTTATAAGGCACAATGATCCCTATGGCTACATGCATTTTAAAGGTTTCTTGTGGCCACTTACAGTATATGGAAGCTCTTGTAAAAAAAAAAAGTGCACAAACAAATCCTGCAAAATATAAGAGTCTTTTCTTCAATAAGTAGATCTTACTAACTTTGGGGCTCATTTACATGTGATTATGTCATTTTTGTAACACGCTTCTCCGATGTAGCAGTACACGTCCGCGCTGAGAGGTGTTACTTTCACGATCTCCCTGAAATGGCTTTTCAAAAGTAGGTAAGTATGCATTGACTCCCTTCCCTAGGCCAGTATCTGAGCTTGCAACTTTCACAGGGAGGGAGGGGGGTGGAGGGGGATCTCTGGCTTTTGAGTCACCCTCCCCACTGGCTGGGGTTAAATCACAGCTTTTCTGTGCTGCTGCACTGCGTGTCATTACTGCTACCCCAGGCGTGGTATTACATACAGTATTCAACACAGTATTATCATTAATACAAGGAATCATTGCCCCTCCTTTATACATAGACATTTGCCTGTTTTCGGGGGCCCCTCAGTACCTGCAAATCAATTTGAACATTTTCAACAATACAGGGAGTAATTTCTTTGTCCCTACACATAGACATTGGCATGTTATTTTCTAGTTCACACTGGTTGGTAACATTTTCAGCATCACATACATTGGCAATAATGTTGTGTGGATCAGCAGGTGTCCCCTGAGGAAAAGAAGGGTTAGTTCCTGCAGCAATACAGTTCATTTCACTGGTATTATCACAAGTCTCTAGCACAGTAGAAAATGCAAAATGTTCACGGGGCACTACGATTTTACCCAGAGTCACTTCTGTGCAAGATCCAGCAGTATCACATAGCATAACAGGCACTGTACACAGAGCAATACCATTGCAAGGTTTAGCATCATCACATACTACCTGAGATGATTCACATATTTCAACAGACTTAGAAATGTCAGGCACAGATTGTGCTATCAATTGTCCAAAGTCAGTTCTCACGAACACATTCTTGGGAATAATATCTGACACTCCCACCTCTCTTGTCGACATAATCTCCTCCACAATCAGGTTCTCCTGAAAATCAGCTTCTTCCAGCTGCAAATTCTGCGCAGACGGTGGTAATATGCTATTCGCACCAACATCTCCTCCCAGTAGGGTACACTGCACCTTTGGAAGCGAGAACTCCGTAACATAGTCCACACCGACTGTAGATGATGGGGGTACCTGTTCCTCCTGGGGCACCCCTGCAGGCTGGACTACTGTTTCTTCCGCTGATAAAAGAAGCTTTTGCAGACGTTGTCTTTCATCATCCACTCTGCGACACTGATCGTGCCAGAATGGGGTATCGAGCTTCCTCAAACTGTGTGCCTCTCTCCATGCATCTTCAAAACTTTCCTCCAGCACCTGCAGCAAGTACCCAGGATTCATCTCTGGTCCTAACCACAGAAATGAGATTCTATACTGGCTGAAGGCGTTGCTCTCATCTTTCTGTGCAGAGGTGAGTTTTGTGATCATCTCCCTGCGGGAAGGGTTGCAGCACGGGATACCCTGCAGCAGACATTCTCTAATTAGCTCATCTGTACTCATCCTGGCAAACAGTTCAGCTGGGTCATCCCACCATGGCTCTTCTGACGCTGTCTCGGATGGTTGCCAGGAATTTTCTACCATCTCCCTGGCAGCCTTACGTTCTAGAGTTGCTTGGCGTTCGGCAAGGAACTGTCGCACCAGCTGCATAAGGGTTGCCCAGTCTGGGTATGTTTTCGCAGATGCAATTGCACTCTGTAAACACTTATCCAGGTCAGGACCTTCAGTGTAGCTGTAAGAGGTGCCTGACCTCCACTGGGTATTTGCAGTACTGTCCACGTTCACATAGTCCGTCATACTAGGGACTTGATCCAGGCAAGGTTTAACAGTGACCTCCCTGGTCTCATGGTATCGCGAGCAATCACTTTCTTGTCGCGATGCAATTTGTAGCTCACATTCTCTCTTAGCTACTCGGTTTGCAGAACTGGTTTCTGCCATAGGACTCTCCCTCTGCACCAGCTGTGCAGCACTGGCAGGCCCTATCTCTCTCTCCTCTCGTGCACTGGAACACTTTTTCCCTGTCCAGCATGCAGCTCCGACAGTTTCCAGGAACGGGGGAATAAGATCCATATTTGAGGCAGCCACAGCAGGCCTCACATCGATAACAGAGTCCACACCAGAATCCAGCGTCGCACTATTACTACCCGCAGTACATAATAGTCCAGTACGCAATACATCTCCTACTGTCTCAGCAGCCCAGGCCGATGTATCATTCCCACGCACAGGTTTGCAGCCATCATGATGCTCTGTATCTTTCCCATATTGATATCAGTCGGCGAATATTCATCCAAGGCCATATGCACAGACCTCGCGTCGATAACAGAGTCCACATCAGAAATCAGCATGGCAACATTACTACCCGCAGTACGTAACAGTCCAGTACGCAATACATCCCCTACTGTCTCGGCAGCACAGGGCGATGCATCATTCCCACGCACAAATTTGCCATCATCCTTCATCAGATGCTTAGACTTAGTCATCTTTGATCTCATTTTCGCCAAAATAAAATAATAGAAAAGAAAAACAAGAGATGGGGAGGGGAACAGAGATTGCCACTCACTGTGAGGATTTTAAAATTATAATAAAGCTCTGAGTTCTGATTCTGGTGAAGTGGATGTTCCGCTCACGGAATTATTACCACCTTCACTTAAGTTCTTAGATAAAAAAAAAACAATTATCATCCCACCGCTTGCCACCACTTTGTGACAACGCTGCCGGCCAATTCCACAAATACAACAATTTGAGAATTGCCGCATGCGCCGTACGGGGGTCACTTTTGACACACGGGATTATTTAAATACTTTCAGCTGCCACCAGCAAAGACTTTTCAACGTATTACGGACGTTACAGGCGTCTTTAGCTTTACCTGTCACACACACACTGCAATACTTAGAAAAATAGATAGGCGTGAGCCACACAGGCGTTGGAGTTCATAAGAACAACAGAAGCAGAACTAAAATTAGGATTTTAATTTCAAGAATACTTCAGAGCTTTGGTTACAAAAAGGTTACAAAGATTATTAAGAATATTTTAAAAACACACACAGAATACAGCAATCTCAATAAATGAAAAGGAAATAAAAACTTACAGAAACCTTTACACTTACGCAAACAAGTTTTAAGTATTTCTGTTGTGGGGCTTCACAGAATAACTCAGGTCACCTCCAGCATACTAGCTGTCCCCAAGAGATCACAACTCCTATTTTCATGAGTGGGACAGATATAGTCTCCAGCTTCATCAGGCCCCCTCCCTTGGGATTTTTAACCACTTTCCTGCTGGACAAAACACCTACACCAGGTTTTACATACTTGGTGCTTGGCAACAGCCAAGGGGGAAGGTAATGGGTATACTGTAGGAATCTCTTTCAAAGAAAGCAAGGTTTATGACATTAGCCAGGAAACAGGATTCCTGGTCTGTTTACAGCCCCTCTGTTGACACAACAACAAATGGCCTTATCAGCCCTCAATGTCCAGAGCTTGCAAATCTCTGCTTTTGATGTCATCTCAAACTTTATGGTCTGCAGATCTCTCTTGGCCTGGACTTATGGGGGTCAAATGTAGGACATTGCATGTCAGCCATGTTGTCACATCTCGGCTGAAAGAATACAAAATTATATATATACAGTCACTTGAAAACATTATTGGTGATTATTCCTGCAGGTAATCACCACACCTTAGATCACATATAATTTGTGATCCTCCTTTCTCTATTCAAACGTGACACCTTCATTACCAATTTCGGGTGTTACCTTTTGGTTTGACAACGGCTCAGCGAGTTTTCACCAAAGTAATGGTGGTAATGACGGCTGTACTCCGCCGTCAAGGGGTTAGGATCCTACCATACCTGGATGATTTGTTGATCCTGGCAAATTCTCCTGCATCATCTGGATCTGACAATCCAGTTCATTAAAGCCCATGGGTGGCTAGTCAACTGGAATAAATCTTCCCTGGTTCCTGCTCGGAGCATGGTGCACCTGGTAGCGTTATTAGCCACTCACAACCAGCGGTTGTTCTTGTCTCAGGAGAAAGTCCTGAAGCTTCAGGACAGGATTCAATGCTTCCTATCTCGTCAGCAAGTGTCGATACATTCGGCAATGCAAGTGTTAGGTCTCATGGTGTTGGCTTTCGACATGGTGGAGTATGCTCAATTCCATTCTCGCCCTCTGCAGAAGTTAATTCTTGCCAAATGGGACGGTCTGCCTCACTGGATCAGATCTCAAATGATCTCTTTGTCTCCGGAGGTCCGCCTGTCACTGAGCTGGTGGCTTCAGGATTGAGCAGGGGTCATCCCTTCTGGATATCCAACTGGGTCCTGCTGACGACGGATGCTAGTCTGAGAGGTTGGGGCGCGGTGTTGGAACAACACTCACTTCAGGGTCGGTGGACCGAGGAAGAGTCTTTACTCCCGATAAATATTCTGGTACTGCGGGTGGTGTTCAATGCACTGAACTTGGCCCAGCATTTGATACAGAACAGACCTGTTCCAGTACAATCGGACAACGCCACCATGGTGGCGTACATCAATCATCAAGGCGGCACTCGAAGCTGCATGGCAATGAGGGAAGTAACACGGATTCTTCAATAGGCAGAACGCCATTTGCCAGCCATATTCGCAGTGTTCATCCCGGAGGTCCTAAACTGGGAAGCAGACTTTCTCAGTCGTCAGGACATACATGCCGGAGAGTGGAGCCTCCATCCAGAGGTGTTTCAACTTCTCGTGGACAAGTGGGGCCTTCCAGATGTGGAGTGTTTCAACTTCTCGTGGACAAGTGGGGCCTTCCAGATGTGGACCTGATGGCGTCTCGACACAATCACAAGGTTCCGGTCTTCGGAGCAAAGACAAGGGATCCTCAAGCAGCGTTCGTGGACACTCTGGCAATTCCATGGAACTTTCGGCTGCCGTACGTGTTCCCTCCGGTGTCACTCCTGCCTAGAGTACTAAGGAAGTTAAAGCAAGAAGAAGGAATTCTACTTCTGATCGCTCCAGCGTGGCCCAGACGGCACTGGTTCTCCAATCTACAGGGCCTCTCGCTAGATCGTCCCCTTCTACTTCCACAACAACCAGACCTCCTCGTTCAGGTCCCTTGTGTTTACCATTACTTGGCCCGTCTGGCTTTGATGGCGTGGCTCTTGAAGCGTCCATCTTGAGGGCCAAGGGTTTTTCTGAGGCGGTCATTCAAACTATGTTGAAGGCCAGTAAGCCGGCTTCGGCTTAGATTTGACATAGGGTCTGGAATTCTTACTTTACTTGGTGCGCCTCTCATAATTATGACGTTTTCAAGTTTAGTACGGTCAAACTGTTGGCCTTTCTACAACAGGGCCTGGACTTAGGCCTTCGTCTGGCCTCCCTCAAGGTTCACATTTCTGCCTTGTCGGTTTGGTTACAGAGAAAGATTGCTGCCCTACCTGATGTTCATACCTTCACTCAGCCTCCTTATGTACCTCCTGTGGCCCTTTGGGATCTGTTGGCGGTTTTGGAGGCCTTGCAAGAGTCTCCGTTTGAACCTCTAGCGTCTGCGGACATTAAGTGGCTTTCCCTTAAGTTTTTGTTTTTGCTGGCTATCGCTTTGGCTAGAAGGGTCTCGGACTTGGGTGCCTAATCCTGTAAGTCCTCCTATCTGATTTTTCACCATGACCGGGCGGTTCTTAGAACGCGTCTGGGTTATTTACCCAAGGTGGTGTCTTCCTTCCACCTTAACCAGGAGATTGTGGTTCCGGCCTTTAATTCTCCTGAGTTGTCATCTAAAGAGCAGTCTTTGGATGTGGTACGGGCTCTCCGTATCTATGTGAAGAGAACTGCTTCCATTCGGAAGTCTGATTCGCTTTTTGTACTGTTTGGATTTCACAAACGTGGCTGGCCTGCTAACAAGTAGACCTTGGCCAGATGGATTAGAATGGTGATTGCACATGCTTATGTACAGGCTGGCCTTCCAGCACCTGCTACCATTAAAGCCCATTCTACTCGGTCTGTCGGACCTTCTTGGGCGGCCCGCCATGGTGTGACCCTTGAACAATTGTGCAATGCGGCTACGTGGTCCACACTGAACACGTTTATTAGGTTCTATGCCTTCGATACTTCCGCCTCCCACCCTGACGCACTTGGCTTCTTTGGGTTGGTATAGCATTAACCGCTGACACCCTCTCCTGGAGTGAGTGTGTGGTGTATGTGGCTACTCACGATTGTTGTCTCTGGTACCTGCTACTGCATTGGACTGGTTAACGAAACTGAGCTCCTGTGCACGGAGGCGGGGTTATAGAGGAGGCGGCGCTGTGCTTGGGAACAGTCAAAGCTTTGAGCCTGTTGGTGCCTCGGATCAAGATCCTACTCTAAACCCCCAATGTTAATCCTTGTGGAGCTCAGTGTACCTCGCAGAAAGAGATTTAACAACGGTAAGTTCTTACCATAAAATCTCGTTATTACAAGCAGAGGAGTGCCGTGCTGAGTATTAAACAGCACTCACAGGAACCTGGGGTGACTTACCACAGCCAGGGTAACTCTGTGTGTAGGGACAGTGGTGAGGCTGCAGTGGGACTGCTGCTGTCTGTCACGGTGATGTGCCCGATTACAGGCAGTTTATCAAGCTGCCTGCTGGGCTCAGGGGAACTGCTTGGAGCACCATTGCGGTGGCAGCGGCAGAACGGCAGGGAAGAGCCGGAACATGCAGTGTCATGAAGTTACTGCGTCATGATGTCCACTGGCTGGAACCAGACCAAGTGACGGGTAACTGTGGAGGAGGAAGGGGAGGTTGATTGGGACATGCTGATTGTCCGCTCCGACCCAGAAAGCAGAGCAGATAGTATCAAAATAATGAATAGACCCTCTGGTTATTTTTTTTTTTCTGCCTGATCCTAGGGCCCCTCTGATGCTCGGGGCCTGTTACGAGTGTCCCCTTTGACCACCCCTGTCGCCGGGCCAGGCTGTACCTGATTATTTACTTCGGTTCAGGTTGCAGGGCAGCTGTCAGGCCAATGGAGAAAAGTGTGTGAAGGACTACACAGACAGGCATCTTACAGAAACATAGCAGGATCTTAATGTAGATAGAATTTATTATGCATCTACTTTCTATAAGGAGGGTCCTGTAAGAGCTGTTATGTTACACTTGGCCCATTTAGGGACAGACTAGATGGGCCATGTGGTTCTTATCTGCCGTCAAACACTAAGAGCTACAAGTGTGCTAGCATGCATGGTGTTCACTCCCCTATTTATGTGCAGCCATACCTCTTTCTAATGGGAAATAATATAAGTTGATACAATATGAAAAAGTGATTTGTAATATTCTCAAATGTTCATATAATTTTCCATTCTGTCAAAGGAGTTTTAATACCTAAAATGTTACTATGATAACTGATATTTGATCTTAGGCAATGCTATTAAGTTTAAGGTGTCATGTAATGTGAGGCTTGAGATTTTTGCAATGAAAAAGTGGTGATTTTATCCTAATAACCCATATTATATTAGCACTAAAGGCTACAACAGAATCTTAAGGGTTAATTGAATCACCCCTCACTCTGATGTGCATAGGCAATTCAATGTATGCTAAATTATTAAGCATTATCAAATATCTTCTGTACCTACAAAAACAAGTATGAGGGGATACCCCTAGTATACAGTAGAAACAAACCAGGCGGCACTCGGAGACTATCAAAGTAATGAAGTCCTAAAAGATTGTACAGGACAAAACTCGTAGAGGTCCTCCTTGTGCTGTTTCCTTTCCAAGGACTGTTGAAGCGATTTTCCTTCAGATAAGCTGCTTGTTTTTAACTAGAGATGAGTGGGTTCGGATGTAACGCCAGAATTAACGCAAGTACGGTTTATCCAGATTTTTTCTATTGGCTATCCAAAACACGTGACATCCGTGAGCCAATAAGATGCCATTTTAAGAACCGAGTAAAACTGAACACGCTCATCTCTATTTTTAACCTAAATGTATGTTTGGATAAACCACCATTAAATATTTAGTAATCTTTTTACTTAACAATCGCATCCTCTGTCTTTATATGGTACACCTGGGCACCAGAACTGAAAGAGACCGGTGTCCACTGGCCTAGCTAACGGCCCAAAGCGCTTTAAGGCAAAAAACTTACATTTTTGCTGCTCCTTCTGGTATGTGTGTCTTCACTATTATACTGTTTGATTCTTCAGAGAACCTGGATATATTACAGTAGGATGCACTGTTTGTTGTTATTATTATTCACATATATATATTTTTTTAATTCCTAAATGTTATAATACAAGAGCAGCATAATTGACTAATATAACTTCTTAGTTTGTTCCTAAAATAGCTCCTAATTAATCGCAACATATCATAGGTAACATAATGGATTTGTTTTGGCTCATGTGTAATACTCAAACTGGTCTGTCAAGTCTCTATATATAAACATATCTTTGAAGAGGATTCATGTTGTAGTCAATTTCCACCCATCATATTAAAAACCAGGTTATGTCAATAGAGCCATTTATATTTCTTAATTAAAGTAATTGATTTCCAGTTTTGTTCTGGATTTATAAACCTGTCATCATGGCTTATTGATAGTTGCCACTTTAAAGTTAATCTTACTGGAAAGGAGAAAGCACTTGCTAAAAAGGAGATTGGTACAAAAAACCAAGAGAACATTTTAATATGCCAAGTAGTATTTTTATCTTTTTATTTATTGAAGACGAAACAAGAACAAAAAGAGCACATTCCCATAACAAAAATATGACAATATATAGGGTCTATTCATGACAAAGTGAAAAGTGTGGAGAAGTGAGCCAGTGGAGAAGTTGCCTATAGTAACCACTCAGCTTTGAAGTAACATTTATTAAGTGCATTCTATAAAATTATAAGTAGCAGCTGATCGAGCAAAACCATTTGCACAATTGCCTTTCAAAATCATCAGACAAGGGGGGCTATTCAAATGTTTGTTCTTTAGTGATAATTAAAGAGCGTCCATTGTTACTATTCAATTGTTCTGGGCTCCATTTAATTATAGCGCTTATCATGCCCAGTTAGACAGGGTTTAGCCGCGTAAAGCAGCAAAACCAGTCTAAACGAATGGGCGCGATAGTAAAAAGTCCTGTTTGGTCACCCAAACAGCCAACTTTTTACATATTTAAGCTCTCAGCCTCCGGAGGTGCAAGCTGAGATGTGACTGCTGCGGCTAATGGGTGTCTGATAGGAGCAACATTTAAATAGCTCTGACAGACACCCATGGGGGCTAACAATCTCTCCAACAATTGAATAGTCCCCCAAGAAATCTATTAACCCATCCCAAACCTAACAGAGTTTTTCCGTGCTCTTCTCTTTACGTAGGGTTGCTTCCAGCCAATCCACTCAGAAGGCATCAAATAATTTGGCTAATAGTAAAGATAAAGAAGTCGGGTTACTATGAATCAATATCTGTAGGACACATTTACTAGCAACAGCAGATACAATGTTTTTTACTACCATGTAGCAGTCTAGGGGAGAAAGGGGCAATCCCCAGGACCCCTGTCTCCAAAAATGAGTTAATAGAGGGCAATCGCATATACAATACAGAAACATGGCATCTGGGACATAACATTTTGGACCGTTCCAATAAAGATAGGCCCATTAAAAACCTATGGTGTTGGGAAACACACCCATTACGTAATATATTGTAAAACATTTATCTGTACATAGTAGAGGACATATTACTTAAGGTGCAAGAAAATGTTTTAAGATTATCTGCGGTGACATGGTGAAAGGCCTGTAGCCATGAGGATAATTCATCCTTGGCCTTCTTTGGATCTATGGGTGCATGTTAAGGACTGTACATACTATGCGATATGCTCCATGAGCGATATCGATTAGCATTTCCCCCTCCCAACATAGTGCATACACACTGTACGATATCATACAGTGATGTGATGCCACGGCCAGGCTGTGCATGCAGTTTTGGACAATAAGTACAAAACGAGCTGCATGCACAGCCAACAGAAGGGTGCTATAACGCTGTGCGGAGCTGGGCATTGGTCATCGTCCATAGCATACATACTGGGCGATGTTACACATCGCTCAGAAGGCTGAAAATGAGCGATATTGTGTGATATTGTGTAGTGTGTATGGAGATTAAGAGATTCTAATGAATCAATATGGCTTTTTTACCCAATGGGTCTGAATAACATAACATCTAAAGCATTAGACCAATCTTGCAGTTAATGATTACAGTACTTACAGAAAGTTCACAGAAATGCCTTTATATTAAGACACTACATTTGTGTGCCTTGAGATTATGTGAATGACCCTATGCCAGAGGTTCTCAAACAGTGTCCTCAAGGCACCCCAACGGTCCAGGTTTTAGGTACATCCATGGCTCAGCACAGATGGTTAAATCAAATTGACTGAGGTGCTAATTAAGTCACCTGTGGCCAAGCATGGATAAGCTTAAACCATGGACCATTAGGGTGCCTTGAGGACCGCATTTGAGAACCTCTGCCTTATACCACACACACTGTGACGAGACTATATTCCCATGTTGTTATGAAACCTCCGTCTTCCAAGACACTTAGAGGGCAATATCTATCATTATCAATCTCTACTGGTAGAATGTAGGGTCTAGTACTTCTACAGGTGTGCATCAGAGTTCAAATATGTATACAACTGTTTTTGTCTACACAGGGATTTAATATTTAGCTAAGTCAAGATAGTGCTAAAGCTTTATATAAATCATTGCTACATTCAGTTTGTGCAACCACGAGAGGTAAACCTATTCCTTGTTGTGCTGCATGTATTACTAATATTATCTAAGTTCCACCGCCCAAGACCTTTTCAATTTTAGGGAGTAAACTAAAATAGGTTATAAATAATACAAGCATGGATAGTGTCCTTAATTGAGTATGCGGTTAATATACCGCCTGTCGGGATCCCGGCGTTCAGGATCCAGATGCCGGAATCCCGACTGCAACCCCATATTCCCACCACCTGAGTGGGAATAGAACCTGTGGCGAGCACAGCAAGCCCGCAAGGGAACTGTCGGGATACTGACAGCCGGCATATCTTATATATTCCCTTAATTGTGATGTGATCATTGGAAACTAGAGATGAGCGGATTCGGTTTTACTCGGTTTTACTCGGTTCTCAAAACGACATCTTATTGGCTCACGGATGTCACGTGTTTTGGATAGCCAATAAGATTCGGTTTTGAGAACCGAGTAAAACCGAGTAAAACCGAATCCGCTCATCTCTATTGGAAACTAGCCTTTTTTTTTATTAACAGAAAAAGGAGATGTATGGTAGACTTAGAAACATAGAATTTGACGGCAGGTAAGAACCAGTTGGCCCATCTAGTCTGCCCCCTTTTTTTTTTTTTTACATTATTTTTATCTTTTACCATTGTTAAATCTCTTTCTGCGAGGTACATTGGTTCCACAGGGAAAACTTTGGGGTTGTAGAGATGGATCTTGATCCAGGCACCAACAGCCTTAATCTTTAGACTGTCCCAGGATGCATTGGGGGCCTCCTCTATAACCGTGCCTCCAGGCACTGTGAGCTCAGTTTTGTTAACCAGTCCAATGCAGGAGCAGGTAAAAGAAAAGGCAGATGTTAGTCACATAGAACCACATTCTCACGACAGGAAAAGGGACTTGCGACTAATGCCATACAAACCCATAGTAGCTAGGTGCGTCAGGGCGGGTGCCCTGTGGAACCAATGTACCTCACAGAAAGGGATTTAACAATGGTAAGTCTACCATAAATCTCCTTTTCTGCAGCGGGGTACATTGGTTTCCACAGGGAAAACATCAGGGATGTCCTAAAGCAGTTCCTCATGGGAGGGGACGCGCCGTAATGGGTATGAGAACCCGGCGTCCAAAGGAAACATCCTGGGAGGCGGAAGTATCAAAGGCATAGAACCTAATGAACGTGTTCACTGAGGACCACGTAGCCGCCTTGCACAACTGTTCAGCGGACGTGCCTCGGCAAGCCGCCAAAGAAGGTCCAACAGACCGAGTAGAATGGGCTTTGATAGCAGCAGGAGCTGGAAGTCCAGCCTGCGCATAAGGTTACGCAATCACCATTCTAATCCATCTGGCCAAGGTTTGCTTATTCGCAGGCCAGCCATGTTTGTGAAAACCAAAAAGTACAAAAAGGGTATCTGACCTCTTAATAGCGGCAGTCCTCTCCATGTAAATACAGAGAACCCGCACCATATCCAAAGACCGCTCTTTGGAGGACAAACCAGATGAGATAAAAGCGGAACCACAATCTCTTGGTTAAGATGGAAACATGACACCACCTTAGGTAGATAACCAGGGCAAGTTCTAAGAACTGCGTGGTTACGGTGAAAAATCAGAAAGGGTGGACGACAGGACAAAGCACCTAAGTCCGATACCCTACTGGCAGAGGCAAAAGCCAGTAGGAACAGGACCTTGACCGTAAGCCATTTAAGGTCCACTGACTCAAGAGGTTCAAATGGAGACTCTTGCAGGGCATTCAGGACAACAGACAGATCCCATGGAGCCACAGGAGGGACCTAGGGTGGCTGAATCCGTAAAACACCCTGAGTGAAAGTATGAACGTCAGGAATAGACGCAATTTTTCTCTGAACCCACACAGACAAGGCAGAGATATGAACCTTGATGGGGGCTAGACGAAGGCCTAAATCCAGGCCTTGTAGAAAAGCCAGAAGTCTGGAAGTACTGAACTTGTAAGCATCGTAATTCTTAGCCGCACACCAGGTGAAGTTAGAATTCCAGATCCTGTAATAAATCTGCGCAGATGCATAGTTTGGATAATCGCTGTGGAGAATCCTTTGGCCCTCAGGAGTGAAGCTTCAAGAGCTACGCCGTCAAAGCCAGTCTGGCCAGGTCCGGGTAGACACAAGGGCCATGATCGAGCAGGTCTGAGTGTTGAGGAAGTAGAAGAGGGCGTTCTAATGATAGATCCTGTAGGTCTGAGAACCAATGCAATCTTAGCCACGCTGGAGCGACTAGAAGTAGTATTCCTCCTTCTTGTTTGACCTTCCACAGTACCCTGGGCAGGAGTGACACTGAAGGGAACACGTAGGACAGCCGAAAAAGTTCCATGGAATTGCCAGTGCATCCACGAATGCTGCTTGAGGATCCCTGGTTCTTGATCCGAAGACCGGAACTTTGTGACTGTGTCAAGGCGCCATCAGGTCTATATCTGGTAGGCCCCACTTGTCCACTAGGAAGTTGAAAGACTTCCTAATGAAGACTCCACTCTCCGGCGTGCACGTCCTGACTGAGGAAATCCGCTTCCCTGTTGAGGACTCCCGGAATGAACACTGCCGATATTGCTGGCAGATGGCGTTACACCCAACAAAGGATTGTTGACACTTCCATCATTGCCATGCGGCTTCGAGTGCCACCTTGATGGTTCATGTATGCCACCGTGGTGGCGTTGTCTGACTGTACTTGAACAGGCCTGTTCTGTATCAGAGGCAGGGCGAGAGACAAAGCATTGAACACTGCCTGCAATTCCAGAATGTTTATCGGGGGGAGTGATTACTCCATGGTTCACCGACCAAGGAAAGAGTGTTGCTCCAACACCGCGCCCAACCCCTCAGACTGGCATCCGTAGTCAGTAGGACCCAGCTGGGGATCCAGAAGGGACGGCCCCTACTCAACTTCTGGTCCTGTAGCCACCAGGTCACCGACAGACGAACCTCCGGAGTCAAGGAGATCATGTGAGACTTGATCCGATGAGGGCGGTAATGAAATTGAGCATACTCTACCATGTCGAACGCCGACACCATGAGGCCTAGTACTTGCATCGCCTAGTGTATCGACACTCTTGGGCGAGACAGGAAGTATCTGATCCTGTCCTGAAGTTTCAGGACCTTCTCTGGAGACAGAAACAGCCGTTGACTGTGTGTGTCCAGTAGTGCCCCCAGGTGCACCATGCTCCGAGCAGGGACCAGCGAGGACTTCTTCCAGTTGCTGAGCCACCCGCAGGCTTGAAGAAAGTCTATCATTAGGTGTAGATGACTGATGAGGACATAATGAAAGTTTGCCAGAATCAGCAAGTCGTCCAGATATGGCAGGATCCTGACTCCCTGGCGACGGAGATGGGCCATCATCACGGTCATAACCTTGGTGAAGATCCGAGGGGCTGTGGCTAGTCCGAACGGTAGAGCCTGGAATTGATAGTGAAGGTTGCCAATAGCAAACCGCAGATATTGCTGATGCGATATGGCAATAGGTATATGCAGGTAAGCATCTTGTATGTCCAGGGATACCTTGTAATCTCCGGGTTCCATGGCCAGTACAATTGAGCGCAGTTTCCATACAAAACTTGGACACTCTCACAAACTTGTTCAATGATTTGAGGTTGAGTATAGGCCGCAAAGACCCATTGGGTTTCGGGACTAGAAACAGGGTCGAGTATTATCCTCTGCCCCTCTGGGACATAGGTACCGGGACTACCACTCCTGTATCCAGGAGGGAACGCACAACCAGACATAGAGCTTGCGCCTTCAACGGATCCAAAGGGATAACCGTTGTGTAGAACTGGCGAGGGGGACGTCTCTTAAAGAGACTGCGTACCCGTGAGAGACAACTTCTCGCATCCATGCACCTGAAGTGGTCTTTAAATAGACCTGGGTTAATCGCAGAAGTCGGCCTCCCACCGTGGGGAGGCCCACCCCCGTCAAGCAGCAGGCTTGTCTTGTTTAGAAGTAGGCTGACGGGCAGCCTAGGATTGTTTTGCCTTGGGCTTGGTGGTTTTGGGAGCACGAGATTGTCTCGGGAATGCCTCACCTTTTGCATTACCTTGAGGCTGAAAGGAGCAAAAAGTGGTACCTTTTGCCTTCTGTGCAGAAGGATTAGTATTCGGGAGAAATGCAGTCTTAGCAGCCGCTAAGTCAGTCACAATCTTATTGAGATCTTCCCCAAATAGGATGTCTCCCTTAAAAGGGAGTACCTCCAAGGTCTTTTTGGAGTCCAGGTCCACTTTCCACGACCTCAACCACATAATACGGCGAGCCAGGATGGACGCTAGCACACCTGTCTCAGAGGACGCCTCCTGAATGTAATAGGCGGCGGTGGTAATGTGAGACAGGTACAGTCTGGCAATGTCCGATATATCCTGAGGCAGCTCCTCCTCTAATGCCTGAATCCATGCTTTAATTCCTTTTGCAGCCCAGGAGGCTGCTATAGTGGGTTTATGTACAGCACCTGTAAGGGAGTAAATAGACTTCAGGCAACCCTCCACGCGCTTATCTTTCGGTTCCTTCAGTAAGATGACAGTAGTGACAGGCAGAGTAGATGACACCACGAGAAGGGTGAAATGGGAATCCACCGGTGGTGAATTTTCCCACTTGTTACACAATTCAGAAGGGAGAGGATAATAAGCTACCATCTAATTAGATAGGGAGAATTTCTTTCCTGGCGAAGACCAGGGTTCTTAACGTATATGTCTACTAAATGGTCAGTATGCGGTAATAATAATTTAGTTACATTCTGACGTTTAAACTTATCAGTTTTCTTAGACACATCATCATCTATTTGGAGAATTTGCTTAATAGCAACCAATAGGTTAAGGACATCAACCTGTGTTGTAGATTCATCATCAGAAGCAGCTGTATCAGTGTCTGATGGGTCAATATACTCATCATCCTCATCGAAAGAATCTTCCGAGAAATTAGCGGATTGTGAGGAGGTAGTGGCCGGCTTAGATGACCCCTTGACACCAGTGTGACATGGGGTAGGTTTATGTCTAACCAAAGATTGATTCAATTGCTGCAACTGGGTAGACAAATTATCTGTACAAGGCAGATTTACCATAGAGACAATATGTGGCTGCAATGGCACTGGAGGTCTCATAGGGGGCGTAAGGCGTGTCACAAGCGTATTGAGCATAGATGAGAACGCCACCCACGGTGGCTCCTGATTGGTTACAGGAGCTGCGGACTGTCAAAGTCAAAAATATTACATACACAGCACATGATAACACCAATCACATGGGCCGCTGTGCGTGAGCATACACGCAGCGTGCACAGCGATATATGGTAGCATACGCATTCACACAGACAAGCCACAAAGATATATTCAACACATATTTCATACAACACATAAATTACACATAGATAAAACATGTCAAGCACCAGGCATTATAATGTATTTATATAATTGAGTTTAACATCAGATATATATGTATTATTGGAGCGGAACAAGATAAACATGTCATGCTTGGTGTCAAAATAATCAGGGGAATGTGTGGATTAATTTGATAGCTGTGGGAAGGTTGTAACTTATTGCAACGATTAGTTATGATTAAATGTAGGAATATGAAGCCACAATTCTAATGAGAACAAAAATAGGATTATAATACCTACCGGTAAATCCTTTTCTCTTAGTCCGTAGAGGATGCTGGGAATGCTTCAAGAACCATGGGGTATAGACTGGATCCGCAGGAGACATGGGCACTTTAAGACTTTAAATGGGTGTGAATTGGCTCCTCCCTCTATGCCCCACCTCCAGACTCCAGTTACAGGAACTGTGCCCAGGGAGACGTACATTTCGAGGAAAAGTATTTATTTAACGCTTTTAACTAAGGTGAGATACATACCAGCTCACACCTCAAACACGCCGTACAACATGGCATTCAACAACAACGCATGCAACGGCATGACCAACAACAGTCACAGACTGACAGAACTTAACTCAACATGAGCGTAACTACAACCAAACTGCAGAAACAGTCCGCACTGGGACGGGCGTCCAGCATCCTCTACAGACTAAGAGAAAAGGATTTACCGGTAGGTATTAAAATCCTATTTTCTCATATGTCCTCCTAGAGGATGCTGCGGATGCTTCAAGAACCATGGTGTTTATACCAAAGCTCTAGAACGGGCGGGAGAGTGCGGATGAATCTGCAGCACCGATTGACCAAACAAGAGGTCCTCCTCCGCCAGGGTATCAAACTTGTAAAACTTCGAAAAGGTGTTTGATCCCGACCAAGTAGCTGCTCGGCAAAGCTGTAATGCCGAGACCCCTCGGGCAGCCGCCCAGGATGAGCCCACCTTTCTGATGGAATGGGCCTTCACCGATTTTGGTAACGGCAATCCTGCCATGGAGTGAGCTTGTTGAATCGTATTACAAATCCAGCGCGCAATAGTCTGCTTGGAAGCAGGAGCCCCAATCTTGTTGGGAGCCCACAGGACAAACAGAGCCTCTGTTTTCCTAATTTGAGCCGTTCTGGCGACATAGATTTTCAAAGCTCTGACCACATCGAGAGACTTTGATTCCGCCAACGCGTCAGTAGCTGCAGGCACCACAATAGGTTGGTTTACGTGAAACGAGGAAACCACCTTTGGCAAAAATTGCTGACGAGTTCTCAACTCCGCTCTATCAGCATGGAAGATTAAATAGGGACTTTTGTGAGACAAAGCCGCCAATTCAGAGACCCGCCTTGCGGAAGCCAAGGCCAACAACATGACTACTTTCCAAGTAAGGAACTTTAACTCAACCATACGCAAAGGTTCAAACCAATGAGATTGCAAGAACTGCAACACCACATTCAAATCCCAAGGCGCCACTGGGGGCACAAAGGGAGGTTGGATGTGTAGTACGCCTTTCACGAAGGTCTGAACTTCTGGAAGGGAGGCCAATTCTATCTGAAAGAAAATCAACAAGGCCGAAATTTGTACTTTAACTGAGCCCAACTTTAGGCCCGCATCCACACCAGCTTGTAAAAAATGGAACAAACGCCCCAGCTGAAAATCCTCCGTAGGAGCCTTCTTGCATTTACACCAAGACACATACTTTCTCCAAATACGGTGGGAATGCTTTGCCGTTACTTCTTTTCTATCCTGAAGAAGTGTGGGAATGACTTCACTGGGAATACCCTTCCGGGCTAGGATTTGGAGCTTAACCGCCATACCGTCAAACGCAGCCGTGGTAAGTCTTGATACACGCATGGACCCTGTTGTAACAGGTCCTCTCTTAGAGGAAGAGGCCAGGGATCTTCTATGAGCAACTCCTGAAGATCTGGATACCAGGACCTCCTTGGCCAGTCCGGAACAATGAGTATCGCCTGAACCCTTGTTCTTCTTATGATCCTTATCACCTTTGGAATGAGTGGAAGTGGAGGGAACACATATACCGACGGAAACACCCACGGTGTCACTAGGGCGTCCACCGCCATCGCTTGAGGGTCCCTTGACCTGGAACAATATCTCTGAAGTTTCTTGTTGAGGCGGGACGCCATCATGTCTATTTGAGGAATTCCCCAATGACTTGTCACTTCTGCAAAGACCTCTTGATGAAGACACCTCTCTCATGGATGGAGATCGTGTCTGCTGAGGAAGTCTGCTTCCCAGTTGTCCACTCCTGGAATGAAGACCGCTGACAGAGCGCTTGCATGTTTCTCCGCCCAGCGAAGAATTCTCGTGGCCTCGGCCATTGCCGCTCTGCTCCTTGTTCCGCCCTGGCGGTTTATGTACGCCACTGCTGTTATGCTGTCTGACTGAATCAAGACGGGCAGACCGCGAAGAAGATGATCCGCTTGCAGAATGCCGTTGTAAATGGCCCTTAATTCCAGAATGTTTATGTGCAGACAAGCTTCCTGGCTTGACCATTTTCCCTGAAAATTTCTCCCCTGAGTGACTGCTCCCCAACCTCGGAGACTTGCATCTGTGGTCACCAGGATTCAATCCTGAATCCCGAACCTGCGTCCCTCTAGGAGGTGAGAACTGTGCAGCCACCACAGGAGAGAGATTCTGGTCCTGGAAGATAGGATTATTTTCCGGTGCATGTCCAGGTGAGACCCGTACCACTTGTCCAGCAGGTCCCACTGAAACACCCTGGCATGGAACCTGCCATACTGAATGGCCTCGTAGGCCGCCACCATCTTCACCAGCAACCATGTGCATTGAAGAATCGACACTCCTGCCGGTTTCAGAATCTGTTTTACCATGTTCTGTATTTCCAGAGACTTTTCCACTGGAAGAAAAACTTTCTGTAATTCTGTATCCAGAATCATACCCAGGAACGACAACCGTGTCGTCGGAACCAACTGTGATTTTGGCAAGTTTAGGAGCCAACCATGTTGCTGCAGAATCGTCAGAGAGAGTGCAATGTTTTTCAGCAATTGTTCCTTGGATCTCGCCTTTATCAGGAGATCGTCTAAGTACGGGATAATTGTGACTCCCTGCTTGCGCAGGAGAACCATCATCTCCGCCATAACCTTGGTGAAAATCCTTAGAGCTGTGGACAGACCAAACGCCAACGTCTGAAATTGGTAATGACAATCCTGAACAGCAAACCTCAGGTATGCCTGATGTGGCGGATATATGGGAACATGTAAGTAGGCATCCTTTATGTCGACCGACACCATAAAATCGCCCTCCTCCAGACTGGAGGTCACTGCTCGGAGAGATTCCATCTTGAATTTGAATCTTTTTAGAAAGAAATTGAGAGATTTTAGGTTCAGAATCAGTCTGACCGAGCCATCCGGCTTCGGTACCACGAACAGACTCAAATAAAACCCCTCCCCCTGTTGTGACGGGGGTACCGTGACAATGACTTGATTTTGACACAGCTTCAGTATCGCAGCGCATACCACCTCTCTTTCCGGAAGAGAAACTGGCAAGGCCGATTTTAAAAATCGTTGAGGGGGCATGTCCTGTAACTGTAATTTGTACCCTTGGCCTACTATTTCTAATATCCAAGGATCCAGGTCCGAGTGTACCCAGACCTGACTGAAGAGCCTCAGACGTGCCCCCACTGGTGCGGACTCCCGCAGAGGAGCCCCAGCGTCATGCGGTGGATTTGGTAGAAGCCGGAGAGGACTTCTGCTCTTGGGAACTTGCCACAGCCGGTGACCTTTTTCCCCTTCCACTCGCAGCAAGGAAGGAGGATCCTCGTCCTTTTTTGTATTTATTGGGCTGAAAGGACTGCATCTGATATTGGGGCGTTTTCTTCTGTTGTGCAGAAACATAAGGTAAAAATGACGATGGTAGCCATAGATACCAGGTCAGTGAGGCCGTCACCAAACAAGACACTACCGTTAAACAGTAACGACTCCATCGCCTTCTTAGAGTCAGCGTCAGCATTCCATTGATGAATCCACAATGCTCTCCTTGCTGAGACTGCATTGGCATTGGCCCTTGATCCCAAAAGGCCAATATCCCTTACAGCTTCTTTTAAATATGCTGCAGCGTCCTTGATATGACCCGAGGTCAAAAGTACGCTATCCCTGTCTAGGGTATCCATCTCAGATGACAAGTTATCTGCCCACTTTTCAATAGCGCTACTCACCCATGCCGAAGCAATGGCAGGCCTGAGTAGCGACCCTGTAGTGACATAAATGGATTTTAGTGTATTTTCCTGCTTACGATCCGCAGGATCCTTTAGGGCTGCCGTGTCAGGAGACGGAAGCGCCACCTTTTTGGATAGACGCGATAAAGCCTTGTCTACCGTGGGGGTTGACTCCCACTTTTCCCTGTCCCCAAATGAAAACGGATATGCCACTGGAGTTCTTTTGGGAACCTGTATCTTCTTGTCAGGATTTTCCCAAGCCTTTTCAAAAAGCGCATTCAGTTCATGAGAGGGAGGAAACGTTACCTCAGGTTTCTTTCCTTTATACATACAGACCCTTGTATCAGGGACAGTAGGGTCCCCTGGTAACACGTCTTTTATCGCCACAATCATGTACTGTATGCTTTTAGCCAGTTTTGGATTTAATCTGGCATCACTATAGTCGACACTGGAATCAGAGTCTGTGTCGATATCTGTATCAGCTATCTGGGTAAATGCACGTTTCTGTGACCGCGAAAGGGGTCTGAGCTTGTGACAAAGCAACCTCCATGGATTTTCTCCATGTCTGGTTCTTAGACTAATTTCTTAGACAACCAAGTCACATTTGCATTCAAAACACTCAACATATTTACCCAATCATCCGTCGGCGGTGCCGACACGGTCACTCTCACAGTCTTTTCTGTCCTTACTCCAGTCTCCTCCTGGGAAGAACACTCAGCCTCAGACATGTCGACACACACATACCGACACCCACAACCACACTGGGGCTATAGGAGACAGACCCACAACAAAGACTGTTAGAGAGACACATAGGGAGTTCTGCCAGCTCACAACCCAGCGCCTATCCCGGTACTGAAGCGAGTAAAAAGACTGCCCAGACCTGTTAGCGCTATATATATATATATATATATATATATATATATATATATATCTCAAACAGCACCAAATCACTTGTGCCCCCCCCCTTTTTGCACCGTTACTTGCACAGCAGTGTGGAGGTCAGGGCCAGCGTCTCTGCAGCTTTCTGTGAAGAGAAAATGGCGCCGGTCAGAGCTGTGTGGGCTAAGCCCCGCCCACTACATGGCGCGCTTAAGTCCCGCTTAAATTTATATTTATACTGGCGGGGGTCCCTTAACTAGTTTTAACGTATGCCAGTGCTGTTTGAGGTCTTCATGCTGCCCAGGGCGCGCCCCCTGCGCCCTGCAGTGCCGTGTAATGTGTGGGAGCATGGCGCACAGCGCGGTACCTCGAACGCATCTTCTGTCGTCACTGAAGTCTTCTGATTTTCTCATACTCACCCCGCTTCTGTCTTCCGGCTCTGTGAGGGGGTGACGGCGCGGCTCCGGGAACAAGCAGCTAGGCGGACCAAGTGATCGAACCCTCTGGAGCTAATGGTGTCCAGTAGCCTAAGAAGCAGGGCCTTTGAACTCACAGAAGTGGGTCTGCTTCTCACCCCTCAGTCCCAAGATGCAGAGAGCCTGTTGCCAGCAGGTCTCCCTGAAAATAACAAACATAACAAAAGTCTTTTTCCGAGAAACTCAGGAGAGCTCCTCAGTGTGTGACCAGTCTCTCTGGGCACAGAATCTAACTGGAGTCTGGAGGAGGGGCATAGAGGGAGGAGCCAGTTCACACTCATTTAAAGTCTTAAAGTGCCCATGTCTCCTGCGGATCCCGTCTATACCCCATGGTTCTTGAAGCATCCCCAGCATCCTCTAGAACGTATGAGAAAGGACATTCCTGAGAAAGCATGTTGAAAGGAACCAGCGGCTAACCCCTGTAATTACATCATCAAATTGGACGTTGCTTGCATATGAACTGACAAATGACACATCATGAATGAGAAAGTTTCCTCCCCTGGACCAATAACAAAAGACTGAGTCCCAGACATGTACTCCCCCAAAATACACAGGATATAGGCATTTCCACTCACCCAAGAAGCTCTGTTTGCTATTTTTTGCTGAGAGAGATGGAGCGGAGTGTGCATTGAGGGAAATGGTAAAGTATGCTGGCTGCGGCTGTATGGATTCTATTGTAACAACTGCTTCCTGTGTAATTGTAAATCTGTAACCATATATATTATACATGTGTTATATTGTATGCATATCCTTTTAATATCAAATATATACATCTATGAGCATTGGAACTCATACAATGTGTGCGAGTGCTTGTTTTCTCTTAAGAGATGTAGTGTTTGCGACGTACAGCGCTCTTTTATTGTATATGGTAATAAGATGTGCCTTGCATCCGCAGCATATATTAACGCTGGCATTTCTAACTATTTATTAGAAATAATCTGAACTTCTCAGGACTGACTGGAAGATGTATGGCACATGACCATCATACAAATCTTCCCCCTCAGGCAAATCCCTGGCGCATGTGCTGCATGATACAGGAGCGTCCGTGAATTTCCCACCCTTTGTGTTAGACATTTTAGAGAATGTAACCACAGAGCGTATGAGTACAATACAGCCAGACAGAGTACACTACCTGCGAATAAATCACCTAGTATGCGACAGCGTACAGAGTACACAAAACCAGCGAATAAATCCGGTAGTATGTGACTGAGTGCACAATAGAAAACACTTGACAGTAACTATTGTGCAGCACTATATATGAGACCCTGATGCACCTAGTCTCTTTGGGTACAGAATACAGTGATAGAGCTGTGATATACTGAAAGTGAAATCCATACAGCAGATACAGGCACACACAGTCACAGTGACAATGCAGATAATTATTTTAGTAAGACAATAAAACTGCACTGGACTAGTATATGTATATATAACAATGCGCGGGCCATGACCAGATTTATATATTAGAATACTCATACATTAAATTCTGGCACAGGTACACTTGTTCTTAACTGACGCCGTCTTAATATTGACATGTAGAATACTTAAGTGTTTGTAAAATCACGGCGCTGATGTACAGATGGATATACAGAAGAGACCTTGCCCTGCAGTCCCGGAGACCAGTCGCAGCTAATCCTAGAAGATGGCACCCAGCGTCTCAGTCAGGGAGTGAGGGAGAGTGTGAGGCAGCTCCAGGGCGGTAACACCAGCAGTAGATGGCGGCCGGAGCTGAGGGGAGTGGCTACAGGTCAAGCACCTTCTCCCCTATGCTGGTCCTCACCATCTGGTACTATGGAGTCTTAATAAAGTGGATATTAATATATCGAACCTGTTACAGTGTCCACGCCAGCGTTGCAGTCCGTCTCCTTAGACTGTGACCGGAATGCGATTTAAGGGCTGGTCTCGCCTGGGGGACCCTCTTGCCTCCTCCCTTATGTAGCAGCCACGCGAACCAGGAAAGCGTCTGCGACTGTGTTCCTAGAGCCAGCGCGTCTCCGCCGCGGGAACAGAACCAGCGGGAGTATGCGACGCAGCTTGGGAGGTGACAGAGACGCAGCACAGAATGTCACCCTGACATGTAAGTGCTGCATCCCTTGAAGACTTCTAAAAGCTTTTTCAGGGCTGCCTAGTGCAGCCCCCCTTCAGTCACCAACTCGAAACTGAGCTCACAGCGCCTGGAGGTGGGGTTATAGAGGAGGCCCCAATGCATCCTGGGAAAGTCTAAAGCTTTAGCCTGTTGGTGACTCTGGATCAAGATCCATCTCTACACCACCGATATTTTCCCTGTGGAAACCAATGTACCCCGCTGCAGAAAATAGGATTTTAATACCTACCGGTAAATCCTTTTCTCTTAGTCCGTAGAGGATGCTGGGGACGCTTCAAGAACCATGTGTCACAACTGAGGGTCTGGGCTGACAGGAGGAAGCCTCAGTTGTAGGGGCTGGGATAAACTTAAACTTGGAAGGTTTAATCAGACCCCTGGACATGTAAGTGTAGTGGAGAAGGATCACCCGAAGGTGTGACCATGACAACCAGGGTTTAAAAGTCAATAAAAGTTTTATTAACAAACTCCGTATTTTGCACAGCAGTAAATAAAGAACAAGCAGTGATTAATTGATACAGTTCCTGGATCACTAAGCTCTTGGCTGGAGCCACAGAGCACTGGTAGGATATGGATCAGATGTTAAAGTCCCATATATGGATTGTCCTTACCAGGCCTGTCTGTAGTAGTGGGGATAGCCGAGGAACACGTCAGCAGATGTAATTCTTGGAGCTGGATCACTGTAGCTGAAAGGACTGCTGTGAATGCTGGATGGAACTAGCCAGATGATGAAAACACGGAGTGGATGCTGGATGGAACCAGCCAGGTGATAGGATGAAGCTAGGGAGCGTGGATACTGGAAAGATGAAAGGTGGTTACCGATGGTTTGTGGATACTGCTGATATGGAGGTATCCGTTGGAACAACACCGGCACTTTAAGGAAGCTGGATACTGCTGGAAGCTGATCGCTGGAAGCAGATGGTTTGTAGCTGGAAGTTGGAGTAGTCACGGAGGACTGCAGAGTCAGGCTGCACCGCAAGATGGAAAGCAGGTGCGGGTCTCTTAGTGGCTGCTGGTAACAGGAGCTGGAAACCTGGAGAAACAATCACAGGAGAGAAAGAGACTGGAACAAGGTTTGACAACCAAAGCACTGACCACTTCCTGGCCCAGGCACAGGATACTTATACCTGCAGCAAGGCAGGCATTGGCTGGGCAATTATGCAGATTCCAGAAGCAGCGGATTGGTGGAAACTGAGGCATGTGATTGAAACCAACATGGCTGTGCCCATGTTAGCACTTGGAGGGAAAGTTATTTTGAGAAACCATGTGGAGATTCGGCAGTAATGGCGGCGCAGACCGCGGAGGGCAGGAGACGTCACACTGGCAACCTGCACACTGGAACCACATGGATGACAGCGGGGATCGCGGCAGACATGAAACGCCACACTGACAATCAGTAATCCGGAAACACAGGAGCGGCGGCGGAGGCCGCAGAGGCTGGAGACACCAAACGTGATGCCGCTGTGACAGCGTCTCAGAGTGACAGGAGGGAGATGTAGAGCATGGACATCAGTAACACAGGTGAGAGCCTCAGGAGACATCTAAATGGCAAATAATGGCGTCCAGATACCCGGATCGTGACAGCACCCCTCCATTTAGGAGTGGCCCCAGGACACTTCTTAGGCTTCTGAGGAAATTTAGAGTGGAATTTCCGGACCAAGGCAGGAGCATGGACATCCGAAGCATTGGTCCAAGAGCGTTCTTCAGGACCATAGCCCTTCCAGTCGATAAGATATTGCAACTGACCGTAACGGAAACGTGAATCCAGAATCTTGGCAACTTCATACTCAACTCTGGACTTTAGGAGCCGGAGGTAGTGCAGAATGAAAGCGATTCAGAATCAGTGGTTTCAGAAGGGAAACATGGAATGTCCTAGGTATTTTCAAGAAGGGGGGTAACTGGAGTCTGTAAGCAACAGGATTGACGACTTGTTCAACTCGAAAAGGACCGATGTAACGAGGTGCAAACTTCATGCTGGGAACTCTTAACCTCAGATTCTTCGTAGATAACCACACACGATCACCCACCTTGAGAGCAGGAACTGCCCTACGCTTCCTATCCGCAAACTTCTTGTATCTAAATGATGCTTTGAGCAGAGCCGCTTGTACATTTTTCCAGTTATTTGAAAACTGGCGTAAGGTGATATCCACTGCTGGTACCGAAGTTGCTGGAAGCGGCTGGAATTCTGGAACTTTAGGGTGGAATCCATAGTTAATGAAGAATGGTGTTGAAGAAGATGAGGAATGATATTGGTTGTTATGGCTGAACTCGGCCCAGGGAAGGAGTTAAACCCAGTCGTCTTGAGAGGAAGATACATAGATGCGGAGGAAGGCCTCCAAGTCCTGATTCACCCTTTCAGTTTGACCATTGGTCTGAGGATGGTAAGCTGTAGAAAACTTTAATTTGACTTGGAGGGCTTGACACAAACTTCGCCAGAACTTGGCTACAAATTGTACTCCTCTATCAGAGATGATCTCTTCAGGAAGACCGTGAAGTCGGAAAATTTCTTGAATGAATACTTGAGCCAACTTGGAAGCTGACAGAAGACCGGTGAGAGGAATGAAATGTGCCATCTTGGTGAATCGGCCAACTACCACCCAGATGGTATTAAACTTGTTGCACATAGGCAGGTCTGTAACAAAGTCAATCGACAAATGGGTCCATGGTCGACGGGGAACGGATAATGGAACCAGTTGCCCCGCAGGTGACTGGCAGGATACTTTGTGTTGTGCACATTTTGGGCAAGATGCAATAAACTCCATGATGTCCTTCTTCAGAGTTGGCCACCAATAAGACCTAGAGATAAACTCAAGGGTTTTCTGAATGCCTGTATGTCCGGCGAAACGGGAAGCATGGGCCCAATGCATGAGCTTCTTCCTTAATATCGGTTTCACAAAACTTTTCCCAGGTGGGGGCGTAGAGTCCATCCTTTCTCCGTGGAGAATGCCAATGGATTAATAATAGGATGCTTGTCAGAAGACTCCGACTCATTTTCTTGCTCCCAAGAGCGGGAAAGGGCATCGGCCTTGCGATTCTGAGAGCCCGGACAGAACTGGAGTTTAAAGTCGAACCTGGAAAAGAAAAGTGCCCATCTGGCCTGACGAGGGTTAAGACATTGTGCGCCTTTCAGATATAAAAGATTCTTGTGGTCGATGAGTATGGTAACTGAATGAGAAGCTCCCTCCAACAGATATCTCCACTCCTCTAGAGCGAGTTTGATTGCCAGCAACTCCTGATCGCCAATGGCATAGTTGCGCTCAGCTGGGGAGAACTTCCGGGAGAAGAAACTGCAAGGATGTAGATGACCATCTTTAGCTCTCTAGGATAACACCGCTCCTACTCCAACGGAGGAGGCATCCACCTCTAGGATGAAAAGAGAGTCGATGTCAGGCTGTTTCAAAACCGGAGCAGAGATGAATCGTTGCTTTAAAAGATGAAAAGCTTGCGTAGCTTCTTCAGACCACTTGGACGGATTAGCACCCTTCTTAGTCAACGCAGTGATAGGCGCCACAATGGTGTAAAAGTCTCGTATAAACTTTCTGTAGTAATTGGCGAATCCTAAAAACCTCTGGACCCCTTTGAGGGTTAAGGGTATCGGCCAATTCTGGATTGCTTGTAGTTTCTCAGGATCCATCTCTAGTCCGGAACCGGACACAATGTAGCCTAGAAACGGAATGGATTTGACTTCAAAAACACACTTCTCTAATTTGCAATAGAGATGATTGACTCGGAGACGGGACAGAACCTCCTTTACCCAGAAACGATGTTCCTCTAGATTATTGGCAAAGATGAGTATATCATCTAGATAAACCACGACATGGCGATATAAGATGTCTCTGAAGATCTCATTCACAAAATGCTGGAAGACAGCTGGAGCATTACTTAATCCGAAGGGCATGATGAGGTACTCATAATGTCCATCACGGGTGTTAAAGGCGGTCTTCCACTCGTCACCCTCTCGGATCCGGATGAGATTGTAGGCACCCCTCAAATCCAACTTTGTAAAGATGGTTGCTCCGCTAACTCTATCGAAGAGTTCTGTAATCAAGGGTAAAGGATATCGGTTCTTAACGGTATTGTCGTTCAAGCCTCTGTAGTCGATGCTCGGCCGCAGGCCACCGTCTTTCTTCTTCACGAAGAAGAAACCTGCACCTGCTGGGGAAGAAGAAGGTCGGATGAAACCTTTCGCCAGATTCTCCTTAATGTATTCTTCCATAGAATGCGTCTTTGGTATGACAACGGGTAAGTTCGGCCTCGAGGTGGAACCTTCCCTGGGATGAGATCAATTGGACAGTCCGATTCCCTATGAGGAGGAAGGATGTCAGCAGAAGCTTTACTGAACACATCCGTGTAGTCTCGATATGGAGGAGGTGGAACATCAGACGACCTAGAGGAGGAGAACAAACAGGAAGCACTTTGGACAAACAGGTCTCAGCACAGGAGGGACCCCATGCTAGTATTTGCGTAGTCTTCCAGTCAATCGATGGATTGTGGAGACGAAGCCATGGAAGGCCCAAAACCACTGGATGTGTGGCTCTTGGAATCACTAAAAAAGAAATAAATTCTGAATGAAGAACTCCTACTTTCAGACGAACTGGTAGAGTCCTTAGAGAAATAACTGCATCAAAAATCTTACTGCCATCCACGGCAGTCAAGGAAATGGATGAGGAAAGTCGGTGGGTAGGGACCACCGTTTAACATAAGCTTCAGTTATGAAATTCCCAGCTGCTCCGGAATCTAGGAGGGCAATGACGTTCCTATAACGTTGAGCAATTTGAAGCGAGACTGGGAGATTACAATCATGAGGAGATGGAGAGGAGAGCATTACTCCTAGCCGGCCCTCTCCTTGGCGAGCTAGGACTTGAAGTTTCCCGGACGTTTGGGACAAGCATTGATTGCGTGAGACGGAGCTGCACAGTAAAGACAGAGGGACTCGGAAAGACGTCTTCAGCGCTCAGCAGGAGATAGACGGGAACGATCAATTTGCATGGGTTCATCTTTGGATGGAGACGGTTGACGAGGAGGAGGAGCAGAAGATTTTGGAGTAGAAGACATTCCCCGCTCAGTTGCTCTTTCTCTGAACCGTAGATCAACTTTTGTGCATAAAGAGATTAGCTCATCCAACTTAGAGGGCAAGTCTCTGGTAGCTAACTCATCCTTGATGCGTTCTGATAAGCCATGCCAGAATGCAGCATACAGGGCTTCGTCGTTCCATGCCAGTTCGGATGCCAGGATCTTGAACTGTATAAGATACTGTCCCACAGTACGCATTCCTTGGCGTAAACGGAGAATCTCAGAAGAAGCTGAAGTTATTCGGCCTGGCTCGTCGAAGATGCGCCTGAATGTTGTTACAAAGTCAGTATAGGAGGACAGCAGGGTATCAGGCTTCTCCCATAAAGGTGATGCCCAGTCAAGGGCTGAGCCACTAAGAAGGGAAATAATATAGGCAATTTTAGTACGGTCACTGGGAAAACTGCCGGGTTGTAGCTCAAAGTGAATTTCACATTGATTGAGAAATCCCCTGCAGAATCTTGGAGATCCACCAAATTTTGCTGGCGTTGGAAGATGAAGACGTGGAGCAGAAATGGGTAAGGTGGGTGGGGTTACAGCTGGTGTCACTGTGGTGGACGCACCGGATGCGCCAGATCCATGGAGGGTCGTTTGGATCCCATCCAGCCAAGTAGAGAGATCCTGGAGACAGCGGATAATGTGGCCTTGTGCAGCCTCCTGATGTTCGAGTCTGGCTGCCAGTTCTTGCATCAGCCTGGCCGCTTGATCCTGGTCTCCGGCTGGATTCATATGGTCAGTGCTTACTGTCACAACTGAGGGTCTGGGCTGACAGGAGGAAGCCTCAGTTGTAGTGGCTGGGATAAACTTAAACTTGGAAGGTTTAATCAGACCCCTGGACATATAAGTGTAGTGAAGGATCACCCGAAGGTGTGACCATGACAACCAGGGTTTAAAAGTCAATAAAAGTTTTATTAACAAAATCCGTATTTTGCACAGCAGTAAATAAAGAACAAGCAGTGATTAATTGATACAGTTCCTGGATCACTAAGCTCTTGGCTGGAGCCACAGAGCACTGGTAGGATATGGATCAGATGTTAAAGTCCCATAGATGGATTGTCCTTACCAGGCCTGTCTGTAGTAGTGAGGATAGCCGAGGAACACGTCAGCAGATGTATTTCTTGGAGCTGGATCACTGTAGCTGAAAGGACTGCTGTGAATGCTGGATGGAACCAGCCAGATGATGAAAACACGGAGTGGATGCTGGATGGAACCAGCCAGGTGATAGGATGAAGCTAGGGAGCATGGATACTGGAAAGATGAAAGGTGGTTACTGATGGTTTGTGGATACTGCTGATATGGAGGTATCCGTTGTAACAACTCCGGCACTTTAAGGAAGCTGGATACTGCAGGAAGCTGATCGCTGGAAGCAGATGGTTTGTAGCTGGAAGCTGGAGTAGTCACGGAGGACTGCAGAGTCAGGCTGCACCGCAAGATGGAAAGCAGGTGCGGGTCTCTTAGTGGCTGCTGGTAACAGGAGCTGGAAACCTGGAGAAACAATCAAAGGAGAGAGAGAGACTGGAACAAGGTTTGACAACCAAAGCACTGACCACTTCCTGGCCCAGGCACAGGATACTTATACCTGCAGCAAGGCAGGCATTGGCTGGGCAATTATGCAGATTCCAGAAGCAGCGGATTGGTGGAAACTGAGGCATGTGATTGAAACCAACATGGCTGCGCCCATGTTAGCACTTGGAGGGAAAGTTAGTTTGAGAAACCATGTGGAGATTCGGCAGTAATGGCGGCGCAGACCGCGGAGGGCAGGAGACGTCACACTGGCAACCTGCACACTGGAACCACATGGATGACAGCGGGGATCGCGGCAGACATGAAACGCCACACTGACAATCAGTAATCCGGAAACACAGGAGCGGCGGCGGAGGCCGCAGAGGCTGGAGACGCCAAACGTGATGCCGCTGTGACAGCGTCTCAGAGTGACAGGAGGGAGATGTAGAGCATGGACATCAGTAACACAGGTGAGATCCGGCCCTGGAACGCTGAGCCAGCCTCAGGAGACATCTAAATGGCAAATAATGGCGTCCAGATACCCGGATCGTGACACCATGGGGTATAGACGGGATCCGCAGGAGACATGGGCACTTTAAGACTTTGAATGGGTGTGAACTGGCTCCTCCCTCTATGCCCCTCCTCCAGACTCCAGTTATAGGAACTGTGCCCAGGGACACGGACATTTCGAGGAAAAGGATTTATTGTTAAACTAAGGGTGAGATACATACCAGCTCACACCACCAAACACGCCGTACAACCTGGCATTTAACAGAAGTCCAGTCAATGGCATGAACAAAAATCAGCAACAGGCTGACCATAACCAAAGCACAACCTTTGTGTAACACAAGCAATAACTATTAACAAGTACTGCAGATAGGGTCCGCACTGAGACGGGCGCCCAGCATCCTCTACGGACTAAGAGAAAAGGATTTACCGGTAGGTATTAAAATCCTATTTCCTCATACGTCCTAGAGGATGCTGGGGACGCTTCAAGAACCATATACCAAAGCTCCAGAACGGGCGGGAGAGTGCGGATGACTCTTCAGCACCAATTGACCAAACATGAGGTCCTCCTCAGCCAGTGTATCAAACCTGTAGAACTTAGCAAAAGTGTTTGAACCCGACCAAGTAGCCGCTTGGCAAAGCTGTAATGCCGAGACCCCTCGGGCAGCCGCCCAAGATGAGCCCACCTTTCTCGTAGAATGGGCCTTCACCGATTTCGGCAATGGCAATCCCGCCGTAGAATGAGCATGCTGAATCGTATTACAGATCCAGCGTGCAATAGTCTGCTTGGAAGCAGGAGCCCCAATCTTGTTGGGAGCTTACAGGACAAACAGACCCTCCGTTTTCCTAATCTGAGCCGATCTGGCAACATAAATTTTCAAAGCTCTGACCACATCGAGAGACTTTGATTCCGCAAAGGCTTCAGTAGCCACTGGCACCACAATAGGTTGGTTCATGTGAAACGATGAAACCACTTTTGGTAGAAATTGTTGACGAGTTCTCAACTCCGCTCTATCTACATAGAATATCAAATAGGGGCTCTTGTGAGACAAAGCCGCTAATTCAGACACCCGCCTTGCGGATGCCAAGGCCAACAGCATGACCACTTTCCAAGTGAGGAATTTGCGCTCAACCTTATGTAAAGGTTCAAACCAATGAGATTGCAGGAACTGCAACACCACGTTAAGATCCCATGGTGCCACTGGGGGCACAAAGGGAGGTTGGATGTGTAGCACTCCTTTCACGAAAGTCTGAACTTCTGGAAGGGAGGCCAATTCTTTCTGAAAGAAAATTGACAAGGCCGAAATTTGTACTTTAATGGAGCCTAACTTTAGGCCCGCATCCACACCTGCTTGCAAAAAATGGAGAAAACGCACCATCTGAAATTCTTCCGTAGATGCCTTCTTGGATTCACACCAAGACACATATTTTCTCCAAATACGGTGATAATGCCTCGCCGTTACTTCTTTTCTAGCCTGAAGTAGTGTGGGAATGACTTCACTGGGAATACCCTTTCGGGCTAGGATTTGGCGTTCAACCGCCATGCCGTCAAACACAGCCGCGGTAAGTCTTGATACATGCACGGTCCTTGCTGTAACAGGTCCTCTCGTAGAGGAAGAGGCCAGGGATCTCCTATGAGTAATTCCTGAAGATCCAGATACCAATCCCTCCTTGGCCAGTCTGGAACAATGAGTATCACCTGGACCCTTGTTCTTCTTATGATCCTTATCACCTTTGGAATGAGTGGAAGTGGAGGGAATACATAGACCGACGGAAACACCCATGGTGTCACAAGGGCATCCACCGCTATTGCTTGAGGGTCCCTCGACCTGGAACAATGGTGGTCATTCCGAGTTGATCGCTCGTTATTATTTTTTTGCATGGAGCGATTAGTCGCTAATGCGCATGCGCAATGTTCGCAGTGCGACTGCGCCAAGTAAATTTGCTATTAAGTTAGGTATTTTACTCACGGCATTACGAGGTTTTTTCTTCGTTCTGGTGATCGTAATGTGATTGATAGGAAGTGGGTGTTTCTGGGCGGAAACTGGCCGTTTTATGGGAGTGTGTGAAAAAACGCTGCCGTTTCTGGGAAAAACGCGGGAGTGGCTGGAGAAACGGGGGAGTGTCTGGGCGAACGCTGGGTGTGTTTGTGACGTGAAACCAGGAACGAAACTGACTGAACTGATCGCAGTGGCAGCGTAAGTCTCGAGCTACTCAGAAACTGCTAAGAACTGTCTATTCGCAAATCTGCTAATCTTTCGTTCGCAAATCTACTATGCTAAGATTCACTCCCAGTAGGCGGCGGCTTAGCGTGTGCAAAGCTGCTAAAAGCAGCTTGCGAGCGAACAACTCGGAATGACCACCAATATCTCTGAAGTTTCTTGTTGAGGCGAGACGCCATCATGTCTATTTGAGGAATTCCCCAATGACTTGTCACTTCTGCAAAGACCTCTTGATGAAGACCATACTCTCCTGGATGGAGATCGTGTCTGCTGAGGAAGTCTGCTTCCCAGTTGTCCACGCCTGGAATGAAGACTGCTGACAGAGCGCTTGCAAGTCTTTCCGCCCAGCGAAGAACTTTTGTGGCCTCCGCCATTGCCGCTCTGCTCTTTGTTCCTCCCTGTCTGTTTATGTACGCCACTGCAGTTATGTTGTCTGACTGAATCAAGATGGGCAGACCGTGAAGAAGATGTTCAGCTTGCAGAAGGCAGTAGTAAATGGCCCTTAATTCCAGAATGTTTATGTGCAGACAAGCTTCCTGGCTTGACCATTTTCCCTGAAAATTTTCCCCCTGTGTGACTGCTCCCCAGCCTCGGAGACTTGCATCCGTGGTCACCAGGATCCAATCCTGGATCCCGAACCTGCGTCCCTCTAGGAGGTGAGAACTGTGCAGCCACCACAGGAGAGAGATTCTGGTCCTGGAAGATAGGATTATTTTCCGGTGCATGTGCAGGTGAGACCCGGACCACTTGTCCAACAGGTCCCACTGAAACACCCTGGCATGGAGCCTGCAAAACTGAATGGCCTCGTAGGCCGCCACCATCTTCACCAGCAACCGAATGCATTGATGAATCGACACTCTTGCCGGTTTCAGAATCTGTTTGACCATGTTCTGGATTTCCAGAGACTTTTCCACTGGAAAAAAAACTCTCTGTAATTCTGTGTCCAGAATCATACCCAAGAATGACAGCTGTGTTGTCGGAACCAACTGTGACTTTGGCAAGTTTAGGAGCCAACCATGTTGTTGCAGAATTGTCAGGGAGAGCGTAACATTTTTCAGTAATTGCTCCTTGGATCTCGCCTTTATCAGGAGATCGTCCAAGTACGGGATAATTGTGATTTCTTGCTTGCGCAGGAGAACCATTATTTCCGCCATTACTTTGGTGAAAATCCTCGGAGCCGTGGACAGACAAAACGGCAATGTCTGAAATTGGTAATGACAATCCTGAACAGCAAACCTCAGGTAAGCCTGATGTGGAGGATATATGGGGACGTGTAAGTAGGCATCCTTTATGTCGACCGACACCATAAAATCCCCCTCCTCTAGACTGGAGATCACTGCTCGGAGAGATTCCATCTTGAATTTGAATTTTTTCAAATAGAAATTGAGGGATATTGGGTTCAGAATCGGTCTGACCGAGCCATCCGGCTTCGGGACCACGAACAGGCTCAAATAAAAGCCTTCTCCCTGCTGTGACGGGGTGCCGTGACAATGACTTGATTTTGACACAGCTTTTGTATTGCAGCGCATACTACCTCCCTTTCCGGAAGAGAAGCTGGCAAGGCCGATTTGAAAAATCGGTGAGGGGGCACCTCTTGAAACTCCAATTTGTACCCTTGGGCTACTATTTCTAATACCCAAGGATCCAAGGCCGAGCGAACCCAAACCTGACTGAAGAGTTGGAGATGTGCCCCCACCTTTGCGGACTCCCGCAGAGGAGCCCCAGCGTCATGCGGTGGATTTGGCAGAAGCCAGGGAGGACTTCTGCTCTTGGGAACCTGCCACAGCAGGTGACCTTTTTCCACTTCCTCTTGTAGCAAGGAAGGAAGACCCTTGTCCTTTTTTTTTATTTATTGGGCCGAAAGGACTGCATCTGATAGTGGGGCGTTTTCTTTTGTTGTGCAGGGACATAAGGTAGAAATGATGACTTACCCGCGGTAGCCGTAGATACCAGGTCAGCAAGGCCGTCACCAAACAAGACACCACCTTTATACGGCAGAGACTCCATAGCCTTCTTAGAGTCAGCATCAGCATTCCATTGATGAATCCATAATGCCTTCCTAGCCGAGACTGCCATGGCATTGGCCCTTGATCCCAAAAGGCCAATATCCCTCACAGCTTCCTTTAGGTAGGCTGCAGCGTCCTTGATATAACCCAGTTTCAAAAGAATGCTATCCCTATCCAGGGTATCTATCTCAGATGACAAGTTATCTGCCCACTTTTCAATAGCGCTACTCACCCATGCCGATGCAACGGCAGGTCTGAGCAGCGTACCAATAGTGACATAAATGGATTTTAATGAATTTTCCTGCTTACGATCCGCAGGATCCTTTAGGGCTGCCGTGTCAGGAGACGGAAGCGCCACCTTTTTGGACAGACGCGATAGAGCCTTGTCCACAGTGGGAGTTGACTCCCACCTTTCCCTGTCCCCAGAGGTGAACGGATATGCCACCGGAATTCTCTTGGGAATCTGTAACTTTTTGTCAGGATTTTCCCAAGCCTTTTCAAAAAGAGTGTTCAGTTCATGAGAGGGAGGAAACGTTACCTCAGGTTTCTTTCCTTTATACATACAGACCCTTGTATCAGGAACAGCAGAGTCTTCCGTGATATATAATAATAAGATTTTACTTACCGGTAAATCTATTTCTCATAGTCCGTAGTGGATGCTGGGGACTCCGTAAGGACCATGGGGATAGACGGGCTCCGCAGGAGACATGGGCACTTTAAGAAAGAATTTAGGTTCTGGTGTGCACTGGCTCCTCCCTCTATGCCCCTCCTCCAGACCTCAGTTAGAGAAACTGTGCCCAGAAGAGCTGACAGTACAAGGAAAGGATTTTGGTAATCCAGGGCAAGATTCATACCAGCCACACCAATCACACCGTATAACAAATGAAAACAACCAGTTAACAATATGATAAACAACAGAGCATCAGGTCAACCCTGATGCAACCATAACATAACCCTTATTGAAGCAATAACTATATACAAGTATTGCAGAAGAATTCCGCACTTGGGACGGGCGCTCAGCATCCACTACGGGCTACGAGAAATAGATTTACAGGTAAGTAAAAATAAGATTTTACTTACCGATAAATCTATTTCTCGTAGTCCGTAGTGGATGCTGGGGACTCCGTCAGGACCATGGGGATTAGCGGCTCCGCAGGAGACAGGGCACAAAAATAAAGCTTTAGGATCAGGTGGTGTGCACTGGCTCCTCCCCCTATGACCCTCCTCCAAGCCTCAGTTAGGATACTGTGCCCGGACGAGCGTACACAATAAGGAAGGATTTTGAATCCCGGGTAAGACTCATACCAGCCACACCAATCACACCGTACAACTTGTGATCTGAACCCAGTTAACAGTATGACAACGTAGGAGCCTCTGAACAGACGGCTCACAACAAGAACAACCCGATTTTTTTGTAACAATAACTATGTACAAGTATTGCAGACAATCCGCACTTGGGATGGGCGCCCAGCATCCACTACGGACTACGAGAAATAGATTTATCGGTAAGTAAAATCTTATTTTCTCTAACGTCCTAGTGGATGCTGGGGACTCCGTCAGGACCATGGGGATTATACCAAAGCTCCCAAACGGGCGGGAGAGTGCGGATGACTCTGCAGCACCGAATGAGAGAACTCCAGGTCCTCTTTAGCCAGGGTATCAAATTTGTAGAATTTTACAAACGTGTTCTCCCCCGACCACGTAGCTGCTCGGCAGAGTTGTAATGCCGAGACCCCTCGGGCAGCCGCCCAGGATGAGCCAACCTTCCTTGTGGAATGGGCCTTGACAGATTTAGGCTGTGGCAGGCCTGCCACAGAATGTGCAAGTTGAATTGTGCTACAAATCCAACGAGCAATCGTCTGCTTAGAAGCAGGAGCACCCAGCTTGTTGGGTGCATACAGTATAAACAGCGAGTCAGATTTTCTGACTCCAGCCGTCCTTGAAATATATATTTTCAATGCCCTGACAACGTCCAGCAACTTGGAATCCTCCAAATCGCTAGTAGCCGCAGGCACCACAATAGGCTGGTTCAGGTGAAACGCTGACACCACCTTAGGCAGAAAATGAGGACGCGTCCGCAGTTCTGCCCTGTCCGAATGGAAAATCAGATATGGGCTTTTATACGATAAAGCCGCCAATTCTGACACTCTCCTGGCTGAAGCCAGGGCCAGTAGCATGGTTACTTTCCATGTAAGATATTTCAAAATGCCGATTTGAGTGGCTCAAACCAATGGGATTTGAGAAAATCCAAAACTACATTAAGGTCCCACGGAGCCACTGGGGGCACAACCGGGGGCTGTATATGTAGTACTCCTTTTACAAAAGTCTGGACTTCAGGAACTGAAGCCAATTCTTTCTGGAAGAAAATCGACAGGGCCGAAATTTGAACCTTAATGGACCCCAACTTGAGGCCCATAGACAATCCTGTTTGCAGGAAATGTAGGAATCGACCCAATTGAAATTCCTCCGTGGGGGCCTTCCTGGCCTCACACCACGCAACATATTTAATCCAAATGCGGTGATAATGTTGTGCAGTCACCTCCTTCCTGGCTTTAACCAGTGTAGGAATGACCTCTTCTGGAATGCCTTTTTCCCTTAGAATTCGGCGTTCAACCGCCACGCCGTCAAACGCAGCCGCGGTAAGTCTTGGAATAGACACGGTCCCTGCTGAATCAGGTCCCGTCTTAGAGGTAGAGGCCACGGATTTTCCGTGAGCATCTCCTGAAGTTCCGGGTACCAAGTTCTTCTTGGCCAATCCGGAGCCACGAGTATCGTTCTTACTCCCCTTTGCCGTATAATTCTCAGTACTTTGGGTATGAGAGGCAGAGGAGGAAACACATACACTGACTGGAACACCCACGGTGTTACCAGAGCGTCCACAGCTATTGCCTGAGGGTCTCTTGACCTGGCGCAATACCTGTCCAGTTTTTTGTTGAGGCGAGACGCCATCATATCCACCTTTGGTTTTTCCCAACGGTTCACAATCATGTGGAAGACTTCTGGATGAAGTCCCCACTCTCCCGGGTGTAGATCGTGTCTGCTGAGGAAGTCTGCTTCCCAGTTGTCCACTCCCGGAATGAACACTGCTGACAGTGCTATCACATGATCTTCCGCCCAGCGAAGAATCCTTGCAGCTTCTGCCATTGCTCTCCTGCTTCTTGTGCCGCCCTGTCTGTTTACGTGGGCGACTGCCGTGATGTTGTCCGACTGGATCAACACCGGCTGACCCTGAAGCAGGGGTTTTGCCAGGCTTAGAGCATTGTAAATCGCTCTTAGCTCCAGTATATTTATGTGAAGAGACATCTCCAGGCTTGACCATACTCCCTGGAAGTTTCTTCCCTGTGTGACCGCTCCCCAGCCTCTCAGACTGGCATCCGTGGTCACCAGGACCCAGTCCTGTATGCCGAATCTGCGGCCTTCTAACAGATGAGCACTCTGCAACCACCACAGAAGAGACACCCTTGTCCGTGGCGATAAGGTTATCCGCTGATGCATCTGCAGATGCGATCCGGACCATTTGTCCAGCAGATCCCACTGAAAAGTTCGTGCGTGGAATCTGCCAAATGGGATTGCTTCGTAAGAAGCCACCATCTTTCCCAGAACTCTTGTGCATTGATGCACAGACACTTTTCCTGGTTTTAGGAGGTTCCTGACAAGTTCGGATAACTCCTTGGCTTTCTCCTCCGGAAGAAACACCTTTTTCTGAACCGTGTCCAGAATCATTCCCAGGAACAGCAGACGTGTTGTCGGGGTCAACTGAGATTTTGGAAAATTCAGAATCCACCCGTGTTGTTGCAGCACTACTTGGGTTAGTGCTACTCCGTCCTCCAGCTGTTCTCTGGACCTTGCCCTTATCAGGAGATCGTCCAAGTAAGGGATAATTAATACGCCTCTTCTTCGCAGAAGAATCATCATTTCGGCCATTACCTTGGTAAAGACCCGAGGTGCCGTGGACAATCCAAACGGCAGCGTCTGAAACTGATAATGACAGTTTTGCACCACGAACCTGAGGTACCCTTGATGTGAAGGGCAAATTGGGACATGCAGGTAAGCATCTTTTATGTCCAGGGACACCATAAAGTCCCCTTCTTCCAGATTCGCTATCACTGCTCTGAGTGATTCCATCTTGAACTTGAATTTTTGTATGTACAGGTTCAAAGATTTCAGATTTAGAATAGGTCTTACCGAGCCGTCCGGCTTCGGTACCACAAATAGCGTGGAGTAATACCCCTTTTCCTGTTGTAGGAGGGGTACCTTGACTATCACCTGCTGAAAAAACAGCTTGTGAATGGCTTCCAATACCGTCGCCCTGTCTGAGGGAGACGTTGGCAAAGCAGACTTTAGGAACCGGCGAGGGGGAGACTTCTCGAATTCCAACCTGTAACCCTGAGATACTACCTGCAGGATCCAGGGGTCCACCTGTGAGCAAGCCCACTGCGCGCTGAAATTCTTGAGTCGACCCCCCACCGTTCCTGAGTCCGCTTGTAAAGCCCCAGCGTCATGCTGAGGGCTTTGCAGAACCCGCGGAGGGCTTCTGTTCCTGGGAAGGAGCTGCTTGCTGCCCTATCTTACCCTTTCCTCTGCCTCGGGGCAGATATGACTGTCCTTTTGCCCGCTTCTTATAGGACCGAAAGGACTGCGGCTGAAAAGACGGTGTCTTTTTCTGTTGGGAAGGGGGCTGAGGTAAAAAGGTGGATTTCCCGGCAGTTGCCGTGGCCACCAAATCCGATAGACCGACGCCAAATAATTCCTCCCCTTTATACGGCAATACTTCCATATGCCGTTTGGAATCCGCATCACCTGACCACTGTCGTGTCCATAAACTTCTTCTGGCAGATATGGACATCGCACTTACTCTCGATGCCAGAGTGCAAATATCCCTCTGAGCATCTCGCATATAAAGAAAAGCATCCTTTAATTGCTCTAAAGTCTGTAAAATACTGTCCCTATCCAGGGTATCAATATTTTCAGTCAGGGAATCCGACCAGACCACCCCAGCACTGCACATCCAGGCTGAGGCGATGGCTGGTCGCAGTATAACACCAGTATGTGTGTATATACTTTTTAGGGTAGTTTCCAGCCTCCTATCAGCTGGATCCTTGAGGGCGGCCGTATCAGGAGACGGTAACGCCACTTGTTTTGATAAGCGTGTGAGCGCCTTATCCACCTTAGGGGGTGTTTCCCAGCGCGCCCTAACCTCTGGCGGGAAAGGGTATAATGCCAATAACTTTTTTGAAATTAGCACTTTTCTATCTGGGTTAACCCACGCTTCATCACATACATCATTCAATTCCTCTGATTCAGGAAAAACTACAGGTAGTTTTTTCACCCCCCACATAATACCCCTTTTTGTGGTACTTGTAGTATCAGAGATATGCAAAGCCTCCTTCATTGCCGTGATCATATAACGTGTGGCCCTACTGGAAAATACGTTTGTTTCTTCACCGTCGACACTAGATTCAGTGTCCGTGTCTGGGTCTGTGTCGACCGACTGAGGTAAAGGGCGTTTTACAGCCCCTGACGGTGTCTGAGACGCCTGGGCAGCTACTAACTGGTTTTCCGGCCATCTCATGTCGTCAACTGATTTTTGTAATGTGCTGACATTATCACGTAATTCCATAAACAAAGCCATCCATTCCGGTGTCGACTCCCTGGGGGGTGACATCACCATTACCGGCAATTGCTCTGCCTCCACACCAACATCGTCCTCATACATGTCGACACACACGTACCGACACACAGCAGACACACAGGGAATGCTCTATTGAAGACAGGACCCCACTAGCCCTTTGGGGAGACAGAGGGAGAGTTTGCCAGCACACACCCAAGCGCTATAATATATATGGGAACAACCCTATATAAGTGTTGTATCCTTATAGCAGCTTAAATATAGTAATATCGCCAAAAAAAGTGCCCCCCCTCTCTGTTTTACCCTGTTTCTGTAGTGCAGTGCAGGGGAGAGTCCTGGGAGCCTTCCTCACAGCGGAGCTGAGCAGGAAAATGGCGCTGTGTGCTGAGGAGAATAAGCCCCGCCCCCTATTTCGGCGGGCTCTTCTCCGGAGTTTGTGAGATCTGGCAGGGGTTAAATACATCCATATAGCCTTAAGGGCTATATGTAATGTATTTTTTAGCCATAAAAAGGTATTATACATTGCTGCCCAGGGCGCCCTGCACCCTCCGTGACCGCTGTGTGAAGTGTGCTGACAACAATGGCGCACAGCTGCAGTGCTGTGCGCTACCTCAGGAAGACTGAAAAGTCTTCTGCCGCCTGCTTCTGGACCTCTTCCATCTTCGGCATCTGCAAGGGGGGTCGGCGGCGCGGCTCCGGGACCGGACTCCATGGCTGGGCCTGTGTTCGATCCCTCTGGAGCTAATGGTGTCCAGTAGCCTAAGAAGCCAATCCATCCTGCACGCAGGTGAGTTGACTTCTCTCCCCTAAGTCCCTCGATGCAGTGAGCCTGTTGCCAGCAGGACTCACTGAAAATAAAAAACCTAAAAACTTTTTCTAAGCAGCTCTTTAGGAGAGCCACCTAGATTGCACCCTGCTCGGACGGGCACAAAAACCTAACTGAGGCTTGGAGGAGGGTCATAGGGGGAGGAGCCAGTGCACACCACCTGATCCTAAAGCTTTATTTTTGTGCCCTGTCTCCTGCGGAGCCGCTAATCCCCATGGTCCTGACGGAGTCCCCAGCATCCACTAGGACGTTAGAGAAATCCTATTTTCTCTAACGTCCTAGTGGATGCTTGGGACTCCGTAAGGACCATGGGGATTATACCAAAGCTCCCAAACGGGCGGGAGAGTGCGGATGACTCTGCAGCACCGATTGAGCAAACATAAGGTCCTCCTCAGCCAGGGTATCAAACTTGTAGAACTTTGCAAAAGTGTTTGAACCTGACCAAGTAGCCGCTCGGCAAAGCTGTAATGCCGAGACCCCTCGGGCAGCTGCCCAAGAAGAGCCCACCTTCCTAGTGGAATGGGCCTTAACTGATTTTGGCAGCGGCAATCCAGCCGCAGAATGAGCCTGCTGAATCGTGTTACAGATCCAGCAGGCAATAGTTTGCTTTGAAGCAGGAGCACCAAGCTTGTTGGAAGCATACAGGATAAACAAAAACTCTGTTTTGCTGACCCTAGCCGTTCTGGCTACATTAACCTTCAAAGCCCTGACCACATCAAGTAACTCAGAATCCTCCAAGTCAGTAGTAGCCACAGGCACCACAATAGGTTGGTTTATATGAAAGGATGAAACCACTTTCGGCAGAAATTGTGGACGGGTCCGCAATTCTGCTCTATCCGCATGGAAAACCAGATAGGGGCTTTTATGTGACAAAGCCGCCAACTCTGACACACGCCTAGCCGAAGCCAAGGCTAATAGCATGACTACCTTCCACGTGAGATATTTCAACTCCACCGTTTTGAGTGGTTCAAACCAGTGGGATTTCAGGAAACTCAACACCACGTTAAGATCCCAAGGTGCCACTGGAGGCACAAAAGGGGGCTGCATATGCAGCACTCCCTTTACAAACGTCTGAACTTCAGGTAGAGAAGCCAACTCTTTTTGAAAGAAAATGGATAGGGCCGAAATCTGGAACCTTAATGGAACCCAATTTTAGGCCCAAATTCACTCCGGACTGTAGGAAGTGAAGGAAACGGCCCAGCTGGAATTCCTCCGTAGGAGCATTCCTGGCCTCACACCAAGCAACATATTTTCGCCATATACGGTGATAATGTTGAGCTGTCACGTCCTTCCTAGCCTTTATCAGCGTAGGAATGACCTCATCCGGAATGCCTTTCTCTGCTAGGATCCGGCGTTCAACCGCCATGCCGTCAAACGCAGCCGCGGTAAGTCTTGGACCAGACAGGGCCCCTGTTGCAACAAGTCCTGTCTTAGAGGAAGAGGCCACGGTTCCTCTGTGAGCATTTCTTGCAGATCTGGATACCAAGTCCTTCTTGGCCAATCTGGAACAATGAGTATTGTTCTCACTCCTCTTTTTCTTATTATCCTCAGCACCTTGGGTATGAGAGTAAGAGGAGGAAATACATAGACCGACTGGAACACCCACGGTGTCACCAGGGCGTCTACAGCTATCGCCTGAGGGTCCCTTGACCTGGCGCAATACCTCTGTAGCTTTTTGTTGAGGCGGGATGCCATCATGTCCACCTGTGGCAGTTCCCACCGACTTGTAATCTGTGCGAAGACTTCCTGATGAAGTCCCCACTCTCCCGGGTGGAGGTCGTGTCTGCTGAGGAAGTCTGCTTCCCAGTTGTCCACTCCCGGAATGAACACTGCTGACAGTGCGCTTACGTGATTCTCCGCCCAGCGAAGAATTCTGGTGGCTTCCGCCATCGCCACTCTGCTCCTTGTGCCGCCTTGGCGGTTTACATGAGCCACTGCGGTGATGTCTGACTGAATCAGAACCGGTTGGTCGCGAAGCAGGGTCTCCGCTTAACGTAGGGCATTGTATATGGCCCTTAGTTGCAGGATGTTGATGTGAAGGCAAGTCTCTTGACTTGACCACATACCTTGGAAATTTCTTCCCTGTGTGACTGCACCCCAACCTCGGAGGCTAGCGTGCGTGGTCACCAGGACCTAGTCCTGAATGCCGAATCTGCGGCCCTCGAGAAGGTGAGCGCTCTGCAGCCACCACAGGAGTGATACCCTGGCCCTGGGGGATAGGGTGATTAACCGATGCATCTGAAGATGTGATCCGGACCACTTGTCCAGTAAGTCCCATTGAAAAGTACTCGCATGGAACCTGCCGAAGGGAATGGCCTCGTATGATGCCACCATCTTTCCCAGGACACGAGTGCAGTAATGCACTGACACCTGTTTTGGTTTTAATAGGTTCCTGACCAGTGTCATGAGTTCCTGAGCTTTCTCCATCGGGAGATAAACCCTTTTCTGGTCTGTGTCTAGAATCATGCCCAGGAAAGGCAGACGAGTCGTAGGAACCAACTGCGACTTTGGAATATTTAGAATCCAGCCGTGTTGCCGTAACACTTCCAGAGAAAGTGCTACGCTGATCAGCAACTGCTCTCTTGATCTCGCTTTTATGAGGAGATCGTCCAAGTATGGGATAATTGTGACTCCTTGCTTCCGCAGGAGTACCATCATTTCCGCCATTACCTTGGTAAATATTCTCGGTGCCGTGGAGAGACCAAACGGCAACGTCTGAAATTGGTAATGACAATCCTGTACCACAAATCTGAGGTACGCCTGATGAGGTGGATAAATGGGGACATGAAGGTATGCATCCTTTATGTCCAGAGACACCACAAAATCCCCCCCTTCCAGGCTTGCGATGACCGCTCTCAGCGATTCCATCTTGAACTTGAACCTTTTCAGGTATATGTTCAGGGATTTTAAATTCAATATGGGTCTGACCGAACCGTCCGGTTTCGGGACTACAAACATGGTCGAATAATAACCCCTTACTTGTTGAAGGAGGGGAACCTTGACCACCACCTGTTGAAGGTACAATTTGTGAATAGCAGTTAACACTATTTCCCTCTCGTGGGGGGAAGCTGGCAGGGCCGATTTGAGGTATCGGTGCGGGGGCATCTCCTCGAATTCCAGCTTGTATCCCTGAGACACAATATCTATTGCCCAGGGATCCAACTGGGAGTGAACCCACTTGTTGCTGAAATTTCGAAGACGTGCCCCCACCGGGCCTAGCTCCGCTTGTGGAGCCCCAGCGTCATGCGGTGGATTTTGTAGAGGCCGGGGAGGACTTCTGTTCCTGGGAACTAGCTGTGTTGTGCAGCTTCTTTCCTCTGCTCCTGCCTCTGGCAAGAAAGGACGCACCTCGGACTTTCTTGTTTTTCTGTGATCGAAGGGACTGCATTTGATAATACGGTGCTCTCTTAGGCTGTGAGGAAACATATGGCAAAAAATGTGACTTTCCAGCAGTAGCTGTGGAGACCAGGTCCGAGAGACCCTCCCCAAACAATTCCTCACCCTTGTAAGGTAAAACCTCCATATGCCTTTTTGAGTCGGCATCACCTGTCCATTGCCGAGTCCACAGGACCCTTCTGGCAGAAATCGACATAGCATTTATTCTAGAACCCAGTAGACTAATGTCTCTTTGAGCATCTTTCATATATAGGACAGCGTCTTTAATATGCCCCAGGGTCAATAATATAGTATCCTTGTCTAAGGTATCAAGTTCCTCAGACAGGGTGACCGTCCACGCTGCTACAGTACTACACACCCAGGCCGACGCGATCGCCGGCCTCAGTAAGGTACCTGAATGTGTATAAATGGACTTCAGGGTACCCTCCTGTTTTCTATCCGCAGCATCTTTGAGGGTAGCCGTATCCTGTGACGGCAGGGCTACCTTCTTGGATAAGCGTGTTAAAGCTTTGTCCACCCTAGGGGTGGATTCCCAGCATAACCTGTCCGTTGGCGGGAAAGGATACGCCATAAGAATCCTTTTGGAAATCTGCAGTTATTTATCTGGAGATTCCCAAGCCTTTTCACATAACTCATTTAGCTCGTGTGAGGGAGGAAAGGTTACCTGTGGCTTCTTTTCCCCATACATATGTACCCTCCTGTCAGGGACTGGGGTTTCCTCTGTGATGTGCAATACATCCTTAATTGCTATAATCATATAACGGATGGATTAAGCCAATTTTGGCTGTAATTTTGCATCATCGTAATCGACACTGGAGTCAGAATCCATGTCGGTATCCGTGTCAACAATTTGGGATAGTGGGCGCTTCTGAGACCCTGTCGGCCTCTGCGACATAGGATCAGGCATGGGTTGGGACCCTGACTGTCCTGAGGCTTCAGCTTTTTCCAACCTTTTATGAAAGGAATTAACATTATCATTTAAAACCTTCCACATATCCATCCAATCAGGTGTCGGCGCCGTCGGCGGAGACACCACATTCATTTGCTCCCCCTCTGCTTCCACATAGCCTTCCCTATCAGACATGTCGACACAAGCGTACCGACACACCACACACACAGTTCCCCCACAAGGCCCTTTGGAGAGACAGAGAGAGAGAGTATGCCAGCACACACCCCAGCGCTATAACCCAGGAATAACACAGTAACTTAATGTTAACCCAGTAGCTGCTGTTTATATTGTGTTTTTGCGCCTAATTTATGTGCCCCCCCTCTCTTTTTACCCTCTTCTACCGTGAATCTGCAGGGGAGAGCCTGGGGAGCTTCCTCTCAGCGGAGCTGTGGAGAAAAAATGGCGCTGGTGAGTACTGAGGAAGAAGCCCCGCCCCCTCGACGGCGGGCTTCTGTCCCGCTTAAATATGCATTTTCTTGGCGGGGGCTCATACATATATACAGTGCCCAACTGTATATATGTTTACTTTTGCCAAAAAGAGGTTCCAAATGCTGCCCAAGGTGCCCCCCCCCCTGCACCCTTACAGTGACCGGAGTATGTGAGGTGTGTGGGAGCAATGGCGCACAGCTGCAGTGCTGTGCGTTACCTCAGTGAAGAACGGAGTCTTCTGCCGCCGATTTGAAGTCTTCTTGCTTCTCATACTCACCCGGCTTCGGTCTTCCGGCTCTGCGAGGGGGACGGCGGCGCGGCTCTGGGATCGGACTGCGAGGGTGAGATCCTGCGTACGATCCCTCTGGAGCTAATGGTGTCCAGTAGCCTAAGAAGCAGGACCTAGCTTCAGAGAGTAGGGCTGCTTCTTTCCCCTCTGTCCCACGATGCAGGGAGTCTGTTGCCAGCAGAGCTCCCTGAAAATAAAAAACCTAACAAAATACTTTCTCTCAGCGAACTCAGGAGAGCTCACTGAAAAGCACCCAGCTCGTCTGAGCACAGTATCAAACTGAGGTCTGGAGGAGGGGCATAGAGGGAGGAGCCAGTGCACAACAGAACCTAAATTCTTTCTTAAAGTGCCCATGTCTCCTGCGGAGCCCGTCTATCCCCATGGTCCTTACGGAGTCCCCAGCATCCACTAGGACGTTAGAGAAATGTCTTTTATCGCCACAATCATGTACTGAATGCTCTTAGCCAGTTTAGGATTCAACCTGGCATTACTATAGTCGACACTGGAGTCAGAGTCTGTGTCGTTATCTGTATCCGCTATCTGGGTATATGAACGCTTCTGTGACCCCAAGGGGGTCTGGACTTGTGACAATGCATCCTCCATGGATTTTCTCCATGCCTGGTTCTGCGACTCAGATTTATCTAATCTTTTATTCAACCGAGCCACATTTGCATTCAAAACACTCAAAACATTTACCCAATCAGCAGTCGGCGATGCCGACACGGTCACTCCCACCGTCTTTTCTGCCCCCACTCCAGCCTCCTCCTGGGAAGAGCACTCAGCCTCAGACATGCCGACACACGCGTACCGACACCCACAACCACCCTGGGGCTATAAGGGACAGACCCACAGCAAAGCCTGTTAGAGAAACACAGAGGGAGTTTTGCCAGCTCACAACCCAGCGCCTATCCCGGTTCTGAAACATTTAATATAATGCCTCAGACCTGTTAGCGCTTTTAATATTAATAAAACAGCACCAAATTACTGTACCCACCCCGTTTTGCACCGTTACTTGTACAGCAGTGTAGGAGGCCAGGACCAGCGTCTCTGCAGCTTTGTGAAGAGAAAACGGCGCTGATTAGAGCGGTGAGGGCTAAGCCACGCCCCCTCAATAGCGCGCTTCAGCCCTGCTATTTTTCACTTTTAATACTGGCGGGGGTTCGATTTTAGTGCCCAAGCACTTTATGCATCTTTTTCCAGTCCCTTTGTGAGATTTTATGCTGCCCAGGGCGCCCCCCCTGCGCCCTGCACCCTGTAGTGCCGCTGTGTGTGTGGGAGCATGGCGCGCAGTGCGGCCGCTACCCGGTACCTCAAAGCCGTCACTGAAGTCTTCTGATCTTCTTCTACTCACCTGTCTTCTGACTTCTGGCTCTGCAAGGGGGGTGACGGCGCGGCTCCGGGAATGAGCATCTAGGCGTACCAAGCGATCAGACCATCTGGAGCTAATGGTGTCCAGTAGCCTAAGAAGCAGAGCCTTGAAACTCACAGAAGTGGGTCTGCTTCTCACCCCTCAGTCCCACGAAGCAGGGAGTCTGCTGCCAGCAGGTCTCCCTGAAAAATAAAAAACCTAACAAAGTCTTTTTCAGAGAAACTCAGGAGAGCTCCTCAGTGTGCATCCAGTCTCACTGGGCACAGAATCTAACTGGAATCTGGAGGAGGGGCATAGAGGGAGGAGCCAGTTTACACCCATTCAAAGTCTTAAAGTGCCCATGCCTCCTGCGGATCCCGTCTATACCCCATGGTTCTTGAAGCGTCCCCAGCATCCTCTAGGACGTATGAGAAAATAGGATTTTGGTTACCTACCGGTAAATCCTTTTCTCGTAGTCCGTAGAGGATGCTGGGGTCCATATTAGTACCATGGGGTATAGACCGGTCCACTAGGAGCCATTGGCACTTTAAGAGTGTAACAGTGTGGGCTGGCTCCTCCCTCTATGCCCCTCCTACCAGACTCAGTCTAGAAACTGTGCCCGATGAGACGACATACTTCGAGAGAAGGAAATACACAGATAGTGGCGAGATTCATACCAGCTCACACAACAAGGCAAATCCGACCAACATGTCGGAAATCTCAGCAACAGCTGAAACAGTAAAGAACGCAGAACTTACCTAGGAACCAGGCAGTATTGAACCAAAGAACCACTGCAGGACAAAGAAGCGCTGAGCATCCTCTACGGACTACGAGAAAAGAATTTACCGGTAGGTAACCAAAATCCTATTTTCTCTTACATCCTAGAGGATGCTGGGGTCCATATTAGTACCAAGGGGATGTATCAAAGCTCCCAGAACAGGAGGGGGAGAGTGCAGGCTCCTGCAGAACTGCTTAACCAAACTTTAGGTCATTAGAGGCCAAAGTATCGAACTTGTAATACTTAGCAAACGTGTTCGATCCAGACCAAGTAGCTACTCGGCAAAGCTGCACAGCTGAGACAACCCGGGCAGCTGCCTAGGAAGCTCCCACCTTACGAGTAGAGTGGACCTTAACAGAGTCCTGCCATAGAATATGCATGCTGGATGGTGAACCTGATCCAGCGGGAAATCGACTGCTTAGAACCAGGACACCCAATTTTCTTGGGATCACAGAGGACAAACAGAGTCAGACTTTCTGTGATGTGCCGTCCTCTTCACATAAATCTTCAAAGCCCTCACAACATCCAAGGCCTTTGAAGCAATTGATGAGTCAGTCGCAACTGGCACCACAATAGGTTGGTTGATATGAAATGCCGACACAACCTTAGGAAGGAACTGTTGACGAGTCCTGAGTTCCGCCCTATCCTAATGGAAGACCAGATAGGGACTTTTACAGGACAAAGCCCCCAATTCTGACACACGTCGAGCAGAAGCCAAGGCCAACAAAGTTACCGCCTTCCACGTGAGAAACTTGATTTCAGCCTCCTGTAGAGGCTCAAACCAATCCGATTGCAGGAACTGTAACACCACATCAAGATCCCAGGATGCCGTTGGCGCCAAAAAGGGAGGCTGGATGTGCAGAACACCTTTCAAAAAGGTCTGAACCTCAGGGAGGACAGCCAATTGTTTATGGAAGAAAATGGACAAAGCTGAGATATGGACCTTGATAGAACCCCATCTCAGGCCCATATCCACACCTGCTTGCAAGAAAAGGAGAAAATGTCCAAGTTGAAACGCCACCGCAGGAAATTTCTTGGATTCACACCAAGACACATATTTTTTCCAAATTCGATGGTAATGTTTAGACGTTACCCCCTTCCTAGCCTGTATCAGGGTAGGAATAGCCTCGCTCGGAATACACTTCCGAGCTTAGATCTGGCGCTCAACCGCCATGCCGTCAAATATAGCCGTGGTAAGCGAATGGCCTCTGCAGTAGAAGATCCTCCTGAAGAGGTAGGGGCCTTGGATCTTCCAGCAGTAGATCCAGCAGATCCGCGTACCAAGCCCTCCTTGGCCAGTCTGGAGCAATGAGGATTGCCAGAACCTTTGTTCTTTTCACAAGTTGTAGAACTCTTGGAATTAGAGGAAGTGGAGGGAATACATACACTGACGTAAACACCCACAGCGTTACTAGTGCGTCCACCGCCACTGCCTGTGGGCCCCTCGACCTGGAACAGTACCTCCTCAGCTTCTTGTTGATGCGGGAAGCCATCATGTCTATGGGAGGAACCCCCCACCAACTGGTTACCTCCTCGAACACCTCCGGGTGGAGGCCCCACTCTCCTGGATGGAGATAGTGTCTGCTGAGGAAGTCTGCTTCCCAGTTGTCTACTCCCGGAATGAAAATTGACATCGCTACAGCGTGCCTTTCTGCCCAGAGGAGGATTTTTGTCACCTCTGACATTGCAGCCCTGCTCTTCGTTCCGCCTTGTTGGTTTATGTAGGCCACTGTTGTCATGTTGTCAGACTGCACCTGAACAGCCCGACCCTGTAGAAGGTGTGCTGCTTGAAGAAGGCCATTGTATATGGCTCTTAGCTCCAGTATGTTTAACGGTAGAAGGGTCTCCTGACTCGACCATCTTTCTTGGAAGGTCTCCCTTGAGCAACTGCTCCCCAACCTCTTAGATTTGCATCCGTGGTTAGAAGGATCCAGTCCTGAACTCCGAACCTTCGGCCCTCCAGAAGGTGTGGTAGTTGTAGCCACCAGAGGAGCAAAATCCTGCTTTCGGAGACAGACGTATCCCCTGGTGCATGTGTAGGTGAGGTCCAAGAGATCCAGTTGAAAGGATCGTGCATGAAACCTTCCGTACTACAAAGCCTCATAGGAGGCAACCATCTTCCCCAGAAGGCGGATGCACTGATGAACCAACACCCTGGCAGGCTTCAAGACATCCCGGACCATGGTATGAATCACCAACGCTTTCTCAACCGGTAGAAACACCCTCTGCACCTCTGTGTCGAGGATCATCCTCAGGAAAGACAGCCTCCTTGTCGGCTCCAGATGAGACTTTGGAAGGTTCAGAATCCAACCGTGCTCCTTGAGCAGATGCGTTGTGAGAGCAATGGATCTTAACAACTTCTCCTTGGACGACGCCTTGATCAGCAGATCCTCCAGATATGGAATTATGTTCACCCCCTGCTTGCGGAGAACCATCATCTCTGCTATCACCTTGGTGAAGACCCTCGGTGCCGCGGAGCGACCGAATGACAGCGCCTGAATCGGATAGTGATCATCTAACAGTGCAAACCTGAGATTAGCCTGATGCGGCGACCAAATGGGAATGTGGAGGTATGCATCCTTGATGTCCAGGGACACCAGGAACTCCCCCTCCGTCAGTCCTGAGATAACTGCCCTCAGAGACTTCATCTTGAATTTGAAGTCCCCGAGATAAGGGTTCAAAGATTTCAAGTTAAGAATTGGCCTTACTGAACCATCCGGCTTCGGTACCACAAAAAGGTTCAAATAGTAACCCTTGTTCAACTGATGAGGTGGAACTGGAACAATGACCTCGGACACTATCAATTTTCGGATAGCGTCCAGTAGAATAGCTCTGTCTGCCGGCAAGCCTGATTTGAAGAATCAGTGAGGTGGGAGAGTTTGAAACTCCAGCCTGTACCCCCGGGACACAATATCCTGTATCCAGGGGTCCAGGCCAGACGACACCCAGACGTGGCTGAATTGCCGGAGTCTTGCTCCCCACCTGACCTTCCTCCAGGCTTTGCTGTCCACCGTCATGCTGAGGACTTTGAGGTACCAGAAGCAGGCTTCTGGTTCTGGGAACTTGCGGGAGCAGGCTTTTTGGATTTGGCACACCACCTCTAAAGAAGGTGTGAGAGGGCTTGTTCTTTCTAGGCCTAGCAGGCCGAAAGGACTGTGACGTGTTGGGAATAAAAGGCTTCTTCGTAGCCGGTGCAGCTAAGGGGAGAAAAAGAGACTTACCTGCGGAAGCTGTGGCAATCCACGCATCCAGCGCCTCCCCAGAGTCTGACCTGTATAGGTTAGGCTCACCACACTTTTCCTGGATTCCGCGTCCGCAGACCACTGGCGCAGCCAGAGACCCCTGCGAGCAGAGATGGACATGGAGGAGATCCCCGCAGCCATGGAACCCAGATCCTTCATGGATTCTACCAGGATCCCTGCAGAACCCTGTATGTTACGTTAAAATAAATCGTCACCTTTTTCCAACGTAGTCAAGTCCTCCTGCAGAGTGATTGACCACTTTGCTATAGCTTTTGAAATCCATGCACAAGCAATAGTAGGCCGCAGTATCGCTCCTGAAGCAGTGTATATGAATTTGACCGTAGCATCCACTTTGCGATCTGCCGGGTTTTGACAGCCTAGAGACAGAGGCGTCAACTATAGGCGGGGACTCACATTTTTTTTCTATTATCTTCCGGGAAGGGAAAAGCAACCACAAACCTTTTAGGGATCTGGAATTTTTTCTCTGGGTTTTCCCAGGCTTTTTTTTACATATAGCATTTAATTCCTTAGATGCCGGGAAGGTGAGACGAGCTTTCTCACTGTCTGTGAAAAAGGCCTCCTCAACCTGCTCAGGTGTGTCAGAAATATGTAACACATCCCGCATGGCCTCAATCAACTGCACTCCCTTAGCAAGTGATGCTGACCCCCTCGACACACCTCCATCACAGTTTGTTGTGTCAGAATCGGTATCCGTGTCATCCTGCATAACCTGGGCAAGAAAACGTTTGTGAGAATGTACCGCAGGGGGCCCCGAGGAAGCAATATTGGTCCATACTGCCACAGGGGACTGCAATACCTGAGTAGCATGCTCAGTCCTTGCAACCCTTTCAGAAATCTGAGAAATAGCCCCCCTAAGAGAGGTTAACCACTCCGGTTCTCTAGCTGGGAGCTGCGCTACAATAGTGCAATCCTGATTACATTGGATGGGATCTTCCTAAAATAAATCCTCTGCAGCATATGAGACAAATAAATCCTCTGCAGCATATGAGACAGTCTCTAGACATGTTTGCTTGTACAACCCACCTACCCCACATACACACAGGGTACAGAGCAGACAGTTTCCCCCCCAAGAATGACAGAGAGACACAGAGATTGGAGCCAACCCACAGTGCTATATAGGTATAGGGAGACCCTTAACCAGCGCTGACTGTGTCCCTTAATAGGTGACACGGTCTTTACACAGCCTCCCCTCCCTTTTACAACCCCCTGGTACCGTACAGATAGCTGGAGGTGCTCTGGAGGAACTGCTCTTCCACTGGCAGAGTGTCTGCAGGCAGGAAAATGGTGCTGAACGCTGCTGGGTCCGCCCCCTTAATGGCGCTGTCTTCCCGCTCTTCCTAGATTATACTGGCCTGAGGATTTTGGGCCGGCTGAGATCCGTGGACCCCGACAGGCTTTCTGGTCAGTTTAGGGTTAAGGTGCCTGCGCAGGGCACCGCACGCAAGTACCGCTGAGCTCTCCGGAGCGCAGTTAGTACTGCGCTCCTACCCTGTAGCCGCCATATTCACATTGGCTCCCTGCTTGTTAGGGAGCCGATGACTCACTCGCCACACTTCAGCTCTGTAAGAGGGTGGCGGCATGCTGCCGGGGTGAGCGATCCCCTGCGGCGGGGAGCAATCTATCCCCTCTGGAGCTCAGTGTCCAGTCAGCGGAGACAGTGGCTCAGACCCCGCAGGGCGGACACTGCTCCTCCCCCCCTCAGTCCCTTGATGCAGGGAGGCTGTTGCCAGCAGCCTCCCTGTAAAATAGTAAACTCCTCAATAAACTTTTCAAAAGAAGCTCTGTAGAGCTCCCCTAGCTGGGACCGGCTCCTCTGGGCACAATTTCTAAACGGAGTCTAGTAGGAGGGGCATAGAGGGAGGAGCCAGCCCACACTGTTACCCCAGCATCCTCTAGGACATAAGAGAAATCACAATGTTCATTTGGATTTTTATGCAATTTATATTGAGAAAAGAAAAAAAAAAAAAAAAGTTCAGACTTATCAAGTAGCAGAGGCACCCCTTCTCTCCCCAACAAAGCACATTCCCGCATTTCTCCTGTTCTCTCTTATCTAATGTATTTGATTATTCTATGCAAAACATAGTTTCAGATGCCTTGATGTGCAATGTTTGTTTATTCTGGACTTGTGCCTTCAGTTTGATTCGGTTGTGATAACTATTGAATTACTTCTTGTTTCCCATGTACCATTCTGTTTAACACACTTAGGTGTTTACACACTAGACGATATTGTGAGCCTGATTTGGACAGTGTTGACGATATCATCCACGCATAGTCCGTGACATCCTCCGTCGGACTGCGCAGGGGCTCTGCTGCATAAACCCTGCCATCTGTAAGTGTGTATGCACTTGCTGATGCCAGCATCGCTGCCAGGTCTCGTCGCTGATGACATTGCATTGTTTGTTAATAGTCTAGTGCAGTGATGGGGAACCTTTGGCCTACAGCTGTTAAACTACACATCCCAGCATGCCCTACTACAGTTTTGCTATTTGGCCATGCCAAAACTGTAGTAGGGCATGCTGGGATGTGTAGTTTAACAGCTGGCGTGCCAAAAGGTTCCCCATAACTGGTCTCGTGTATACCCTCACCGGGTTTTTTTTGTTTTGTTAAAATGAAAGTAATGGTGGGGATATACACAAGACCATTTATGGGGAACCTTTTGGCACGTGACTAGTGTACCTTTAAAAGCCATGAGGTATGTGGCAGGTGCACATTAAACCTAGTGGGCATATTTGCAATTATATTATGTGTGATACAGTTGCCAGGTTTTAATTTTTAAGACTCTGATAGTGTAGGACCTGCAAGAAGGTGGGGTACCTTGGCGAGTGGTTTGCAGGCCAATTCACTAACTAAACCCCCATCATTTATTTATTGATGTTGTGAGGATAAGTGAGCTTGCTATCGCGAGTGCTGAATTTATAAATATAACAGACTTATATGCTCTATTCAGCTCCATTCTGTGTTTCTATAAGCAATAAATACTACAGACCACATTTTGTAAAAAGTAGTTTTATTGGTCAAGACTGCTTTAGAAAAGAAAATAACATAACAGCCTGATAAACAATGTCATCATATGGAATAAATTAATATCTACATGCAATTTAACAAAACACTACAGATATACAAAAATAAACATTTTTCTGTGCATTTTGGGTTTTTACTTTTTTTCTATACATTTTTTCAATTTACATTTTTTTTCTGTACATTTGTTTACACGCAACTATCCACACACACACACACAATTCTAGCACCATCCACATTTGTACTTACACACACGCACTAAGTCATGATGAAATCTCTTTAAAGAGTTCACAATTCACATTTGTAACCAACATGCAGAAAGTTTTTTTTCCCCCTTGAGAGGAAAAAAAAAAAACCCACGCATGTTTTTTTTTTTTTTATCTTCTACCAATAAAAGAACAGTTTACTTAACACTCTTAACAGTTAAGCTTCTTAGAAGCAACAGAGAAATATAGGCAACCTTTAATTTGGCAAAATAAAAAACAAAAACTGCAGTGAGCAGATGTTAGATTAAATAAACATTATCACTTTGCACTAGGTTGTGTTTTTGTTGAAAGTCTTCATTTACAAGGGACTTTGTATTTAGTTCTGCTACACTTACATTGGTATTAAGCCTCAGTAATACACTTTGAAAGATAAATAAATTATGTGCAACTAAGATTACTTTAAGCTTGGCATAATAGAAGCACCAAAATACACACTCAAAAAATGACATGCAAAACAAGTGATGGTTTTTTCTCTCTAATACTCCTACCCCCACATATTTGCAAATAGTTACCATCTGTCCTGCTCCATAGGGTGGAAATGCAGTACATTACATGTGTGATGCTTTTAACAATGCTTCTCTGAAACAAAAGCCAACAAAGTTGCGTTGACAAAGGTTGCATAGAGATGAAAGCTCTACCTACCAAAAAGGTAACTGGAAAATAAAAGGCACACGAATCCTAGGTTTGTTCCTTTTGCATTCCTCCAGTACAAAAATGAAACACTGACTCTATAAAAATGTGAGAAGTTTCCAGGGGAAGGGACCCACACATGTATGGCTATACATTTAGAACAGGGTAGGTACTGCCCTGCAGAATCATTGTACCGTCCCCATATTTATTTTGCTCACTACGGAAGAACCATACAAGTCTAAATTATGCATAATTTCATACAGGTCGATTATCCCTTATCCAAAATGCTTGGGACCAGAGGTATTTTGGATATCGTATTTTTCCATATTTTGGAATAATTGCATACCATAATGAGATATCATGGCGATGGGACCTAAGTCTAAGTACAGAATGCATTTATGTTTCATATATGCCATATACACACAGCCTGAAAGTAATTTAATACACTATTTTTAATAACTTTGTGCATTAAACAAAGTTTGTATACATCGAGCAATCAGAAAACAAAAGGTTTCACTATCTCGCGCAAAAAATCTGTATATTGTAATATTTGGATATGGGATACTCAACCTGTATTACAATATTTAAGGGCATGGCTTGAAAGCATGCTGTGAGCAAGAAAGGTGAATATTGCTCAGAGTACAAATCATATCTACTGAATGCATACCTTTTTACCACACACATAGCAGAGAAACATTTGTAGTACCTTTAACAATTGTTTCCAAACATGGATGGGATTAATTTTTCTTTTTTTAAATATAACACATAAGATTAAAAAGTGCTATGGAATGTAGTACATTTAACAATGGCTGAATATTCATTACTACATATGAACACCAGCCCCTTAATACAGCACTTAAGGAACTTACTAATAAAGTTACAATAAAATAAAGGAAACATGAAATGGATACCTTAAATCGCTCCATGTTCAGGTCTTACTCAAAACTTTATACACTGACTGAATATTAAGCTTTAAAGAAAAACAATAAATTTAAAAAAAAAGTATTACAACAGATTCCCATGTTGGCATTTTAAAACATTGATAAACTCAAAAAGGCAAATAAAACCAAATCTGCAGTTTGTGACAATCACCTCTTCCGCTCATCATACTTTACATCACATGCACACAAAACATATGATCCTTTGTTACAAAGGATAAAGGTGACTATTACGACACTTCAGTTTTGGCTTGTAATCATCAAAAAAGAAAGAAGCCTCAAGGTCACTTGGAGGAGAGCTGCTCAGACTGTCTTCTCCACTGCTCATATCTTCACACCAGTCCTCACTAGTAAGAAAGAACGGTTAGTGACGTACATATAAAAAAGTATTACAAACTTTCTAATTTTTTTTTTTTTTTCAAAAAAGACAAGGTTTTGATAGAGAATGTGGATTCGATGATCTTTGCAACTAAAGCCATTTTTAGCAGGCTTGACAAAAAGCTTTGGTTTTAATACATCTACTAAAGTAAGTTTTAGGTAACCAACCCAGAACCTAATAGTTCATATCAGGAGAGTATGCCAGTGACTACGTAGTTCATACACCACAGTAACTTGATCATGGCGAGAAGACATACACTGTTCTAGACTGCACGCACCTCTCACTCATATAGCCGTACTCTGGAATAGTTGGTAGCTCTGGAACACTGTAGTAACTATTATGCAGGTTCTGTGCGGTGCGTCTGGACACAATCCATACTAGCTTCTTGTGGTCAGGTTTGCAGCATTCAGGAGAGGAATAATCTGCTAGACATTTTGATACCAACTCCCTCCAGTAGAGCATGTCTGTGTCATTAACCTGGAAGAAAAAAAGAGTGGAATACTAAGGCAAATTCACAAATGGCCAAATCAAAGATGAGATTCCGGAAGAAAAAAAAAAAGTTGTGAATCAACAGAACTAGTATGTTACCAAGCCAACTGAACTAGATTCCGTACAACTAGATGTAATACAGTGAGAACTTTTCACAATTAAAATTCTAACCTTGGGTTTAGCAGATCAGTATGACCCAAGTAGTTTTCTCTTTCAAAGGATACTTTTCTACATTACAGTTCACTTACCTTTGAATATTTTTGTACACGAAGGGCAATCTCAAATAGTTCCAGAGACTTCAAGGTTTCTACTTCAAGGGTAAGAAGGCACAAGGCTAACACTGAGGGCTAAAGGAAACATATGATGATTAGTTAAATGAATTTGATCAGAGAGATTATCAGTGTAAGAAAACATGAAATACATACTTTTGCTTTGGAAAATATGAGCCGGCAGTTGCAAGCTTTCAGCTGAGCTTCTAGTTTGTCGAGGTTTAATACTTCTTTCCTGCAAAAGGACAAAAGCCATAAGATTCAGTTTTTAGTTGAATGCAACCAACCGGCAGTGTTCATACTAAGCTTTTATCAGGGTGCTGTGCCCAGCCTGCAGTTCGAATGTAAAAGTGCATCCTATCCTTTTTAGGCACACCATACAGGATTCTATCACATACTCTCCTACTCTATTCACCAACTTGGTGTACAATAGAAAACTGGAATACAGAAGTCGCAGCACCCCGCTGGAACAGCCTGACCCCCTCTAGCCCATCCACAGGTGAGAAAATTTGAAGTATAGAGATCACCGCAGATGAATAGATGCACATATATTCAGTCAAGGGAGACCCCCAGCATGTCTGTAAGGGCTGGGCACAACAGAGAGTGACGCTAAACAGGGCTATGCCCCCTCTTTCAGGCACGCGCATAGAGACCATGCTCGTACCTCAGCGCCCTGCTCACATTCTAGCGGGAACACCAACCATATACTGCTTATTTTACCCCTACAGACTTTTGCCCTGATCCTAGTGACTGATAGAAGGTGAACTGCTGATGTAATTTAACCGTCTGCTGATTTTTTATCATTTCAAAAGCTTCAAATTGCTACAGCTTCAGAGGACTTTACTATATGTGGCTCTTCCAACCACATTGAGCATATATTGTTCACTGTATAGAGCTAGGGTACTTTGCCTTGTATGTATTCAGGAGTATATAATACACTATGAGCACATATTAGTAGGATAATTTCATTGGGTGAATGTGCTGAGAATTATGTCCTTATTAGCCCATATAGCTTTAGTTATGTGAACTAGTGTCAGAAATTTGCCCTAAAAAACCCAGTATGAAGAGCTGCATGTTTCATACTCCTGCAGTAAAGCATGGCTACAAATAAGAATCTGACATTGTGTAATGGTCATTACTATAATTCTAGAGAAACATTCATGTTGTACTGAGAAAGAGCAGTTAAACCTGTTATTAGTGAATTACAGCAATTCTAGAACAGAAGTAAAGACCCATACACACAAGAAGACTTGAAAGATGAACAATTTGGAAGAGGAGTGGATTTCCCCTGAACTCCCTGACAAACGATATTGAGTGTACACACTGAGCAATCTTACGAACGATCTGCTGCGAATGAGCTGCATGCAGGGACGACTGACAACCCACTTCAAATGGCATGGGTGCGCAGATGTATTAACCTTGAGAAGGCACAAGGAAGTGATAAACGCACCAGCCAGTCAGCTCCTACTTATCAATTTACATATTGGAGCTGACTGGCTGGTGCGTTTATCACCTTGCACTTATCACTTCCTTATGCCTTCTCCAGGTTAACACATCTGCCCCATAGTTTGTTGTGTACACACTAGACGATTTGAAAGATAACAGTTTTGAGTGATCGCTCAAATCACGGGGGGGGGGGGAGGAATCTTCTGACGTGAATGGACCTTAACCTGTAACAAGACCTGAATGCTTAGCTTATCTGGCAGGAAGAGCGTATACTCACCTCTCAGAGTGGCACCGTACTATTGTATGGTACAAGTGCAAGAAGGTTAAGGCAGTGGTAGCTTTGAATTCAAAGTGCAGTTTTTCTGAAATGATTTTCTCCATACGTTTAACATCGGACACAGTGCATTTACATTGGCTGATTCGGATAACATCATGGACGGATGGGATGTTACAGTCCTCTTCTACAACGCATGCTGCCAGCTGAAAGCAGCAAACACCAATACAGGACAAGTGCTTTGGCTTCACCTTAAAACAGAAAACAAATGTAAGGATTGTGAATGCTTAACATACATGCAGATTTAGGGGTTTATAAATCAGGTTCAGTATGATATACCGGCAGCCGGGATGCAGGCCGTCAGTATACCGACAACGGCATTCCGGACGCCAGTATGCCAAGCGCAAAGAGTACCCTTGCAGGCTCGCTATGCTGCGGGATCTTTGACTCACCACAGGTTCTATTCTCTATGGGTGTCATGGACAGACGGGAGGGAATAGCCCCTATTAGCCATGATTCCGGCTGGCGGCAACTTAGCTGCATCCTTATAAACCCTGTCCAAGGTACTATGGGGGTCATTCCGAGTTGGCCGTTAGCTGCCGCTGTTTGCAGCGATCAGGCTGAAAATCAGCACGTATGCGTGGTGCGCACGCGCGACATACTTTCACAAAAGCCGATGCAGTTTCACACAAGCTCTAGCGACGCTTTTCAGTCGCACTGCTGATCGTTGAGTGATTGACAGGAAGTGGGTGTTTCTGGGTGGTAACTGACCATTTTCAGTGAATTTGCGTAAAAACGCAGGCGTGCCAGATAAAAACGCAGGAGTGGCTGGGGAAACGGGGGAGTGGCTGGCCGAACACAGGGCGTGTTTGTGACGTCAAAACAGGAACTAAATAGTCTGAAGTGATCTCAAGGTAGGAGTAAGTCTCGAGCTACACTGAAACGGACCAATTTTTTATTTTTTTGTAGCAGCGCTGCGATCCTTTCGTTCGCACTTCTGTGAAGCTAAGATACACTCCCAGAAGGCGGTGGCTTAGCGTTTGCACGGCTGCTAAAAGCAGCTAGCGAGCGATCAACTCGGAATGAGGGCCTATATATGGAGTGTGTCATTTCCACTTGGTGCTCCAATTTCTATCCCCTCTACATAAACATAAAGGTAGGGTAACTGGCCTCTAATGGAAACCGGAGTGTGCCCATGTAGTAGGAAATATTTAAAAAAAATCTTTAGAAAAATAAAATGAACACCTCCAACATATGATAGCCTTTACAGGATTACATGATTTGAAAGTTTTTTTTTTGGGGGGGGGGGGGGGGGGGGTTTAATTACTGGAAAAGATCTCACCTTCATAATAGCCAAAAATCTGTCCAAAATGTTTACAGCCAAGACAAAGGTCTCCATACCCAAACCAAAAAAGTTTGTTAAACTCCATAAGTCTTCCACTTTTGCATTTCTGGATCTTTGACAGATTGTATTGTCATTCTGAAAGAAAATTGGAAACCATTTCAGATTTAAATTAAATAAGTTACAGTGCACATTACCAATTGCTACTAATTAACTCTGGCCCTTCATAGAGCACCAGAGCCTGCTCTGTGCAGCCATTTTCCTTGGGACTACATAACTTACAGGCTTGACTGAAAACCTGAGTGGTGTTAGAAGTGCAGAGTGTATGAACAGTAAGAACAATCAGAAGTCAAACATTAAAGTTTCTGATACATGTGTTGCTATTTTAAAGTGCCAAATTAAGATGTTTTGCCCATTAGTTTTTAATAAGGCAGACAGATGGTGTAATGGTTAGCATCACAGCACGGAGGTTGTGGGTTCAATTTCTACTACAACCCCAACTGTTGAGTTTTATTATTCTCCCTCCTACAATCCAAAACTACACTGGTAGGTTGTCTCCCAACAAGATTGAACCCTAGTGGGTATATGTGGTAGGGAACATAGGGACAGATGTATTAAGCCTGGAGAAGTGATAAAGCAGTGATAGGTAATAACGCCCCAGCCAATCAGCTCCTGTCACTTCTCAAACCTGTAATGATTGGCTGGTGCGTTATCTTCCACTTGTCAGTTTTATCACTTCTCCATGCTTAATACATCTGCACCATAGTCTGCAAGCACCAACGGGGTAGGGGCTGATGTGAATAGGCAAATATCTGTGAAGCACCGCAGGATGTGTGTGCGCGCTATATGAATAACTGCCAATTGAAGAAAAATATTGTTATTTAAGAATAATTTTATTAAGGCTAACATGGGTCCTTTACCAATAATGGTAACAGGCAGTTTTAGCATACAGGAAATGAGGCACTAAGAAAAAATAAAAGTTGGAGACGTTACCCGGTGCTAGATAAATGATAACTAGAAGCTGGCTGGGTAAGTTACCAATAGCAGTCAGCATACCCTCCAACATTTTACACACAAAAATCGGTACGAATGAGAAAAGGGGGCGTGGCCACGGGGGAAAGGCGTGGCCACACCCCTTTTCCTATACTTTCAATGGTAGTTTGGACAGCCAAAAATCGGTACAGACCATATTTAAAAAAAAATAAAAAAGGTACTGTACCTATTAAAAAGGTACAGTTGGAGGGTATGAGTCAGCTCCTAGTTATTTATCTAGCAAATTCTATGGAGTGACAATCTAATTAGTAAAGAGGGTTCTACACACTGGGCAATATCTTATATATGAATGACTAGAGTTCATAACTTTCAGTGTGGATGCATCAATTATGAACGATGCGCGTGGCCGCAATTGCTCATCACTGATACATGCCAGTCAATTTGGACGATATAGATGTATGTACTCTCAGATCGTCAAAATTGACCACCAATATCTTCCAGTGTGTAGGCTGAATCGACCATGGAAATCGTTAGTCGAATTCATCGCCCAGTGTGTAGGCCCCTTAACTTCTTCACTATCTCTGAAAGGTTTGATACATCTCCCCAAAAGTGCATGTAAAGCTTTCAACAATTGTGCATTAAACACGAGACAGTTGTTATTTATCCCATAGATACATCAGAGAGCTGCTAGTCACTGTAGCTGGATACCTGCTCCCTACACTCTCACCTCTGCAGTAGCCTCTATGAGGACCAGGCCCTTCTCCCGGGGCTGGTACTTGTACTCCTGCTCCAGGTGCACGTTCAGCTGCTTTAGGAGGATGAAGGCCTCGTTGCTGGTGTTTCCCATCACTGCTAAATCCTTCACCTGGGATCTGAGAGAGCAGAGAGGGAGGGGTAAGCGGCGGCTACCATCAGCAGCTGCTGCCGGGGCGGGGCCTCCGGGGGGGAGGGGGGGGCTGATCGCTCGGTCACGTCTACAAGGCGTCCATGTAAACATCGCCGTGGGGGTGGGATTTCTATTGTGTACATACATAGCGATAGCGGATCATCTCTGCTGTCACACACACAGCCCCTGTAATGTACATACAGTGCTCCGCTGCCTAGCGACACGGCCGCACACACCGCCTAGTTACTAACACCGGCCCAGGGCTCCAACATTATAACTATGGGGTCTGTAGTACGCTATGGAGTGAGATAAAGTGGAAGAAGATAGAGTACCAACCAATCAGCTCCGGTCATTTTTTCCAACAGTCTCTAACATTGCAGCTAGGAGCTGGTACTTTATCGCTCACCACTTGATCTCTCCAGAGCGTGGTACATAGACCCTAATAGTCACATCTCACGTACATACATGATCTACATGTTGTACATATACGAGCACACACACATATAATTATAGCTGCACACCAGCCACTCCCCCATACACAGCTGATACATATATTACACGCACAGATATGGGACATGTAACCGGTGTGTGCATATATTGTATGCCGGGGGTCGCAGAAAGGAGGGGTGCACTGACCTGCACTGGGGTCCGGGTGTCACATAGGCAGAGCGGTGATCCGACCGCCTTACTGCGGGGACATGCTGGAAGGCACAGGACGGGTCACTTTAGTCACCGGACACATCAGAGGGCACCGAGCGCGGCTGCGGCGGGGAACATAGCGCAGACAGGGCTAGTGATAGAGGTCACAGAGCCGCCACCGCTGATGAGCTCCAGACTCCTCGTCTTGTTTTTGTTTCTGATCCTTCAACGCCCTGTAGCCTCAGACGTAACATCGCGGAGGAATTTTCACAGTGGATAACACAAAGAACAAACCCCGGCTATAAAATAGTCCGTGCTCATGCAACGTTCGTTTCATGCAACGATTTTCTGTAATTAATGTTAAATAGCTGCAGACTGCATCGGCGAGGGTTAAGACAAAATAGGTCCTGCAAACATGTAAAAATATACAAAGAAAGGAGCGGGTACACCTCAGCGGATGGATCTGTAAAACGACCTTTGTACGTCAGTAGGTTTAAAAACCCTGCGCACCGCCCCCTGTCACTATCCGTTTGAAAAGACCGCCCGATTTAGCTACAGCTGTGATTGGATAAAGGAACTTGGTGGACACTGATTGGTACGCTGATGAGTTAGAGACTTGTGTGATTGGTGGAGTCGGTTTGGGAATGATGATTGGTAGATTATTGTACCCTTGTTGCTGGACAGATTTAATACAAGTATGCGAAATATTAGAAAGAAGAACATTTGGAGCATGCGCAGTGTTTCCTTGGTCATATGTTTACACCTGGCTGGGACTAGGATTGTTGCCATGGTAAAATCATGACATGAACCCGCTGCTCCCTATGCTCTGCCTGGCTTGTACACACACACACGGTGCGGGTGCAGCTATACAGTCTAACTGTGACTAGTTCTTAGGTTTAAGGCTCCCATCATTTTTGAAAGAAAAACGTGTTATTATACACTGAAGTCAGTGTCCTCTATTTCTACAAAATGTATACATTATTTGGTTAGTTTACAGTGGTCGAAGTGGGGGTATGGAAAATGTAAAAGAACAGGCGGAGATCTGGGTACACCCAGGGGTATATAGCTGAGGCAGATCTGCCTGCGAATGCGTTGGGCCCAAGGTCCTGGGAGGCTGCTGGGTGGCCGGGACAGAGCTAGTGCCAGGCAGAGAGCAGGGAAGATCAACATTTACTGCACCACAGTTCAGGTTTGCTCCATTCTGAGATGGTGAACCTGAACTCCATGGAGAGGCAGAAAACAGAGCTTTCCGTTCCCTCGAAATCGCATTCGCCATACTAAATTCGGGCACGGGAACGAGGGTGCTGCTAGAGAATACAACAAAGAGAAAGACCCTGTTTTCCACAAAACAGGGCTTTTCTTTGCTGCATGAATAGAACCCCAGAAACTTTAGGATTTTGATAACATGCCTCCCAACATGACCCTCTCCAGGAGGGACAAAATGCTCTGCTTCTGGACATTTTTATTAATTTTATAATTGCCACCTGTTTTGAACAGATAAATGGATAAGAAAGGTGATGGCAATCATAAATTAGGAGGGAAGTCCAAGAGCAAAACATTCTGTCCCTCCTGGAGAGGGTCATGTTGGGAGATATGTGATAATGTAAAATCAATTTTAGATATGTTTTAACACTATATAGAATTAAAAAAAAAACCATGATATAAAGTTACCCAACCTGTGTTCCTTCCTCCCCTGTGTCCGTCCACTTCTTCTACATATCTGTTTTATTTCACCTTTACTGAATATCTCTTACTTCTTCCTTTCCTTATACCACTTTTACACCAAAAACCCAGGTTTGAGAACACTGTTCCAACCCGGGTCAGACCCAAGTCAGATCCTGTTTACACTGCATCTTAGATCTGGGTTATTTCCAGGTCAGCCCCGTTTAGGCTGGGGCCACACATAGCGGCCAAGCGGGTCCTGTTCAGCAGGACCCGATTGGCCGCAAGAAGACTGCACATGGGCGCCTATGCAGACACCCACACATGTGCGGCAGTCCTGTCGCCGTCGGATCCAACCGCAGCTTGACGGGGCGGTGGGATTTGAATGTGAACACCTACATTTCAATGTATGTGTTCACACTGTGTGGCTGTGCCGCACTGTGTTCCATTGAAATCCCATGTGTCACTGGCCGGATCCTGTGTCCACACAAAACCCCTCTCCCTGGCCAAGCAGGTCCCGTTCAGCGGGACCCACTTGGCCGCTATGTGTGGCCCTAGCCTTACACTGAACCTGTGTCTGCCCTGCATGTCACTCACAGACACTACCTTGAGGCGGACCTCTGCATACACAGCCAATCAGCAGCTTTTAAGCATAACATGGGTTAGATAACCCGGGTCGAGCTGTTTACACTGCACCGTTGTCTGTGTCTAACCCTAGTAGCTACCAGGGTCAAATTCCCAGGTCACTTAACCTGGGTTATTTTTAAAGTACTCTTTAACACCAAGCTGTTACCCAGGTTATTGCGGTAGTGTTAAAAAGGTATTAGCCCCTGCAACTATCAATCCCTCTATCCCTCTTTATCCTTGCACCTCTCACTCCTTTCTTCCATCTCACTCCCCTGCACCTCTCACTCTCTCCATCTATCTATCACTCCTACACCACCCCTTCTCTCTCTCTCTCGACTCTGCAGCTCACTCCCTCCTATCAACCCTGCACCTCTGAAGACCCGTACACACTGGTCGCTATATATCGGCCGTTCTCTTGAACGGCCGATATATCGCGGGTCCGTCGGCCAGTGTGTACGGCCGATATGTCTGTGAACTCCGACGTTCACAGACGTATCGCATCGGCCCCGCAGCACAGCCGACGGCCAATATATCTACCGTTATATTGGCGCGTCGCTGTGTGTGTACGGCGGTCGGCCGGCCGCCCGTACACATGCTGCGGCGGCCGGCGGTGATTGACAGCTGAACTTGGGCGTGTGTATACGCCCGCCCAGTTCATGACGTCAGTCCCCGACGGATCGGGCAGTGTGTATGCACAGCACACTGCCCGATCCGTCCATAGATATATCTGCAGATCAATTCATCTGCAGATATAACTTTCCAGTGTGTACCCACCCTGAGTCTGCTCCAAAAAGAGCCATTCAGAAGGAAACAGTTGTTAGCAACCGAGATGTCTTCTATAAGCAGTGTGTTGTACAACAGTAAACAAAGAGTAAAGTATATCTTTATTTTCACATTATTCCAAAAATGTTTTACCAACTAAATACTGTAAATTTTACTAGTATTTTCATTGTTTACATTAACATAAAATATATCACCAAACTCTTTCCAGCTACCAACCAGTGGGTGTCCTCTCTCCTTATGGTAAATCTCTCATCCTGGTTGTATATAGTGCAGTAGCTGTTTACTTGGCATCTGGCCGGCATACCGGCAATCAGGATGCCAACAGTCGGAATACCGACACTGGTCAGAATCCCTACTGCCGTCATCCCAATCGTAAGTATGCCGAAATGGGTTAGGATTAGGCTGTGGGGAGGGAAGGTTAGGTTAGCCTGCATGGAGGGGGGGGGGGGGGGGGGGTTAGGTTTTTATGCATTAAGAAGAGGTGATTAGGGTTAGGCACTAAGGGGGAAGAGATAGGCTGTGGGGAGGGAGGGTTTGGTTAGCCTGCAGGGAGGGGGGTTGGGGTTAGGCTGTGGGGAGGGAGAGTTAGGTTTAGGCATTAAGAAGGGGGGATTAGGGTTAGGCGCTAAGGGGGAAGGGTTAGGCTGTGGGGAGGGAGGGTTAGGTCAGCCTGCAGGGAGGGGGGTTAGGGTTAGGGTTAGGCTGTGGGGAGGGAGGGTTAGGTTTAGGTATTAAGAAGGGGGGATTAGGGTTAGGCGCTAAGGGGGAAGGGTTAGGCTGTGAGGAGGGAGGGTTAGGCTGCGGGGATGGGGGCGGGTTAGGGGGGTAGACAGGGACGGTTAAACTACTTATCTTCCAGGTGTCCAGAATATGAACATCAGAATTCCGCTGTCGGTATTCTGACTGCCGGCATCCCATGCGCCGGGATCCCAATACAATACAAGTTTATTTGTATCTTACACAGGCATATGCCCAACAAGAATAGCTGAGTACAACTGCAAATGTCCAGTCACAGGATTGCATTTTACTGGTAAAAGATAAGTACCTTTATTATATTATTACAGCAATGCCACTTTGTCTACAAATCAGTCCCATTCCCAACCATGGCATCCCCCTTCATAAACACTTTGATCCAATTTGTTGCATACATTGTATATTAACATCTTTTAGCCGGCAACATACACTAAAAGTAGAGATGCTCTGCTTTCTAAGATTGTGAATTAAGATATGGATCTTCATTTGTATACTAATTTGCATAGGCAAACGCAAGGGGGGGGGGGGGTTCTGGTTGCCCGAAATCCCCCTCTTATTGGCCAGCGGCTCAAATGATTACAACAATAGCATATAATACAATTACTAGAGCTGCCGTCACATAATGCAGTTTAAGGGACAGATTAGAGCTGCTGCACATGCCCAGTTGTAGCAGCTTCTTCTACCAAGTTTGCTGTGTGTGTGGAGCTTGAGTGCTCATATCAGTGCACTGGGCCAGAGAGCAGCTGTCAGGAAGAAGAGACAGGCACTTTACCATGAGTCTATACTATAGACCATCTATAGTGTTAATTATTAATACTGTATTCCATACACTAATGTTTAAAAAGACTAAAGTGCACATACAGTATATGTTCCAGGGTTGGTAATAGTTTCTTCTACTGCTCCCTCAGACTCCCACACTTGCTTCAATGTTCTGCAGAGTGGGAGATTGTGGATTGCATTTGGAAACCCCTTCTAGAAATCCTGCATTTGCCACTGATTTGGGCTTGCAATTCTTACAATAGTAAAATAAAACAACAGCAGCTCAACTGATATTTTACCTTTATTTTAAATCCTGTATTAATGTAGATCATACAAAAAGCTGGTAGCATTTGCACCCCTCTCATCACAACAACATACAAACCTATAGTTGGGGGTTTCGAATGGGTATATGGGTGTGGAAATCACAGGTTGGGGGCAGGACCACATCATACTGCGCCAATATTCTGCTGTACAGGGCGGAGGAAGTATGGCTAGGAGAGAGCGTAGCATGTTTAACAAAAAGCTCTCGCCTGTGTAAACAATACATTATGTAGTAAAATTAAAAAAAATATCATTCAAAGTCCTGGTAACCTTTACATAATGAATTCAGTCAAAATGTGTTTGTCACGGCTGAATTTGTTTGTGAACCCGAACTAGTACTGGACACTGGGTTTGGTCTTGAGCGCTGTGGACAGAATTGGGCCGGCTTGATAAATGATCTGCTCATCCAGATGTGGCAGTCAGGCAGTACACTCAATGAGGAAAGGTGACCAACTATGGGTACTGGAACACTGGTGGTGGGAGCCACCAGTGCAATGGGTAGCTGGGTTGTGATCTATTGGAGAGTCACATGAGGACTGGTGAGTTGACGGAATGCTGGGAGGACCAGCATAGCAAGAGATTCTCGGATCACTGGTTGGAACCAGTGCAATAGCTGCTGAAGAGCCTGAGGACATCAGCAATGACTGTAGAGGAAGCTGAGGACATCAGCAATTACTGTAGACGAAGCTGAGGGTATCAGCAATGACTTTAGAAGCTGAGGGCATCAGCAATAATTGTAGACAAAGTTGAGAACATCAGTAATAACTAGACAAAGCTGAGGGCATCAGCAATGACTGTAGCAGAAGCTGAGGGCATCAGCAGTAACTGTAGACGAAGCCGAGAGCATCAGTAATGACTGTAATAGAAGCTGAGGGCATCAGCAATAATTGTAGATGAAGTTGAGAGCATCAGCAATGACTGTAGAGGAAGCTGAGGACATCAGCAATAACTGTAGCAGAAGCTGAGGGCATAAGCAATAATTGTAAACGAAGCTGAGAGCATCAGCAATCACTGTAGACGAAGCTGAGGGCATCAGCAATGACTGTAGCAGAAGCTGAGGGCATCAGCAATAACTGTAGACGAAGCTGAGGGCATCAGCAATGACTGCAGCAGAAGCTGAGGGCATCAGCTATGACTGTAGACAAAGCTGAGGGCATCAGCAATGACTGTAGCAGTAGCTGAGGACATCAGCAATAACTGTAGCAGAAGCTGAGGGTATCAGCAATGACTGTAGCAGAAGCTGAGGGCATCAGCAATAATTGTAGACGAAGTTGAGAGCATCAGCAATGACTGTAGAGGAAGCTGAGGACATCAGCAATAACCGTAGCAGAAGCTGAGGGCATAAGTAATAATTGTAGACAAAGCTGAGAGTACTAGCAATAACTGTAGATGAAGCTGAGGTCATCAGCAATGACTGTAGCAGAAGCTGAGGTCATCAGCAATGACTGTAGCAGAAGCTGAGGGCATCAGCAATGACTGTAGCAGAAGCTGAGGGCATAAGCAATAATTGTAGACGAAACTGAGAGTATTAGCAATGCAGATTTCCAGATGCTGGGAAACTGAAGCAGCACAGTGGGGATTCCAATGCTGTGTAATGCAGTGTCGGCACTACTGGTTTCCAAGGTGCTGTGATGTAGTGATTCTGCACACTGTATGAACGAATGCTGCAAGGTGGAAGACAGCAGTTGCAGGTTTTCCGGATACTGAGGTGCGCTACCTTGCGCAGCAGTTTATCTGGAGGCTGGTAGGAACCAGCTTAGTTAATTAATGTACCGTATATACTCGAGTATAAGCCGACTTTTTCAGCACTTTTTTTTGTGCTGAAAAAGCCACCTCGGCTTATACTCGAGTCAGCGTTATATGCCCCACAGTGCCATGTGTGCCAGATATGCCCTACAGTGCCAAATTTGCCAGATATGCCCCACAGTGCTAGATACTTACCCTCCGTCGCTCCCGCGCTGTCGTCTGAAGGAGGGACACGGAGACCGCAGCGCGCGGCTCTCCTGTGTCCCTCCTGCATCTCCGGCGGCAGCGGCGTCTGTGTGGTAAAGGAAGTGCACGAACCGGCACTTCCTTTAACACACGCCGCTGCCGCCGGAGACGCAAGAGGGACACAGGAGTGCCGCGCGCTGCGCTCTCCGTGTCCCTCCTTCAGACGACAGCGCTGGAGCGACGGAGGGTAAGTATCTAGCACTGTGGGGCATATCTGGCTCATCTGGCACTGTGGGGCACATCTGGCACTGTGGGGCACATCTGGCACTGTGGGGCATATCTGGCACATCTGGCACTGTGGGGCACATCTGGCACTGTGGGGCACATCTGGCACTGTGGGGCATATCTGGCACATCTGGCACTGTGGGGCATATCTGGCACTGTGGGGCATATCTGGCACATCTGGCACTGTGGGGCATATCTGGCACTGTGGGGCATATCTGGCACTATGCGGTCTGTGTACGGGTAGAGCTGCATTTCCCACCCTAGGCTTATACTCAAGTCAATAAGTTTTCCCAGGTTTTTGTGGTAAAATTAGGTGCCTCGGCTTATATTCGGGTCGACTTATACTCGAGTATATACGGTATGTTGGTATTTTTAACATCATGATGGCTCTGTCGGTATTATGACACCTGGCAACCCAATTGTCAGGATCCCGATACCATCCCTATATACACCATATACTGTGGACACTAACAAGTGAACCTTTACCTAAATTGGTTACAACAAAATGTAATTTACTACACATCACGCACACAATTGTATGGATAGGTGAACATACTAATTTAAAACATTTAAAATTGTGACATAGATTTTGTTTTGTGATGTCTTTTGCAGAGACGATGGGGCTCCTGCAGTGCAGCATAAGAGTGCACGCTCCAGATAATTACCTCTTATAGCAAAATTTGAATGACATTTGGACCTATTGGTATAAATACTAGTGATGTGCACCGGACATTTTTCGGGTTTTGTGTTTTGGTTTTGGGTTCGGTTCCGCGGCCGTGTTTTGGATTCGGACGCGTTTTGGCAAAACCTCACCGAAAATTTTTTGTCGGATTCGGGTGTGTTTTGGATTCGGGTGTTTTTTTCAAAAAACCCTAAAACACAGCTTAAATCATAGAATTTGGGGGTCATTTTGATCCCATAGTATTATTAACCACAATAACCATAATTTCCACTCATTTCCAGTCTATTCTGAACACCTCACAATATTATTTTTAGTCCTAATATTTGCACCGAGGTCGCTGGATGGCTAAGCTTAGCGACACAAGTGGCCGACACAAACACCTGGCCCATCTAGGAGTGGCACTGCAGTGTCAGACAGGATGGCACTTCAAAAAAATAGTCCCCAAACAGCACATGATGCAAAGAAAAAAGAGGCGCACCAAGGTCGCTGTGTGACTAAGCTAAGCGACACAAGTGGCCGACACGAACACCTGGCCCATCTAGGAGTGGCACTGCAGTGTCAGACAGGATGGCACTTCAAAAAAATTGTCCCCAAACAGCACATGATGCAAAGAAAAAAAGAGGCGCACCAAGGTCGCTGTGTGACTAAGATAAGCGACACAAGTGGCCGACACAAACACCTGGCCCATCTAGGAGTGGCACTGCAGTGTCAGACAGGATGGCACTTCAAAAAAATTGTCCCCAAACAGCACATGATGCAAAGAAAAAAAGAGGCGCACCAAGGTCGCTGTGTGACTAAGCTAGTATACTTGACGACACAGAGGTAGATAGAGCAGTGGCCTACTGTACCGTAATGCTATATATTATATACTGGTGGTCAGCAAACTGTGCAAAACTGAAATGCACCACAGGTATGGATGGATAGTATACTTGACGACACAGAGGTAGGTACAGCAGTGGCCTTCCGTACCGTACTGCTATATATACTGGTGGTCACTGTGTCAGCAAACTGCAAAACTAAAATGCACCACAGGTATAGAATGTAGATGGATAGTATACTTAATGACGACACAGAGGTAGGTACAGCAGTGGCCTTCCGTACCGTACTGCTATATATAGTTTACTGGTGGTCACTGTGTCAGCAAACTGCAAAACTAAAATGCACCACAGGTATAGAATGTAGATGGATAGTATACTTAATGACGACACAGAGGTAGGTACAGCAGTGGCCTTCCGTACCGTACTGCTATATATACTGGTGGTCACTGTGTCAGCAAACTGCAAAACTAAAATGCACCACAGGTATAGAGTGTAGATGGATAGTATACTTAATGACGACACAGAGGTAGGTACAGCAGTGGCCTTTCGTTCCGTACTGCTCTATATACTGGTGGTCACTGTGTCAGCAAACTGCAAAACTAAAATGCACCACAGGTATAGAATGTAGATGGATAGTATACTTAATGACGACACAGAGGTAGGTACAGCAGTGGCCTTCCGTACCGTACTGCTATATATAGTATACTGGTGGTCACTGTGTCAACAAACTGCAAAACTAAAATGCACCACAGGTATAGAATGTAGATGGATAGTATACTTAATGACGACACAGAGGTAGGTACAGCAGTGGCCTTCCGTACCGTACTGCTATATATAGTATACTGGTGGTCACTGTGTCAGCAAACTGCAAAACTAAAATGCACCACAGGTATAGAGTGTAGATGGATAGTATACTTAATGACGGACACAGAGGTAGGTACAGCAGTGGCCTTCCGTACCGTACTGCTATATATAGTATACTGGTGGTCACTGTGTCAGCAAACTGCAAAACTAAAATGCACCACAGGTATAGAATGTAGATGGATAGTATACTTAATGACGACACAGAGGTAGGTACAGCAGTGGCCTTCCGTACCGTACTGCTATATATACTGGTGGTCACTGTGTCAGCAAACTGCAAAACTAAAATGCACCACGGGTATAGAATGTAGATGGATAGTATACTTAATGACGACACAGAGGTAGGTACAGCAGTGGCCTTCCGTACCGTACTGCTATATATAGTATACTGGTGGTCACTGTGTCAGCAAACTGCAAAACTAAAATGCACCACAGGTATAGAATGAAGATGGATAGTATACTTAATGACGACACAGAGGTAGGTACAGCAGTGGCCTTCCGTACCGTACTGCTATATATAGTATACTGGTGGTCACTGTGTCAGCAAACTGCAAAACTAAAATGCACCACAGGTATAGAGTGTAGATGGATAGTATACTTAATGACGACACAGAGGTAGGTACAGCAGTGGCCTTCCGTACCGTACTGCTATATATAGTATACTGGTGGTCACTGTGTCAGCAAACTGCAAAACTAAAATGCACCACAGGTATAGAATGTAGATGGATAGTATACTTAATGACGACACAGAGGTAGGTACAGCAGGGGCCTTCCGTACCATACTGCTATATATACTGGTGGTCAATGTGTCAGCAAACTGCAAAACTAAAATGCACCACAGGTATAGAATGTAGATGGATAGTATACTTAATGACGACACAGAGGTAGGTACAGCAGTGGCCTTCCGTACCGTACTGCTATATATAGTATACTGGTGGTCACTGTGTCAGCAAACTGCAAAACTAAAATGCACCACAGGTATAGAGTGTAGATGGATAGTATACTTAATGACGACACAGAGGTAGGTACAGCAGTGGCCTTCCGTACCGTACTGCTATATATAGTATACTGGTGGTCACTGTGTCAGCAAACTGCAAAACTAAAATGCACCACAGGTATAGAATGTAGATGGATAGTATACTTAATGACGACACAGAGGTAGGTACAGCAGTGGCCTTCCGTACCGTACTGCTATATATACTGGTGGTCACTGTGTCAGCAAACTGCAAAACTAAAATGCACCACAGGTATAGAATGTAGATGGATACTAGTATACTTAATGACGACACAGAGGTAGGTACAGCAGTGGCCTACTGTACCGTAATGCTATATATTATATACTGGTGGTCATTGGTCAGCAAAACTCTGCACTGTACTCCTCCTATATAATAATATACTGGTGGTCCCCAGTCCCCACAATAAAGCAGCACACTGAGCACAGATATGGAGTGTTTTTCAGGCAGACAACAAAACTCTGCACTGTACTCCTGCTATATAATACAGCTGCTCCCCAGTCCCCACAATTAAGCAGTGTGAGCACAGATATATGCAGCACACTGAGCACAGATATGGAGTGTTTTTCAGGCAGACAACGTATTACTGGTGGTCACTGTCAGCAAAACTCTGCACTGTACTCCTCCTATATACAGCTGCTCCCCAGTCCCCACAATTAAGTAATAAGCAAGCACAAAATATTTGCAATGCATCAACATAAACGGAGAGGACGCCAGCCACGTCCTCTCCCTAACATTTGCAATGCACGAGTGAAAATGGCGGCGACGCGCGGCTGCTTATATAGAATCCGAATCTCGCGAGAATCCGACAGCGGGATGATAACGTTCGGGCGCGCTCAGGTTACCCGAGCCATACGGGAGAATCCGAGTAGGCTCGGACCCGTGTAAAAAGGGTGAAGTTCGGGGGGGTTCGGTTTCCGAGAAACCGAACCCGCTCATCACTAATAAATACAGACTACAATTGATTGATATTCCAGTTTTTTATTTAAAACAGATTTTCACAGAATTTGTTTTATGTTTAGATATGTGTTATATATTTATATGTTCTTCAAGTAATTGACTTCTTTAGATATAATCACAGACACAGTATTTTATCTTTCATTTTTCTCTACGTTGACCCTAGCGGCGTTTTTGTTTTGTATTATGGGGCTAATTCCAAGTTGATCGCAGCAGGAATTTTGTTAGCAGTTGGGCAAAACCATGGCCCTCATTCCGAGTTGTTCGCTCGGTAATTTTCTTCGCATCGCAGCGATTTTCCGCTAAATGCGCATGCGCAATGGTTGCACTGCGACTGCGCCAAGTAAATTTGCTAAGAAGTTTGGTATTTTACTCACGGCATTACGAGGTTTTTTCTTCGTTCTGGTGATCGGAGTGTGATTGACAGGAAGTGGGTGTTTCTGGGCGAAAACTGGCCATTTTATGGGAGTGTGTGAAAAAACGCTGCTGTTTCTGGGAAAAACGCGGGAGTGTCTGAGGAAACTGGGGAGTGTCTGGGCGAACGCTGGGTGTGTTTGTGACGTCAAACCAGGAACGACAAGCACTGAACTGATCGCACTGGAAGAGTAAGTCTCGAGCTACTCAGAAACTGCACAGAAAAATCTTTTCGCAATATTGCGAATACTTCGTTCGCAATTCTGCTAAGCTAAGATACACTCCCAGAGGGCGGCGGCTTAGCGTGTGTACTGCTGCGAAAAGCGGCTAGCGAGCGAACAACTCGGAATGAGGGCCCATGTGCACTGCAGGGGAGGCAGATATAATATGTACAGAGAGAGTTAGATTTGGGTGGGTTATTTGGTTTCTGTGCAGGGTAAATACTGGCTGCTTTATTTTTACACTGCAAATTAGATTGCAAATTGAACACACCACACCCAAATTTTTATTTTGTATAGAATTCCCCTACCACTTTTATTCCATCCAGACCACACTACATTATAGACCAGAATTAACTGACACGGTTGTCATCCAAGACCTATTTGTAGACTATGGCCCTCATTCCGAGTTGTTCGCTCGTTGCCGATTTTCGCTATATTGTGATTAGTCGCTTACTGCGCATGTGCAAGGTTCGCAGAGCGCATGCGCTTAGTTATTTTACACAAAAGTTAGGTATTTTACTCACGGCATAATGAGGATTTTTCATCGTTCTGGTGATCGTACTGTGATTGACAGGAAGTGGGTGTTTCTGGGTGGAAACTGGCCGTTTTATGGGAGTGTGCGAAAAAACGCTGCCGTTTCTGAGAAAAACGCGGGAGTGGCTGGAGAAACGGGGGAGTGTCTGGGCGAACGCTGGGTGTGTTTGTGACGTCAAACCAGGAACGAAACTGACTGAACTGATCGCAGTGGCAGAGTAAGTCCCGAGCTACTCAGAAACGGCAAAGAAATTTCTATTCGCAATTATGCGAATCTTTCGTTCGCAATTCTGCAAAGCTAAGATTCACTCCCAGTAGGCGGCGGCTTAGCGTGTGCAATGCTGCTAAAAGCAGCTAGCGAACGAACAACTTGGAATGAGGGCCTATGGCCCTCATTCCGAGTCGTTCGCTCGGTATTTTTCTTCGCATCGCAATGAAAATCCGCTTAGTACGCATGCGCAATATTCGCACTGCGACTGCGCCAAGTAATTTAACAATGAAGATAGTATTTTTACTCACGGCTTTTTCCTCGCTCCGGCGATCGTAATGTGATTGACAGGAAATGGGTGTTACTGGGCGGAAACACGGCGTTTTATGGGCGTGTGGCTGAAAACGCTACCGTTTCCGGAAAAAACGCAGGAGTGGCCGGAGAAACGGGGGAGTGGTTGGGCGAACGCTGGGTGTGTTTGTGACGTCAAACCAGGAACGACAAGCACTGAACTGATCGCACAGGCAGAGTAAGTGTGGAGCTACTCTAAAACTGCTAAGTAGTTTGTGATCGCAATATTGCGAATACATCGGTCGCAATTTTAAGATGCTAAGATACACTCCCAGTAGGCGGCGGCTTAGCGTGTGTAACTCTGCTAAATTCGCCTTGCGACCGATCAACTCGGAATGAGGGCCAATATACAGTATTCTATGAAATGGGGAATTTACAAGCACAATGCTGAAGGCCATAGCAAAAGTGAAACTCCAAGATTGTATAGTCAAAACTTTTCACGTTAATTATATTAAAAATAATAGTTTCAACATGATCACTGAATGGATGTGGATGAATAAAAAATAAGGAAAGTCCCTATGACCTAAGTTCTGTAATCTTTATCACTTCTGGACTCAGGACCCTATTCTGTAAGGACTACAAATTCTGCCACCTCCCCTCTGGGACCACGTCTTAATTGTGGTCACATCGCAATTTCAGCGTGATTGCAGAAAGTAGGGAAGTCTCCTGCCATCGCAGCCTGGCTGCGACAGCAGGAGGTCCGCCACCATCTTTTTTTCGCAGTGTCGGCGTGTGACATCACGCAGCTGCCCCGATTAAGGACACACATCTGCCGCCGCCTCCGTTTTCCAGACGCCGTCCCCGCAGCGCTCCGTTTCCACCTAGGAAAGGGAGCGTTGCCGTCCCCTCCCGGGGATTGACAGGCAGAGACATTTACTGGATGGGCCCTGCGCATGCGCCCACATCGTCTTTGTCATTTTTGCGATCCAACCTGAATGACCTCCTTAATTCCTTCCTCATTACAGAAAAGGGTGATTGGAATTGGATAGGTTATGAAGCAGGGCTGTTTCTAGCCAATTTGGCTCCCAGTGCGAGATTTAAAAATGCGCCCCCCCCATGACATAAAATAATGTGCCCCCCCACACACCTAGATGGGAAAAAGTGTGCGCAAGGGGGCGTGGCCTCATCTAAATGGGTGTGGCCTCATTTAAATGGGCATGGCCTCGTCTGAAAAGACTACCTCACAATCCAGTTTTTGACCCTGCTCCAACAGATCACGACCACCACAGGAAAAAAAATTCTACCATATTAAGCCCCACACAGTAATGCCCCCTGCACCATATTATGCCACACACCGCAATGCCCTTGATACATTAAATACCCACACTACGGCAGGCAAGAGTCCCCATTTCACACATTACGGCAGGTGTCCCCATTTTAGACATTGAGAGAGAGAGAGAGAGAGAGAATACTTACAGAGGCGATTACCGCTCTTCGGCCCGCCTCACCAGTCGCTCCTCTTCTTAACTTGGATCCCCCTCTGTACTCCGCTCGGGGGGGGAGGGGGGAGTTTCGCGAAGTGACGGGGTTGCGTCGTGACATAACGACGCAACCGCGTCATTCCGTGAAACTCCGCCCCCCGAGCGGGTTACTCAGGGTGAAATAGGAGGGGGAAGCAGGGAGCCACAGTTAGTGCCGCGGCGGGCGCCCAGTGCGGTTGCACTGCTCGCCTGCCCCAAGAAACGGCCCTGTTATGAAGTCAGTATGAATAAAATAAAGTAAAACCTACATAATAGTCTGCATCATTGATACACTGTTACTACACTATTTATAGTTTAACAGCGGTCAAACCCGTGACCAGACTGCAAAGACTTATGGAGGCACATAGTGCAATACCTTCATTAACTTGGTCCTACATAGGACATGTAGGATACGCATGTAACTGATGTAACGCAGAATACTGATGTAACTATTCTGTCTCAAATTTGCTATGCCTCTTTGCTGCCATAGGTGGTCATTCCGAGTTGTTCGCTCGTTGCCGATTTTCGCTATATTGCGATTAGTCACTTACTGCGCATGCGCAAGGTTCGCAGAGCGCATGCGCTTAGTTATTTTACACAAATGTTAGGTATTTTACTCACGTCATAACAAGGAATTTTCATCGTTCTGGTGATCGTACTGTGATTGACAGGAAGTGGGTGTTTCTGGGCGGAAACTGGCCGTTTTCTGGGAGTGTGTGAAAAAACGCTGGCGTTTCTGGGAAAAACGCGGGAGTGTCTGAAGAAACGGGGGAGTGTCTGGGCGAACGCTGGGTGTGTTTGTGACGTCAAACCAGGAACGAAACTGACTGAACTGATCGCAATGGCTGAGTAAGTCTGGAGCTACTCAGAAACTGCTAAGAAATTTCTATTCGCAATTGTGCTAATCTTTCGTTCGCAATTCTGCTAAGCTAAGATACACTCCCAGAGGGCGGCGGCTTAGCGTGTGCAATGCTGCTAAAAGCAGCTAGCGAGCGAACAACTCGGAATGAGGGCCATAGTCGGTATGATGCAAATGTTTGCTATCTGTATGAAAGCATGCCATTATCATTTGCTGCCTTGGCAGGCAGGGACAGCACTGCCATCGAGTTAAACCCTGCAGTTGCACAGGATGCCAATGGTTAGGGGGTGGTTAAACCATTAAATGAGTGAGGGTTGGGTAGGGGAGACCAGCGTGTGTGTCTGCGCTCTCCACAGGTTCTATTCCCACTCTATGGGTGTCGTGGACACCCACAAGTGGAAATAGTCCCTGTGGGTCGGCATTGCATCTGGTGGCATTCAGAGTGTTCGGGATTCCGGCGTCGGCATGCTGACCCCCGGGATCCCGATCTTCGGTAACATAACCGCATCCCATGAGTGAAATACCGTCACTCATCCAGTGTTTTTTAAAACCCCTGTCAGAGATACAGTTACAGGACTGTGACTTTTAGCAATAATGTGTCCACCAAATAAAACACTTTTACTCTACTGATTACCAGGACCAGGGATTGTTGGAGGGACTTTGGGGGTGATTCAGATCCGATCGCTGCTGTGCGGTTTTGCACAGCGGGCGATCCGGTACAAAAAATCCGTTCGTATAGGCGTTCACAAGGTGATTGACAAAAGGAAGCTGTTTGTGGGTGGTAACTGATCGTAGGCCGGCTCAAGCGTATTCTTTTTGGTACGCAAAGATAAATGTTGGCGCCCCTTGATGGGATAAATTGTACAAAGGGACAGCACGCGCCTTCAGCGCGTGTTGCAAAAAGGGGTGTGGCCTCACAAGAAAGGGACGTAGCCACACAATTGTGCCCCCAAGGGTACAGGAGGATTGTGGGTGACTAAGGCAGGGGCGACAGGGAGATAGTGGTGACTGAGGCATGGGGGTCAGGTAGTGTGTGAGTGAGATGGGTTCAGTATGATATCCCGATGGACGGGATGCCGGCGGTCCCTGTGTCCCCACTCACAGAGAGTGTAGCGGGGGGAGGGTCTGTTCACTGGGAGTCCGGGCTGCTGGGTACAGTGAGGGGGAGTACTATCTCCTCGCTGCAGCACCAGCAACTGTACGGTCCTTCTCTTTGCCCATTGTGCACGGCACTGCATGTTGAGGGGGAAAGGGGGATGCGAACCCGGACCCTTTCAAAAATTTTGGATAAAGGTAGAGACTGTCCGCTCCCCCTTCTCCCTCTCAGCGCCTGTTACTTTAAATTAGTGAGGACATGTGCCTTAGAACCCCCAATCCCCGCCACTGGCTCCAAGTCTCCTCTGTACAATGGCACAGCTATGCGATGGTCAGGGGAGCCTGCTAGTGTCCAGGGCGGGTGGCTGGGTGCAGTGTGAGTGACAGAGACTCACTGTCACAGACTGGAGTAGCTCCCTTATTAGTCCGGCGCTCTACGCAGCTGTGTAGCCAGAGTATGTGTCGGCCGGGCCTGGACATGCCTGTTGTAAAGCTGACTACGCACAGTGAAATCTGGATGGTCTTTCAGACTGATCGCCAATTGGCCAGAATTGTAAGCATTTTGAGCACATACTGTATGTCATTGTGGCCAAATTGCATAGATGGACCTTCCAACATGATCCCTTCTAGATATGCTCAGCTCCCTGTCGTCAATGAGAGCAGCAGTAAGAGTATTCTTTTTTGAGCTGGATTGCTGACAACTTCCCATCACAGTCCTAACTATGTGGATTTTGTATATTCTTCCCATACTTGGGTGGGTTTCCTCCCACAATACAAAAATATACTGGTAGGTTAATTGGCTCCCAACAAAATACTATGTTTCCAGCACTACTGATATTACTGAGGGGGTACAGTGTAAACAGATGTGGTATGCTGGCATCAGTACCAATGAGCCTGATGCACTGGCGTTTCTATAGGGGGTGCAGTGTGTGCGGTGCACACGGGCCCCTGGGTCCAGGGGGGCCCACACCGCACACACTGCACCCATTTAATATACTTACCATTCCGGAGTCCCGCGGCGACTGCCCTCTAGTGTGGGCATAAATCAATCTGAAAATGTCCGCCGTGGCCATTTACAAGTGCTTTGCGCAGGGGCACTGGAGATGTCCCCGGGAACAAGGCGCGGGCATCATATTCCCGGAGACCTGCGCATGCGCAGTAGACTCTGGCAGTATGCCAGAGTCTATTTGCTGCTGGAGACTAGAAGGCCCGCGACGGAGGCTTCACGCGGGTCCCCGCCTCTCTTAAAATGCCCTGGCCTGATGTCTGATCTATTTTCAGTATGTGTAAAGCTGGGTACACACTGGCCGATACATCGAGCGTTCCAGCAAACATATATTGTGAGTCTGTTGGTGGTTGTGTACACCCTATATGTCTGTGAATGGCAACATTCACAGACACATCTTGTTGGCCCTGCAGCACAGCCTGATGGCGATATATCTGCAGAAGATCTCTTACATTCTCTACATTTGAGGTCCATGCAATACGCCTCTACCAACCTACTAATCTTCGAGTTGCTGTCAATTACCGTTCACCTGGCATTTCCTCCAAATTCCTCGACAACTTCGCTTCCTAGCTACCTCACTTCCTCTCTTCTGACATTCCCTCCATTATCCTAGGTGATTTCAACATCCCTATCGATAACCCCACAAAACCACCTGCCTCTAAACTCCTTAACCTCACCTCTTCACTTGGTCTCTCCCAGTGGACCACCTCACCCTCCCATGTGAACGGGAGCTCACTGGATTTGGTTTTCACTCACCGCTGTGATATTTCTGATTTCTCCAATTCCCCTTTTCCCCTCTCTGACCACCACTTGCTCTCATTCAACTTATCTATCTCTGCTCCCCCATCTCTCCCTCCTAATGCTACCATCACTAAGCGTAACATTGAGGCTATTGACACCTCATCCCTATCCTCCCTGTTTGACTCACTTCTCTCTCTCCTCTTCTCTCTCTCACATGCCCTGAACAAGCCACATCCCTATACAATGCATCTCTTACTTCAGCCCTTGACTCTGTTGCTCCGCCAACCACTATTCACCCTCGCAGATCAACACCTCAACCCTGGCACACCAAATGCACCAGATATCTACAAAAATGTTCACGTACTGCCGAGCGACAGTGGAGGAAATGACGCTCTAAAGCAGACTTTCTCCATTTCAAATTCATGCTCTCATCCTTCAGTGCTGCCCGTTCCCTCGCTAAACAATCATACTTCAAAATCCTCATCTCTACCCAGTCTTCCAACCTCCGGCGCCTCTTTGCCACTGTTAACTCCCTCCTCTGCCCACCACCACCTCCTCTCCCTTCCTCATTATCTGCTCTTGACTTTGCCACTTATTTCACATCCAAGATTGACTCCATACGTCAGGACATCACATCCCACCGGACCAGCAACCAGCCACCACCCATCCTTTGCCACCCCTCCCATTCCCTCTTGCCAACTCTGACATCTTTCTCCCATGTATCTGGCGAGGAAGTCATGGCCCTCATACATTCCTCCCTCCCACAACCTCCCCACTCGACCCTATCCCCTCCCACCTCCTCCGCTACCTCTCTCCTTCTGCCTGTTCCCATCTTGCCCACCTTCTCAATCTCTCCCTCTCATCAAGCACTATCCCCTCTGCCTTCAGGCATGCTCTTGTCTCCCCTATTCTTAAAATACCTACCCTTGATCCTAACACTCTCTCCAACTATTGACCCATTTCTCTCCTCCCCTTTGCCTCCAAACTTCTTGAGCGTATTGTCTATAATCGCCTCACTGCCTTTCTTTCCTCTCACTCACTGCTTGACCCATTCCAGTCTGGTTTCCGCTCTCTCCACTCCACTGAAACTGCCCTCACAAAAGTCTGCAATGACCTCCATGCAGCCAAATCTAAGGGCCACTACTCTCTGCTTATTCTTCTTGACCTCTCTGCTGCTTTCGACACTGTGGACCACCCTCTCCTTCTGCAAATCCTTCACTCTCTTGGTCTACGCGATACTGCCCTCTCCTGGCTGTCCTCCTACCTCTCTGATCGTTCCTTCTCTGTCTCCTCTCATGACGCTACCTCGCCCCCACTTCCACTAACTGTTGGTGTCCCCCAAGGTTCTGTTCTTGGTCCTCTCCTTTTCTCTCTCTATACGTCCTCTTTAGGTGAACTCATTAGTTCTTTTAACTTCCAGTATCACCTCTATGCTGATGACACTCAAATCTACCTCTCCTCCCCTGATCTCTCCTCACTCGTACCTCTAACAGTCTTTCTGCTATCTCTTCCTGGATGTCCCAGCGCTTTCTTAAATTCAACATGTCTAAGACTGAGCTGATCATCTTCCCACCCTCCCGCACAACCTCACCTCCCACAATCTCATTATCCATTGATGGCACGACTATCTCCTCTAGCCCCAAGTACACTGTCTTGGTGTAATCCTTGACTCTTCCCTCTCCTTCAAACCACACATTCAGCACCTCTCACAAACCTGTAATTTTCATCTCAAAAACATTTCCAGGATCAGACCTTTTCTCACACAGGATGCCACTAAGATCATTTCTCTATCGTCCTAAGTGGATGCTGGGGTTCCTGAAAGGACCATGGGGAATAGCGGCTCCGCAGGAGACAGGGCACAAAAAAGTAAAGCTTTACTAGGTCAGGTGGTGTGCACTGGCTCCTCCCCCTATGACCCTCCTCCAGACTCCAGTTAGATTTTGTGCCCGAACGAGAAGGGTGCAATCTAGGTGGCTCTCCTAAAGAGCTGCTTAGAGAAAGTTTAGTTTAGGTTTTTTTTCTTTACAGTGAGTCCTGCTGGCAACAGGATCACTGCAACGTGGGACTTAGGGGGAAAGTAGTAAACTCACCTGCATGCAGAGTGGATTTGCTGCTTGGCTACTGGACACCATTAGCTCCAGAGGGATCGAACACAGGCCCAGCCGTGGAGTCCGGTCCCGGAGCCGCGCCGCCGACCCCCTTGCAGATGCTGAAGCGTGAAGAGGTCCGGAAACCGGCGGCTGAAGACTCCTCAGTCTTCATAAGGTAGCGCACAGCACTGCAGCTGTGCGCCATTTTCCTCTCAGCACACTTCACTGGGCAGTCACTGAGGGTGCAGAGCGCTGGGGGGGGGCGCTCTGAGAGGCAAATATAAACCTTATACAAGGCTAAAAATACCTCACATATAGCCCATAGGGGCTATATGGAGATATTTAACCCCTGCCTGACTGGAAAAATAGCGGGAGAAGAACCCGCCGAAAAAGGGGCGGGGCCTATCTCCTCAGCACACGGCGCCATTTTCTGTCACAGCTCCGCTGGTCAGAACGGCTCCCAGGTCTCTCCCCTGCACTGCACTACAGAAACAGGGTAAAACAGAGAGGGGGGGCACATTAATGGCTATATATATATATATTAAAGCAGCTATAAGGGAGCACTTAATATAAGGATATCCCTTGTATATATAGCGCTTTGTGGTTTGTGCTGGCAGACTCTCCCTCTGTCTCCCCAAAAGGGCTAGTGGGTCCTGTCTTCATTAGAGCATTCCCTGTGAGTTTGCGGTGTGTGTCGGTACGTGGTGTCGACATGTATGAGGACGATATTGGTGTGGAGGCGGAGCAATTGCCAAATATGCAGATGTCACCCCCCAGGGGGTCGACACCAGAATGGATGCCTTTATTTGTGGAATTACGTGATGGTTTATCTTCCCTTAAACAGTCAGTTGAGGACATGAGGCGGCCGGACAATCAATTAATGCCTGTCCAGGCGCCTCAAACACCGTCAGGGGCTGTAAAACGCCCTTTGCCTCAGTCGGTCGACACAGACCCAGACACGGGCACTGATTCCAGTGACGACGGTAGAAATTCAAACGTATTTTCCAGTAGGGCCACACGTTATATGATTTTGGCAATGAAGGAGACGTTACATTTAGCTGATACTACAGATACCGTAAAACAGGGTATTATGTATGGTGTGAAAAAACTACAAACAGTTTTTCCTGAATCAGAAAAATTAAATGACGTGTGTGATGAAGCGTGGGTTGCTCCTGATAAAAAGTTGATAATTTCAAAAAAGTTATTGGCATTATACCCTTTCCCGCCAGAGGTTAGGGCGCGCTGGGAAACACCCCCTAAGGTGGACAAGGCGCTCACACGCTTATCCAAACAAGTGGCGTTACCCTCTCCTGAGACGGCCGCACTTAAGGATCCATCAGATAGAAAGATGGAAGTTATTCAAAAGAATATATACACACATGCAGGTGTTATACTACGACCAGCTATAGCAACTGCCTGGATGTGCAGTGCTGGAGTAGTTTGGTCAGAATCCCTGATTGAAAATATTGATACCCTAGATAGGGACAATGTTTTACTGTCGTTAGAACAAATAAAGGATGCATTTATCTATATGCGTGATGCACAGAGGGATATTTGCACACTGGCATCTCGGGTGAGTGCTATGTCCATTTCAGCCAGAAGAGCCTTATGGACACGACAGTGGACAGGCGATGCGGATTCAAAACGTCACATGGAGGTTTTGCCGTATAAAGGGGAGGAGTTATTTGGAGTTGGTCTATCAGACTTGGTGGCCACGGCTACTGCCGGGAAATCCACTTTTTTACCTCAAGTCACTCCCCAACAGAGAAAGGCACCGACCTTTCAACCGCAGCCTTTTCGCTCCTACAAAAATAAGAGAGCAAAGGGCTTGTCGTACCTGCCACGAGGCAGAGGAAGAGGGAAGAGACACCAACAAGCAGCTCCTTCCCAGGAACAGAAGCCCTCCCCGGCTCCTGCAAAAACCTCAGCATGACGCTGGGGCCTCTCAAGCGGACTCGGGGACAGTGGGGGGCCGTCTCAAAAATTACAGCGCGCAGTGGGCTCACTCGCAGGTAGACCCCTGGATCCTGCAGATAATATCTCAGGGGTACAGGTTGGAATTAGAGACGGATCCTCCTCATCGTTTCCTGAAGTCTGCCTTACCAACCGTCTCTTCCGAAAGGGAGAGGGTGTTGGAAGCCATTCACAAGCTGTACGCTCAGCAGGTGATAGTCAAAGTACCCCTATTACAACAAGGAAAGGGGTATTATTCCACTCTATTTGTGGTACCGAAGCCGGATGGCTCGGTAAGGCCTATTCTAAATCTGAAGTCCTTGAACCTCTACATAAAAAAGTTCAAGTTCAAGATGGAGTCACTCAGAGCAGTGATAGCGAACCTGGAAGAAGGGGACTTTATGGTATCCTTGGACATCAAGGATGCGTATCTACACGTTCCGATTTACCCCGCACACCAGGGGTACCTCAGGTTCATTGTTCAAAACTGTCACTATCAGTTTCAGACGCTGCCGTTCGGATTGTCCACGGCGCCTCGGGTCTTTACCAAGGTAATGGCCGAGATGATGATTCTTCTTCGAAGAAAAGGCGTATTAGTTATCCCATACTTGGACGATCTCCTAATAAGGGCAAGGTCCAGAGAACAGCTGGAGACAGCTTTAGCACTATCTCAAGAGGTGCTAAGACAACACGGGTGGATTCTGAATATTCCAAAATCCCATTTAATCCCGACAACTCGTCTGCTGTTCCTAGGAATGATTCTGGACACGGTTCAGAAAAAGGTTTTCCTTCCAGAGGAAAAAGCCAAGGAGTTATCCGATCTGGTCAGGAACCTCCTAAAACCAGGAAAAGTGTCAGTACATCAATGCACAAGAGTCCTGGGAAAAATGGTGGCTTCTTACGAAGCAATTCCATTCGGCAGATTCCATGCAAGAATATTCCAAAGGGATCTGTTGGACAAATGGTCAGGGTCGCATCTGCAGATGCACCTGCGAATAACCCTGTCACCAAAGACAAGGGTGTCACTTCTGTGGTGGTTGCAGAAGGCTCACCTATTAGAAGGCCGCAGATTCGGCATTCAGGATTGGATCCTGGTGACCACGGACGCCAGCCTGAGAGGCTGGGGAGCAGTCACACAAGGAAGAAACTTCCAGGGAGTATGGACGAGTCTGGAAAAGTCTCTTCACATAAACATTCTGGAACTAAGAGCAATCTACAATGCTCTAAGCCAGGCGGAACTTCTCCTGCAAGGAAAGCCGGTGTTGATTCAGTCGGACAACATCACGGCGGTCGCCCATGTAAACAGGCAGGGCGGCACAAGAAGCAGGAGTGCAATGGCAGAAGCTGCCAAGATTCTTCGCTGGGCGGAGAATCACGTGATAGCACTGTCAGCAGTGTTCATCCCGGGCGTGGACAACTGGGAAGCAGACTTCCTCAGCAGACACGATCTTCATCCGGGAGAGTGGGGTCTACATCCAGAAGTCTTCAACATGTTAATAGACCGTTGGGAAAGACCAATTGTAGACATGATGGCGTCTCGCCTCAACAAGAAACTGGACAAATATTGCGCCAGGTCAAGAGATCCACAGGCAATAGCTGTGGACGCACTGGTAACTCCTTGGGTGTACCAGTCAGTGTATGTGTTTCCTCCTCTGCCGCTCATACCAAAGGTATTGAAGATCATACGGCAAAGAAGAGTAAGAACAATACTAGTGGTTCCGGATTGGCCGAGAAGGACTTGGTATCCGGAACTTCAAGAGATGCTCACGGACGAACCGTGGCCTCTACCTCTGAGAAGGGACCTGCTACAGCAGGGTCCCTGTCTTTTTCAAGACTTACCGCGGCTGCGTTTGACGGCATGGCGGTTGAACGCCAGATCCTAAAAGGGAAAGGCATTCCAGAAGAAGTCATTCCTACCTTGATTAAGGCACGGAAGGAAGTCACCGTGAAACATTATCACCGCATTTGGCGAAAATATGTAGCGTGGTGCGAGGATCGGAGGGTTCCGACGGAGGAATTCCAACTGGGTCGTTTCCTACATTTCCTGCAATCAGGATTATCTATGGGTCTCAAATTGGGATCCATTAAGGTTCAAATTTCGGCCCTGTCAATATTCTTCCAAAAAGAATTGGCCTCTGTCCCTGAGGTCCAGACTTTTGTCAAGGGAGTACTGCATATACAGCCTCCTGTGGTGCCTCCGGTGGCACCGTGGGATCTAAATGTAGTTTTAGATTTCCTCAAATCCCATTGGTTTGAACCATTGAAAAAGGTGGATTTGAAATATCTCACATTGAAAGTGACTATGTTACTAGCCCTGGCCTCTGCCAGGAGAGTATCTGAATTGGCGGCTTTATCTTATAAAAGTCCTTATCTAATCTTCCATTCGGATAGGGCAGAACTGCGGACTCGTCCGCATTTTCTCCCTAAAGTGGTATCAGCATTTCATCTGAACCAACCTATTGTGGTGCCTGCGGCCACTAGCGACTTGGAGGACTCCAAGTTGTTGGACGTTGTCAGAGCCTTAAAAATATACATTGCAAGGACGGCTGGAGTCAGAAAATCTGACTCGCTGTTTATATTGTATGCACCCAACAAGTTGGGCGCACCTGCTTCTAAGCAGTCGATTGCTCGTTGGATTTGTAACACAATTCAACTTGCACATTCTGTGGCAGGCCTGCCACAGCCTAAAACTGTAAAAGCCCACTCCACAAGGAAGGTGGGCTCATCTTGGGCGGCTGCCCGAGGGGTCTCGGCATTACAACTCTGCCGAGCAGCTACGTGGTCGGGGGAGAACACGTTTGTAAAATTTTACAAATTTGATACCCTGGCAAAGGAGGACCTGGAGTTCTCTCATTCGGTGCTGCAGAGTCATCCGCACTCTCCCGCCCGTTTGGGAGCTTTGGTATAATCCCCATGGTCCTTTCAGGAACCCCAGCATCCACTTAGGACGATAGAGAAAATAAGAATTTACTTACCGATAATTCTATTTCTCGGAGTCCGTAGTGGATGCTGGGCGCCCATCCCAAGTGCGGATTATCTGCAATACTTGTACATAGTTATTGTTAACTAATTCGGGTTATTGTTAAGGAGCCATCTTTAAGAGGCCCTTTCTGTTGTCATACTGTTAACTGGGTTTAGATCACAAGTTGTACGGTGTGATTGGTGTGGCTGGTATGAGTCTTACCCGGGATTCAAAATGCCTCCCTTATTGTGTATGCTCGTCCGGGCACAGTACCTAACTGGAGTCTGGAGGAGGGTCATAGGGGGAGGAGCCAGTGCACACCACCTGACCTAGTAAAGCTTTACTTTTTTGTGCCCTGTCTCCTGCGGAGCCGCTATTCCCCATGGTCCTTTCAGGAACCCCAGCATCCACTACGGACTCCGAGAAATAGAATTATCGGTAAGTAAATTCTTATTTATTCACTCACTGATTATTTCCAGACTGGACTACTGTAGTCTCCTCCTAACTGGCCTCCCTGACAATTACCTCTCTCCACTCCAATCTATCCTCAATGCTGCTGCCCGGCTTATCTTCCTCACCAAACGCACTACGTCCACCTCTTTCTCCTACAAGACCTTCACTGGCTTCCCTTCCCTTTCAGAATCCAATTCAAACTTCTCACACTCACTTACAGAGCACTCACCCACTCCTCTCCCATTTACATCTCTGACCTTATCTCCCTTTACTCTCCCACCCGTCCTCTTCGCTCTGCTAATGCACGCCGACTCTCCTGTCTTCTGATTACTTCCTCCCACTCCTATCTCCAAGATTTTTCACGTGCTGCTCCCTTCCTCTGGAATTCTTTACCTCTCCCCCTCAGACTCTCCACCTCTCTACAAAACTTCAAACGGGCTCTTAAGACCCATTTCTTTACCAAACCCAGCCAAATCTCATCCTAACCCTCAATCCATGCTCTCTATGTACCCCATCTGTGTCACCCCTGTCTGTCTACCCCTCCCCTTAGAATGTAAGCTCTCACGAGTAGGGCCCTCTTCCCTCATGTGCTTATCCTTTTCTTACTTTAATAATCCTCAACTGCCCAAATCATGCAGTTTTTTGGCCACCTGGAACTTATCTCTGTCATTTACTGGTGTAGTTATGCTTAGTTACCCTGTACTTGTCCTATATTGTCTACAACTGTAAGTCACTGTTTTCCTGTTTTGATTATGTGCATATGTACTCTGTAATTGGGCGCTGCGGAACCCTTGTGGCGCCATATAAATAAAGGATAATAATAATAATAATATATATTGGTATATCTGACTGTGTGTATTGGCGGACTTGCTGCAGGGACAACCAGTGACTGGCATCTCAACTGGGTAGGCACATTTAACTACTTGCCTGGCATAGTTGCATCAGATGCGACCATGCCTGCAAGTGCTTTATCTGACCTATTCGCACAGGATGCGACCAGTCAGATAGACAGCAAACTTCCCTCCACTGCTGCTGTCAGGGGGACCGGAAGATCCCGCAGCCTCCCTGCACTCTCCCCTACTGATTGCAGCGGCTGCTGACAATAGCAGCCGCTGGGGAGTGTAAATTAACCCCTTCCCCAAGCCCCCCCACCCCCCGTGTACCTGGAGGCTGTCCCAGCTTTCAAAATGAAGCTGCGATGGTCGCGATGTTTCTGATGTTCGCGATGTTTCCGATCGATGTTTCAATGTTTGAAAAAAATGATTTATTTATTTATTTTTTAACTAAAATCATTATGGATAGGGTTAAATTCATGTTCTTCACCTAATTCACTCATAAAAAACCCCGACAATTTTGGAGCGTTTTTTTGGGAAAGAATCATCAGTTAAGTGGTTAATGCCCATCCAGTTGTGACATCAGGCAGAGCACATTGGATAGACGATTAGTACTTACCAATCGTCAGATAGGTAGGCGGATCGGCCAGGTGTGTACCCAGAATAAGTCATTGTGAACATGTGAATGAGCCCACTTTGTACAAATAAAATATAAGCTTCACAACACATCTAATAAGTGCTATTTTACCGTGGTCCCAAGTCTCAAGTATGGAGTGTCATGTTACCTGTTGTTCAGAATACATTCCTCACAGATTCTAAGGGAAGAAATATGAGCCTACCATTGGGTTCATTCATATCTGCTGTGCTTAAAGAAAGAAACACACTGAGCATTCCATCCACATTTCCCAAATGATTTAGCATACTTGTGTTCACAATAGCAGCAATTTGTAAATGCCTGATGATGACTGCACTGTCCATTAAAACAATTGTAGTATTCACATGTTAGATTGTAATGCTAGAAGTATTGCTACTGTTTAGAGGGGGTTATTCAGGATTGTTAGCAAACAAAAAACCCAAGTAACTGTGCAAGGGCCAGAGGCGTAACTTGGGCAGGGCGAGCAGGACACGTGCCCTGGGCGCCGTGACGGGCACAGCTAAGGGGGGCGCCCGCACCGCCGTCCAGGGCATTGCTCCCGCCCACGCACCCACAGCCGCCACCGCCTGACCGCCCGCAGCCGTTGCCCGCAGCTGCCGCCACTGCCAGCGCACCTGTACGCTGCCGAGCAAGAACCGCTGTGGTGCTCGGCAGCGTTACTGCTGCTGCCGGGAGCGTGACCGCGATGCCAGCGTCACGCTCCCCAACTTCCACCTGCCGCTGAGTGCTGAGGAGGGACAGCCTGCTGTTGCGGGGACGGGGCGACGGGCCTGCTGTTGCCGGCGGCACCCACAGACGATGGCGGAGGAGAGGCCACTGCCGGGTGTGAGGAGGACAGCGATGAGGCGGAGGAGGCAGAAGACGCTGCAGAGGTCCCGGTGCGGCCGGTGATGGAGGCCCCTGGGGAGTCGGAGGAGGATGAAGGGAAAGAGGCCGAACTTCTGCCTGCCGCTGAGAGGTGAGGAGGGAGAAGGGGGGGTAACACTAGACAGCGACACACAAAGAGACTACCCCCCTCTCCCCCTCTTCTATGCCTCTCTATGTTTATATTATTATAGTATACCCCTCTCCCCCATTCTATGCCTCCCTTTGTTTATAGTATACCCCCCCCCCTTCCCCTATGCCTAAGAGAGGCATAGAATAGGGGTAGAGGGGTATACTATAATACTATAAACAAAGAGAGGCATGGAATAGGGGTAGAGGGGGGGTTTACTATACACAAAGAGGCATAGAATAGGGGGGTATACTATACACGAAGAGAGGCATAGAATGGGGGGAGGTACACAGAAAGAGAGACATAGAATAGGGGGGGGGGGGGGGTATACACAGAGCAGAGGCAAGTCGCCCCCGCTACTATTGTTGTAGTAAAACTGTATTTCTCTAACGTCCTAGTGGATGCTGGGGACTCCGTAAGGACCATGGGGGATAGACGGGCTCCGCAGGAGACAGGGCACTTTAAGAAAGAATTTGGATACTGGTGTGCTCTGGCTCCTCCCTCTATGTCCCTCCTCCAGACCTCAGTTTGAATCTGTGCCCGGACGAGCTGGGTGCTACTTAGTGAGCTCTCCTGAGCTTGCTGTAAGAAAGTATTTTGTTAGGTTTTTTATTTTCAGGGAGATCTGCTGGCAACAGACTCCCTGCATCGTGGGACTGAGGGGAGAGAAGCAGCCCTACTCACTGAAGATAGGTCCTGCTTCTTAGGCTACTGGACACCATTAGCTCCAGAGGGATCGTACACAGGATCGCACCCTTGGTCGTCCGATCCCGGAGCCGCGCCGCCGTCCCCCTCGCAGAGCCAGAAGACAGAAGCCGGCAGACAGAAGCAAGAAGACTTCGAAATCGGCGGCAGAAGACTCCAGTCTTCATATGAGGTAGCGCACAGCACTGCAGCTGTGCGCCATTGCTCCCACACTAAACCCACATACTCCGGTCACTGTAGGGTGCAGGGCGCATGGGGGAGGGGGGGGGCGCCCTGGGCAGCAATTACTTTGGCAAAAGTTTGCATAATATACAGATTGGCACTGTATATATGTATGAGCCCCCGCCAAAATTGTACATGAAAGCGGGACAGAAGCCCGCCGTCGAGGGGGCGGGGCTTCTTCCTCAGCACTCACCAGCGCCATGTTTTTTCTCCACAGCACCGCTGAGAGGAAGCTCCCCAGTCTCTCCCCTGCAGTTACACGGTAGAAGAGGGTAAAAAGAGAGGGGGGGCACATAATTAGGCGCAAAAATCAATATAAACAGCAGCTACTGGGTTAACATTAAGTTACTGTGTTATTCCTGGGTTAATAGCGCTGGGGTGTGTGCTGGCATACTCTCTCTCTGTCTCTCCAAAGGGCCGTACGGGGGAATTGTCTTCAGATGAGCATTCCCTGAGTGTGTGGTGTGTCGGTACGTGTGTGTCGACATGTCTGAGGTAAAAGGCTCCCCTAAGGAGGAGATGGAGCAAATATGTGTGTGAGAGGGTGTCTCCGTCGACAACGCAGACACCTGTTTGGATATGTGTAATTAAGTGCTAAGGTGAATTTATTGCACAAAAGATTAGAGAACAGACAGGGAATCTACCCATGTCTGTCCCTATGTCGCAGAGACCTTCAGAGTCTCACAATGCTCACTATCCAAAATAATAAACACTGATATCGACACAGAGTTTGACTCCAGTGTCGACTACGATAATGCAAAGTTACAGCCAAAATGGCAGAAAAGTATTCAATATATGATTATTGTAATAAAAGATGATTTGCATATCACTGATGACTCATCTGTCCCTGACACAATGCATGTTTAAGGGGAAGAAAGCTGAGGTAAATTTCCCTCCTCTCATGAAGAAAAAGAGCGGGAATCTCCAGACAAGAGACTGCCGTTTCCCACAAAGAATTCTCAGGCAGTATCCTTTCCCCACTAGGGCCAGGATATGATGGGAATCTTCCCCTAGGGTGTCACGTTTGCCCAAAAGGTAGCCCTGACGTAACAGCTATTCTCAGGGATCCTGCAGATAGCGTGCACATTCTGGTACACTACTCAGACCGGCGATTGTGTCGGCATGGGTTTATAGCGCTGTGGCAGCGTGGACAGGTACCTTATCAGCAGAGATTGAGACCCTAGTATGTATATAGATATATATATGTATATATAGAGATATATATATATTAAAGATGCTGTCTTAAGAGATATGTATATATAAACATGCCCAAAGAGACATGAGTATACTGGGTCCTAGAGTCAAAGCTATGTCGATTTCTGCTTGACATGTCCTGTAGAATATGCAATGGACAGATGATGCCGACTTAAGAGGCATATGGAAGGCTGAGGATTGTGTGGAGAAGGGTTCTCGGACCTGGTCTCCACAGCTATAGCTGGTAATTCTGATATTTTGCCTTATATTCCTGCACAGCCTAGGAAAGCACGACATTATCAAATGCAGCCTTTCGAATAAAGAAACAAGAAAGTCCGAGGTGCGTCCTTTCTTGCTAGAGGCGGAGGCAGAGGAAAGAAACTGCACAACACAGCTAGTTCCCAGGAACAGAAGTCCTCCCCGGCCTCTACAAAAATCCACCGCATGTCGCTGGGGCTCCACAGGCGGAGCTAGGCCCGGTGGGGGCACGCCTTCGTAAGTTCAGCCACAAGTGGGTTCACTCCCTGTTAGATCCCTGGGCAATAGATATTGTGTCTCAGGGATACAAGCTGGACTTTGAGAAGATGCCCTCTCACAGACGGCCCTGCCGGCTTCCCCCCACGAGAGGGAAACAGTGTAAACTGCAATTCACAATTGTATCTTCAACAGGTGGTGGTAAAGGTTCCCCTCCTTCAACGAGGGGGTTATTATTCGACCATGTTGTAGTCCCGAAACCAGACGGTTCGGTCAGACCCATATTGAATTTAAAATCCCTGAACATATACCTGAAAAGGTTCAAGTTCAAGATGGAATCGCTAAGAGCGGTCATTGCAAGCCTGAAAGGGGGAGATTTTATGGTGACTCGGGACATAAAGGATGCATACCTTCATGTCCCCATTTATCCACCTCATCAGGCGTACCTCAGAATTGCGGTACGGGATTGTCATTACCAATTTCAGACGTTGCCGTTTGGTCTCTCCACGGCCTTGAGACTATTCACCAAGGTAATGGCGGAAATGATGGTGCTCCTGCGGAAGCAAGGTGTCACTATTATCACGTACTTGGACGATCTCCTCATAAAAGCGAGATCAAGAGAGCAGTTGCTGAACAGCGTATCACTTTCTCTGGAAGTGTAACGGCAACACGGCTGGATTCTATATATTCCAAAGTCGCAGTTGGTTCCTACAGCTCATCTGCCTCTCCTAGGCATGATCCTAGACACAGACCAGAAAAGGGTTTATCTCCCGATAGAGAGAGCTCAGGAGCTCGTGACACTGGTCAGGAATCTATTAAAACCAAAACAGGTGTCAGTGCATCACTGCACTCGAGTCCTGGGAAGGAGGGTGGCATCATACGAGGCCATTCCCTTCGGCAGGTTCCATGCGAGGACCTTCCAATGGGACTTACTGGACAAGTGGTCCGGATCACATCTTCAGATTAATCACCCTATCCCCCAGGGCCAGGGTGTCTCTCCTGTGGTGGCTGCAGAGTGCTCACCTTCTCGAAGGTCGCAGATTCGGCATTCAGGACTGGGTCCTGGTGACCACGGATGCAAGCCTCCGAGGGTAGGGGGCAGTCACACAGGGAAGAAATTTCCAAGGGCTGTGGTCAAGGCAGGAGACTTGCCTTCACATCAATATCCTGGAACTAAGGGCCATATACAACGCCCTAAGTCAAGCGGAGACCCTGCTTCGCGACAAACCGGTTCTGATTCAGTCAGACAATATCACCGCAGTGGCTCATGTAAACCGCCATGGCGGCACAAGGAGCAGGGTGGCGATGGTAGAAGCCACCAGAATTCTTCGCTGGGCGGAGAATCACGTAAGCGCACTGTCAGCAGTGTTCATTCCGGGAGTGGACAACTGGGAAGCAGACTTCCTCAGTAGGCACGACCTCCACCCGGGAGAGTGGGGACTTCATCAAGAAGTCTTCATGCAGATTGCAGATCGGTGGGAACTGCCACAGGTGGACATGATGGCATCCCGCCTCAACAAAAAGCTGCAGAGATATTGCGCCAGGTCAAGAGACCCTCAGGCGATAACTGTGGACGCACTGGTGACACCGTGGGTGTTCCCGTTGGTCTATGTATTTCCTCCTCTTCCTCTCATACCCAAGGTGCTGAGAATCATAAGGAAAAGAGGAGTGAGAACAATACTATTTGTTCCGGATTGGCCAAGAAGGACTTGGTATCCAGATCTGCAAGAAATGCTCACAGAGGACCCGTGGCCTCTGCCTCTAAGACAGGACTTGTGCAACAGGGGCCCTGTCTGTTCCTAGACTTACCGCGGCTGCGTTTGATGGCATGGCGGTTGAACGCCGGATCCTAGCAGAAAAAGGCATTCCGGATGAGGTCATTCCTACGCTGATAGAGGCTAGGAAGGTTGTGACGGCTCAACATTATCACCGTATATGGCGAAAATATGTTGCTTGGTGTGAGGCCAGGAATGCCCCTACGGAGGAATTCCAGCTGGGCCGTTTTCCTTCACTTCCTACAGTCGGGAGTGACTTTGGGCCTGAAATTGGGTTCCATTAAGGTCCAGATTTCGGTCCTATCCATTTTCTTTAAAAAAGAACTGGCTTCTCTTCCTGAAGTTCAGACGTTGTAAAGGGAGTGCTGCATATTTAGCCCCCTATTGTGCCTCCAGTGGCACCTTGGGATCTTAACGTGGTGTTGAGTTTCTTGAAGTCACACTGGTTTGAGCCACTCAAAACCGTGGAGTTAAAATTTCTCACGTGGAAGGTGGTCATGCTATTAGCCTTGGCTTCAGCTAGGCGTGTGTCAGAATTAGCGGCTTTGTCACATAAAAGCCCCTATCTGGTTTTCCATATGGACAGGGCAGAATTGCGGACCCGTCCACAATTTCTGCCAAAAGTGGTGTCATCTTTTCATATGAACCAACCTATTGTGGTGCCTGTGGCTACTCGTGACTTGGAGGATTCCGAGTTGCTGGATGTGGTCAGGGCTTTGAAGGTTTATGTAGCCAGAACGGCTAGAGTCAGGAAAACTGAGTCGCTGTTTATACTGTATGCATCCAACAAGCTGGGTGCTCCTGCTTCAAAGCAAACTATTGCTCGCTGGATCTGTAACACGATTCAGCAGGCTCATTCTGCGGCTGGTTTGCCGCTTCCAAAATCAGTAAAAGCCCACTCCACAAGGAAGGTGGGCTCTTCTTTGGCGGCTGCCCGAGGGGTCTCGGCATTACAGCTTTGCCGAGCAGCTACTTGGTCAGGTTCAAACTCACTTGCAAAGTTTTACAAGTTTGATACCCTGGCTGAGGAGGACCTTGTGTTTGCTCATTCGGTGCTGCAGAGTCATCCGCACTCTCCCGCCTGTTTGGGAGCTTTGGTATAATCCCCATGGTCCTTACGGAGTCCCCAGCATCCACTAGGACGTTAGAGAAAATAAGATTTTACTTACCGGTAAATCTATTTCTCGTAGTCCGTAGTGGATGCTGGGCGCCCGTCCCAAGTGCGGACTTCTTCTGCAATACTTGTATATAGTTTTCTCTGACGTCGTAGTGGATGCTGGGGACTCCGTAAGGACCATGGGGAATAGCGGCTCCGCAGGAGACTGGGCACAAAAGTAAAGCTTTAGAACTACCTGGTGTGCACTGGCTCCTCCCCCTATGACCCTCCTCCAAGCCTCAGTTAGATTTTTGTGCCCGAACGAGAAGGGTGCACACTAGGTGGCTCTCCTGAGCTGCTTAGTGAAAAGTTTAGTTTTAGTTTTTTTATGTTCAGTGAGACCTGCTGGCAACAGGCTCACTGCATCGAGGGACTAAGGGGAGAAGAAGCGAACTCACCTGCGTGCAGAGTGGATTGGGCTTCTTAGGCTACTGGACATTAGCTCCAGAGGGACCGATCACAGGCCCAGCCATGGATAGGTCCCAGAGCCGCGCCGCCGGCCCCCTTACAGAGCCAGAAGACAGAAGAGGTCCGGAAAATCGGCGGCAGAAGACGTCCTGTCTTCAACAAGGTAGCGCACAGCACTGCAGCTGTGCGCCATTGCTCTCAGCACACTTCACACTCCGGTCACTGAGGGTGCAGGGCGCTGGGGGGGGGCGCCCTGAGACGCAATAAAAACACCTTGGATGGCAAAAAAATGCATCACATATAGCTCCTGGGCTATATGGATGAATTTAACCCCTGCCAGAATACACAGAAAAACGGGAGATAAGGCCGCCGAGAAGGGGGCGGAGCCTATCTCCTCAGCACACTGGCGCCATTTTCCCTCACAGCTCCGTTGGAGGGAAGCTCCCTGGCTCTCCCCTGCAGTCACTACACTACAGAAAGGGTTAAAAAAGAGAGGGGGGCACTAATTACGCGCAGTATTAAAAATACAGCAGCTATAAGGGGAAAAACACTTATATAAGGTTATCCCTGTATATATATAGCGCTCTGGTGTGTGCTGGCAAACTCTCCCTCTGTCTCCCCAAAGGGCTAGTGAGGTCCTGTCCTCTATCAGAGCATTCCCTGTGTGTGTGCTGTGTGTCGGTACGTTTGTGTCGACATGTATGAGGAGAAAAATGATGTGGAGACGGAGCAGATTGCCTGTAATAGTGATGTCACCCCCTAGGGGGTCGACACCTGAGTGGATGAACTGTTGGAAGGAATTACGTGACAGTGTCAGCTCTGTATAAAAGACAGTGGTTGACATGAGACAGCCGGCTACTCAGCTTGTGCCTGTCCAGACGTCTCATAGGCCGTCAGGGGCTCTAAAGCGCCCGTTACCTCAGATGGCAGATATAGACGCCGACACGGATACTGACTCCAGTGTCGACGGTGAAGAGACAAATGTGACTTCCAGTAGGGCCACACGTTACATGATTGAGGCAATGAAAAATGTTTTACACATTTCTGATAATACGAGTACCACCAAAAAGGGGTATTATGTTCGGTGAGGAAAAACTACCTGTAGTTTTCCTGAATCTGAGAAATTAAATGAGGTGTGGGTTTCCCCCGATAACAACTGATAATTTCTAAAATGTTATTGGCATTATATCCTTTCCCGCCAGAGGTTAGGGTGCGTTGGGAAACACCCCCTAGGGTGGATAAAGCGCTCACACGCTTGTAAGAACAAGGGCTCTACCCTCTCCTGAGATGGCCGCCCTTAAGGATCCTGCTGATAGAAAGCAGGAGGGTATCCTAAAATGTATTTACACACATACTGGTGTTATACTGCGACCAGCAATCGCCTCAGCCTGGATGTGCAGTGCTGGTTTGGCGTGGTCGGATTCCCTGACTGAAAATATTGATACCCTAGATAGGGACAATATATTATTGCCTATAGAGCATTTAAAAGATGCATTTCTATATATGCGTGATGCACAGCGGAATATTTGCCGACTGGCATCAAGTCTAAGTGCGTTGTCCATTTCTGCCAGTAGAGGGTTATGGACACGACAGTGGTCAGGTGATGCGGATTCCAAACGGCATTTGGAAGAAGGGGATGAGTTATTTGGGGTCGGTCTTTCAGACCTGGTGGCCACGGCAACAGCTGGGAAATCCACGTTTGTACCCCAGGTCGCCTCTCAACATAAGAAGACGCCGTATTATCAGGCGCAGTCCTTTCGTGGGCAAGCGGGCAAAAGGTTCCTCATTTCTGCCCCGTGACAGAGGGAGAGGAAAAAGGCTGCAGAAATCAGCCAGTTCCCAGGAACAGAAGCCCTCTCCCGCCTCTGCCAAGCCCTCAGTATGAAGCTGGGGCTTTACAAGCAGAATCAGGCACGGTGGGGGCCCGTCTCAATGAATTTCAGCGCGCAGTGGGCTCACTCGCAATTAGACCCCTGGATCCTTCAGGTGATATCTCAGGGGTACAAATTGGAATTCGAGACGTCTCCCCCTCGCCGTTTCCTAAAGTCGGCTTTACCGATGTCTCCCTCTGACAGGGAGGCAGTTTTGGAAGCCGTTCACAAGCTGTATTCCCAGCAGGTGATAATCAAGGTACCCCTCCTGCAACAGGGAACGGGGTATTATTCCACACTGTTGTGGTACCGAAGCCGGACGGCTCGGTGAGACCGATTCTAAATCTAAAATCTTGAACACTTACATACGGAGGTTCAAATTCAAGATTGAGTCACTCAGAGCAGTGATTGCGAACCTGGAAGAAGGGGACTACATGATGTCTCGGGACATCAAGGATGCTTACCTTCATGTCCCAATTTACCCTTCTCACCAAGGGTACCTCAGGTTTGTGGTACAGAACTGTCACTATCAGTTTCAGACGCTGCCGTATGGATGGTCCGCGGCACCCCGGGTCTTTACCAAGGTAATGGCCGAAATGATGATACTCTTTCGAAGGAAGGGAATTTTAGTTATCCCTTACTTGGACGATTCCCTGATAAGGGTAAGATCCAGGGAACAGTTGGAGGTCGGTGTAGCACTATCTCAGGTAGTGTTGCGGCAGCACGATTGGATTCTCAATATTCCAAAATCGCAGCTGATTCCAACGACTCGTCTTCTGTTCCTAGGGATGATCCTGGACACAGTCCAGAAAAAGGTGTTTCTCCCGGAGGAGAAAGTCAGGGAGTTATCCGAGCTAGTCGGGAACCTCCTATAACCGAGCCAAGTCTCAGTACATCAATGAAAGGGTTCTGGGAAAAATGGTGGCTTCCTACGAAGCAATCCCATTCGGCAGATTCCACGCAAGAACTTTCCAGTGGGACCTGCTGGACAAATGGTCCGGGTCGCATCTTCAGATGCATCAGCGGATAACCCTGTCACCAAGCACAAGGGTGTCTCTCCTGTGGTGGTTGCAGAGTGCTCATCTTCTAGAGGGCCGCAGATTCGACATTCAGGACTGGGTCCTGGTGACCACGGATGCCAGCCTGCGAGGCTGGGGAGCAGTCACACAGGGAAGGAATTTCCAGAGCTTATGGTCAAGCCTGGAGACATCACTTCACATAAATATCCTGAAGCTAAGGGCCATTTACAATGCTCTAAGCTCAGCAAGACCTCTGCTTCAAGGTCACCCGGAGTTGATCCATTCGGACAACATCACGGCAGTCACCCACGTAAACAGACAGGGTGACACAAGAAGCAGGAGGGCAAGGCAGAAGCTGCAAGGATTCTTCGCTGGGCGGAAAATCATGTGATAGCACTGTCAGCAGTATTCATTCCGGGAGTGGACAACTGGGAAGCAGACCTCCTCAGCAGACACGACCCCCACCCGGGAGAGTGGGGACTTCACCCAGAAGTCTTCCACATGTTTATAAAACTCGACAAGTATTGCGCCAGGTCAAGGGACCCTCAGGCAATAGCTGTAGACGCTCTGGTAACACAGTGGGTGTACCAGTCAGTGTATGTGTTCCCTCCTCTGCCTCTCATACCCAAGGTACTGAGAATTATAAGATGGAGAGGAGTAAGCACTATATTTGTGGCTCCGGATTGGCCAAGAAGGACTTGGTAACCGGAACTTCAAGAGATGCTCACGGAGGATCCGTGGCCTCTACCTCTAAGAAGGGACCTGCTCCAGCATGGACCCTGTCTGTTCCAAGACTTACCGCGGCTGCGTTTGACGGCATGGCGGTTGAACGCCGGATCCTGAAGGAGAAAGGCATTCCGGATGAAGTCATTCCTATCCTGATCAAAGCCAGGAAAGATATAACCGCAAAACATTATCACCGCATTTGGCGAAAATATGTTGCGTGGTGCGAGGCCAGTAAGGCCCCGACGGAGGAATTTTCAACTAGGTCGATTCCTACATTTCCTGCAAACAGGAGTGTCTATGGGCCTGAAATGGGGGTCCATTAAGGTTCAAATTTCGGCCCTGTCAATTTTCTTCCAAAAAGAACTAGCTTCAGTCCCTGAAGTTCAGACGTTGTGAAAGGGGTACTGTATATACAGCCTCCTTTTGTGCCTCCAGTGGCACCTTGGGATCTAAATGTAGTTTTTGGGTTCCAAAAGTCACATTGGTTTGAACCACTTAAATATGTGGAGTTAAAATATCTCACATGGAAAGTGGTCATGCTGTTGGCCCTGGCCTGGGCCAGGTGCGTGTCAGAATTGGCGGCTTTATCCTGTAAAAGCCCTCATCTGATTTTCCATTCGGACAGGGCGGAATTGAGGACTTGTCCTCAGTTTCTCCCTAAGGTGGTTTTCAGCGTTTTCACCTGAATCAACCTATTGTGGTGCCTGCGGCTACTAGGGACTTGGAGGACTCCAAGTTGCTAGACGTTGTCAGGGCCCTGGAAATATAGGTTTCCAGGACGGCTGGAGTCAGAAAATCTGACTCGTTGTTTATTCTGTATGCACCCAACAAGCTGGGTGCTCCTGCTTCTAAGCAGACTATTGCTCGTTGGATTTGTAGTACAATTCAGCTTGCACATTCTGTGGCAGGCCTGCCACAGCCAAAATCTGTAAAAGCCCATTCCACAAGGAAGGTGGGCTCATCTTGGGCGGCTGCCCGAGGGGTCTCGGCTTTACAACTTTGCCGAGCAGCTACTTGGTCAGGAGCAAATACGTTTGTAAAATTCTACAAATTTGATACCCTGGCTGAGGAGGACCTGGAGTTCTCTCATTTGGTGCTGCAGAGTCATCCGCACTCTCCCGCCCGTTTGGGAGCTTTGGTATAATCCCCATGGTCCTTACGGAGTCCCCAGCATCCACTAGGACGTCAGAGAAAATAAGAATTTACTTACCGATAATTCTATTTCTCGTAGTCCGTAGTGGATGCTGGGCGCCCATCCCAAGTGCGGATTGTCTGCAATACTGGTACATAGTTATTGTTACCAAAAAATCGGGTTATTGCTGTAGTGAGCCATCTTTTCTAGAGGCTCCTCTGTTATCATGCTGTTAACTGGGTTTAGATCACAAGTTATATGGTGTGATTGGTGTGGCTGGTATGAGTCTTACCCGGGATTCAAAATCCTTCCTTATTGTGTACGCTCGTCCGGGCACAGTATCCTAACTGAGGCTTGGAGGAGGGTCATAGGGGGAGGAGCCAGTGCACACCAGGTAGTTCTAAAGCTTTACTTTTGTGCCCAGTCTCCTGCGGAGCCGCTATTCCCCATGGTCCTTACGGAGTCCCCAGCATCCACTACGGACGACGAGAAATAGAATTATCGGTAAGTAAATTCTTATTATTGCTTAAATAAGGGTTATGTTGTGGTTGCATCAGGGTTGATCTGATGCTCCGTTGTTGTTCATACTGTTAACTGGGTAAGTTTATCACAAGTTATACGGTGTGATTGGTGTGACTGGTATGAGTCTTGCCCTGGATTCCAAAATCCTTTCCTTGTACTGTCAGCTCTTCCGGGCACAGTTTCTCTAACTGAGGTCTGGAGGAGGGACATAGAGGGAGGAGCCAGAGCACACCAGTATCCAAATTCTTTCTTAAAGTGCCCTGTCTCCTGCGGAGCCCGTCTATCCCCCATGGTCCTTACGGAGTCCCCAGCATCCACTACGGACTACGAGAAATAGATTTACCGGTAAGTAAAATCTTATTTTATATCCGAGTGCCGCCACAATTGTGAGTGTGTGTGTATATATATATATATATATATAATATGTGAATTTTGGCTCATTCAGTGTGCTTTAATGTGAATTTCGGGTCATCCCGTGTGCTATAATGTGAATTTCGGGTCATCCTGTGTGCTACAATATGAATTTCGGCTCATCCTGTGTGCTATAATGTGAATTTCGGCTCATCCTGTGTGCTATAATGTGAATTTTCGGCTCATCTTGTGTGCTTTAATGTGAATTTCGGCTCATCCTGTGTGCTATAATGTGAATTTCGACTCATCCTGTGTGCTATCATGTGAATTTCGGCTCATTCAGTGTGCTATAATGTGAATTTCGGGTCATCCTGTGTGCTATAATGTGAATTTCGGGTCATCCTGTGTGCTTTAATGTGAATTTTGGGTCATTCAGTGTGCTATAATGTGAATTTCGGGTCATCCTGTGTGCTATAATATGAATTTCGGCTCATTCAGTGTGCTTTAATGTTAATTTTCGGGTCATCCTGTGTGCTATAATGTGAATTTCGGCTCATCCTGTGTGCTATCATGCAGGGCCGGTGCTAGGTTATTCGGCGCCCTCCTGCAAACTCTAAATTTTGCGCCCTCCTACTCCGCTCTCATCCTACCCACAAGCAGCCACATTGCGCTTGCGACTAGCTGCATCCAGTTAGTGGGAGTGCACACACCATGCGATCGTATGGATCACGGGTGTGTGAGAGAGAGAGGATAGCAGGAGAGAAAGGGTAACGGGTAGAGGGTGAGAGTAAGTGGGTAACAGGAATGTCAGTGGGTGACAGGGAGAGGGTAGCTACAGTGAGAGATAGTGGGAGACGGGCACAGAGTGAAGCTAGGGAGAGGCAGTGGATGACAGGGAGAGGGTGATAGGAGAGAGAGGTGATGGGGAGGGGGGGTGACGGAGAGAGTGACTGGAGAGAGAGGTGATGGTGAGAGGATGAGAGTGAGTGGGTGACAGGAGAGAGAGGTGACGGCTGTGGAGAGGCAGCGGGTGGCAGGCAGTGGAGAAACTGCATTTAACATAAATTTAAAAAAATAGTAACATTACAAGTCCGGACTTACAGTCCCATGAAGAGAAACACTTCCTATGGTACAGTAAGTCACTGCCACTGCTAGGCAGTCCCTGCGGGTGGCAGATTTTACTGGGGGGATGCAGCCCTGTAGTCCATAAGTAAAATCTGTTAGTCCTAGTGACCTTTACACAACATATTGAGGTATCCTATTACCCATGGTCACTGATCGCGGGTAATTGTGTCTCCAAGGGGCTATTCAATTAGCCCTGATAAGGCTGTGCGAGACATGGCTTATAAGGGATTTTTTTTCCTCTACCTCCCCACAATGACTAATTAAGCAATTAATCCCCCCTCCCCACACGCTACACCACAGCTACCCTGCAGCCCAGTCCCCGCAAAAACTACACTACCACCACCACCCAGCACACATTATATTAGAGATGTGCACTTGAAATTTTTCGGGTTTTGTGTTTTGGTTTTGGGTTCGGTTCCGCGGCCGTGTTTTGGGTTCGACCGCGTTTTGGCAAAGCCTCACCGAATTTTTTTTGTCGGATTCGGGTGTGTTTTGGATTCGGGTGTTTTTTTCAAAAAACCCTAAAAAACAGCTTAAATCATAGAATTTGGGGGTCATTTTGATCCCAAAGTATTATTAACCTCAAAAACCATAATTTCCACTCATTTTCAGTCTATTCTGAATACCTCACACCTCACAATATTATTTTTAGTCCTAAAATTTGCACCGAGGTAGCTGTGTGAGTAAGATAAGCGACCCTAGTGGCCGACACAAACACCGGGCCCATCTAGGAGTGGCACTGCAGTGTCACGCAGGATGGCCCTTCCAAAAAACACTCCCCAAACAGCACATGACGCAAAGAAAAAAAGAGGCGCAATGAGGTAGCTGTGTGAGTAAGCTAAGCGACCCTAGTGGCCGACACAAACACCGGGCCCATCTAGGAGTGGCACTGCAGTGTCACGCAGGATGGCCCTTCCAAAAAACACTCCCCAAACAGCACATGACGCAAAGAAAAAAAGAGGCTCAATGAGGTAGCTGTGTGAGTAAGATAAGCGACCCTAGTGGCCGACACAAACACCGGGCCCATCTAGGAGTGGCACTGCAGTGTCACGCAGGATGGCCCTTCCAAAAAACACTCCCCAAACAGCACATGACGCAAAGAAAAAAAGAGGCGCAATGAGGTAGCTGTGTGAGTAAGATAAGCGACCCTAGTGGCCGACACAAACACCGGGCCCATCTAGGAGTGGCACTGCAGTGTCACGCAGGATGGCCCTTCCAAAAAACACTCCCCAAACAGCACATGACGCAAAGAAAAAAAGAGGCGCAATGAGGTAGCTGTGTGAGTAAGATAAGCGACCCTAGTGGCCGACACAAACACCGGGCCCATCTAGGAGTGGCACTGCAGTGTCACGCAGGATGGCCCTTCCAAAAAACACTCCCCAAACAGCACATGATGCAAAGAAAAAAAGAGGCGCAATGAGGTAGCTGTGTGAGTAAGATAAGCGACCCTAGTGGCCGACACAAACACCTGGCCCATCTAGGAGTGGCACTGCAGTGTCACGCAGGATGGCCCTTCCAAAAAACACTCCCCAAACAGCACATGACGCAAAGAAAAATTAAAGAAAAAAGAGGTGCAAGATGGAATTGTCCTTGGGCCCTCCCACCCACCCTTATGTTGTATAAACAGGACATGCACACTTTAACCAACCCATCATTTCAGTGACAGGGTCTGCCACACGACTGTGACTGAAATGACGGGTTGGTTTGGACCCCCACCGAAAAAGAAGCAATTAATCTCTCCTTGCACAAACTGGCTCTACAGAGGCAAGATGTCCACCTCATCATCATCCTCCGATATATCACCGTGTACATCCCCCTCCTCACAGATTATCAATTCGTCCCCACTGGAATCCACCATCTCAGCTCCCTGTGTACTTTGTGGAGGCAATTGCTGCTGGTCAATGTCTCCACGGAGGAATTGATTATAATTCATTTTAATGAACATCATCTTCTCCACATTTTCTGGAAGTAACCTCGTACGCCGATTGCTGACAAGGTGAGCGGCGGCACTAAACACTCTTTCGGAGTACACACTTGTGGGAGGGCAACTTAGGTAGAATAAAGCCAGTTTGTGCAAGGGCCTCCAAATTGCCTCTTTTTCCTGCCAGTATAAGTACGGACTGTGTGACGTGCCTACTTGGATGCGGTCACTCATATAATCCTCCACCATTCTTTCAATGGGGAGAGAATCATATGCAGTGACAGTAGACGACATGTCCGTAATCGTTGTCAGGTCCTTCAGTCCGGACCAGATGTCAGCATCAGCAGTCGCTCCAGACTGCCCTGCATCACCGCCAGCGGGTGGGCTCGGAATTCTGAGCCTTTTCCTCGCACCCCCAGTTGCGGGAGAATGTGAAGGAGGAGATGTTGACAGGTCGCGTTCCGCTTGACTTGACAATTTTCTCACCAGCAGGTCTTTGAACCCCAGCAGACTTGTGTCTGCCGGAAAGAGAGATCCAAGGTAGGTTTTAAATCTAGGATCGAGCACGGTGGCCAAAATGTAGTGCTCTGATTTCAACAGATTGACCACCCGTGAATCCTTGTTAAGCGAATTAAGGGCTCCATCCACAAGTCCCACATGCCTAGCGGAATCGCTCCGTGTTAGCTCCTCCTTCAATGTCTCCAGCTTCTTCTGCAAAAGCCTGATGAGGGGAATGACCTGACTCAGGCTGGCAGTGTCTGAACTGACTTCACGTGTGGCAAGTTCAAAGGGCAGCAGAACCTTGCACAACGTTGAAATCATTCTCCACTGCGCTTGAGACAGGTGCATTCCACCTCCTATATAGTGCTGAATTGTATAGGCTTGAATGGCCTTTTGCTGCTCCTCCAACCTCTGAAGCATATATAGGGTTGAATTCCACCTCGTTACCACTTCTTGCTTCAGATGATGGCAGGGCAGGTTCAGGCGTTTTTGGTGTTGCTCCAGTCTTCTGTACGTGGTGCCTGTACGCCGAAAGTGTCCCGCAATTCTTCTGGCCACCGACAGCATCTCTTGCACGCCCCTGTCGTTTTTTAAAAAATTCTGCACCACCAAATTCAAGGTATGTGCAAAACATGGGACGTGCTGGAATTTGCCCAGATTTAATGCACACACAATATTGCTGGCGTTGTCCGATGCCACAAATCCACAGGAGAGTCCAATTGGGGTAAGCCATTCCGCGATGATCTTCCTCAGTTGCCGTAAGAGGTTTTCAGCTGTGTGCGTATTCTGGAAACCGATGATACAAAGCGTAGCCTGCCTAGGAAAGAGTTGGCGTTTGCGAGATGCTGCTACTGGTGCCGCCGCTGCTGTTCTTGCGATGGGAGTCCATACATCTACCCAGTGGGCTGTCACAGTCATATAGTCCTGACCCTGCCCTGCTCCACTTGTCCACATGTCCGTGGTTAAGTGGACATTGGGTACAGCTGCATTTTTTAGGACACTGGTGACTCTTTTTCTGAGGTCTGTGTACATTTTCGGTATCGCCTGCCTAGAGAAATGGAACCTAGATGGTATTTGGTACCGGGGACACAGTACCTCCAACAAGTCTCTAGTTGGCTCTGCAGTAATGATTGATACCGGAACCACGTTTCTCACCACCCAGGATGCCAAGGCCTCAGTTATCCGCTTTGCAGCAGGATGACTGCTGTGATATTTCATCTTCCTCGCAAAGGACTGTTGGACAGTCAATTGCTTGGTGGAAGTAGTAAAAGTGGTCTTACGATTTCCCCTCTGGGATGACCATCGACTCCCAGCAGCAACAACAGCAGCGCCAGCAGCAGTAGGCGTTACACGCAAGGATGCATCGGAGGAATCCCAGGCAGGAGAGGAATCGTCAGAATTGCCAGTGACATGGCCTGCAGGACTATTGGCATTCCTGGGGAAGGAGGAAATTGACACTGAGGGAGTTGGTGGGGTGGTTTGCGTGAGCTTGGTTACAAGAGGAAGGGATTTACTGGTCAGTGGACTGCTTCCGCTGTCGCCCAAAGTTTTTGAACTTGTCACTGACTTATTATGAATGCGCTGCAGGTGACGTATAAGGGAGGATGTTCCGAGGTGGTTAACGTCCTTACCCCTACTTATTACAGCTTGACAAAGGCAACACACGGCTTGACAAATGTTGTCCGCATTTCTGTTGAAATACTTCCACACCGAAGAGCTGATTTTTTTGGTATTTTCACCAGGCATGTCAACGGCCATATTCCTCCCACGGACAACAGGTGTCTCCCCGGGTGCCTGACTTAAACAAACCACCTCACCATCAGAATCCTCCTTGTCAATTTCCTCCCCAGCGCCAGCAACACCCATATCCTCCTCATCCTGGTGTACTTCAACACTGACATCTTCAATCTGACTATCAGGAACTGGACTGCGGGTGCTCCTTCCAGCACTTGCAGGGGGCGTGCAAATGGTGGAAGGCGCATGCTCTTCACGTCCAGTGTTGGGAAGGTCAGGCATCGCAACCGACACAATTGGACTCTCCTTGTGGATTTGGGATTTCGAAGAACGCACAGTTCTTTGCGGTGCTTTTGCCAGCTTGAGTCTTTTCATTTTTCTAGCGAGAGGCTGAGTGCTTTCATCCTCATGTGAAGCTGAACCACTAGCCATGAACATAGGCCAGGGCCTCAGCCGTTCCTTGCCACTCCGTGTGGTAAATGGCATATTGGCAAGTTTACGCTTCTCCTCCGACAATTTTATTTTAGATTTTGGAGTCCTTTTTTTACTGATATTTGGTGTTTTGGATTTTACATGCTCTGTACTATGACATTGGGCATCGGCCTTGGCAGACGACGTTGCTGGCATTTCATCGTCTCGGCCATGACTAGTGGCAGCAGCTTCAGCACGAGGTGGAAGTGGATCTTGATCTTTCCCTAGTTTTGGAACCTCAACATTTTTGTTCTCCATATTTTAATAGGCACAACTAAAAGGCACCTCAGGTAAACAATGGAGATGGATGGATACTAGTATACTTATGGATGGACGAGCGACTGCCGACACAGAGGTAGCTACAGCCGTGGACTACCGTACTGTGTCTGCTGCTAATATAGACTGGATGATAATGAGATGAAATCAATATATATTATATCACACTAGTACTGCAGCCGGACAGGTAGATATATTTATTATGTAATGACTGATGACGGACCTGCTGGACACTGTCAGCTCAGCAGCACCGCAGACTGCTACAGTAAGCTACTATAGTAGTATGTATAAAGAAGAAAGAAAAAAAAAAAACCACGGGTAGGTGGTATACAATTATGGATGGACGAGCGACTGCCGACACAGAGGTAGCTACAGCCGTGGACTACCGTACTGTGTCTGCTGCTAATATAGACTGGATGATAATGAGATGAAATCAATATATATTATATCACACTAGTACTGCAGCCGGACAGGTAGATATATTTATTATGTAATGACTGATGACGGACCTGCTGGACACTGTCAGCTCAGCAGCACCGCAGACTGCTACAGTAAGCTACTATAGTAGTATGTATAAAGAAGAAAGAAAAAAAAAAAAACACGGGTAGGTGGTATACAATTATGGATGGACAAGCGACTGCCGACACAGAGGTAGCTACAGCCGTGGACTACCGTACTGTGTCTGCTGCTAATATAGACTGGATGATAATGAGATGAAATCAATATATATTATATCACACTAGTACTGCAGCCGGACAGGTAGATATATTTATTATGTAATGACTGATGACGGACCTGCTGGACATAGTCAGCTCAGCAGCACCGCAGACTGCTACAGTAAGCTACTATAGTAGTATGTATAAAGAAGAAAGAAAAAAAAAACCACGGGTAGGTGGTATACAATTATGGATGGACGAGCGACTGCCGACACAGAGGTAGCTACAGCCGTGGACTACCGTACTGTGTCTGCTGCTAATATAGACTGGATGATAATGAGATGAAATCAATATATATATATATATATATATATATAATATCACTAGTACTGCAGCCGGACAGGTATATATATTTATTATGCAATGACTGATGACGGACCTGCTGGACACTGTCAGCTCAGCAGCACCGCAGACTGCTACAGTAAGCTACTATAGTAGTATGTATAAAGAAGAAAGAAAAAAAAAACCACGGGTAGGTGGTATACAATTATGGATGGACGAGCGACTGCCGACACAGAGGTAGCTACAGCCGTGGACTACCGTACTGTGTCTGCTGCTAATATAGACTGGATGATAATGAGATGAAATCAATATATATATATATAATATCACTAGTACTGCAGCCGGACAGGTATATATATTTATTATGTAATGACTGATGACGGACCTGCTGGACACTGTCAGCTCAGCAGCACCGCAGACTGCTACAGTAAGCTACTATAGTAGTATGTATAAAGAAGAAAGAAAAAAAAAACCACGGGTAGGTGGTATACAATTATGGATGGACGAGCGACTGCCGACACAGAGGTAGCTACAGCCGTGGACTACCGTACTGTGTCTGCTGCTAATATAGACTGGATGATAATGAGATGAAATCAATATATATATATATAATATCACTAGTACTGCAGCCGGACAGGTATATATATTTATTATGTAATGACTGATGACGGACCTGCTGGACACTGTCAGCTCAGCAGCACCGCAGACTGCTACAGTAAGCTACTATAGTAGTATGTATAAAGAAGAAAGAAAAAGAAAAACCACGGGTAGGTGGTATACAATTATGGATGGACGAGCGACTGCCGACACAGAGGTAGCTACAGCCGTGGACTACCGTACTGTGTCTGCTGCTAATATAGACTGGATGATAATGAGATGAAATCAATATATATATATATAATATCACTAGTACTGCAGCCGGACAGGTATATATATTTATTATGTAATGACTGATGACGGACCTGCTGGACACTGTCAGCTCAGCAGCACCGCAGACTGCTACAGTAAGCTACTATAGTAGTATGTATAAAGAAGAAAGAAAAAAAAAAAACACGGGTAGGTGGTATACAATTATGGATGGACGAGCGACTGCCGACACAGAGGTAGCTACAGCCGTGGACTACCGTACTGTGTCTGCTGCTAATATAGACTGGATGATAATGAGATTAAATCAATATATATATATATAATATCACTAGTACTGCAGCCGGACAGGTATATATATTTATTATGTAATGACTGATGACGGACCTGCTGGACACTGTCAGCTCAGCAGCACCGCAGACTGCTACAGTAAGCTACTATAGTAGTATGTATAAAGAAGAAAGAAAAAAAAAAACCACGGGTAGGTGGTATACAATTATGGATGGACGAGCGACTGCCGACACAGAGGTAGCTACAGCCGTGGACTACCGTACTGTGTCTGCTGCTAATATAGACTGGATGATAATGAGATGAAATCAATATATATATATATAATATCACTAGTACTGCAGCCGGACAGGTATATATATTTATTATGTAATGACTGATGACGGACCTGCTGGACACAGTCAGCTCAGCAGCACCGCAGACTGCTACAGTAAGCTACTATAGTAGTATGTATAAAGAAGAAAGAAAAGAAAAAAAACCACGGGTAGGTGGTATACAATATTATATATATATTATATACAATTATATATATATATATATATATATTAAACTGGTGGTGACTGGTGGTCAGGTCACTGGTCACACTATCAGCAACTTGCAAGTAGTACTCCTAAGCAGACAATCACAATATATATTATACTGGTGGTCAGTGTGGTCACAATGGCAGTGTGGCACTCTGGAAGCAAAAGTGTGCACTGTACGTTATATGTACTCCTGAGTCCTGCTCTCAGACTCTAACTGCTCCCCACTGTCAGTGTCTCCCCCACAAGTCAGATAATATACAGTCACACTATCTATCACTTCAGCAAGTAACTAGTACTCCTCCTAATGCTCCCCAAAATTACTACTGTGTCTCTCTCTACTGTCTCACTCCCTTCTCTATAAACGGAGAGGACGCCAGCCACGTCCTCTCCCTATGAATCTCAATGCACGTGTGAAAATGGCGGCGACGCGCGGCTCCTTATATAGAATCCGAGTCTCGTGATAGAATCCGAGCCTCTCGAGAATCCGACAGCGGGATGATGACGTTCGGGCACGCTCGGGTTAACCGAGCAAGGCGGGAAGATCCGAGTCGCTCGGACCCGTGTAAAAAAACATGAAGTTCGGGCGGGTTCGGATTCCGAGGAACCGAACCCGCTCATCCCTACATTATATGCCACTTTATCCACCCCCCACCCCAGCAAACACTAATATTCCACTTTATCCCACCCACCCCAGCACACAGTAACATACTAGTTTCTCCCCCCCCCCGACCCCAGTACACAGTAATATTCCACTTTATCCCCCTCACCCCAGCACACAGTAACATACCACTTTATCCCCCCCACCCCAGCACACAGTAACATACCAGCTTATCCCCCCCCCTCCCCGACCCCAGTACATATTAATATTCCACATTATCCCCCTCACCCCGGCACACAGTAACATACCAGTTTATCCCCTCCCCCCGACGCCAGTACAGTAATATTCCAATTTATACCCCCCCATCCCAGCACACAGTAACATACCAGTTTATCCCCCCCCCCCGATCCCAGTACACAGTAATATTTCACTTTATCTCCCCCCCCCCACGCCCCAGCACACAGTAACATACCAGTCCCCCCCCACCCCAGTACACAGTAATATTTCACTTTATCTTCCCCCCCACCCCAGCACACAGTAACATACCAGTTCTTCCCTCCCCCTCTCCCCCCCCCCCCCACCCCAGTACACAGTAATATTTCACTTTATCTCCCCCCCAGCACACAGTGATAAAGCTAAATATTTATCTTATATAAAACCCTTTATGAGGTCTAAGAACACTGTACGCTATTTACGTATGGAGTACCGTAAGGGTACGCTCGTTGCGTAACGATCGCTTAGCCGTGGTCGAGACGCTCAAGCGTCACGTTCGCTCACGGCCGAGAGATCACAGGCAGGCACGCTATTGGCTGCCGACTAACGTAATGATTCGCTATAGCGTAGCGGACGCTCGGGACCACGAGATCACCAGCGGCGCTGACGCTCACAATGTTAAACCTTTAAATCTAAACCATAAACAATGTAATATGCTGTAAAACCTTAGTGTAGAGATAGGGTGTATATGCAACACAGTGTAACCTTATTAACTTAAAAGCTGTTTGAGCGTCACCGACGCTCTGTGAATACTTAACACTATAAGAAATACACAGATACCGTGCTTAGGGTCCAACGCCTAATATATATATTATGAATGTTATACTTGCAAAAGAATTAATACAATACAAGTCATACACTACAATATAACATAGACTACCTAACCAGATAACTACACAGGAAATACAATACAATACTATTACGTTTAGGAGAGTACGAGAGAAAGAAGAGAAGAGAGAGAGAGAGAGATATGGCCCATAACAACAAGAAAGACAATATGATTGCGGAGAAAACTTACGCACAAAGGAAACGATCGCATGCGCCTCTGGACATCCAGCTCCCGATTTTCAGCAATGATAACCGTTGAAGAGTGAGAGCTGGATGTGATCGGCTTGTCTACTTATGCCCCACACACAATACAATTCAATGGTCCCTACAATCTCATTGTTCATTGGACACAGGAATTCCTCCTCGCATCATAACAAAAGGTCATAGGTTGATTCATACAGGTGGGCTGTGACTATTTCCAACAGTTCAGGTGGGAGGGAAACTGGGTTTCCCACCGCATGGATAAGTAAGTGCAAATACAGTAAATGTTCATAAACTTCTTATGTCCATAACTATTCGCACGAGCGATTAATCCGCTTCAAACCAACACCGGAATGTTGCTAATTAAATACTCTTCCGATGGGTACTAAACACCACTGTATTACTCCTGTCTGACCCTTCGTATCAAACAAAGGGGGATTTCTCTGTTCATGAACATTCTACATTAACCAAACTTTCAGACTCTATCAAAGGGACCATGATCTACAAAATACATTATATAGTGGAAATATGTAACGATTGAGTCGCACGCTACGAACACATGAACTCTACCGTAAATGCACATACCGCGCGCCCGCGGGTGCCCGCAACAGCGAGTATGCGCACGCACGGGAGAGCGCACGCATGCGCAGCGCAGACCTGTGTGAGGTGCAAATATGGCAGTGTGCATAGAGATATTTTTCTGACTTTGACAGTCCACCCTTTGGCAGTCAACAATAACTGCCACTTCCTAAAACATTTCAAAACGAGAAAAATATATGTCAGGGGTTAATACATTTACATGGTTGGGTAGGGGAGGAGAGGAGAAGGTAGGAAAAGGGTATGACCTAGTGTGATAGCAGAAGCATGTGTGTATGAATCCGTGCTTGGGGGTCATGTATCATCGTGCCGTACGTGTTTTAAATCAAGCTTCGAGGTATTGCGAAGTATACATTTGAATTCCTTCTTATCCCGTGGTACGGGTCTGTGGATGGGCTGTCAAACTTTACCGAGCTCTTTTCGGATTTTGAACAAAATGGGGAGCACATTTTAGTTGATGATACATGAATGGGGGAATATGTGATTGCTGATATCTGTGCCTGTATTCCTTATACTATGTGTGTAATTACCTGAAGGTTGTAGAGATGAAGAAAAGACATAATTACGGTAAATGCAGTGGTATTCTATGTCAGGTAAATGAACATTTGTCGGTTGAAGTCTTGTTCGGTGTCTGTTGAATGCAGTCTTCTTTGTGCTTTTGCCCATAAGGTGCGAGCAAAGGCTTTGTCAATGTCCATAGATTTACAAAAGTGTTGGGCTAGCGTAATTTTAAAATTTCTAGGGAAACTGGGGATCTATGGCAAAGTTCATCAAAAATCTGCGTATCAGGTTGTCAAAACTTCTTCTTTAATCCATCTGTTGTCTGTATATCGGCTCATCAAATTCCTCGTCCAAGTGGGTCTTTTTACCTTGGAGAAAACGGAAAAACAGGTGAAAGAAACGGACCGTAGAAATCGCATTTTCATCACATCATTGTTTCTACATTTGGGTCATAAATCAAATCCATTGGAATTACAATTTCCTCACTCCTTAAACTCATCACCCTGGTACTTCGTTTGCACTTCATTAAAGCCTGACCGCATCTAAATATCAAGCCAATCGTTATGATAACACCTAAGATACATAGGAGAAACTTCCCTACATCCATTATGACTCCTTGAGCCCATTCTCCTCCTAAACCGGAGAACCAATTTCGCGGGTTCAACCATGACACCCAACCAGTCAGCTCATTACTCACAGCAGCAAGGGTGAGATTGTGTCTCCTGCGAAATTCCCACTTCAGTTGGAGAATACCGTCCATCTTTTGGTCTATGACCTCGACCGGGTCCTCGGTACTATTTGTAATATATGTGCAACATTTCACGCCGTATTGCGTTACCAATGTGACACAATATCCACCTGTTACTGCCGTGAGATAATTGAGAATCATTCTATGCTGAACCAGTTCTGTTTTATAAGCTTGAAGTTCTCTTCCAGTATACCTAAACGTGTCATCATACATTTCTGTGATATTGTCTAACAAATTTGCGAGCGCAGATATGTATTTATAATTCAACACTCCTCTGGCGGTGCGAGTGAAATCTAACGCGATTAGAACCTGAATCCCGGTGGATTCATGGATCATGTCAGAGGCCGGATGCTCTGTTCTTTCTATCAGGTGCCGTTTAACTACGTGCTCGTAATGGGTGTGAGTATAAGGAGCTTGGGCAACACGGTGTATATCTTTCATTTTGGCATGTGATACAGTCATTACTTCAGGCAGTACTTTTCCAATATAACACAATCCTTCAGAGTTTGGGGCAAGCCACTTATACGCCTTCCTCCCGCATATGAAATATGCATCATCGGGGAGAACATATGGGACGGAGTAGGACATAACCATATTACACATCTTCCATGTGAAATCTCCTAACCCTAATTCTCCCATCTGTCTAGTACACGTATCAGCTTGTACGATATGTGCACAGTATCCTGGTGATACCTCTCCAACTCTCGTAATCCTATTTCCTAGGGTATACCTATATCGGAAAGATTTTCCTCTACTGGCTATGTGGCGTATAAGCTCTGTATCTGTCGGCATTCTATCTGCTCTATATGAAAAGGTCATGGTTTGGTTACTCCATGACACTTCCCAATTTCCCGGCTTTCGGGGATTGGAAATGTTAAAACATATGAGGGATCTATCCACATGATATTGGTGGAGCTTCAAACTAGGAGGACTGGAGATATTAAACCTCCTGTCCACCGGCCTCCCACCACTTAGCTCAAGTACCTCCCCTATCGTTAAAGGAAATGGTACTAGTCCTGATTTGCTATGACCTTGAGGTACTTGAGAGCATACCCAACAATCTGTTTGATTTAACACACTACCCACTAAGGAGTGATAGTCACTCAAGGGATGCCGGTCCATGTGGATATTAAAACTGGATTGGCATTTCTTGATGCACCCATCCTCAACTACGTTGTCACAGAGCCTACAGATACAGTTTTCTTCAGCTAACAATCCTTCACAATTCCTTCTATGGTCAATGCTATCGGATCGTTTTCTGATACTCGCCTTTGCTTGTTGATTATGTTGTTCTTGGGAAACTACGCCTCCATCTCTGTCATCAGAACCCATTCCAGAACCTCTCTCGACCTCCATGGTACTCTCGCCGGAACAGACTGCTCTGGTCAACATCATGGTCAACAGGAAAATCCGGATCACAGTCTCTTGGGGCAAGTCCATCTTATAGGAGGAAACGAAGAAGAATGAGAAGGGGGGAAAATAATTTGAGGGAGGGGGGATGGGAAGTGGAGAAAAACAATAAAAGGGAACAGGGAATCGACAACTGCTTTTGATCTTGTGATTCTCAATGCTCAGGTGCCGCCTCAGTCCTCCTGGAACAGACACTCAAGTGATACAACTTCCTCTACCGTCTGTTCCTTATCACGGGACCTCTCTGGATCAGCAACCTTCTTACAATGGGACGAATGAACCCAAGTCTCTCTCTCGGCAACTTTCAATGCTGTAGTGCTAGTCAATAAGACTTGGTATGGTCCTTCCCATCTGTCAATAAGGCAACCTGAGCGTAGAAAATTCCGTATCATTACATAATCCCCAGGTTCAATGTCATGACAATTACTATCTGGTAAATCAGGAATCACTAACTTCAAATTATCATTTTGATTCCTTAGCTGTTTACTCATATTAACCAGGTACTTTACAGTCACTTCATTGTTACACTTCAAATCATCCTGAGGGTTAATCATAACATGCGGTTGTCGACCAAACAAGATTTCAAAAGGAGACAGATTAAGAAGGGACCTGGGAGTGGTTCTGATGCTGTACAGTACAATGGGTAGAGCTTCTGGCCATGTCAATCCTGTCTCTGCCATAACTTTGCTCAGTTTATTTTTAATAGTGCTGTTCACTCTTTCTACCTTCGCACTCGCCTGTGGACGGTATGGAGTGTGCAGCTTGCTATCAATTCCCATCAACTTACACATTCCTTGAAAGACATCACCTGTAAAATGGGTACCCCTATCACTTTCAATTATTCTAGGGATACCATATCTACATACAAATTCCTGCACAATTTTCTTAGCAGTAAACATAGCGGTATTTGTGGCCGCAGGAAATGCTTCGACCCAATTTGAGAACACATCTATACAAACAAGTACATATTTAAAATTTCGACAAGGGGGTAATTGAATAAAGTCAATCTGTATTACCTGGAAAGGGCCGCCTGCAGGTGGGATATGAGATGGTTCTGTTGGTATTGCCTTTCCGATGTTCTTTCTCAATCAGGTAAGGCATGACATTGCTCTCTTACCTGCATGAGATGAAAATCCTGGGGCGCACCAATATGCTCTTACCAACTTGCACATTCCCTCCTTGCCCAGATGAGTCAGCCTGTGAGCTGCCTCAGCTAAACATGGGAGATATGCTCTGGGGGCCACCGGTTTACCTTGTCCATCCGTCCAGAGTCCTGAGGAATCCTGGCCATATCCCTTTGCCTTCCAGACTGCCTTTTCCTGTGTGGAACACAAATTTTGCATTTCACACAACTTCTGTGTGTTGATGGTATTAAATACCATCAGTTGCGTGGTGTCTGTCTGTCTGGGGGTACCAGCTGCTAACTTAGCTGCTTCGTCTGCTCGGCTGTTACCAAGTGATACTGGGTCTTGGCTATATGTGTGTGCTTTACACTTGATAACAGCCACTCTGTCGGGTTCCTGTATCGTTGTTAGAAGCCTTTTGATGTGAGCTGCATGCGCTACCGGTGTACCAGCTGCCGTCATGAAATTTCTGAGGCGCCATAGGGCTCCGAAATCATGGACTACCCCGAATGCGTATCTAGAGTCGGTGTAGATATTGGCTGATTTGCCCTTAGCCAATTCACATGCTCTGGTTAGGGCGACCAGTTCAGCAACCTGGGCTGAGTGAGGTGGGCCTAGCGGTTCCGCTTCTATGGTGCCTTGGTCATCTACGACTGCGTATCCAGTACACAAGTCTCCCGAGTCTGACTGTCTGTGACAACTACCATCCGTGTAGAAAGTTAGATCTACATCTTCCAGTGGATTGTCACTGATGTCAGGCCTTGCGGTAAAATTTTGGGTCAAATATTCCATACAATCATGTGTGTCTTCCTTTGTGTTAAATTCTCCTTCCCCACCACTCTCATCCTCCACCCTTTGTGCCTGTCCAGGCACACCTGGGAGATATGTTGCAGGATTTAATGCACTGCATCTCCTTATGGTGATGTTTACGGGGGCCATCAATGCCAATTCCCATCTTGTAAACCGCGCTGATGAGACGTGCCTGGTTTGGGCAGAATTTAGCAAGGCTGACACTGCATGTGGTGTATGAATTGTGAGGTTGTGACCTAGCACTACATCTTCGCTTTTCGTTACTAGCAATGCTATCGCAGCAACGCTTCGCAAGCATGTGGGGAGGGATCGCGCTACCGTGTCTAGCTGAGCGCTGTAGTATGCTACCGGCCTGCTGGCATCACCGTGCTTTTGGGTTAAGACGCCTGCCGCGCAACCAGCACTTTCTGTTCCGTACAGCTCAAAGGGTTTCCCATAGTCTGGCATACCTAATGCTGGTGCCTGCGTTAGGCACTGTTTAAGTCTCTCAAATGCCATCTCGGACTCGTCTGTATGCGAAATCCGCTCAGGTTTGTTTGAGGAGACCATCTCCTGCAAAGGTAACGCTAGAATGGAAAACCCTGGGATCCAGTTACGGCAATACCCACACATTCCTAAAAATGTTCTGATCTGTTGCTGGGTTTGTGGCAGAGTCATGTCTCTAATTGCTTGAATTCTATCAGCGGTCAGGTGTCTCAGTCCTTGTGTTAGACAGTGTCCCAAATATTTTACCTTAGTTTGGCATAATTGCAACTTGTCTTTGGAAACCTTGTGTCCTGTGTCTGAAAGATGAAACAGGAGCTGTTTCGTATCCTTCAGGGATGCTTCCAATGAATCAGAACACAGTAGTAGATCATCCACGTACTGTATTAATACTGATCCACTCTCTGGTTGGAAAGACTGTAAACAATCATGCAAAGCCTGGGAAAAGATACTTGGACTGTCTATGAAACCTTGTGGTAATCGTGTCCATGTGTATTGGACTCCTCTGTATGTGAATGCAAACAAATATTGACTGTCAGGGTGCAGAGGTACCGAAAAGAAAGCGGAGCAGAGGTCAATAACAGTGAAAAATTTCGCAGTGGGAGGGATTTGCATAAGGATGACAGCTGGATTTGGTACTACGGGGAACTGACTCTCAACTATTTTGTTAATCCCCCTTAGATCCTGCACTAGCCGGTAACCCCTCCCCCCACTCTTTTTAACAGGGAAGATGGGACTATTGGCAGTGCTGGACGTTCTTACCAGAATGCCCTGTTGTAGCAAGCGCTCTATTATGGGATACACTCCTAACTCCACCTCTGGCTTCAGAGGGTACTGTGGGATTTTTGGAGCTATCCTACCATCTTTTACTTGTACAACTACCGGAGCTACGTTTGCCATTAATCCAGTGTCCTGTCCATCTTTAGTCCAAAGTGACTCTGGTATCTGGGATGTCATTTCTTCTACTTGGGATGGAGTCCTATTTGTCATAATGGTATGTGACATTAATTTTGATGGGGAGTCTAACATGTCTCGCACTTCCTGAGCGTGATTCTCAGGTATGTCCAAGAATACACCTTCAGGAGTACAATAAATGACGCACCCCATTTTGCACAATAAGTCTCTTCCCAGGAGATTAGTCGGTGCCGATGCAGCTAGCAAAAAGGAATGCTTGGTATGTAACGGCCCTACTGTAATCTCGGCTGGTTTGCTAACAGGGTAGTGCTGGACTACTCCCGTTACCCCTATGGCTGGAATTGTCTTACCAGTGGTTCTCATGCCCACTGTCGAATTTATCACTGATTTGGCCGCCCCTGTATCTACAAGAAAGTTTAATGATTTACCAGCTACATTGATTGCAATTTCTGGTTCACTTCCAAGATTTGCAATCAATTTTACTGGCTGCAGATTACAGGTATGGCCACACCCCTATTGGGTATGGTGACCTCCCTGAATCCCGCTGGCAGCAACTACTTGTGAAGGGGTGAAATGGGAACTACCAGTGGCTTGCCAGTCTCTGTTCGGGGGGTATCTTTTTGTTTCTCCTGTATGTGGCTCATAACTCCGTCTCTGCGGACCTTGCTCCCAATGTCGTGTGTCGTGTCGTTGTCTAGGGGGTTGATATGAGTTTTGTGAATTTTTCACTCTACAGTCTCGTGCCATGTGTCCCTGTCTATGACAAGAAAAACAAGTTACCACATTTGACTTACCCACAGGGTTTGGTGATTTATACAAAGGCTGCCTTGTGGTCAGGGCCTGTATACTTACGGCCATTAACTTATCACCTTGGGACTCCCTGTGTCGGGTGATATTCCGGTCGTGATCAATAGCAGCCTCTCTCAAAGTAGCCACCGACAGACCTCGCCAACATGGTTGCGTGGTCTGTATTCTTGTCTTTAATGTCTCTTTTAAACCATCCATTAGTACAGATACTGCTACTTCTCGATGGTTTATGTTTGTTTTAATGTCCTCTATACCTGTGTACTTTGCCATTTCTAGTAATGCCCTGTGAAAATATTCTGCAGCAGTTTCTGACTCTTTCTGTCTAATGGAGAAAATCTTGTTCCACTTAACTACCGCTGGGAAATACTCTTTTAACTGTAAACTTATTCTTTTTACGTTATCTTTGTTGTACACATCTGTAAGAGGTACATCCTGATCTAATCCACAGTCAGCCAAAAATTGAGCTGCGTCGACATTTGAGGGTAAACATGCCCTCAGCAATACCTGCCAGTCTTTGTTATTGGGCTCTAAAGTGTTCCCTAGGTCTCTGATCTATTTCTGGCTGGCAACTAAGTCTTTCCTAGGGTCAGGGAACTCCGACACTATGGTTCTTAATTCCATTCGGGAAAATGGGCTGTACATGGCAATGTTCCTAACAGGAGTGATTCCTGTTGTGTCAGTTTTCCCATTTGGCACTGCTATTACCCTAACAGGATTAAGTTTACTAACATCACTCTGTGTAGGTTCTACAGCCTGTGGTGAAATGGTTTCAGCGTAGTGTATGGTGCCGTACTTACCTGTAGATACGACCTCACCTATCCCTCCGCTAGGGGCTTTTGTTACTAATCTCGTGGGTGGAGCCGTGCCTACTGTTGTCTCTGCTATGGTGGCTGCTAGAGAGAGCGCTGATATTGTTGCCGATTCGTCCTCTTGATCACACTCCTGGGGAAAGTTCAAAACAGGGTACAACTTGCACGGGTTAATACTTGCATTGGTTAACTTATTAACATTTACACAGTTGCTAAGTGTTTGTTTGTTACACCCTAATGCGTCATTCTCCGCAACCAATTTCTCTCCTGATATGTATGGTGGCGGCGGGGCTGTCGCTATCAATTTCTTGATAGGATTAGATCCTGCCGCCAGAGCCAATCCTCTCTGTATTTCACCCTCCTGTTGCCATAACTGCAAATAATCATAATGTTGGATTCGTCTCTTTGTTGATTTAATGAGACATATCCTCCTCCTTAAATTTTGCAACACTTCTGATCTAAAGCTACCTACTCTTGGGAATTTCTCCCCGTCATGCACTGTCATTCTCTCCCATTCATCACATAAAACCTCTGTATGTGAGCCATATTTTTCACACATTACGTACCTTGCCGACCCGACTGGTCGGTTTACTGAATCAACCCGAACCGAGGTTGATCGCCCCCTTCCTGAACAATTGGCCCCCATAACTTGCAGGCGTTGCTTTCACCACCTCTGACCTTATTTCAGGGTCTTCAGCGAACCCTTACAAAAACCAAAATGTTCACGATAGGCTGACGGTGGCGGTTTACCGAGTACCCCACTCACTCGCCCACGCCGACCAATACGACCCACACACTGCCTTAGTGCTGGCGTACTCGACCCAGGGCCCCTATGAACCTCTATTTACTGGAACATGCGAGGGATATCCGCAGAACACTTACTCTTTCCAGTAACTATTGGTTGTTGGACAATTCCTGAGTGACCAGCGAACTTCCCTTCAGAAAAGAAAAAATTACACAAATCACATCAGAGTGTACAAATAGTTTTATGACCGGGATCGTACACAAATGGTACTGGTCAGATTAACTAATGTACACAATTACGTGCGGTACAATCGTTCAGCACATAAGCAACTAATCTTATGTACTGAGCGACCAGTGGAATCGAAAATTTCGGCTGCGAATTCCTTCAGCCAGAGCTTTTATTGGCCTATATGGGTTTTGCACCAACCCCCTGGGTTGTGCCCTTTTCTCTTTTATGGCAGACTTCTTAGTCTGCTGTACCTGGACCTCCCGGTCTGTAGTATGACCTCCTGGTCTACTATTCTCTACTGCTCAAATTTTATGTTTAACCAGAGATGCCTCCCTAGCCACCATGCACGTCACTTACATGTATGTACCTCTGCGAGAACTCGACTTCTTGTGGTTCAACCTGTAAAATTGTATAAACTTATATATACAAAACACTCACTCACCACACGTACACTTTTGCTTCTATTTCTATTTCTGCGCAGGAATTTTCTTTAGACCAGATGTGTTGTGAATTTGGAGAAGGATCTGTTAATCTAAATTTCGGACACTAAAATAGATTTGCGCTATTTATCGCCTGATGCGCTACTTATCGCCTGATGCGCTACTTATCGCCTGTTGCGCTACTTATCGCCTGTTGCGCTACTTATCGCCTGTTGCGCTACTTAAAAATCAACTGTCGTGTGACTTGAGTTACGTGGGCGTACCCAGACGCTCCGTTGCGTAATTTACGCTGCGTGCGTCGGCCTTGGCGTACGCGAGTCTCAGCCCTTTGTTAGAGACACGTGTACACAAAACCAATGTCCACCGCAACACAACTAACACGTTTATCAATGTAGATGATCCTCGATCGTCTACCGCGCAACACACCAATCTCTCCTTTTACCTTTAGGTAGAGCTGCGTGTGTGCTTTTACACTTTAACTATGAAATAGCGACAAATCTCTCTTAGCACGTTTTATCAATTATAAAATGGCAAACAGGAGAGTGATATATGAAAATACACGAATGAAAAAGAAATGCAGATATGTGCGTGTGTACGCAAGACAGAAATAAACAGTTTTAAAAGACACTAGCGTGTTGTTCTTACCTCCGGTTCCGGATTCCTTCAGCACCCTTTACTAAGCGAGGCAGACGCTTATCCAAACAGCACTACGAGGAATATGACCTCCAGCCCTTTGCTGCTGGATAATGTCTGCTGAATTTACCTAGCAGAGATATGTGAAGGACAGGACGAGCCGCCAATTGATAAAGCTAAATATTTATCTTATATAAAACCCTTTATGAGGTCTAAGAACACTGTACGCTATTTACGTATGGAGTACCGTAAGGGTACGCTCGTTGCGTAACGATCGCTTAGCCGTGGTCGAGACGCTCAAGCGTCACGTTCGCTCACGGCCGAGAGATCACAGGCAGGCACGCTATTGGCTGCCGACTAACGTAATGATTCGCTATAGCGTAGCGGACGCTCGGGACCACGAGGAGATCACCAGCGGCGCTGACGCTCACAATGTTAAACCTTTAAATCTAAACCATAAACAATGTAATATGCTGTAAAACCTTAGTGTAGAGATAGGGTGTATATGCAACACAGTGTAACCTTATTAACTTAAAAGCTGTTTGAGCGTCACCGACGCTCTGTGAATACTTAACACTATAAGAAATACACAGATACCGTGCTTAGGGTCCAACGCCTAATATATATATTATGAATGTTATACTTGCAAAAGAATTAATACAATACAAGTCATACACTACAATATAACATAGACTACCTAACCAGATAACTACACAGGAAATACAATACAATACTATTACGTTTAGGAGAGTACGAGAGAAAGAAGAGAAGAGAGAGAGAGAGAGATATGGCCCATAACAACAAGAAAGACAATATGATTGCGGAGAAAACTTACGCACAAAGGAAACGATCGCATGCGCCTCTGGACATCCAGCTCCCGATTTTCAGCAATGATAACCGTTGAAGAGTGAGAGCTGGATGTGATCGGCTTGTCTACTTATGCCCCACACACAATACAATTCAATGGTCCCTACAATCTCATTGTTCATTGGACACAGGAATTCCTCCTCGCATCATAACAAAAGGTCATAGGTTGATTCATACAGGTGGGCTGTGACTATTTCCAACAGTTCAGGTGGGAGGGAAACTGGGTTTCCCGCCGCATGGATAAGTAAGTGCAAATACAGTAAATGTTCATAAACTTCTTATGTCCATAACTATTCGCACGAGCGATTAATCCGCTTCAAACCAACACCGGAATGTTGCTAATTAAATACTCTTCCGATGGGTACTAAACACCACTGTATTACTCCTGTCTGACCCTTCGTATCAAACAAAGGGGGATTTCTCTGTTCATGAACATTCTACATTAACCAAACTTTCAGACTCTATCAAAGGGACCATGATCTACAAAATACATTATATAGTGGAAATATGTAACGATTGAGTCGCACGCTACGAACACATGAACTCTACCGTAAATGCACATACCGCGCGCCCGCGGGTGCCCGCAACAGCGAGTATGCGCACGTACGGGAGAGCGCACGCATGCGCAGCGCAGACCTGTGTGAGGTGCAAATATGGCAGTGTGCATAGAGATATTTTTCTGACTTTGACAACAGTAATATACCAGTCCCCCCTCCCCCCAGCACACAGTAATATTTAACTTTATCTTCCCACCCCCAGCACACAGAAACATACCAGTCCCCCCTCCCCCCAGCACACAGTAACATACTACTTTACACACACATTAATATGCTTTTTCTCCCTACCTGGTCTTGAATCCACCATTGATGAGAGGGGACTCCGTGGAGGGGCGGTGCTGAAGTCTGCTGTGAGGGGGGAGGGAAGAGAGGAGGTGGGGACGAAGCTCCTGCCTCCCAGCATGACATGTGCAGCGGGGAGGAGCAAGACGGGCAGGGAAGGAGGAGGGCTCTGACACAGGAGGAGACCGAGGATCCTGTGTTCATGCTGCCAGCACCGCGTCTGCCTTCTGCTCGTCACACAGTGTGACGGGCGCAGGCTGCACCAACACTGCGCATCAGCAAGGTACAGTAGCAGAGCAGGGAGGGCGCCTTTAATGCCAGGCGCCTCCCTGCTTTGCGGACCTTGCTGAGCGGCTAGCGCCGGCACTGCTATCATGTTAATTTCGGCTCATTCAGTGTGCTTTAATGTGAATTTCGGTTCATCCTGTGTGCTATAATGTGAATTTCGGGTCATCTTGTGTGCTATCATGTGAATTTCGGCTCATCCTGTGTGCTATCATGTTCATTTCGGCTCATTCAGTGTGCTTTAATGTGAATTTCGGGTCATCCTGTGTGCTATCATGTGAATTTCGGCTCATCCTGTGTGCTATCATGTTAATTTCGGCTCATTCAGTGTGCTTTAATGTGAATTTCGGGGCATCCTGTGTGCTATAATGTGAATTTCGGGTCATCCTGTGTGCTTTAATGTGAATTTTGGGTCATTCAGTGTGCTATAATGTGAATTTCGGGTCATCCTGTGTGCTATCATGTGAATTTCGGCTCATCCTGTGTGCTATCATGTTAATTTCGTCTCATTCAGTGTGCTTTAATCTGAATTTCGGGTCATCCTGTGTGCTATAATGTGAATTTCGGGTCATCCTGTGTTCTATAATGTGAATTTCGGCTCATTCAGTGTGCTTTAATGTGAATTTCGGGTCATCCTGTGTGCTATAATATGAAAGGTCTAGTATTAAATAGTATAAGAATAGTATAAGGTCTAGTACTAGTATAACCAGTACTAGATAGTATAAGGGGTCCTACTACACTGAAGGACACACCCCCTTTGAGTGGCCACGCCCCCTTTTCCGGAGCGCGCCTTAGGTGCGCGCATAGTTACACCCTTCACTTTTCCATACCCTTACTTCAAAACTTCCACTTCAACCACTGCACCTACATCTATACATACACATCCAGACATCTTTATACACAGTGACACCTATTTGTGTAGGAGATGATGATGGTAAGGTTCATGTGGAATTATAAAGAATGTTCCCAGTATGACATGAAACAGCTGGCATGTCATGTTGGCACATCCTGTGTTCAGTGTCCACGCCCCCCTCATGGCCATTTTTTTCAGAGTGCGCCAGTGGCGTGCGCACATACTTTCCTTTTTTTTTTTTTTTTTTGGGGGGGGGGGGGGGGGGCGCCATTATTAATCTTGCCCTGGGCTCCAAAAACCCTAGTTACGCCTCTGGCAAGGGCAGATGTAACATGTGCAGAGAAATTTATATTTGGGTGGTTTTATATTGTTTCTATGCATGGTAAGTACTGGCTGCTTCAGTTTTACAAAGCTAATTTAGATTTCAGTTTGAACACACCCCACCCAAATCTAAATCTCTCTGCACATGTTACATCTGCCCCACCTGCAGTACAGAATGGATTTGCCCAATTGTGTGCTTTTTTTGGTTTGCTAACAAACATAAATAAGGCCCATAGGGCCTGATTCAGGTGGTTTCGGTATGAATGGTCGACCATGTTATGGTCGACAGTCATTAGGTCGACCACTATTGGTCGACATTGGCATGGTCCACATGGGCAAATGGTCCACACATGGAAAATGGTCGACACATGGAAAATGGTCGACACATGAAAAAGGCCGACATGCGTTTTTTTACTTTTTTTGGTGTCGTTTTCTGCGTAAAGTGACGGGGAACCCCAATTAGTACACCGCGTCCCCTTGCATGGCTTGCTTCGCTCGCCATGCTTCGGGCAAGGTGCCTCGCTACGCTCGGAGCAGATTACCATTCCCAATCGTAGTCCACGTGGATCGGAAAGTATGGAAAAGTTCCCCAAAAGAATTTTTTTTTTTAAATCTCCTGTCGACCTTTTCATGTGTCGACCTTTCATGTGTCGACCATTTTCACGTGTAGACCATGTGTCCATGTCGACCATGTCAATGTCGACCAATAGTAATCGACCTAATGAATGTCGACCATAACATGGTCGACCATTCAAACGGATACTGATTCAGGTTGGATTGCAAATTCTGCTAAGTAGCAGAATTAGCAATCCTTTTGAATGCATGCTGGGGGCCGCCTATCGTAGGCCAAGGCCACCCAGCATGCTGACCGCCGCTCCCCCCCTCGATCAAGCAGAAATTGCGATTGCATCACAATTGTCTGTCATTTCTATGACAATCCCAGGGTTTGGAAATGTCATGAGCAAAAACAAAACAAAAAAAGTAACTTTTTTGCCTGTTAAATTATTGCCATCTCTGTGTTTCATACATTGATAAATATCAGAGGAGTTTTTAAAATGTCAAAAAATATATATTATATAATTCAGTAATTGGATCCAAGGGTTTGGCCACGGAATGTCCCTGGAAACAATTGTAAAAAGTTTACAACTATCATATTGTTGTGCAATGGCATAAAACGATGAATAGTTTATTGTGTACAGAGAGTGTACAGTACCTTCAGGATTACAATCAGGAATGTCGATTAATGTTTTAAAATCCACATTCGCATTCACATTATTCATAATAACATAGGGTCTAATCAGAGGCATAACCAAGGGTGGTGCGCTCGGACAAAAAGGAGCGTGGCTTAGTTGGCGGGGTTTGGCTTTGTGCCACGCCCCCAGTTTCATCACTTCGGGGGCATGCCCAACATTCACGGAGACTATGGCTGCAGTGACGGCTTGTTCTCAATGACAGGAGCCGGGCGCTGCAGATAATGAGCAGCACGGATGGTGTAATTAGCATTACTGCCTCACAGCGCTGAGGTCATGGCTTCTATTCCCACCATGGCCCTAACTGTGTGGAGTTTGTATATTCTCCCCATGCTTGTGTGAGTTTCCTCTGGGTACTTTGTCTCTGCTTGTCATTGGTATGTTAGTAGTTAGCTGCTGGTTTGACTTTACGGTGAATATATTACTACAACTCTCAGCAGCTGCACAGTGATCTAGGATACTATACTCTGCAGTGTCTGTTTGCTTAGGTAATCTGGAGTTATTGTTTTGTGCAGAATTTAGCCTGTTTAATTTTTAGATATTTGGGGAATTTGGGATGTCCTCTTCCCATATCATTATTTGTTTGTTTTAGCTTTATTGCCCACCAGTGGGTGTTGGCCAATGGGTGGGGTTTTAATCAGTAAACCTATACCTTACACATGTTAATGTTAGTTCATATTAGAGTATACTTGGCTGATTAAGCCTGGCTGATTGATCCAGGGTGTAGGACTCGAAGGGAGGAGGCTCAAAGGGAGCAGATATATAACTTTAAAATCAAAGCCTGGACTTAAACTGGACGAAAAACTGAAAGAAAACCTCAAACAACAACAGATGAACTACTTATCATTAACAACTGCATATGCAAATTTATCACCCTCCAACTTTCACTCTGTGAACACTATGCAACCCATTTGCAGAAAAGAACATATGTGAGATCTGGTTTCCATCCATAATCAGGATCACAAAGATCTTCTTTGGTTCAATTGTGAGTTCATCTTCTCATCTACAAACACTTAAAAAATCTAACAGAATTACCATTGCTTCTTAACCCTTACATTTCTTACAGCCCAAATACATTTCTGCACCCACTTTATCTACGCTTTTGACTAATTTCATACTAAATCTACACCCATTGAGCCTACACTGCTTTTCTCACCTGCATTTCTGCAATTCTTCTGCTCTGATTCCCTTACAGTCTCCACTCCTACTTCCACTTTCCCTCAATCTATTTACCTACTTAACACTATGTCAAGGCTTTCTTATACTCCCCACAGCACTCAGTGTCTACCTAATAATGTATCTTTATCCTTCCACCCTAGTCTCCTACACCTTCTCCTCTGTCTCCCCTCCATCCCTCTATTTCCTTCCCCCTCCTTTCCTGTTACCCCACTTTCATTTACCTCTGCCCCATGGTCCTGCTACCCCACAACTCAGCCCTGCTCCCTCTCTCCCTTCCCTGTCACCTCCCCATACCCCCATCCACATCACACTGACTTCCCTCCTTGTTCACCTCCTGCAGTTTCCCCTCCTAGCTCAGGCACCCGTACCATCACTACTCTCTCATCATCCCTGCCCTCAAAGTTAATCTCACCTCATCGCTACAGCAACCCTGATAATCTCATTCACATCTCTCCCACAAACTCATACCCCCTATCCTGTGCCCTCTGGAATGCCAGTTCTGTTTGTAACAAACTGGTCCCCACTCATGACCTTTTAATTTCCAACTCCCTACACCTACTAGCCATTACTGAAACTTGGATTACGCCCTCTGACACTACTTCTCCTGCTGCTCTCTCTGCTGGGGGCCTCACATTCACACACACACCCCGACCTGGGGGTCGCCATGGGGGTGGTGTTGGGGTCCTTTTACCTTCTAGTTACTCCTACCAACTCATACCACCAGAACCATCCCTTACATTCTCTACATTTGAGGTCCATGCTATACGCCTCTTCCAACCAGTTCATCTTAGAGTAGCTGTCAGTTACCGCCCCCCTGGCACTGCTTCCAAATTCATCGACAACTTTGCTTCCTGGCTTCCTCACTTCCTCTCTTCTGACATTCCCTCCATTATCCTAGGCGATTTCAACATCCCTATTGACATCCCCACACAATCCCCTGCCTCTAAACTCCTTAACCTCACCTCTTCACTTGGTCTCTCCCAGTGGACCTCCTCACCCTCCCATGTTAATGGGAGCTCACTGGATCTGGTCTTCACTCACCGCTGTGATATTTCTGATTTTTCCAACTCCCCATTTCCCCTCTCTGACCACCACCTGCTCTCCTTTAACCTATCTCTCTCGACTTCCTCATCTCTACCTCCTAAGGCTACCATCACTAAGCGTAACATTGAAGCTATTGACACCACATTCCTTTCCTCCCTGTTTGATTCACTTCTCTCTCCTATTCTCTCTCTCTCTCATGCCCTGAACAAGCCACTTCCACATACAATGCATCCCTTACTTCTGCTCTTGACTCTGTTGCTCCACCAACCACTATTCACCCTCGCAACACCTCAACCCTGGCACACCAAATGCACCAGATATCTGCAAAAATGCTCACGTACTGCTGAGCGACACTGGAGGAAATCACGCTCTAAGGCAGACTTCCTCCATTTCAAACTTATGCTCTCATCCTTCAGTGCTGCCCTTTCTCTTGCTAAACAGTCATACTTCAAGAACCTCATCTCCTCCCAGTCTTCCAACCCCCGGCGCCTCTTTGCCACTCTCAACTCACTCCTCTGCCCACCTCCACCTCGTCTCCCTTCCTCACTCTCTGCTCTTGACTTTGCCACTTACTTCACATCCAAAATTGACTCCATACGTCAGGACATCACACCACACCAGACCATCAGTAACCAGCTTTCTCCCATCCCTTACCAACCCTCCCCATCCCTCGCACCTACTCTGACATCTTTCTCCCATGCATCTGGAGAGGAAGTCATGGCCCTTATTCGTTCCTGTTCCCTCACCACCTCCCCACTTGACCCTATCCCCTCCCGCCTCCTCCGCTACCTCTCTCCTTCTGCTTGTTCCCATCTTTCCCACCTTCTCAATCTATCCCTCTCATCAGGCACTGTCCCCTCTGCCTTCAAGCATGCACTCATCTCTCCTACTCTTAAAAAACCTACACTTGCTCCAAACACTCTCTCCAACTACCGACCCATCTCTCTCCTCCCTTTTGCCTCCAAACTCCTTGAGCGTATTGTCTACAACCGCCTTACTTCCTTTCTTTCCTCACACTCACTGCTTGACCCATTCCAGTCTGGCTTCCGTCCTCTCCACTTCACTGAAACTGCCCTTACAAAAGTATGCAATGACCTCCATGCTGCTAAATCTAAGGGACACTACTCTATACTTATTCTACTTGATCTCTCTGCTGCTTTTGACACTGTGGACCATCCTCTTCTACTGCAAATTCTTCACTCCATTGGTCTGCGTGACACTGCCCTCTCTTGGCTGTCCTCCTACCTTTCTGACCGTTCTTTCTCTGTCTCCTCTCATGACTCCACCTCCCCCTCACTTCCACTAACTGTAGGGGTACCCCAAGGTTCTGTCCTTGGTCCTCTTCTCTCTATATACATCCTCACTAGGTAAGCTCATTAGTTCTTTTGGTTTCCAATATCATCTCTATGCTGATGACACCCAAATCTATCTTTCCTCTCCAGACCTCTCCCCTGCTCTCCTCACTCGTATCTCCAACTGTCTCTCTGCTACCTCTTCCTGGATGTCCCAGCGCTTTCTTAAACTTAACACGTCTAAGACCGAGCTGATCATCTTCCCTCCCTCCCGCATAACCTCACCTCCTACAATCTCATTATCTATTGATGGCACTACTATCTCCTCTAGCCCCCAAGTGCGCTGTCTTGGAGTAATCCTTGACTCCTCCCTCTCCTTCAAACCACACATTCAGCACCTCTCACAAACCTTTCATCTAAAAAATATTTCCAGGATCAGACCCTTTCTGACCCAGGATGCTACTAAGACTCTTATCCACTCACTGGTCATCTCCAGACTGGACTACTGTAATCTGCTCCTGACTGGCATTCCTGACAAATACCTCTCTCCACTCCAATCTATCCTCAATGCTGCTGCCCGGCTCATCTTCCTCACCAAACGCACTACGTCCAACTTTCCTCTCTTACTAGACCTTCACTGGCTCCCCTTCCCTTTCAGAATCCATTTCAAGCTTCTCACACTCGCTTACAAAGCCCTCACCCACTCCTCTCCCATCTACATCTCTGACCTTATCTCCCTTTACACTCCCACCCATCCTCTTCGCTCTGCTAATGCACGCCGACTCTCCTGCCTACGGATTACTTCCTCCCACTCCTACCTCCAAGATTTTGCACGTGCTGCACCACTTCTTTGGAATTCCCTACCTCTCCCCCTCAGACTCTCCAGCTCTCTACAAAACTTCAAACGGGCTCTCCAGACCCACTTCTTCACCAAACACAGCCAAATCTCATCCTAACCCTCTGTTCTACGCTCTCTATGTACCCCATCTTTGTCACCCCTGTCTGTCTACCCCTCCCCTTTAGAATGTAAGCTCTCACGAGCAGGGCCCTCTTCCCTCATGTGCTTATCCTTTCTTACTTTAATAATCTTCAACTGCACCAAATCCATCAGTCTTCTGCCACCTGATACTTATTCCAGTGTCATCTACTGATGTAACTATGTTTATTTACCCTGTACTTGTTCTATACTGTCATCAACTGTAAGTTGCTGTTTTCCTGTTTGATTATTTGTTTATGTACTCTGTAATTGGGCACTGCGGAACCCTTGTGGCGCCATATAAATAAAGGATGATGATATTATTATTATTATTATTATTATTATTATCACACCAAACGACAGCATGTTATTTGTGGGCCATTTTCGCAATGCATTTTCACCTTTTTGTTTTAGTGAAAAAGCATTGGACGAAAAATGCCTCAAAATCGACAAAAGAGGCCCGCGTTTTCGTCGGCGCAGGAGTGAAAACACATGGATTGCCAATCCATGTTTCTCATATGTCCTAGAGGATGCTGGGGTCCACTTCATTACCATGGGGTATAGACGGTTCCGCAGGAGCCATGGGCACTTTAAGACTTTTCTAGAGTGTGAACTGGCTCCTCCCTCTATGCCCCTCCTCTAGACCTCAGTATAGAAAATTTGCCCAGGCAGACTGGTCGCACTCCAGTGGAGCTCTACTGAGTTTCACTGAAAAGACTTTGGGGGAGATTCAAATGTTTGAAAAGTCGGGTGGGTGTCTGTTTTTTCCTGTCTATTAGATAGGAAAAAAACAGACACCCAACTGACTTTTCAAACATTTGAATCTCCCCCTTTATGTTAGGTGTTTTATTTTCAGGGAGACTGCTGGCAACAGTCTCCCTGCTTCGTGGGACTTATGGGGAAGAAGTAGGAACCAACTTCCTAAATAGTTTCATGGCTCTGCTTCTTGCTGACAGGACACCATTAGCTCCTGAAGGGAACTGGACACTAGCTGCGGCTATGCGCTCACTCCCACAGCATGCAGTAACCAGTGGCGGAACTAGCGAGCGGTGGGCCCAGGTGCGACAAAATGCTTTGGGGCCCCCATCCCATCCAAGTCCACCCCCTCACCCCTGGAGAGGACCTGGTGAGGGGGACCTGCTCAGGGCCAGAGAAATGGATACCTAGCAACAGTGCCGTTTTAGCACTGTGTGCAAGAAACGGCATTGGAGCCCCACCCCTGCATGCAAAACAGGGGCAGTGTGCGCCGTAGGCGCGTGCAAAAATACATAGTGGCGTGGCTTCGTGGGGAAGGGGTGTGGCCACAAAATAATACCAATTCATAAAACGGTGCACAGTAGTCTCCATTATTCAAATTACGCCGCACAGTAGCACCACTACACCAGGTAGAGACCCTTTTGCACCTTACGGCGGACAGATTCCTCTTTTTACACATTACAACAGACAGTGTCCCCTTTTTACACATTACGGCAGACAGCGTCCCCCTTTTTACACATAACGGCAGACAGCGTGCCCTTTTTACACATAGCGGCAGACAGCATGCACTTTTTACACATAACGGCAGACAGCGTCCCCTTTTTACACATTACGGCAGACAGTATGCCCTTGTTAGACATTACGGCAGACAGTATGCCCTTGTTAGACATTACGGCAGACAGTGTGCCCTTGTTACACATTACGGCAGACAGCATCCCCCTTTTTACACATTACGGCAGGCAGAGTCCCCCTTTTTACACATTGCGGCAGACAGCGTACACTTTTTACACATAACGGCAGACAGCGTCCCCTTTTTACACATAACGGCAGACAGCGTCCCCTTTTTACACATAACGGCAGACAGCGTGCCCTTGTTACACATAGCGGCAGACAGCGTGCCCTTGTTCAACATAGCGGCAGACAGCGTACACTTTTTACACATAACGGCAGACAGCGTCCCCTTTTTACACATTACGGCAGACAGTGTGCCCTTGTTACACATTACGGCAGACAGCATCCCCCTTTTTACAAATTACGGCAGGCAGATTCCCCCTTTTTACACATTGCGGCAGACAGCGCCCCTTTTTACACATAACGGCAGACAGCATGCCCTTGTTACACATAGCGGCAGACAGCGTACACTTTTTACACATAACGGCAGACAGCGTGCCCTTGTTAAACATAGCGGCAGACAGCGTACACTTTTTACGCATAGCGGCAGACAGCGTGCCCTTGTTAAACATAGCGGCAGACAGCGTACACTTTTTACACATAACGGCAGACAGCGTGCCATTTTTACACATAACGGCAGACAGCGTCCCTTTTTACACATTACGGCAGACAGTGTGCCCTTGTTACACATCACGGCAGACAGATTCCCCCTTTTTACACATTGCGTCAGGCAGATTCCCCCTTTTTACACATTACGTCAGGCAGATTCCCCCTTTTTACACATTGCGGCAAGCAGATTCCCCCTTTTTACACATTGCGGCAGGCAGATTCCCCCTTTTTACACATTGCGGCAAGCAGATTCCCCCTTTTTACACATTGCGGCAGGCAGATTCCCCCTTTTTACACATTACGGCAAGCAGATTCCCCCTTTTTACACATTGCGGCAAGCAGATTCCCCCTTTTTACACATTGCGGCAGGCAGTCCCCCATTTTTACACATTGCGGCAGGCAGTCCCCCTTTTTGTACAAAGAAAGAAAGAAAGAAAGAAAGAAAGAAAGAAAAAGAATTATGCTTACCCTCTCCGCTGGCTCGGGCTCCTCGGTGCAGCTTCTGGTCACGATTCCCGGGCAGGAGAGAAGGAGGAGGAGGGAGGTGGAGGAGGGAGCCGCAGCAGCGCTGTGTTATTGGTAGAGGCGCTGCTGCTGCTGCCCCTCTGCTTCACTATAGGCTGTTCTCGGAAGACAGCCTATAGTGAAGCAGAGGGACAGCAGCAGCAGCGCCTCAACCAGTAGTAAAGCGCTGCTGCGGCTCCCTCCTCCACCTCCCTCCTTCTCCCCCGTACCGCTGCGCTCCTCTCCTCTCTGTCCGGGCGGCTGTGTGCTGCGGGCAGCGGTTGCCAGCAGCACACAGCGGCATATAATGAGTCAGTTTGACTCATTACATGCTTTGGGCCCCTGGACAGTGGCGGGCCCCAGTGCAACGCACTGGTTGCACTGACGGTAGTTCCACCTCTGGCCGTAACCCCCCTAACAGAGCCAGAAGTCAGAAGACGCGTAAGTATTATTACCGGAGTTCTGCAAGAGGAACCTCCGGTCATCGTGACGGCTCAAGGTACCGCGCAGTGAGCGGGGACACTGCGTGGACATGCTACCCAAACACAGCGCACAGCAGGATGCAGGGCGCGGGGGGGGGGGTGCCCTGGGCAGTATGAAAACCTACTCTTACACTGGCAAAAGTAGCATATTATGCTGTGGCACAATCCTACATTCCCGCCAGTATAAATATTACCTCATGTTTGCTGAGGAAATACGCGCCAATATGAATGAAATAGCGGGGCTTCTTCCTCAGGCAGCCAGCACACTGTTCAGCACCATTTTTTTCCAGCAAAAAGCAAGGGAAGAAACGCTGATCCTCCTCTCAACTTATGGCCCTCATTCCGAGTTGATCGGTCGCATTGCGAATTTAGCAGAGTTGCACACGCTAAGCCGCCGCCTACTGGGAGTGAATCTTAGCTTCTTAAAATTGCGACCGATGTATTCGCAATATTGCGATTACTAACTACTTAGCAGTTTCTGAGTAGCTCCAGACTTACTCTGCCTGTGCGATCATTTCAGTGCTTGTCGTTCCTGGTTGACGTCACAAACACACCCAGCGTTCGCCCAGGCACTCCCACCGTTTCCCCGACCACTCCTGCGTTTTTTCCGGAAACGGTAGCGTTTTCAGCCACACGCCCCTGAAACGCCGTGTTTCCGCCCAGTAACACCCATTTCCTGTCAATCACATTACGATCGCCGGAGCGAAGAAAAAGCCGTGAGTAAAATTACTTTCTTCATAGTAAAGTTACTTGGCGCAGTCGCAGTGCGAACATTGCGCATGCGTACTAAGCGGATTTTCACTGCGATGCGATGAAAAATACAGAGCGAACAACTCGGAATGAGGGCCTATGATTTTAGTATCAGAGTGAAAAGAGGGGGGAAAGTGTATATTGTGGTATTATAACCTATTATTGACAATATAGAGAGAGCGGAAAGTCTCTGTGTACGAAGTACATGACACAGGGATTTTTTATTTAAGCGCTGATTTGTGGACTGGCAATTCCTTTCTGTGTCCCTATGACAGATTTTACTGTGAGTCTGTCCCCTCTAAGCCCATGAGTGTCTGTGGTGTGATTGTGCACGTGTGTGACATGTCTGAGGCAGGGAGCTCTTCCTCTGTGGGAGCCATGTTAGGGACACAGAGTTGTAATGTGACACCAAGAGCCTGAATGGGTGAAAGATTTACGTGATAGTGTGAATCATATCAGTAAGAGATTGGATAAGTCTGAGTCTCATGCAGAAAACTGAAAATAATCTGTTGAAGATGTGATTTTTAATAGTTCTGCCTTTTCATCCACAGGGGACCCCTCTGGGTCACATAAACATTTGCACAAGTAGTATGAACTGATACCGACACGGATGCTGATTCCTGTGTTGACAATAGTGATTCCAGGGGAATAGGTTCTAAGTTAGCGAAAAACATTAAAAACATGTTTTTAGCTATAAAGGAGGTATTATAAGTTACGAGGCCCCCTCCTTTACCACAGGAGCAGGCTTACTTTAGTAAAGAAGTAATGTAACTTTCCCTCCACCTCATGAGCTGAACAGTCTCTTGGAGGGAGTCTGGTTTAACCCGAAATACATTTTCAGATTCCCAAAAGAAGTCAGGCAGCTTAGCTTTTTCCATGCAGAGGACAGGAAAAGGTGGAAGTCACCCCCCATTTTAGACAGTCCCCTGTCACGGTTAAAGAAAAAAGGTGTTTCTCCCTGCGCCTGGGACGGCTTCACTTAAGGAGCCGGCAGACCGCAAGTTGGAGACTACATTGTAATCTATTGATGTGGCCAATGGGACACTACTCAGGCCTACCATTGCCTGTGCGTGGGTGAGTGGTGCTATTGAAAAGTGGTCAAACAAATTGTCATCAGACATTGACACAATAGATAGAGATGAGATACTCCTAACATTAGGTCATATCAAAGACGCTGCTGCGTACATGCTAGAAACCATGAAAGATATTGGTCTCTTGGGATCAAGAGCTGCTACCATGGCAATCTCAGCATGGAGGGCGTTGTGGATTCGCCAATGGAATGCTGACGCAGATTCCAAAAGGAATATGGAGGCTCTCCCGTATTAAGGTGAGACCTTATTTGGAGATGGGCTGGATGCTTTAGTTTCTGCGGCTACCGCAGGTAAGTCGACATTCTTGCCTATTGCTCCTGCGCCGGCAAAAAAGACACATCACTCTCAGATGTAGTAATTTCGGCCCAAAAATCACAAAAAAGGGTAAAGGTTCCCCTTTCTTTGTGGGTAAAGGAAGGGGAAAAGGAAATAAAGTCCACAGTGCCTCCAGGATCACAGGAGCAGAAATCAACCTCTGCTTCTGCCAAATCTTCAGCATGACGCTGAGGCTCCCTTGCGGGAGTCCGCTCAGGTGGGGGCACGTCTGAAACTCTTCAGTCAGTTCTGGGTTCAATCTGGCCTAGGCCCGTGGGTCATACAAATTGAGTCCCACGGGTACAAACTGGAGTTTCAAGACATTTCCCCAGGCCGTATTTTCAAATCGACCTTACCAGCTTCTATCCCAGACAGGGAAGTGGTGGCAGCAGCAATACAAAAATTGTGTCAGGATCAAGTTTTTGTCCTGGTTCGCTTGTTACAACAAGGAGAAGGGTTTTATTGCAACCCTATTCGTGGTACCAAAGCCGGACGGCTCGGTCATACCGATTCTAAACCTGTATACTCTGAATCTCTACCTGCAAAGGTTCTAGTTCAAGATGGAATCTCTGAGGGCAATGGTTTCCAGTCTGGAGGAGGGGGACTTCGTGGTGTCAATAGACATAAAAGATGCCTACTTACACGTTCCCATTTATCCTCCACATCAAGCTTATCTGAGATTCGCAATACAGAATTGTCATTACCAATTTCAGGCATTGCCGTTTGGACCCTCCACGGCACCAAGGGTTTTCACCAAGGTGATGGCAGGAGATGATGGTCCTCCTGCGAGAGGAAGGAGTCAATATAATTCCTGACCTGGAAGATCTCCTGATAAAAGCGAGATCCAGGGAAAAGTTGGTGCAGAACATGGCACTCTCCCTGACAGTACTTCAACATCACGGTTGGATCATAAGTTTTCCAAATTTAAATGGGAACCGACGACAATATTGTCCTTTCTGGGGATGATACTGGACACAGAAGTACAGGGGGTATTTCTTCCAGTAGAAAAGGCTCTGGAAATCCAGAGAATGGTCAATCAAATTCTGAAACCAACAAGAGTGTCGATTCATCAATGCATTCGGGTATTTCAGTGGGACCTATTGGACAAGAGGTCTGGATCCCATCTACACATGCATCAGAGGGTAATCCCGTCATCCAAAGCCAGAATCTCGCTCCAGTAGTGGCTACACAGTTCTCACCTCCTAGAGGGACGCAGGTTCGGGAGTCAAGACTGGATCCTGGTGAACATGGATGCAAGTCTCCAAGGCTAGGGAGAAGTTACACAGGGGGAATGCTTCCAAGGAAGATGGTCAAGTCAAGAAACTTGTCTTCACATAAACGTTCTGGAGTGGAAAGCCACTTACAATGGCCTTCTACAAGCGGGGCATATTCTTCAAGATCACCCCGTACAGATCCAGTCGGACAATATAACAGCAGTCGCGTACATAACCCGTCAGGGCGGAACAAAAAGCAGAGCGGCTGTGCCAGAGGTGACAAAGATTCTCCTCTGGACAGAAAGACATGCAAGAGCTCTGTCGGCAATGTTCATTCCGGGAGTGGATAACTGGGAAGCAGGCTTCCTCAGCAGACACGATCTCCATCCAGGAGAATGGGGCCTCCACCAAGAAGTCTTCGCGGAGGTGACAGGTCTTTGGGGAGTTCCTTAAGTAGACATGATGGCATCTCGTCTCAAGAAGAAGCTTTGGTGATATTGTTCCAGGTCGAGAGACCCTCAAACAATAGCAGTGGACGCACTGGTGACCTAGTGGGTGTTTCGGTTGGTGTATGTCTTCCCTCCACTTCCACTGATACCAAAATCATAAGAAGAACAGGAGTTCGAGCGATCCTCATTGCCCCAGACTGGCCAAGGAGGGCTTGGTACCCAGATCTTCAGGAGTTACTCATAGAAGATCCTCAGCCTCTTCCTCCTCCTCGAGAGGACCTGCTGCAGTAGGGGCCGCGTGTGTACCAAGACTTACCGCGGCTACGTTTGACGGCATGGCTGTTGAGCGCCGTATCCTAGCCAGGAAGGGTATTCCCGAGGAGGTCATCCCCACCCTTATTCAGGCCAGAAAGGGAGTAACGTTGAAACATTACCACCGTATTTGGAGAAAATATGTATCTTGGTGTGAATCCAAGAAAGCTCCTATGGAAGAGTTTCATTTAGGACGTTTTCTCCATTTTTTTGCAGGATGGTGTGGAGGCGGGCCTCCGATTGGCATCAATCAAGGTCCAGATTTCGGCCTTGTCAGTGTTCTTCCAGAAACAATTGGCCTCTCTTCCAGAGATTCAGATCTTTGTGAAAGGGGTTCTGCACATCCAGCCTCCATTCGTGCCTCCAGTGGCACCATGGGACCTTAATGTGGTATTGCAGTTCCTTCAATCGGATTGGTTTGAGCCTCTACAAAAGATAGAGTTGAAATTTCTCACTTGGAAAGTGGTGATGCTTTTGGCTTTGGCATCCGCAAGGCGGGTGTCTGAATTGGGGGCCTTGTCTCACAAGAGCCCTTACGTGATCTTCCATGAAGATAAGGCAGAGTTGAGGACTCGTCAACATTTTCTTCCGAAGGTGATTTCATCTTTCCACATAAACCAACCTATTGTTGTGCCAGTAATTACTGACACATTCACTGAGTCAAAATCTCTAGATGTGGTTAGAGCTTTGAAAATCTATGTTGCCAGAACGGCTCGTATACAGAAAACAGAGACTCTATTTGTCCTGTATGATCACAACAAGATTGGCTGTCCTGCTTTCAAGCAGACTATTGCACGTTGGATTAGAAATACGATTCAACAAGCTCATACTATGGCTGGATTGCCGTTACCGACGTCGGTAAAGGCCCACTCCACAAGGAAGGTGGGCTCATCCTGGGCGGCTGCCCGGGGGGTCTCGGCATTACAGCTTTGCCGAGCAGCTACTTGGTCAGGGTCAAACACATTTGCTAAGTTCTACAAGTTTGACACCTTGGCCGATGAGGACCTCAAGTTTGGTCAATCGGTGCTGCAGGGTCATCTGCACTCTCCCGCACGTACTGGAGCTTTGGTATAGACCGCATGGTCTTGATGTCGCCCCCAGCATCCTCTAGGATGTATGAGAAAATAGGATTTTGATAACCTACCGGTAAATCCTTTTCTCCTAGTCCGTAGAGGATGCTGGGCGCCCGTCCCAGTGCGTACTTTACCTGCAGTTTAGTTATTAGAGTTACACAAGTTGTGTTATCTTGGTTTCAGCATGTTGCTGCAATTGGTTCATGCCTGTTGGCGTGTGTTATGTTGAATGCCATGTGTGCAGCATTGTTGAGGTGTGAGTTGGTAGATATCTCACCACTAGTTAAGTAATTCCTTTCCTCGAAATGTCAGTCTCCCTGGGCACAGTTCCTACTACTGAGGTCTGGAGGAGGGGCATAGAGGGAGGAGCCAGTTCACCCCCAATGAAAAGTTTTTAGCGTGCCCATGTCTCCTGCGGATCCCGTCTATACCCCATGGTCTTGATGTCGTCCCCAGCATCCTCTACGGACTAGGAGAAAAGGATTTACCGGTAGGTTATCAAAATCCTATTTTTCTCTCCATCTCTCCCTCTGTCTCCCCTCTCTCTGCCCCCTTCTCTTTCCCTCCATCTCCCCATCTCTCTCTCTGTCTACCCACTCTCTCTCTCTCCGTTTGCCCTCTCTCTGTCTCCCCCCCTCTATCTCCGCCTGCTCCCCTCTTTCTTTTTCTGTCTTACCCTTCTCTCTCTTTCTCCCTCTCCCCCTCTCTCTCCCTCTCAGCCCCTCTCTCCCCATCCCTCTCTCTCTCTCTCTCTCTCTCTCTCTCTCTCCCCTCCCTCTTCTATCTCTCTATTCCTCTGCACCTCTCTTTGTTCCTCATCACCCCCTCTCTCTTCTTCCCTCCTTCCCTCTCTCCTCTTCCCTAACATAATTCCTCTTCTAACTCTCTCTCTCTGTCTCCCCCCTCTCTTTCCATCTCTCCTTCTTTCTCTCCATCTCCCTCTCTCTGTCTTCCTCTCTCCATTTCTGCCCCTCTCACTCTGTTCCCCCGCAACTCTCTTCCTTCCTATTCACCCCTCTCCCCCATCTCCCCCCACCCCTCTCTCGATAAGTCTCTCCATCTCCCCTCTCCCTCCATCTCCCCCTCTTTGTCTTTCTCTGGCCTTTGCACCTCTCTCTCTCTTTCTCTGTGTTCCCCTGCACCTCTCTTCCTCCCTCTTCACCCTCTCTCTCTCTCTCTCTCTCTCCCCCTCATTCTCTCTCCTCTTCCCTAACATAATTCCTCTTCTATCCCTTTAGTAAATTCTTCAGTTGCATTTTCTTTCCTCAGCTCTCATGTTAAAGCCACTTGTTTTTTTTTCGGCCTGTCACCCCCAATGATACTTACCCTTAATGTCCAAGTGAACCCTTTCAACCCAATTTTCCCCCTTTACTCCCTCCTACAGAGACCTCTCATACCCTCTGCCTCTCCTCTTCACCTTCTCCCAGTCACCATCTTCCAATGCAGGCACCCACTGCTTCTCCCTATCACCCTCTCCCTGTCACCCATTGCCTCTCCCTTTTACCAACTCTCCATCTCCCTGTCACCCTCAGTCTTATCCATGTCACCCTGTACCTCTCCCTGACACCCACTGCCATGTGGTATATTGTGAACTTGGGGTGAGTTGGAGGAGGGGGGCCAAAGCATAGTTTTGCCACTCTAAGGGCCCATGTGCAGAAACAGTAATTTACCAAAACATTGGTCAGGGTGAAGGAGGAAATATTGAACACAGGTTTGGAGCTTTGTGAAAGGGATTGTGAAAATTAGTCCCCGCGCTGCTAATAACATACTAGAGATGAGCGCCGGAAATTTTTCGGGTTTTGTGTTTTGGTTTTGGGTTCGGTTCCGCGGCCGTGTTTTGGGTTCGACCGCGTTTTGGCAAAACCTAACCGAATTTTTTTTGTCGGATTCGGGTGTGTTTTGGATTCGGGTGTTTTTTTCCAAAAAACCTAAAAAACAGCTTAAATCATAGAATTTGGGGGTCATTTTGATCCCAAAGTATTATTAACCTCAAAAACCATCATTTCCACTCATTTTCAGTCTATTCTGAATACCTCACACCTCACAATATTATTTTTAGTCCTAAAATTTGCACCGAGGTCGCTGGATGACTAAGCTAAGCGACCCTAGTGGCCGACACAAACACCTGGCCCATCTAGGAGTGGCACTGCAGTGTCACGCAGGATGTCCCTTCCAAAAAACCCTCCCCAAACAGCACATGACGCAAAGAAAAAAAGAGGCGCAATGAGGTAGCTGTGTGAGTAAGATAAGCGACCCTAGTGGCCGACACAAACACCGGGCCCATCTAGGAGTGTCACGCAGGATGTCCCTTCCAAAAAACCCTCCCCAAACAGCACATGACGCAAAGAAAAAAAGATGCGCAATGAGGTAGCTGTGTGAGTAAGATAAGCGACCCTAGTGGCCGACACAAACACCGGGCCCATCTAGGAGTGGCACTGCAGTGTCACGCAGGATGTCCCTTCCAAAAAACCCTCCCCAAACAGCACATGACGCAAAGAAAAAAAGAGGCGCAATGAGGTAGCTGTGTGAGTAAGATAAGCGACCCTAGTGGCCGACACAAACACCGGGCCCATCTAGGAGTGTCACTGCAGTGTCACGCAGGATGTCCCTTCCAAAAAACCCTCCCCAAACAGCACATGACGCAAAGAAAAAAAGAGGCGCAATGAGGTAGCTGTGTGAGTAAGATAAGCGACCCTAGTGGCCGACACAAACACCGGGCCCATCTAGGAGTGTCACTGCAGTGTCACGCAGGATGTCCCTTCCAAAAAACCCTCCCCAAACAGCACATGACGCAAAGAAAAAAAGAGGCGCAATGAGGTAGCTGTGTGAGTAAGATAAGCGACCCTAGTGGCCGACACAAACACCGGGCCCATCTAGGAGTGTCACTGCAGTGTCACGCAGGATGTCCCTTCCAAAAAACCCTCCCCAAACAGCACATGACGCAAAGAAAAATTAAAGAAAAAAGAGGTGCAAGATGGAATTGTCCTTGGGCCCTCCCACCCACCCTTATGTTGTATAAACAGGACATGCACACTTTAACCAACCCATCATTTCAGTGACAGGGTCTGCCACACGACTGTGACTGATATGACGGGTTGGTTTGGACCCCCACCAAAAAAGAAGCAATTAATCTCTCCTTGCACAAACTGGCTCTACAGAGGCAAGATGTCCACCTCATCATCATCCTCCGATATATCACCGTGTACATCCCCCTCCTCACAGATTATCAATTCGTCCCCACTGGAATCCACCATCTCAGCTCCCTGTGTACTTTGTGGAGGCAATTGCTGCTGGTCAATGTCTCCGCGGAGGAATTGATTATAATTAATTTTAATGAACATCATCTTCTCCACATTTTCTGGATGTAACCTCGTACGCCGATTGCTGACAAGGTGAGCGGCGGCACTAAACACTCTTTCGGAGTACACACTTGTGGGAGGGCAACTTAGGTAGAATAAAGCCAGTTTGTGCAAGGGCCTCCAAATTGCCTCTTTTTCCTGCCAGTATAAGTACGGACTGTGTGACGTGCCTACTTGGATGCGGTCACTCATATAATCCTCCACCATTCTTTCAATGTTGAGAGAATCATATGCAGTGACAGTAGACGACATGTCCGTAATCGTTGTCAGGTCCTTCAGTCCGGACCAGATGTCAGCATCAGCAGTCGCTCCAGACTGCCCTGCATCACCGCCAGCGGGTGGGCTCGGAATTCTGAGCCTTTTCCTCGCATCCCCAGTTGCGGGAGAATGTGAAGGAGGAGATGTTGACAGGTCGCGTTCCGCTTGACTTGACAATTTTCTCACCAGCAGGTCTTTCAACCCCAGCAGACTTGTGTCTGCCGGAAAGAGAGATCCAAGGTAGGCTTTAAATCTAGGATCGAGCACGGTGGCCAAAATGTAGTGCTCTGATTTCAACAGATTGACCACCCGTGAATCCTTGTTAAGCGAATTAAGGGCTCCATCCACAAGTCCCACATGCCTAGCGGAATCGCTCCGTGTTAGCTCCTCCTTCAATGTCTCCAGCTTCTTCTGCAAAAGCCTGATGAGGGGAATGACCTGACTCAGGCTGGCAGTGTCTGAACTGACTTCACGTGTGGCAAGTTCAAAGGGCATCAGAACCTTGCACAATGTTGAAATCATTCTCCACTGTGCTTGAGACAGGTGCATTCCACTTCCTATATCGTGCTCAATTGTATAGACTTGAATGGCCTTTTGCTGCTCCTCCAACCTCTGAAGCATATAGAGGGTTGAATTCCACCTCGTTACCACTTCTTGCTTCAGATGATGGCAGGGCAGGTTCAGTAGTTTTTGGTGGTGCTCCAGTCTTCTGTACGTGGTGCCTGTACGCCGAAAGTGTCCCGCAATTCTTCTGGCCACCGACAGCATCTCTTGCACGCCCCTGTCGTTTTTTAAAAAATTCTGCACCACCAAATTCAAGGTATGTGCAAAACATGGGACGTGCTGGAATTTGCCCATATTTAATGCACACACAATATTGCTGGCGTTGTCCGATGCCACAAATCCACAGGAGAGTCCAATTGGGGTAAGCCATTCCGCGATGATCTTCCTCAGTTGCCGTAAGAGGTTTTCAGCTGTGTGCGTATTCTGGAAACCGGTGATACAAAGCGTAGCCTGCCTAGGAAAGAGTTGGCGTTTGCGAGATGCTGCTACTGGTGCCGCCGCTGCTGTTCTTGCGGCGGGAGTCCATACATCTACCCAGTGGGCTGTCACAGTCATATAGTCCTGACCCTGCCCTGCTCCACTTGTCCACATGTCCGTGGTTAAGTGGACATTGGGTACAACTGCATTTTTTAGGACACTGGTGAGTCTTTTTCTGACGTCCGTGTACATTCTCGGTATCGCCTGCCTAGAGAAGTGGAACCTAGATGGTATTTGGTAACGGGGGCACACTGCCTCAATAAATTGTCTAGTTCCCTGTGAACTAACGGCGGATACCGGACACACGTCTAACACCAACATAGTTGTCAAGGCCTCAGTTATCCGCTTTGCAGCAGGATGACTGCTGTGATATTTCATCTTCCTCGCAAAGGACTGTTGAACAGTCAATTGCTTACTGGAAGTAGTACAAGTGGGCTTACGACTTCCCCTCTGGGATGACCATCGACTCCCAGCGGCAACAACAGCAGCGCCAGCAGCAGTAGGCGTTACACGCAAGGATGCATCGGAGGAATCCCAGGCAGGAGAGGACTCGTCAGAATTGCCAGTGACATGGCCTGCAGGACTATTGGCATTCCTGGGGAAGGAGGAAATTGACACTGAGGGAGTTGGTGGGGTGGTTTGCGTGAGCTTGGTTACAAGAGGAAGGGATTTACTGGTCAGTGGACTGCTTCCGCTGTCGCCCAAAGTTTTTGAACTTGTCACTGACTTATTATGAATGCGCTGCAGGTGACGTATAAGGGAGGATGTTCCGAGGTGGTTAACGTCCTTACCCCTACTTATTACAGCTTGACAAAGGCAACACACGGCTTGACACCTGTTGTCCGCATTTCTGTTGAAATACTTCCACACCGAAGAGCTGATTTTTTTGGTATTTTCACCAGGCATGTCAGTGGCCATATTCCTCCCACGGACAACAGGTGTCTCCCCGGGTGCCTGACTTAAACAAACCACCTCACCATCAGAATCCTCCTGGTCAATTTCCTCCCCAGCGCCAGCAACACCCATATCCTCCTCATCCTGGTGTACTTCAACACTGACATCTTCAATCTGACTATCAGGAACTGGACTGCGGGTGCTCCTTCCAGCACTTGCAGGGGACGTGCAAATGGTGGAAGGCGCATGCTCTTCACGTCCAGTGTTGGGAAGGTCAGGCATCGCAACCGACACAATTGGACTCTCCTTGTGGATTTGGGATTTCGAAGAACGCACAGTTCTTTGCGGTGCTTTTGCCAGCTTGAGTCTTTTCAGTTTTCTAGCGAGAGGCTGAGTGCTTCCATCCTCATGTGAAGCTGAACCACTAGCCATGAACATAGGCCAGGGCCTCAGCCGTTCCTTGCCACTCCGTGTGGTAAATGGCATATTGGCAAGTTTACGCTTCTCCTCCGACAATTTTATTTTAGGTTTTGGAGTCCTTTTTTTACTGATATTTGGTGTTTTGGAATTGACATGCTCTGTACTATGACATTGGGCATCGGCCTTGGCAGACGACGTTGCTGGCATTTCATCGTCTCGGCCATGACTAGTGGCAGCAGCTTCAGCACGAGGTGGAAGTGGATCTTGATCTTTCCCTAATTTTGGAACCTCAACATTTTTTTTTCTCCATATTTTAATAGGCACAACTAAAAGGCACCTCAGGTAAACAATGGAGATGGATGGATACTAGTATACAATTATGGATGGACTGCTGAGTGCCGACACAGAGGTAGCTACAGCCGTGGACTACCGTACTGTACTGTGTCTGCTGCTAATATAGACTGGTTGATAATGAGATGCAGTATGTATACAGAAGAAAGAAAAAAAAAACCACGGGTAGGTGGTATACAATTATGGATGGACTGCCGAGTGCCGACACAGAGGTAGCTACAGCCGTGGACTACCGTACTGTACTGTGTCTGCTGCTAATATAGACTGGATGATAATGAGATGTAGTATGTATAAAGAAGAAAGAAAAAAAAACCACGGGTAGGACTAGGTGGTATACAATTATGGATGGACTGCCGAGTGCCGACACAGAGGTAGCAACAGCCGTGGACTACCGTACTGTACTGTGTCTGCTGCTAATATAGACTGGTTGATAATGAGATGTAGTATGTATAAAGAAGAAAGAAAAAAAAACCACGGGTAGGTGGTATACAATTATGGATGGACTGCCGAGTGCCGACACAGAGGTAGCTACAGCCGTGGACTACCATACTGTACTGTGTCTGCTGCTAATATAGACTGGATGATAATGAGATGTAGTATGTATAAAGAAGAAAGAAAAAAAAACCACGGGTAGGTGGTATACAATTATGGATGGACTGCCGAGTGCCGACACAGAGGTAGCTACAGCCGTGGACTACCGTACTGTACTGTGTCTGCTGCTAATATAGACTGGATGATAATGAGATGTAGTATGTATAAAGAAGAAAGAAAAAAAAAAACACGGGTAGGTGGTATACAATTATGGATGGACTGCCGAGTGCCGACACAGAGGTAGCTACAGCCGTGGACTACCGAACTGTACTGTGTCTGCTGCTAATATAGACTGGTTGATAATGAGATGTAGTATGTATAAAGAAGAAAGAAAAAAAAAAACCACGGGTAGGTGGTATACAATTATGGATGGACTGCCGAGTGCCGACACAGAGGTAGCTACAGCCGTGGACTACCGTACTGTACTGTGTCTGCTGCTAATATAGACTGGATGATAATGAGATGTAGTATGTATAAAGAAGAAAGAAAAAAAAACCACGGGTAGGTGGTATACAATTATGGATGGACTGCCGAGTGCCGACACAGAGGTAGCTACAGCCGTGGACTACCGTACTGTACTGTGTCTGCTGCTAATATAGACTGGATGATAATGAGATGTAGTATGTATAAAGAAGAAAGAAAAAAAAAACCACGGGTAGGTGGTATACAATTATGGATGGACTGCCGAGTGCCGACACAGAGGTAGCTACAGCCGTGAACTACCGTACTGTGTCTGCTGCTAATATAGACTGGTTGATAATGAGATGTAGTATGTATAAAGAAGAAAGAAAAAAAAAACCACGGGTAGGTGGTATACAATTATGGATGGACTGCCGAGTGCCGACACAGAGGTAGCTACAGCCGTGGACTACCGTACTGTACTGTGTCTGCTGCTAATATAGACTGGTTGATAATGAGATGTAGTATGTATAAAGAAGAAAGAAAAAAAAAACCACGGGTAGGTGGTATACAATTATGGATGGACTGCCGAGTGCCGACACAGAGGTAGCTACAGCCGTGGACTACCGTACTGTACTGTGTCTTCTGCTAATATAGACTGGATGATAATGAGATGTAGTATGTATAAAGAAGAAAGCAAAAAAAACCACGGGTAGGTGGTATACAATTATGGATGGACTGCCGAGTGCCGACACAGAGGTAGCTACAGCCATGGACTACCGTACTGTACTGTGTCTGCTGCTAATATAGACTGGATGATAATGAGATGTAGTATGTATAAAGAAGAAAGAAAAAAAAAACCACGGGTAGGTGGTATACAATTATGGATGGACTGCCGAGTGCCGACACAGAGGTAGCTACAGCCGTGAACTACCGTACTGTGTCTGCTGCTAGTATAGACTGGATGATAAATAATGATATAAAAAATATATATATATCACTACTGCAGCCGGACAGGTATATATTATATAATGACGGACCTGCTGGACACTGTCTGTCAGCAGAATGAGTTTTTTAATTTTTATAGAATAAAAAAACATCACACAAGTCACACGACGAGTGTACTTTTTCAGGCAGACATTCAATCACAATATACTATACTGGTGGTCAGTGTGGTCAGGTCACTGGTCACCGTGGTCAGTGGTCAGTCACACTGGCAGTGGCACTCTGGTAGCAAAAGTGTGCACTGTTTAATATGTACTCCTGGCTGCTGCTATAACCTATAACTGCTCCCCAGTCTCCCCCACAATTAAGCTGTGTGAGCACAGTCAGATATTATACATAGATGATGCAGCACACTGGGCTGAGCACAGATATGGTATGTGAGTGTGACTGAGTCACTGTGTATCGTTTTTTTCAGGCAGAGAACAAGAACAGAACGGATTATTAAATAATAATAAATTATAAAACTGCACTGGTGGTCAGGTCACTGGTCATCAGTCACTAGTATAACTCCTCCTAAGCTCCAGTAAGTAAATGAAGTGTCTCACTCTCCTATCTATTTTAATTTCTAAACGGAGAGGACGCCAGCCACGTCCTCTCCCTATCAATCTCAATGCACGTGTGAAAATGGCCGCGACGCGCGGCTCCTTATATAGAATCCGAGTCTCGCGATAGAATCCGAGCCTCGCGAGAATCCGACAGCGTGATGATGACGTTCGGGCGCGCTCGGGTTAACCGAGCAAGGCGGGAAGATCCGAGTCGCTCGGACCCGTGTAAAAAAACATGAAGTTCGGGCGGGTTCGGATTCAGAGAAACCGAACCCGCTCATCTCTATAACATACATTATATAGAATAAATTATAAAGATTATACAATCCAAATGATAATACATTCCCCCATCTTACCCACCAACTGACGTTCTGGCATCCCTGTTGGTGCCAATTCCAATACTGCTATTTGAATAGTTTGGCCATACACTTGGATGCAGAATATGCAGACTAAAAGTGATGTTCTGGGGGCAGGTGGGACACCTGTACTGGGCCCCAAGGATATGCCGCTTAGTGCCTGGCAGGGATGTGAGCTGTCTAGTCCAAATAGGACAGCGAGCTATAGGTGGTGTTGGCGCATCCTCAGAGTGACAGGAGCCTCTCACACACAGTGACTGTGCGGCGCGAGTGTGTGCTTGGTCTTCTGGGCCCAGTTCTGTTGCATGCCGTTACAGGACATGGCAGCAGCTCTGCTGCCCAGGATTTTCATGCCCTGAGCCGGCCTCTTCTGGTGGGGTCTGTTGTACAGTGTTCGGGGCTGGGTACTGGGGAGTGCAGCACAGGTGAGTCTCTCCCTGGGGTAAGAGTGGCTTGGTGAGGGGATGCAAGCACTTCTGTGCTTCTTATTAACCCTTATTAATTCTCACCTGTGTGCTGACCTGGGGTGGCCGACCTGTGCCGACGTTATGGGGTCCTGCACCCCGGACCCATACCTAGTATTAGGGACCCCCAGTGACGGAGAAGCCTTGTCGATCGGCCTGGGGGCTTAACCCTATATCTGCAGATATACGCAACTAAGATCTCCGTATTATCTGACTATTATGTAGTAATATTTTTCACTCGGTGTGCATTAGGGAACACATTGTTTTTTCCTGCACAGAATTACCCCTCCCTTTTAGCACCTGAGTGACATCTCAATCTGATTGAGCAGATTTCCATTTTGTGCATTGTATTTAGAGAGGCATGGATGGGTTAGCATTAGGAGGGATTGCTGACTCCAGAGTGCCATAGGAGAAGCTAGGGGTATCTCCAGGTAAGCTGGCTCTCAGATGCTGTAGGAGCCATTACCATGTGGCCTTACACTGGGAATTTAACCCAGACATATTTGTAATTATTTATGGGGTGGGTGTGGGGTGCGGTGGCCCCTGTGTTGGTATAGCTGGGCTGCTTCAGGTCAGCACACCCTAACACTTTATTAACACTTATGATTTTCCCTATCACTTTGTATATATTTTTGTATTATTTTAATCACACCACTTACATAGCACTTCTGTGCTTCTTATTAACCCTTATTAATTCTCACCTGTGTGCTGACCTGGGGTGGCCGACCTGTGCCGACGTTATGGGGTCCTACACCCCGGACCCATACCTAGTATTAGGGACCCCCAGTGACGGAGAAGCCTTGTCGATCGGCCTGGGGGCTTAACCCTATATCTGCAGATATACGCAACTAAGATCTCCGTATTATCTGACTATTATGTAGTAATATTTTTCACTCGGTGTGCATTAGGGAACACATTGTTTTTTCCTGCACAGAATTACCCCTCCCTTTTAGCACCTGAGTGACATCTCAATCTGATTGAGCAGCTTTCCATTTTGTGCATTGTATTTAGAGAGGCATGGATGGGTCAGCATTAGGAGGGATTGCTGACTCCAGAGTGCCATAGGAGAAGCTAGGGGTATCTCCAGGTAAGCTGGCTCTCAGATGCTGTAGGAGCCATTACCATGTGGCCTTACACTGGGAATTTAACCCAGACATATTTGTAATTATTTATGGGGTGGGTGTGAGGTGCGGTGGCCCCTATGTCGGTATGGTTGGGCTGCTTCAGGTCAGCACACCCTAACACTTTATTAACACATGATTTTCCCTATCACTTTGTATATATTTTTGTATTATTTTGATCACACCACTTACATAGCACTTCTGTGCTTCTTATTAACCCTTATTAATTCTCACCTGTGTGCTGACCTGGGGTGGCCGACCTGTGCCGACGTTATGGGGTCCTGCACCCCAGACCCATACCTAGTATTAGGGACCCCCAGTGACGGAGAAGCCTTGTTGATCGGCCTTGGGGGCTTAACCCTATATCTGCAGATATACGCAACTAAGATCTCCGTATTATCTGACTATTATGTAGTAATATTTTTCACTCGGTGTGCATTAGGGAACACATTGTTTTTTCCTGCACAGAATTACCCCTCCCTTTTAGCACCTGAGTGACATCTCAATCTGATTGAGCAGCTTTCCATTTTGTGCATTGTATTTAGAGAGGCATGGATGGGTCAGCATTAGGAGGGATTGCTGACTCCAGAGTGCCATAGGAGAAGCTAGGGGTATCTCCAGGTAAGCTGGCTCTCAGATGCTGTAGGAGCCATTACCATGTGGCCTTACACTGGGAATTTAACCCAGACATATTTGTAATTATTTATGGGGTGGGTGTGGGGTGCGGTGGCCCCTGTGTCGGTATGGCTGGGCTGCTTCAGGTCGGCACACCCTAACACTTTATTAACACTTATGATTTTCCCTATCACTTTGTATATATTTTTGTATTATTTTAATCACCACTTACATAGCACTTCTGTGCTTCTTATTAACCCTTATTAATTCTCACCTGTGTGCTGACCTGGGGTGGCCGACCTGTGCCGACGTTATGGGGTCCTGCACCCCGGACCCATACCTAGTATTAGGGACCCCCAGTGACGGAGAAGCCTTGTCGATCGGCCTGGGGGCTTAACCCTATATCTGCAGATATACGCAACTAAGATCTCCGTATTATCTGACTATTATGTAGTAATATTTTTCACTCGGTGTGCATTAGGGAACACATTGTTTTTTCCTGCACAGAATTACCCCTCCCTTTTAGCACCTGAGTGACATCTCAATCTGATTGAGCAGATTTCCATTTTGTGCATTGTATTTAGAGAGGCATGGATGGGTCAGCATTAGGAGGGATTGCTGACTCCAGAGTGCCATAGGAGAAGCTAGGGGTATCTCCAGGTAAGCTGGCTCTCAGATGCTGTAGGAGCCATTACCATGTGGCCTTACACTGGGAATTTAACCCAGACATATTTGTAATTATTTATGGGGTGGGTGTGGGGTGCGGTGGCCCCTGTGTCGGTATAGCTGGGCTGCTTCAGGTCAGCACACCCTAACACTTTATTAACACTTATGATTTTCCCTATCACTTTGTATATATTTTTGTATTATTTTAATCACACCACTTACATAGCACTTCTGTGCTTCTTATTAACCCTTATTAATTCTCACCTGTGTGCTGACCTGGGGTGGCCGACCTGTGCCGACGTTATGGGGTCCTACACCCCGGACCCATACCTAGTATTAGGGACCCCCAGTGACGGAGAAGCCTTGTCGATCGGCCTGGGGGCTTAACCCTATATCTGCAGATATACGCAACTAAGATCTCCGTATTATCTGACTATTATGTAGTAATATTTTTCACTCGGTGTGCATTAGGGAACACATTGTTTTTTCCTGCACAGAATTACCCCTCCCTTTTAGCACCTGAGTGACATCTCAATCTGATTGAGCAGCTTTCCATTTTGTGCATTGTATTTAGAGAGGCATGGATGGGTCAGCATTAGGAGGGATTGCTGACTCCAGAGTGCCATAGGAGAAGCTAGGGGTATCTCCAGGTAAGCTGGCTCTCAGATGCTGTAGGAGCCATTACCATGTGGCCTTACACTGGGAATTTAACCCAGACATATTTGTAATTATTTATGGGGTGGGTGTGAGGTGCGGTGGCCCCTATGTCGGTATGGTTGGGCTGCTTCAGGTCAGCACACCCTAACACTTTATTAACACATGATTTTCCCTATCACTTTGTATATATTTTTGTATTATTTTGATCACACCACTTACATAGCACTTCTGTGCTTCTTATTAACCCTTATTAATTCTCACCTGTGTGCTGACCTGGGGTGGCCGACCTGTGCCGACGTTATGGGGTCCTGCACCCCAGACCCATACCTAGTATTAGGGACCCCCAGTGACGGAGAAGCCTTGTTGATCGGCCTTGGGGGCTTAACCCTATATCTGCAGATATACGCAACTAAGATCTCCGTATTATCTGACTATTATGTAGTAATATTTTTCACTCGGTGTGCATTAGGGAACACATTGTTTTTTCCTGCACAGAATTACCCCTCCCTTTTAGCACCTGAGTGACATCTCAATCTGATTGAGCAGCTTTCCATTTTGTGCATTGTATTTAGAGAGGCATGGATGGGTCAGCATTAGGAGGGATTGCTGACTCCAGAGTGCCATAGGAGAAGCTAGGGGTATCTCCAGGTAAGCTGGCTCTCAGATGCTGTAGGAGCCATTACCATGTGGCCTTACACTGGGAATTTAACCCAGACATATTTGTAATTTTCTCTAACCTCCTAGTGGATGCTGGGGACTCCGTAAGGACCATGGGGAATAGACTGGCTCCGCTGGAGACTGGGCACTCTAAAGAAAGATTAGGTACTATCTGGTGTGCACTGGCTCCTCCCTCTATGCCCCTCCTCCAGACCTCAGTTAGAATCTGTGCCCGGCCAGAGCTGGGTGCTCCTAGTGGGCTCTCCTGAGCCTGCTAGTAAAAGAAAGTATTTGTTAGGTTTTGTATTTTCAGTGAGCTTCTGCTGGCAACAGACTCACTGCTACGAGGGACTGAGGGGAGAGAAGCAAACCTACCTGTCTACAGCTAGGTTGCGCTTCTTAGGCTACTGGACACCATTAGCTCCAGAGGGTTCGAACACAGGCATCTGTCCTCGATCGTCCGTTCCCGGAGCCGCGCCGCCGTCCCCCTCGCAGAGCCAGAAGAACAGAAGCTTGAAGACGGCGAAAACGGCGGCTGAAGATTCCTGTCTTCATTTAAGGTAGCGCACAGCACCGCAGCTGTGCACCATTGCTCCCAGCACACTTTCACACTCCGGTCACTGTAGGGTGCAGGGCGCTGGGGGGGGGGGGCGCCCTGGGCAGCAATTGAAGTACCTTTTTGGCATAACATACATATATACAGTCAGGCACTGTATATAGGTAAAAAAACCCGCCATTTTTTTCACACAGAAGCGGGACAGAAGCCCACCGCTGAGGGGGCGGGGCCTTCTCCCTCAGCACACCAGCGCCATTTTCTCTTCACAGCTCCGCTGGAAGGACACTCCCCAGGCTCTCCCCTGCAGTATCCAGGTACAAGAAGGGTAAAAAAGAGAGGGGGGGGGCACATAAATTTAGGCGCAAAAGACATAAAATCGGCAGCTATTGGGTAATCACTTATTATCCCTGAATATCCCTGGGTTATATAGCGCTGTGGTGTGTGCTGGCATACTCTCTCTCTGTCTCCCCAAAGGCCTTTGTGGGGTCCTGTCCTCAGTCAGAGCATTCCCTGTGTGTCTGCTGTGTGTCGGTACGGCTGTGTCGACATGTTTGATGAGGAGGGTTACGTGGAGGCAGAGCAAGTGCGGATAAATGTGGTGTCGCCGCCGTCGGGGCCAACACCTAATTGGATGGATATGTGGAAGGTCTTAAATGATAATGTAAGCTCCTTGCATAAAAGGTTTGATGACGCTGCAGCCTTGGGACAGCCGGGGTCTCAACCCGGGCCTGCCCAGTCGACTCAGAGGCCGTCAGGGTCTCATAAACGCCCACTATCTCAGATGGTTGGCACAGATGTCGACACGGAGTCCGACTCCAGTGTCGACGATGATGAGGCACAATTACAGCCTAAGATGACCAAGGCCATCCGCTACATGATTATTGCAATGAAAGATGTATTGCACATTTCAGAGGTTAACCCTGTCCCTGACAAGAGGGTGTATATGTTTGGGGAGAAAAAGCAGGCAGTGACTTTTCCCCCGTCACATGAATTAAATGAGTTATGTGAAGAAGCGTGGAGTTCCCCTGATAAGAAAGTGGTGATTTCCGAAAAATTACTGCTGGCGTACCCTTTCCCGCCAACGGACAGGTTACGTTGGGAATCCTCCCCTAGGGTAGACAAGGCGCTGACACGTTTATCTAAGAAGGTGGCCCTGCCGTCTCAGGATACGGCTGCCCTAAAGGATCCTGCGGATAGGAAGCAGGAAGCTATCTTGAAGTCAGTGTATACACACTCTGGTACTCTACTGAGACCAGCTATTGCTTCAGCCTGGATGTGTAGCGCTGTAGCAGCATGGACAGACACTCTGTCAGAGGACGTAGATGCCCTGGACAGGGATACTGTCTTGCTAACCCTGGGCCATATAAAAGACGCCGTCTTATATATGCGGGATGCCCAGAGGGACATTTGCCTGCTGGGCTCTAGAATTAATGCAATGTCCATTTCTGCCAGGAGGGTCTTATGGACTCGGCAATGGACAGGGGATGCCGATTCTAAAAAACACATGGAGGTTTTGCCTTATAAGGGTGAGGAATTGTTTGGGGACGGCCTCTCGGACCTTGTGTCCACAGCGACAGCTGGAAAGTCGACTTTCTTGCCTCAGGTTTCCTCACAGCCTAAGAAAGCACCGTATTATCAAATGCAGTCCTTTCGTTCTAAGAGAAGCAAGAAGGTCAGAGGTGCATCCTTTCTTGCCAGAGGCAGTGGTAGAGGAAAGAAGCTGCACCATGCAGCTAGTTCCCAGGAACAAAAGTCCTCCCCAGCTTCCACTAAGTCCACCGCATGACGCTGGGGCTCCACAGGCGGAGCCAGGAGCGGTGGGGGCGCGTCTCCGAAAATTCAGCAACCAGTGGGTTCGCTCACAGGTGGATCCTTGGGCTATACAAATTGTATCTCAGGGATACAAGCTGGAGTTCGAAGTGACTCCCCCTCACCGTTACCTAAAATCAGCCTTGCCAGCTTCCCTCACGGAAAGGGAGGTAGTCCTGGCGGCAATTCACAAGCTGTACCTCCAGCAAGTGATAATAATGGTCCCCCTCCTTCAACAGGGAAGGGGTTACTATTCCACACTGTTTGTGGTACCGAAACCAGACGGTTCGGTAAGACCCATTCTGAATTTAAAATCCTTGAACATTTATATGAATAAATTCAAGTTCAAAATGGAATCGCTCAGAGCGGTCATTGCAAGCCTGGAAGAGGGGGATTTTATGGTATCTCTGGACATCAAGGATGCTTACTTGCATGTCCCCATTTATCCACCTCACCAGGAGTACCTCAGGTTTGTGGTACAGGACTGTCACTACCAATTCCAGACGTTGCAGTTTGGTCTGTCCTCAGCACCAAGAGTATTTACCAAGGTAATGGCCGAAATGATGGTACTCCTTCGGAAGCAAGGAGTTACGGTTATCCCGTACTTGGACGATCTCCTCATAAGGGCGAGGTCCAGGGAGCAGTTGTTGATCAGCGTAGCACACTCTCAGGAAGTGTTGCAACAGCACGGCAGGATTCTGAATATTCCAAAGTCGCAGCTAATTCCTACGACGCGTCTTCCCTTCCTGGGTATGATTCTGGACACAGAACAGAAGAAGGTGTTTCTCCCGGAGGAGAAGGCCCAGGAGTTAGTGACTCTGGTCAGGGACCTCCTAAAACCAAAACAGGTGTCGGTGCATCACTGCACGCGAGTCCTGGGAAAGATGGTGGCCTCATACGAAGCCATTCCCTTCGGCAGGTTCCATGCGAGGATCTTTCAGTGGGATCTGTTGGACAAGTGGTCCGGATCGCATCTTCAGATGCATCGGCTGATCACCCTGTCCCCGAGGGCCAGGGTGTCTCTTCTGTGGTGGCTGCAGAGTGCTCATCTTCTCGAGGGCTGCAGGTTCGGCATACAGGACTGGGTACTGGTGACCACGGATGCAAGCCTCCGTGGATGGGGGGCAGTCACTCAGGGAAGAAACTTCCAAGGGCTGTGGTCAAGTCAGGAGACTTGTCTGCACATAAATATACTGGAACTAAGGGCCATATACAACGCCCTGAGTCAAGCGGAGCCCCTGCTTCGAGACCAACCAGTGCTGATTCAGTCAGACAACATCACGGCGGTCGCCCATGTAAACCGACAGGGCGGTACAAGAAGCAGGGTGGCGATGGCAGAAGCCACAAAGATTCTTCGTTGGGCGGAGATTCACGTACAAGCACTGTCAGCAGTGTTCATTCCGGGAGTGGACAACTGGGAAGCAGACTTCCTCAGCAGACACGACCTCCACCCGGGAGAGTGGGGACTTCATCAAGAAGTCTTCACACAGATTGCAAATCGATGGGAACTGCCACAGGTGGACATGATGGCGTCTCGCCTCAACAAAAAGCTAAAAAGATATTGCGCCAGGTCAAGGGACCCTCAGGCGACAGCTGTGGACGCGCTAGTGACACCCTGCGTGTATCAGTCGGTATATGTGTTTCCTCCTCTTCCTCTCATACCCAAGGTACTGAGAATAGTAAGAAAAAGAGGAGTGAGAACAATACTCATCGTTCCGGATTGGCCAAGAAGGACTTGGTACCCAGAACTACAAGAGATGATCACAGAGGACCCATGGCCTCTGCCTCTCAGACAGGACCTGTTGCAACAGGGGCCCTGTCTGTTCCAAGACTTACCGCGGCTGCGTTTGACGGCATGGCGGTTGAACGCCGGATCCTAACGGAAAAGGGCATCCCGGATGAAGTGATTCCTACGCTGATAAAGGCTAGGAAGGATGTAACAGCTAAGCATTATCACCGTATATGGCGAAGATATGTTGCTTGGTGTGAGGCCAGGATGGCCCCTACAGAGGAATTCCAGCTGGGTCGATTTCTGCACTTCCTACAGTCAGGTGTGACTATGGGCCTGAAATTAGGGTCCATAAAGGTCCAGATTTCGGCCCTATCCATTTTCTTTCAAAAAGAACTGGCTTTACTGCCTGAGGTTCAGACGTTTGTAAAGGTGTAAAGGGAGTGCTGCATATTCAGCCCCCTTTTGTGCCACCAGTGGCACCTTGGGATCTTAACGTTGTGTTGGATTTCCTGAAATCCCACTGGTTTGAACCACTTAAGACCGTGGAACTAAAGTATCTCACGAGGAAAGTGGTCATGCTGTTGGCCTTAGCATCGGCGAGGCGTGTATCAGAATTGGCGGCTTTGTCATGTAAAAGCCCTTATTTGATCTTCCATATGGACAGGGCAGAATTGCGGACTCGTCCCCAATTTCTCCCAAAGGTGGTATCATCGTTTCATTTGAACCAACCTATTGTGGTCCCTGCGGCTATTCGGGACTTGGAGGACTCCAAGTTGCTGGACGTAGTCCGGGCTTTGAAAATATATGTTTCCAGAATGGCTGGAGTCAGGAAGACTGACTCGCTGTTTATTCTGTATGCACCCAATAAGCTGGGTGCTCCTGCTTCAAAGCAAACTATTGCTCGCTGGATCTGTAGCACGATTCAGCTGGCTCATTCTGCGGCTGGATTGCCGCATCCAAAATCAGTGAAAGCCCATTCCACAAGGAAGGTGGGCTCTTCTTGGGCGGCTGCCCGAGGGGTCTCGGCTTCACAGCTTTGCCGAGCGGCTACTTGGTCGGGTTCAAACACTTTTGCAAAGTTCTACAAGTTTGATACCCTGGCTGAGGAGGACCTTGTGTTTGCTCATTCGGTGCTGCAGAGTCATCCGCACTCTCCCGCCCGTTTGGGAGCTTTGGTATAATCCCCATGGTCCTTACGGAGTCCCCAGCATCCACTAAGACGTTAGAGAAAATAAGAATTTACTCACCGGTAATTCTATTTCTCGTAGTCCGTAGTGGATGCTGGGCGCCCGTCCCAAGTGCGGACTTTCTGCAATACGTGTATATAGTTATTGCTTAATAAAGGGTTATTGTTATGAGCCATCCGTTGAGTGATGCTCAGTTGTTGTTCATACTGTTAACTGGGTAAGGTTATCACGCTGTGATTGGTGTGGCTGGTATGAGTCTTACCCTGGATTCCAAAATCCTTTCCTTGTAATGTCAGCTCTTCCGGGCACAGTTTCCCTAACTGAGGTCTGGAGGAGGGGCATAGAGGGAGGAGCCAGTGCACACCAGATAGTACCTAATCTTTCTTTAGAGTGCCCAGTCTCCTGCGGAGCCCGTCTATTCCCCATGGTCCTTACGGAGTCCCCAGCATCCACTACAGACTACGAGAAATAGAATTACCGGTGAGTAAATTCTTATTATTTATGGGGTGGGTGTGGGGTGCGGTGGCCCCTGTGTCGGTATGGCTGGGCTGCTTCAGGTCGGCACACCCTAACACTTTATTAACACTTATGATTTTCCCTATCACTTTGTATATATTTTTGTATTATTTTAATCACACCACTTACATAGCACTTCTGTGCTTCTTATTAACCCTTATTAATTCTCACCTGTGTGCTGACCTGGGGTGGCCGACCTGTGCCGACGTTATGGGGTCCTGCACCCCGGACCCATACCTAGTATTAGGGACCCCCAGTGACGGTGAAGCCTTATCGATCGGCCAGGGGGCTTAAGCCTATATCTGCAGATATACGCAACTAAGATCTCCGTATTATCTGACCATTATGTAGTAATATTTTTCACTCGGTGTGCATTAGGGAACACATTGTTTTTTCCTGCACAGAATTACCCCTCCCTTTTAGCACCTGAGTGACATCTCAATCTGATTGAGCAGCTTTCCATTTTGTGCATTGAACTATAAATGTAGCATGGCGTCACTGGGGAGAGACTGAGGTGTGTGTGGAGGAGGAAGGAGAGATATACATATTTATATATGTGTATAAATAAATACACACACAAATATTTATTTATTACAAGTTTCTTATATAGCGCAGCAAATTCCGTTGCGCTTTAATATCAATATCTAGATTGTCTTTATTACTTTCTGCATTGGAATAGCCATGTTAGGCTTTAGCAGCAATATTACATCCTGACGATGGGACATTGGATGGTCCTGAAACAAGCCGTTGATATGACACAGACAGGCTGCCTACCACTATATGCTGTTACCATTTGCCTTCATGTGTATGAGCATTAAAGGATTTTAATCAGCACTGGAGTGACCTGCAGTTTGCTAATTTAGCAACATTGGGATTATTGTAATAGAGCACGAGCTCTACTTTTCATGGGAGTGCCGGATTCTCCAAGGGTGTGTGTATATATATGTGTGTGTGTGTGTGTGTGTGTGTGTGTGTGTGTGTGTGTGTGTGTGTATTTTAATCTGACGAGGCCCCAGAGTTGTCACTGTACCGGGCCCCAAGATTTCTGTTGCTGGGCCTGGCTGGGGGACAGGTAAATATTAAGAGGTGCACTGTGAAAACGTGTAGTTGGCATATTTAGCACAAATTTAAAATATGACCCGTTAAATATCATCTCTTAAACTAGATACAGATCAGATGTTCCAACTCCAATCAACAACTTTAGTATGCAATTTTGCAGTCTATGTAATAAAATACTGGTTGGTTTAGCCTTAATTATGGCGTTATTAAGTGTAACTATTGCATGTTTGTAGTGTTTTATACATTGCTTGAAGTGTACCTGGAAATGTGTTTCTCTGCTGAAGGCTGGTGGACAGGAACATTTGCTGGCATATTCTGTGTAATCTAACATAAATTACCCACTGTAGTAACACTGTCCCCATGAAAAGGGGATTAGGTCAAGATGCAGGCTGTTGGGATGCTGGCAGTTGAAGTCTCATCACCCTTTAGAATCCGGTTGCCGGAACTCAAAAAGGGCCAGGAGACGAACGCCTGAATCCCGACAGCTGGCATCCCGACCGCAAGTATAGCCGGCAGGTTAGGCTTAGGGCCGGGGGTGGGTGGGGGGTTAGGTTTAGGTGCCAGGCGGGGGTTAGAGTTAGGCTGTGGGGAGGGGGGGGGGGGGGTTAGGATTAGGCTACGGTGATGGGGTTGGGTTAGGATCGGGTTGCGGGGGAAGGGAGGGGGTTAAATTTAGGCACCTCTGGGGGGGGTTAGAGTCAGGAACTAAGGGGGGAGGGGTTATGGCTAGGATGTGGAAACAGAGGGTTAGGGGAAAGGGGAAAACAGCCCACCCCTGTTGGTCTTTCACTTTTCGGGATCTTGGTGTCGGTATTGTGACCGACGGGATCCCGTAAGCCGACATTTCATACTGAACCCATGAAAAGTGCACGTTTCCACTACAACATATAGACTGCCCCTACTATAATGCATACCATCCCCAGGCTGGTCAGTATTATCTCTAGGAGGGAAACAGCCATACAAAACTCTCGTAGATTCTATAAATATCACACTGCAAACTACTGGGACACTTCCCAGCCCCCTCCAATTTCCGTAACTAACACCTTTTTCTCTAACGTCCTAGTGGATGCTGGGGACTCCGAAAGGACCATGGGGAATAGCAGCTCCGCAGGAGACTGGGCACAAAAGTAAAAAGCTTTAGGACTACCTGGTGTGCACTGGCTCCTCCCCCTATGACCCTCCTCCAAGCCTCAGTTAAGATTTTGTGCCCGAACGAGAAGGGTGCAATCTAGGTGGCTCTCCTGAGCTGCTTAGAGTAAAAGTTTAAATAGGTTTTTTTATTTTCAGTGAGACCTGCTGGCAACAGGCTCACTGCATCGAGGGACTAAGGGGAGAAGAAGCGAACTCACCTGCGTGCAGAGTGGATTGGGCTTCTTAGGCTACTGTACATTAGCTCCAGAGGGACGATCACAGGCCCAGCCATGGATGGGTCCCGGAGCCGCGCCGCCGTCCCCCTTACAGAGCCAGAAGACTGAAGAGGTCCGGAAAATCGGCGGCAGAAGACGTCCTGTCTTCACTAAGGTAGCGCACAGCACCGCAGCTGTGCGCCATTGCTCTCAGCACACTTCACACTCCGGTCACTGAGGGTGCAGGGCGCTGGGGGGGGGGCGCCCTGAGACGCAATAAAAACACCTTTTTTGGCAAAAAATACATCACATATAGCTCCTGGGCTATATGGATGTATTTAACCCCTGCCTATTTTTACATAAAAAAGCGGGAGAAAGGCCGCCGAAAAAGGGGCGGAGCCTATCTCCTCAGCACACTGGCGCCATTTTTTCCTCACAGCTCCGTTGGAGGAAGGCTCCCTGACTCTCCCCTGCAGTCCTGCACTACAGAAACAGGGTAAAACAAGAGAGGGGGGGCACTAAATTTGGCATATAAATATATACAGCAGCTATATTAGGGAAAAACACTTTTCTCTGACGTCCTAGTGGATGCTGGGAACTCCGTAAGGACCATGGGGATTAGCGGCTCCGCAGGAGACAGGGCACAAGAATAAAAGCTTTAGGATCAGGTGGTGTGCACTGGCTCCTCCCCCTATGACCCTCCTCCAAGCCTCAGTTAGATTTTTGTGCCCGAACGAGAAGGGTGCAGGCTAGGTGGCTCTCCTGAGCTGCTTAGAATAAAAGTTTAATTTAGGTTTTTTATTTTCAGTGAGTCCTGCTGGCAACAGGCTCACTGCATCGTGGGACTAAGGGGAGAAGAAGCGAACTCACCTGCGTGCAGAGTGGATTGGGCTTCTTAGGCTACTGCACATTAGCTCCAGAGGGACGATCACAGGTACAGCCTGGATGGGTCACCGGAGCCGCGCCGCCGTCCCCCTTACAGAGCCAGAAGAGACGAAGAGGTCCGGTGAAATCGGCGGCAGAAGACAATCCTGTCTTCAGACTAAGGTAGCGCACAGCACCGCAGCTGTGCGCCATTGCTCTCAGCACACTTCACACTCCGGTCACTGAGGGTGCAGGGCGCTTGGGGGGGAGCGCCCTGAGACGCAATATAAATGATAATACCTTAGGTGGCAAAAGAATACATCACATATAGCTCCTGGGCTATATGGATGTATTTTAACCCCTGCCATTTTTTACACAAAAAAGCGGGAGATAAGGACGTCGTGAAGGGGCGGAGCCTATCTCCTCAGCACACAAGCGCCATTTTCCCTCACAGTTCCGCTGGAAGGACGGCTCCCTGACTCTCCCCTGCAGTCCTGCTTCAGAATCAGGGTAAAAAAGAGAAGGGGGGGCACTATTGGCAGCAAATGACAATATAAACAGCAGCTATAAGGGAATAACACTTATATAAGGTTATCCCTGTATATATGTATAGCGCTGGGTGTGTGCTGGCAGACTCTCCCTCTGTCTCTCCAAAGGGCTCGTGGGGTCCTGTCCTCTATCAGAGCATTCCCGGTGTGTGTGCTGTGTGTCGGTACGTGTGTGTCGACATGTATGAGGAGGAAAATGACGTGGAGGCGGAGCAATTGCCTGCGTTAGTGATGTCACCCCCTAGGGAGTCGACACCTGACTGGATGATCGTGTTCAAACAATTAAGTGATAATGTCAACACTTTGCAAAAAACTGTTGACGACATGAGACAGCCGGCAAATCAATTAGTGCCTGTCCAGGCGTCTCAGACACCGTCAGGGGCCCTAAAACGCCCGTTACCTCAGTGGGTCGACACAGACCCAGACACAGATACGGAGTCTAGTGTCGACGGTGATGAGTCGAACGTAATGTCCAGTAGGGCCACACGTTACATGATCACGGCAATGAAGGAAGCATTGCACATTTCTGACACTACAAATACCACTAAGAAGGGTATTATGTGGGGGGTGAAAAAACTACCAATAGTTTTTCCTGAGTCAGATGAATTGAATGAGGTATGTGATAAAGCGTGGGTTTCTCCCGACAAAAAACTGCTAATTTCTAATAAATTATTGGCACTATATCCTTTCCCATCAGAGGTTAGGACACGTTGGGAAACACCCCCTAGGGTAGATAAGGCGCTCACACGTTTATCTAAACAAGTAGCGTTACCGTCTCCTGATACGGCCACCCTCAAAGAACCAGCTGATAGAAGGCTGGAAAATATCCTAAAAAGTATATACACACATACTGGTGTTATACTGCGACCAGCAATCGCTTCAGCCTGGATGTGCAGTGCTGGAGTCGCGTGGTCGGATTCCCTGACTGAAAATATTGATACCCTGGATAGGGACAATATATTGTTAACTATAGAGCATTTGAAGGATGCATTACTATATATGCGTGATGCACAGAGGGATATTTGCACCCTGGCATCAAGAGTAAGTGCTATGTCCATCTCTGCCAGAAGAACGTTATGGACGCGTCAGTGGTCAGGGGATGCGGATTCCAAACGACATATGGAAGTATTGCCGTATAAAGGGGAGGAGTTATTTGGGGCTGGTCTTTCGGACCTGGTGGCCACGGCAACGGCTGGAAAGTCCACCTTCTTACCCCAGGTCACTTCACTTCAACAGAAAAAGACACCGTCTTTTCAAACTCAGTCCTTTCGTTCCCATAAATACAAGCGAGCAAAAGGCCATTCCTTTCTGCCCCGGGGCAGAGGAAGGGGAAAAAGACTGCACCATGCAGCCGCTTCCCAGGATCAGAAGCCTTCCCCTGCTTCTGCCAAGTCTTCAGCATGACGCTGGGGCTTTACAAGCAGACTCAGACTTGGTGGGGGCCCGTCTCAAGAATTTCAACGCGCAGTGGGCTCACTCGCAAGTGGATCCCTGGATTCTACAGGTAGTATCGCAGGGGTACAAACTGGAATTCGAGGCGTTTCCCCCTCGCCGGTTCCTGAAGTCTGCTCTGCCAAAGTCTCCCTCCGACAGGGAGGCAGTTCTGGAAGCCATTCACAAGCTGTATTCCCAGCAGGTGATAATCAAGGTACCCCTCCTACAACAAGGAAAGGGGTATTATTCCACGCTGTTTGTGGTACCGAAGCCGGACGGCTCGGTGAGACCAATTTTAAATCTGAAATCCTTGAACACTTACATAAAAAGGTTCAAATTCAAGATGGAATCACTCAGAGCGGTGATAGCGAACCTGGAAGAAGGGGACTGTATGGTGTCTCTGGACATCAAAGATGCTTATCTCCACGTCCCAATCTACCCTTCTCACCAAGGGTATCTCAGGTTTGTAGTACAAGACTGTCATTATCAGTTTCAGACGCTGCCGTTTGGGTTGTCCACGGCACCTCGGGTCTTTACCAAGGTAATGGCCGAAATGATGATTCTTCGTCGAAGAAAAGGCGTATTAATTATCCCTTACTTGGACGATCTCCTGATAAGGGCAAGGTCCAGGGAACAGTTAGAAGTCGGAGTAGCACTATCTCAGATAGTGTTACGTCAGCACGGGTGGATCCTAAATATTCCAAAATCGCAGCTGATTCCAACGACACGTCTTCTGTTCCTAGGAATGATTCTGGACACAGTCCAGAAGAAGGTTTATCTCCCGGAGGAGAAGGCCAAGGAGTTATCCGAGCTAGTCAGGAACCTCCTAAAACCAGCCCAGGTGTCAGTGCATCAGTGCACGAGGGTCCTGGGAAAAATGGTGGCTTCTTACGAAGCAATTCCATTCGGAAGATTCCATGCAAGAACGTTTCAGTGGGATCTACTGGACAAATGGTCCGGTTCGCATCTTCAGATGCAGCAGCGGATAACCCTGTCACCAAAGACAAGGGTGTCTCTCCTGTGGTGGTTGCAGAGTGCTCATCTTCTAGAGGGCCGCAGATTCGGCATTCAGGATTGGATCCTGGTGACCACGGATGCAAGCCTGAGAGGCTGGGGAGCAGTCACACAGGGAAAAAACTTCCAGGGCTTGTGGTCAAGCATGGAAACATCTCTTCATATAAACATTCTGGAACTACGGGCCATTTACAATGCCCTAAGTCAAGCGAAACCCCTGCTTCAGGGTCAGGCGGTATTGATCCAATCGGACAACATCACGTCAGTCGCCCACGTAAACAGACAGGGCGGCACGAGAAGCAGGAGGGCAATGGCAGAGGCTGCAAGGATTCTTCGCTGGGCGGAAAATCATGTGATAGCTCTGTCAGCAGTGTTCATTCCGGGAGTGGACAACTGGGAAGCAGACTTCCTCAGCAGACACGACCTTCACCCGGGAGAGTGGGGACTTCACCCAGAAGTCTTCCACCTGATTGTAAACCGTTGGGAAAAACCAAAGGTGGACATGATGGCGTCACGTCTAAACAAAAAATTAGACAGATATTGCGCCAGGTCAAGGGACCCTCAGGCAATAGCGGTGGACGCTCTGGTGACACCGTGGGTGTACCAGTCAGTGTATGTGTTCCCTCCTCTGCCTCTCATACCAAAAGTACTGAGAATCATAAGAAGGAGAGGAGTAAGAACGATACTCGTGGTTCCGGATTGGCCAAGAAGGACTTGGTACCCGGAACTTCAGGAGATGCTCACGGAAGACCCGTGGCCTCTACCTCTAAGAAAGGACCTGCTCCAGCAGGGGCCTTGTCTGTTCCAAGACTTACCGCGGCTGCGTTTGACGGCATGGCGGTTGAACGCCGGATCCTGAAGGAAAAAGGCATTCCAGATGAAGTCATCCCTACCCTGGTCAAAGCCAGGAAGGATGTAACCGCAAAACATTATCACCGCATTTGGCGAAAATATGTTGCGTGGTGTGAGGCCAAGAAGGCCCCTACAGAGGAATTTCAACTGGGTCGTTTCCTCCATTTCCTGCAAACAGGACTGTCTATGGGCCTAAAATTAGGGTCCATTAAGGTTCAAATTTCGGCCCTGTCGATTTTCTTCCAGAAAGAACTGGCTTCAGTACCTGAAGTTCAGACATTTGTAAAAGGGGTACTGCATATACAACCTCCTTTTGTGCCTCCAGTGGCACCTTGGGATCTCAATGTTGTTTTGAGGTTCCTTAAGTCACATTGGTTTGAACCACTCACCACTGTGGACTTAAAATATCTCACATGGAAGGTGACGATGCTGTTAGCCCTGGCTTCAGCCAGGCGTGTGTCAGAATTGGCGGCTTTATCATATAAAAGCCCTTACTTAATTTTTCATTCTGACAGGGCAGAATTGAGGACTCGTCCTCAATTTCTCCCTAAGGTGGTTTCTGCTTTTCACATGAACCAACCTATTGTGGTGCCTGCGGCTACTAGGGACTTGGAGGACTCCAAGTTACTTGACGTTGTCAGGGCCCTGAAAATATATGTTTCCAGGACGGCTGGAGTCAGAAAGTCTGACTCGCTGTTTATCCTGTATGCACCCAACAAGCTGGGTGCTCCTGCTTCTAAGCAGACTATTGCTCGTTGGATTTGTAGTACAATTCAGCTTGCACATTCTGTGGCAGGCCTGCCACAGCCTAAATCTGTAAAAGCCCATTCCACAAGGAAAGTGGGCTCATCTTGGGCGGCTGCCCGAGGGGTCTCGGCTTTACAACTTTGCCGAGCAGCTACTTGGTCAGGGGCAAACACGTTTGCTAAATTCTACAAATTTGATACCCTGGCTGAGGAGGACCTGGAGTTCTCTCATTCGGTGCTGCAGAGTCATCCGCACTCTCCCGCCCGTTTGGGAGCTTTGGTATAATCCCCATGGTCCTTACGGAGTTCCCAGCATCCACTAGGACGTCAGAGAAAATAAGAATTTACTTACCGATAATTCTATTTCTCATAGTCCGTAGTGGATGCTGGGCGCCCATCCCAAGTGCGGATTGTCTGCAATACTTGTACATAGTTATTGTTAACAAAATCGGGTTATTGTTGTTGTGAGCCATCTTTTCAGAGGCTCCTTCGTTGTTATCATACTGTTAACTGGGTTCAGATCACGAGTTGTACGGTGTGATTGGTGTGGCTGGTATGAGTCTTACCCGGGATTCAATATCCTTCCTTATTATGTACGCTCGTCCGGGCACAGTATCCTAACTGAGGCTTGGAGGAGGGTCATAGGGGGAGGAGCCAGTGCACACCACCTGATCCTAAAGCTTTTATTCTTGTGCCCTGTCTCCTGCGGAGCTGCTAATCCCCATGGTCCTTACGGAGTTCCCAGCATCCACTACGGACTATGAGAAATAGAATTATCGGTAAATAAATTCTTATTATATAAGGTTATCCCTGTATATATTAGAGATGAGCGCCTGAAATTTTTCGGGTTTTGTGTTTTGGTTTTGGGTTCGGTTCCGCGGCCGTGTTTTGGGTTCGAACGCGTTTTGGCAAAACCTCACCGAATTATTTTTGTCGGATTCGGGTGTGTTTTGGATTCGGGTGTTTTTTTCCAAAAACACTAAAAAACAGCTTAAATCATAGAATTTGGGGGTCATTTTGATCCCAAAGTATTATTAACCTCAAAAACCATAATTTACACTCATTTTCAGTCTATTCTGAATACCTCACACCTCACAATATTATTTTTAGTCCTAAAATTTGCACCGAGGTCGCTGTGTGAGTAAGATAAGCGACCCTAGTGGCCGACACAAACACCGGGCCCATCTAGGAGTGGCACTGCAGTGTCACGCAGGATGTCCCTTCCAAAAAACCCTCCCCAAACAGCACATGACGCAAAGAAAAAAAGAGGCGCAATGAGGTAGCTGTGTGAGTAAGATTAGCGACCCTAGTGGCCGACACAAACACCGGGCCCATCTAGGAGTGGCACTGCAGTGTCACGCAGGATGGCCCTTCCAAAAAACCCTCCCCAAACAGCACATGACGCAAAGAAAAAAAGAGGCGCAATGAGGTAGCTGACTGTGTGAGTAAGATTAGCGACCCTAGTGGCCGACACAAACACCGGGCCCATCTAGGAGTGGCACTGCAGTGTCACGCAGGATGGCCCTTCCAAAAAACCCTCCCCAAACAGCACATGACGCAAAGAAAAAAAGAGGCGCAATGAGGTAGCTGACTGTGAGTAAGATTAGCGACCCTAGTGGCCGACACAAACACCGGGCCCATCTAGGAGTGGCACTGCAGTGTCACGCAGGATGTCCCTTCCAAAAAACCCTCCCCAAACAGCACATGACGCAAAGAAAAAAAGAGGCGCAATGAGGTAGCTGTGTGAGTAAGATTAGCGACCCTAGTGGCCGACACAAACACCGGGCCCATCTAGGAGTGGCACTGCAGTGTCACGCAGGATGTCCCTTCCAAAAAACCCTCCCCAAACAGCACATGACGCAAAGAAAAAAAGAGGCGCAATGAGGTAGCTGACTGTGTGAGTAAGATTAGCGACCCTAGTGGCCGACACAAACACCGGGCCCATTTAGGAGTGGCACTGCAGTGTCACGCAGGATGTCCCTTCCAAAAAACCCTCCCCAATCAGCACATGATGCAAAGAAAAAGAAAAGAAAAAAGAGGTGCAAGATGGAATTATCCTTGGGCCCTCCCACCCACCCTTATGTTGTATAAACAAAACAGGACATGCACACTTTAACCAACCCATCATTTCAGTGACAGGGTCTGCCACACGACTGTGACTGATATGACGGGTTGGTTTGGACCCCCCCCAAAAAAGAAGCAATTAATCTCTCCTTGCACAAACTGGCTCTACAGAGGCAAGATGTCCACCTCATCTTCACCCTCCGATATATCACCGTGTACATCCCCCTCCTCACAGATTATCAATTCGTCCCCACTGGAATCCACCATCTCAGCTCCCTGTGTACTTTGTGGAGGCAATTGCTGCTGGTCAATGTCTCCGCGGAGGAATTGATTATAATTCATTTTAATGAACATCATCTTCTCCACATTTTCTGGATGTAACCTCGTACGCCGATTGCTGACAAGGTGAGCGGCGGCACTAAACACTCTTTCGAAGTACACACTTGTGGGAGGGCAACTTAGGTAGAATAAAGCCAGTTTGTGCAAGGGCCTCCAAATTGCCTCTTTTTCCTGCCAGTATAAGTACGGACTGTGTGACGTGCCTACTTGGATGCGGTCACTCATATAATCCTCCACCATTCTATCAATGTTGAGAGAATCATATGCAGTGACAGTAGACGACATGTCCGTAATCGTTGTCAGGTCCTTCAGTCCGGACCAGATGTCAGCATCAGCAGTCGCTCCAGACTGCCCTGCATCACCGCCAGCGGGTGGGCTCGGAATTCTGAGCCTTTTCCTCGCACCCCCAGTTGCGGGAGAATGTGAAGGAGGAGATGTTGACAGGTCGCGTTCCGCTTGACTTGACAATTTTGTCACCAGCAGGTCTTTCAACCCCAGCAGACCTGTGTCTGCCGGAAAGAGAGATCCAAGGTAGGCTTTAAATCTAGGATCGAGCACGGTGGCCAAAATGTAGTGCTCTGATTTCAACAGATTGACCACCCGTGAATCCTTGTTAAGCGAATTAAGGGCTGCATCCACAAGTCCCACATGCCTAGCGGAATCGCTCCCTTTTAGCTCCTTCTTCAATGCCTCCAGCTTCTTCTGCAAAAGCCTGATGAGGGGAATGACCTGACTCAGGCTGGCAGTGTCTGAACTGACTTCACGTGTGGCAAGTTCAAAGGGCATCAGAACCTTGCACAACGTTGAAATCATTCTCCACTGCACTTGAGACAGGTGCATTCCATCTCCTATATCGTGCTCAATTGTATAGGCTTGAATGGCCTTTTGCTGCTCCTCCAACCTCTGAAGCATATAGAGGGTTGAATTCCACCTCGTTACCACTTCTTGCTTCAGATGATGGCAGGGCAGGTTCAGTAGTTTTTGGTGGTGCTCCAGTCTTCTGTACGTGGTGCCTGTACGCCGAAAGTGTCCCGCAATTTTTCTGGCCACCGACAGCATCTCTTGCACGCCCCTGTCGTTTTTTAAAAAATTCTGCACCACCAAATTCAAGGTATGTGCAAAACATGGGACGTGCTGGAATTTGCCCATATTTAATGCACACACAATATTGCTGGCGTTGTCCGATGCCACAAATCCACAGGAGAGTCCAATTGGGGTAAGCCATTCCGCGATGATCTTCCTCAGTTGCCGTAAGAGGTTTTCAGCTGTGTGCGTATTCTGGAAAGCGGTGATACAAAGCGTAGCCTGCCTAGGAAAGAGTTGGCGTTTGCGAGATGCTGCTACTGGTGCCGCCGCTGCTGTTCTTGCGGCGGGAGTCCATACATCTACCCAGTGGGCTGTCACAGTCATATAGTCCTGACCCTGCCCTGCTCCACTTGTCCACATGTCCGTGGTTAAGTGGACATTGGGTACAACTGCATTTTTTAGGAGACTGGTGAGTCTTTTTCTGACGTCCGTGTACATTCTCGGTATCGCCTGCCTAGAGAAGTGGAACCTAGATGGTATTTGGTAACGGGGGCACACTGCCTCAATAAATTGTCTAGTTCCCTGTGAACTAACGGCGGATACCGGACGCACGTCTAACACCAACATAGTTGTCAAGGACTCAGTTATCCGCTTTGCAGTAGGATGACTGCTGTGATATTTCATCTTCCTCGCAAAGGACTGTTGAACAGTCAATTGCTTACTGGAAGTAGTACAAGTGGGCTTACGACTTCCCCTCTGGGATGACCATCGACTCCCAGCGGCAACAACAGCAGCGCCAGCAGCAGTAGGCGTTACACGCAAGGATGCATCGGAGGAATCCCAGGCAGGAGAGGACTCGTCAGACTTGCCAGTGACATGGCCTGCAGGACTATTGGCATTCCTGGGGAAGGAGGAAATTGACACTGAGGGAGTTGGTGGGGTGGTTTGCGTGAGCTTGGTTACAAGAGGAAGGGATTTACTGGTCAGTGGACTGCTTCCGCTGTCACCCAAAGTTTTTGAACTTGTCACTGACTTATTATGAATGCGCTGCAGGTGACGTATAAGGGAGGATGTTCCGAGGTGGTTAACGTCCTTACCCCTACTTATTACAGCTTGACAAAGGGAACACACGGCTTGACACCTGTTGTCCGCATTTCTGGTGAAATACCTCCACACCGAAGAGCTGATTTTTTTGGTATTTTCACCTGGCATGTCAACGGCCATATTCCTCCCACGGACAACAGGTGTCTCCCCGGGTGCCTGACTTAAACAAACCACCTCACCATCAGAATCCTCCTGGTCAATTTCCTCCCCAGCGCCAGCAACACCCATATCCTCCTCATCCTGGTGTACTTCAACACTGACATCTTCAATCTGACTATCAGGAACTGGACTGCGGGTGCTCCTTCCAGCACTTGCAGGGGGCGTGCAAATGGTGGAAGGCGCATGCTCTTCACGTCCAGTGTTGGGAAGGTCAGGCATCGCAACCGACACAATTGGACTCTCCTTGTGGATTTGGGATTTCAAAGAACGCACAGTTCTTTGCGGTGCTTTTGCCAGCTTGAGTCTTTTCAGTTTTCTAGCGAGAGGCTGAGTGCTTCCATCCTCATGTGAAGCTGAACCACTAGCCATGAACATAGGCCAGGGCCTCAGCCGTTCCTTGCCACTCCGTGTGGTAAATGGCATATTGGCAAGTTTACGCTTCTCCTCCGACAATTTTATTTTAGGTTTTGGAGTCCTTTTTTTACTGATATTTGGTGTTTTGGTTTTGACATGCTCTGTACTATGCCATTGGGCATCGGCCTTGGCAGACGACGTTGCAGGCATTTCATCGTCTCGGCCATGACTAGTGGCAGCAGCTTCAGCACGAGGTGGAAGTGGATCTTGATCTTTCCCTAATTTTGGAACCTCAACATTTTTGTTCTCCATATTTTAATAGGCACAACTAAAAGGCACCTCAGGTAAACAATGCAGATGGATGGATTGGATACTAGTATACAATTATGGACGGGCTGCCGAGTGCCGACACAGAGGTAGCCACAGCCGTGAACTACCGCACTGTACTGTGTCTGCTGCTAATATATAGACTGGTTGATAAAGAGATAGTATACTCGTAACTAGTATGTATGTATAAAGAAAGAAAAAAAAACCACGGTTAGGTCACTGGTATATACAATTATGGACGGGCTGCGGAGTGCCGACACAGAGGTAGCCACAGCCGTGAACTACCGCACTGTACTGTGTCTGCTGCTAATATATAGACTGGTTGATAAAGAGATAGTATACTCGTAACTAGTATGTATGTATAAAGAAAGAAAAAAAAACCACGGTTAGGTCACTGGTATATACAATTATGGACGGGCTGCCGAGTGCCGACACAGAGGTAGCCACAGCCGTGAACTACCGCACTGTACTGTGTCTGCTGCTAATATATAGACTGGTTGATAAAGAGATAGTATACTCGTAACTAGTATGTATGTATAAAGAAAGAAAAAAAAACCACGGTTAGGTCACTGGTATATACAATTATGGACGGGCTGCGGAGTGCCGACACAGAGGTAGCCACAGCCGTGAACTACCGCACTGTACTGTGTCTGCTGCTAATATATAGACTGGTTGATAAAGAGATAGTATACTCGTAACTAGTATGTATGTATAAAGAAAGAAAAAAAAACCACGGTTAGGTGGTATATACAATTATGGACGGGCTGCCGAGTGCCGACACAGAGGTAGCCACAGCTGTGAACTACCGCACTGTACTGTGTCTGCTGCTAATATATAGACTGGTTGATAAAGAGATAGTATACTCGTAACTAGTATGTATGTATAAAGAAAGAAAAAAAAACCACGGTTAGGTCACTGGTATATACAATTATGGACGGGCTGCCGAGTGCCGACACAGAGGTAGCCACAGCCGTGAACTACCGCACTGTACACTGGTTGATAAAGAGATAGTAGTATACTCGTAACAACTAGTATGACGACGGTATAAAGAATGAAAAAAAAACCACGGTTAGGTGGTATATAATACAATTATGGTTGGACGGACTGCCTGCCGAGTGCCGACACAGAGGTAGCCACAGCCGCGAACTACCGCACTGTACACTGGTTGATAAAGAGATAGTAGTATACTCGTAACAACTAGTATGACGACGGTATAAAGAATGAAAAAAAAACCACGGTTAGGTGGTATATAATACAATTATGGTTGGACGGACTGCCTGCCGAGTGCCGACACAGAGGTAGCCACAGCCGTGAACTACCGCACTGTACACTGGTTGATAAAGAGATAGTAGTATACTCGTAACAACTAGTATGACGACGGTATAAAGAACGAAAAAAAAACCACGGTTAGGTGGTATATATTATAATACAATTATGGATGGACGGACTGCCTGCCGAGTTCCGACACAGAGGTAGCCACAGCCGTGAACTACCGCACTGTACACTGGTTGATAAAGAGATAGTAGTATACTCGTAACAACTAGTATGACTATGACGACGGTATAAAGAAAGAAAAAAAAAACCACGGTTAGGTGGTATATAATACAATTATGGATGGACGGACTGCCTGCCGAGTGCCGACACAGAGGTAGCCACAGCCGTGAACTACCGCACTGTACTGTGTCTGCTGCTAATATAGACTGGTTGATAAAGAGATAGTATACAATACTACTAATATACTGGTGGTCAGGCACTGGTCACCACTAGTCACACTGGCAGTGGCACTCCTGCAGCAAAAGTGTGCACTGTTTAATTTTAATATAATATTATTTATCATGTACTCCTGGCTCCTGCTATAACAACCTGCAGTGCTCCCCAGTCTCCCCCACAATTATAAGCTTTATATACAATACATTGATGTGCAGCACACTGGGCTGAGCAGTGCACACAGACTGAGTCACTGTGTGACTGTGTATCGTTTTTTTCAGGCAGAGAACGGATATATTAAATAAAACAAACAACTGCACTGTCTCTGGTGGTCACTGGTCACTGTGGTCGTCAGTCACTAAACTCTGTCTGCACTCTGCACTCTCTTCTAATCTACAGTATCACAGCAATCTCTCTCTCTCTTCTAAATCTAATCTAAATGGAGAGGACGCCAGCCACGTCCTCTCCCTATCAATCTCAATGCACGTGTGAAAATGGCGGCGACGCGCGGCTCCTTATATAGAATCCGAGTCTCGCGAGAATCCGACAGCGTCATGATGACGTTCGGGCGCGCTCGGGTTAACCGAGCAAGGCGGGAAGATCCGAGTCGCTCGGACCCGTGAAAAAAAAAGTGAAGTTCGTGCGGGTTCGGATTCAAAGAAACCGAACCCGCTCATCTCTAGTATATATATAGCGCTCTGGTGTGTGCTGGCAAACTCTCCCTCTGTCTCCCCAAAGGGCTAGTGGGGTCCTGTCCTCTATTAGAGCATTCCCTGTGTGTGTGCTGTGTGTCGGTACGTTGTGTCGACATGTATGAGGAGGAAAATGGTGTGGAGGCGGAGCAATTGCCTGTGTTAGTGATGTCACCCCCTAGGGAGTCGACACCTGACTGGATGGTCTTATGGAAAGAATTACGTGATAGTGTCAGCACTTTACAAAAGACTGTTGACGACATGAGACAGCCGGCAAATCAGTTAATACATGTACAGGCGTCTCAAACACCGTCAGGGGCTCTAAAGCGCCCGTTACCTCAGGTCGATACAGACACTGACACGGACACTGACTCCAGTGTCGACGGTGAGGAAACAAACGTATTTTCCAGTAGGGCCACATGTTACATGATCACGGCAATGAAGGAGGTTTTGAACATTTCTGATACTACAAGTACCACAAAAAAGGGTATTATGTGGGGTGTGAAAAAACTAGTGACCTCCGCAGGAGACTGGGCACAAAAGTAAAAGCTGTAGGACTACCTGGTGTGCACTGGCTCCTCCCCCTATGACCCTCCTCCAAGCCTCAGTTAGGATACTGTGCCCGGACGAGCGTACACGAAGCGATTCCATTCGGCAGATTCCACACAAGAACTTTTCAGTGGGATCTGCTGGACAAATGGTCCGGATCGCATCCTCAGATGCATCAGCGGAGAACCCTGTCTCCAAGGACAAGGGTGTCTCTCCTGTGGTGGTTGCAGAGTGCTCATCTTCTAGAGGGCCGCAGATTCGGCATTCAGGACTGGGTCCTGGTGACCACGGATGCCAGCCTGAGAGGCTGGGGAGCAGTCACACAGGGAAGAAATTTCCAGGGCTTGTGGTCAAGCATGGAAACGTCATTTCACATAAATATCCTGGAACTAAGGGCCATTTACAATGCCCTAAGTCAAGCAAGGCCTCTGCTTCAGGGTCAGCCGGTGTTGATCCAGTCGGACAACATCACGGCAGTCGCCCACGTAAACAGACAGGGCGGCACAAGAAGCAGGAGGGCAATGGCAGAAGTTGCAAGGATTCTTCGCTGGGCGGAAAATCATGTGATAGCACTGTCAGCAGTGTTCATTCCGGGAGTGGACAACTGGGAAGCAGACTTCCTCAGCAGACACGACCTCCACCCGGGGGAGTGGGGACTTCACTCAGAAGTCTTCCACATGATTGTGAACCGTTGGGAAAAACCAAAGGTGGACATGATGGCGTCCCGCCTCAACAAAAAACTAGACAGATATTGCGCCAGGTCAAGGAACCCTCAGGCAATAGCTGTGGACGCTCTGGTAACACCGTGGGTGTACCAGTCAGTGTATGTGTTCCCTCCTCTGCCTCTCATACCCAAGGTACTGAGAATCATAAGAAGGAGAGGAGTAAGGACTATACTCGTGGCTCCGGATTGGCCAAGAAGGACTTGGTACCCAGAACTTCAAGAGATGCTCACGGAGGACCCGTGGCCTCTACCTCTAAGAAAGGACCTGCTCCAGCAGGGACCCTGTCTGTTCCAAGACTTACCGCGGCTGCGTTTGACGGCATGGAGGTTGAACGCCGGATCCTGAAGGAAAAAGGCATTCCGGATGAAGTCATCCCTACCCTGATAAAAGCCAGGAAGGATGTAACTGTGCAACATTATCACCGTATTTGGCGTAAATATGTTGCGTGGTGTGAGGCCAGGAAGGCCCCTACAGAGGAATTTCAACTGGGTCGTTTCCTGCATTTCCTGCAAACAGGACTGTCTATGGGCCTAAAATTAGGGTCCATTAAGGTTCAAATTTCAGCCCTGTCGATTTTCTTCCAGAAAGAACTGGCTTCAGTTCCTGAAGTTCAGACGTTTGTCAAGGGGGTACTGCATATACAGCCTCCTTTTGTGCCTCCAGTGGCACCTTGGGATCTCAATGTAGTTTTGGGGTTCCTAAAATCACATTGGTTTGAACCACTCACCACTGTGGACTTAAAATATCTCACATGGAAAGTGGTAATGCTGTTAGCCCTGGCGTCAGCCAGGCGTGTCTCAGAATTGGCGGCTTTATCCTATAAAAGCCCTTACCTAATTTTTCATACGGACAGGGCAGAATTGAGGACTCGTCAGGACTGGGTCCTGGTGACCACGGATGCCAGCCTGAGAGGCTGGGGAGCAGTCACACAGGGAAGAAATTTCCAGGATTGTGGTCAAGCATGGAAACGTCATTTCACATAAATATCCTGGAACTAAGGGCCATTTACAATGCCCTAAGTCAAGCAAGGCCTCTGCTTCAGGGTCAGCCGGTGTTGATCCAGTCGGACAACATCACGGCAGTCGCCCACGTAAACAGGACAAAAATCCTTCCTTATTGTGTACGCTCGTCCGGGCACAGTATCCTAACTGAGGCTTGGAGGAGGGTCATAGGGGGAGGAGCCAGTGCACACCAGGTAGTCCTAAAGCTTTTTACTTTTGTGCCCAGTCTCCTGCGGAGCCGCTATTCCCGGAGTCGGGTACCGACACACAGCACACACACAGGGAATGCTCTGATAGAGGACAGGACCCCACTAGCCCTTTGGGGAGACAGAGGGAGAGTTTGCCAGCACACACCAGAGCGCTATATATATACAGGGATAACCTTATATAAGTGTTTTTCCCTAATATAGCTGCTGTATATATTTATATGCCAATTTAGTGCCCCCCCCTCTCTTGTTTTACCCTGTTTCTGTAGTGCAGGACTGCAGGGGAGAGTCAGGGAGCCTTCCTCCAACGGAGCTGTGAGGAAAAAATGGCGCCAGTGTGCTGAGGAGATAGGCTCCGCCCCTTTTTCGGCGGCCTTTCTCCCGCTTTTTTATGTAAAAATAGGCAGGGGTTAAATACATCCATATAGCCCAGGAGCTATATGTGATGTATTTTTTGCCAAAAAAGGTGTTTTTATTGCGTCTCAGGGCGCCCCCCCCCCAGCGCCCTGCACCCTCAGTGACCGGAGTGTGAAGTGTGCTGAGAGCAATGGCGCACAGCTGCGGTGCTGTGCGCTACCTTAGTGAAGACAGGACGTCTTCTGCCGCCGATTTTCCGGACCTCTTCAGTCTTCTGGCTCTGTAAGGGGGACGGCGGCGCGGCTCCGGGACCCATCCATGGCTGGGCCTGTGATCGTCCCTCTGGAGCTAATGTCCAGTAGCCTAAGAAGCCCAATCCACTCTGCACGCAGGTGAGTTCGCTTCTTCTCCCCTTAGTCCCTCGATGCAGTGAGCCTGTTGCCAGCAGGTCTCACTGAAAATAAAAAAACCTATGGTCCTTTCGGAGTCCCCAGCATCCACTAGGACGTTAGAGAAAATAAATAAATAATAAATATTGTTATCTATTTATCATGCTGTTAACTGGGTTCAGATCACAAGTTGTACGGTGTGATTGGTGTGGCTGGTATGAGTCTTACCCGGGATTCAAGATTCTTCCTTATTGTGTACGCTCGTCCGGGCACAGTATCCTAACTGAGGCTTGGAGGAGGGTCATGGGGGGAGGAGCCAGTGCACACCAGATAGTCCTAAAGCTTTCTTTAGATGTGCCCAGTCTCCTGCGGAGCCGCTATTCCCCAAATAAATAAATAGCAAAATAAATAAATACACACACAAATATTTATTTATTACAAGTTTCTTATATAGCGCAGCAAATTCCGTTGCGCTTTAATATCAATATCTAGATTGTCTTTATTACTTTCTGCATTGGAATAGCCATGTTAGGCTTTAGCAGCAATATTACATCCTGACGATGGGACATTGGATGGTCCTGAAACAAGCCGTTGATATGACACAGACAGGCTGCCTACCACTATATGCTGTTACCATTTGCCTTCATGTGTATGAGCATTAAAGGATTTTAATCAGCACTGGAGTGACCTGCAGTTTGCTAATTTAGCAACATTGGGATTATTGTAATAGAGCACGAGCTCTACTTTTCATGGGAGTGCCGGATTCTCCAAGGGTGTGTGTGTGTATATATATATATATATATATATATATTTTGTGTGTGTGTGTGTGTGTGTGTGTGTGTGTGTGTGTGTGTGTGTGTGTGTGTGTGTGTGTGTGTGTGTGTGTGTGTGTGTGTGTATTTTAATCTGACGAGGCCCCAGAGTTGTCACTGTACCGGGCCCCAAGATTTCTGTTGCTGGGCCTGGCTGGGGGACAGGTAAATATTAAGAGGTGCACTGTGAAAACGTGTAGTTGGCATATTTAGCACAAATTTAAAATATGACCCGTTAAATATCATCTCTTAAACTAGATACAGATCAGATGTTCCAACTCCAATCAACAACTTTAGTATGCAATTTTGCAGTCTATGTAATAAAATACTGGTTGGTTTAGCCTTAATGATGGCGTTATTAAGTGTAACTATTGCATGTTTGTAGTGTTTTATACATTGCTTGAAGTGTGCCTGGAAATGTGTTTCTCTGCTGAAGGCTGGTGGACAGGAACATTTGCTGGCATATTCTGTGTAATCTAACATAAATTACCCACTGTAGTAACACTGTCCCCATGAAAAGGGGATTAGGTCAAGATGCAGGCTGTTGGGATGCTGGCAGTTGAAGTCTCATCACCCTTTAGAATCCGGTTGCCGGAACTCAAAAAGGGCCAGGAGACGAACGCCTGAATCCCGACAGCTGGCATCCCGACCGCAAGTATAGCCGGCAGGTTAGGCTTAGGGCCGGGGGTGGGTGGGGGGTTAGGTTTAGGTGCCAGGCGGGGGTTAGAGTTAGGCTGTGGGGAGGGGGGGGAGGGGGTTAGGATTAGGCTACGGTGATGGGGTTGGGTTAGGATCGGGTTGCGGGGGAGGGAGGGGGTTAAATTTAGGCACCTCTGGGGGGGGTTAGAGTCAGGCACTAAGGGGGGAGGGGTTATGGTTAGGATGTGGGAACAGAGGGTTAGGGGAAAGGGGAAAACAGCCCACCCCTGTTGGTCTTTCACTTTTCGGGATCTTGGTGTCGGTATTGTGACCGACGGGATCCCGTAAGCCGACATTTCATACTGAACCCATGAAAAGTGCACGTTTCCACTACAACATATAGACTGCCCCTACTATAATGCATACCATCCCCAGGCTGGTCAGTATTATCTCTAGGAGGGAAACAGCCATACAAAACTCTCGTAGATTCTATAAATATCACACTGCAAACTACTGGGACACTTCCCAGCCCCCTCCAATTTCCGTAACTAACACCTTTATTCTCAACATAAGCTTCCTTTAATTACACCCCTCCTTTCCTCCAAACCACTTACCTGCTCCTGATCGAATTCTCTTCTCTATGTACCTGCCACACAGTATGGCTGTAGTATGGCAGAAGCAGGTCCCACCATTGCTGTGAGGAAGAGGCGCCATCAAGGAGTAGGCAGCCATGCAATGTGGCAATAGGCTGTATGACACTTAAAAGGGGAGGCGCAATGGGTCTAATTCAGACCTGATCGCTCGCTACGTTTTTTTTGCTGTGCTGCTTGTAGATAGTTGCCACCCATAGGGGAGTGTATTTTTGCTTTGCAAGTGTGCGAACGCATGTGCAGCCCAGTGGTACAAAAAAGTTTTGTGCAGTTTCTGAGTTGCCCAGGACTTACAAACATCTATGGCAGTGTTTTTCAACCGCTGTGCCGCGGCACACTGGTGTGCCGCCAGCGGTTGTCATATGTGCCGCCGCAGTCAGAGAGACCTGCTGCTCCGGTCCTGGCTGCTGCCGTCTTCACTGCATGACGTGACTGTGGAAGAGCTGCCTGAGCTGCATAATAGTGATACAATACACTTATAGTATCACTATCGGGTTGCAGAGGCAGCTCTTCTGCGGCCCGGCCTGTGACCCTTATGACGTGGTGTGACTCATAGGTCACAAACACCACGTCGCCATCCCGCCCGTGCTGCTCCGCTCCTCCCTCTCTTACCGCTGAGGGTGAAAAGGACTTTAAAAGGTTTGGGCCAATGCTTTTCTTTTTACTATAGAGCCAGTGCTTTTTTACTATGGGGGACAGTGTGTGTGCTTTTTTACTATGGTGGACAGTGTGTGTGTGGTGGCATTATTACAGGGGGACAGTGTGTGTGTGTGGTGGCATTATTACAGGGGGACAGTGTGTGTGTGGTGGCATTATTACAGGGGGACAGTGTGTGTGTGGTGGCATTATTACTACTACAGGGGGACAGTGTGTATGTGGTGGCATTATTACAGGGTGACATTGTGTGTGGTAGCATTATTACAGTGGGACATTGTGTGTGTGTGTGTGTGTGTGTGTGTGTGTGTGTGTGTGTGTGTGTGTGTGTGTGTGTGTGGCATTATTACTACAGGGGGACAGTGTGTGTGTGGTGGCATTATTACTACAGGGGGGCCGGGTGTGTGTGTGGTGGCATTATTACAGGGGGACATTGTGTGTGTGGTGGCATTATTACTACAGGGGGATAGTGTGTGTGGTGGCATTATTACTACAGGCGGACAGTGTGTGTGTGGTGGCATTATTATAGGTGGCAATGTGTGGGATTACTGTGGCAGACAGTGTGTTCAATTACTGTGGGGGCCAGTGCATTATTTTAAATACTGTTGGGGACAATGTGTGTGTTTTTTCCCCCTTGTGGACCAATAAATGTTTGTTTTATTTCCCCGTGTGTGTGTTGTTTTTCCGTGGTGTGCCTTGGCAATTTTCAGATCTTGTGCGGTGTGCCGCGAATTGAAAAAGGTTGAAAATCACTGATCTATGGGTTTGATTCCGCACTGGTATAATGATAATTGCAAGAATTTCTATATCAACCAGTCTAAGCCAGATATCCGGGTCGTAGGCTGCACTATATAAATTGACTGGTGGTGCACCCAGAAGTCAGTAATTGCTTACTGCAAACCTGAGGTACAAGAAAAAGAAAGTAGACTTCTTTGTGGACGCACTCTTGTAGAAGGAATAATGAAAAATTATCAAAGATTAAGACATAACTTTTATTCTGGATAATTAAAATGTAATCTCCTGAGCACCAATAAACATACAACAATAACACAGACAAATCACACAAAGACCGCTGTACGCAGGAAGACGCGTTTTGCCCGTGTCCACCGGGCTTGGTCAAAAGCCCGGTGGACACGGGTGAAAGGCGTCTTCCTGCGTACAGCGGCCTTGGCAGAGCTGGCGGTCCCAATCCCAGGGGCACATACGACAATACCGACAGTGACGGCGGATACAGTGACTGCAGCACGGTGATAACACATAGCCCTTCGCGATTCAGGCAGACCGGCTGACTCCAGTCCAGGGGCACCCATCTCCACGCGTGCTGTGACGGGGGACCCAGCGCCTGCAGCTAGGGGTTATCCAGCGGCGCTCTGGTAACATTATCCCACAACAGTTTATTTAGACAGCGATATTGCTTGCTCTTGGTGAACGTCTATCTAATTAGCTTGCTTTTCTCCTCTCTCCCTCCCTGCTCATTTTTATTAATTACAGAGCTTCAGCGGGTAACTCTAATTGGGGAGACTGAAAAGGGAACATTTATATGTGTCATGACATACGTAGGGCTATGCCCACTTAATATATAATTATCCTTAAACTTAACTTAATTACACAAACATAGGGTGCAAGTGTCGTCGCTGCTTTTTGATACACAATTCACCATTTGACTGACATTGAGTGTGAGAAGTTAGACTTCCCATAGTTGCATCTTTGGGTTCACTACGGCTGGCCGGCGGTCGGGCTCCCGGCGACCAGCATACCGGCGCCGGGAGCCCGACCGCCGGCTTACCGACAGCGTGGCGAGCGCAAATGAGCCCCTTGCGGGCTCGCTGCGCTCGCCACGCTACGGGCACGGTGGCGCGCTACGCGCGCCACACTATTTTATTCTCCCTCTATGGGGGTCGTGGACCCCCACGAGGGAAAATAAGTGTCGGTATGCCGGCTATCGGGCTCCCGGCGTCGGTATACTGAGCGCCGGGAGCCCGACCGCCGGTATACAGAAGACCACCCGCATCTTTTATTTGTTATTTCTAAACCCTCTTGCCTGTAAGATATCAAGTCCACTTAACACTGTATTAATAATCAGTGCGTGTGATGAAAAACGTGGCTATTGTTCAGGAAATACTTTAGCTATCATTATTGTTCGGGTCTGTCCTGTTTTAGCTACATTTTTAGCCAAACAAGGCTAGCTTATTACCATTGTGTTCTCAATAGAAACATTTGTTGCAAACTAGTTTGTTCTGTGGTAAGAATTTGACCCTCAGCTACTGTCTGCCAATTTTTGATATCCCACTGACTGCACAATAGTATTAAATGGGTTTATGGGTACAGAATAGCTCTAAACTTTAGGTTGGTGCCACAAATAGCCAGATCCTGATACAGTCCATTGAGTTTCTCCATATTTCTCCTTTGTCATAGAGGAATACTAACCATTTCACAGAGCTACCTTATACCCCTTTTACACCTACGAGCACGGGTCGCAGCCGGGAGCCTGACACGGGAGCTGCCCCCTGCTGCGACCCGTGCTCGGTCCCTTTCCCATTAGCAGTCACAACCCGGCATATGCCGGGTTGGTGACGCTTCTAGCTACACGGCAGGGGCGGCGCAGGGAGATCACATGATCTCCCAGCGCTGCCCATCCATACAGTGTAAACGGGAGCCGTGTCGCATCGACACGGCTCCCGTTTACACTACACCCTACCCGGATCATTCCCGTGTCCTACCCAGGTAAATAGCCGGGTAGGATTCACGGGTCACTTGATCCGGGTTTACCCTTTTCCACTTGCCAAAAACACGGGTAAATGCGCGCCCCCGTGCATTTACCCGTGTTTTTTGAGCTAGTGGAAAAGGGGTATTAGTAGGGTGTCATGTAGGAATTAGCTAGAAGGCCCCCCCTTTTTCTGACCAGGAATTTTATAGATCAGGGATTTGCCCTTTTCGTATTTCATTCTTCCAATTCTGGACTCTCATTGGTGATTTGAGGGACTTTCTCATACGTCCTAGAGGATGCTGGGGTCCACTTCAGTACCATGGGGTATAGACGGTTCCGCAGGAGCCATGGGCACTTTAAGACTTTTCAAGGGTGTGAACTGGCTCCTCCCTCTATGCCCCTCCTCCAGACCTCAGTTTTAGAAATGTGCCCAGGCAGACTGGATGCACTCCACGGGAGCTCTACTGAGTTTCTCTGAAAAGACTTATGTTAGGTTTTTTATTTTCAGCGAGAATTGCTGGCAACAGTCTCCCTGCTTCGTGGGACTGAGGGGGCAGAAGTAGGAACCAACTTCCTAAAGAGTTTCATGGGTCTGCTTCTGGCTGACAGGACACCATTAGCTCCTGAAGGGTACTGAACGCTAGCTGTGCCTAGATGCTCACTCCCACAGCACGCCGTCACCCCCTTGCAGAGCCAGAAGTCCGAAGATAGGTGAGTGTTAGAAGAGAGATCTTCAATCAAGGTGACGGCTAAAAGTACCACGTGGCTGGCGGGAGCGCAGCGCGCCATGTTGCCCACACATACACAGGCACAGCAGGTGCAGGACGCGGGGGGGTGCCCTGGGCAGCATGAAACCTATTGAAACTGGCATAAATAAGGGGCATAAGTTGCTGAGGCACAGTCCTACCCCCGCCAGTATAAAATATTACCTGGTAACACGCCATTGAAGAGTGAAGCTCCTCTTCAGTCAGCCAGCCAGCATACTGCTCAGCGCCATTTTCTCTCCTTCCAGGCTGCAGAGAAGAATGCTGGTCCTCCTCCACTTCTGAACAAGTATCAGGGTGTAAAACAGGGGGGGCCACAGTGAATTTGGTGCTAAATAATTGTGTGATTAACATTATAAAAGCGCTGCATGTCAGTGGGCATTTTGTGTTCACAGACATTGTGTCACTGGCGCTGGGTTGTGAACTGGCAAATCCTATCTGTGTCCCTCTAACAGATTTTACTGTGGGTCTGTCCCCTATAAGCCCGGAGTGTCTGTGGTGTGGTTGTGCGCGTGTGTGACATGTCTGGGGCAGGGAGCTCTTCCTCTGTGTAGACATGTTAGGGACACAGAGGTTTAATATGACACCAAGAGCCTGACTGGGTGAAAGGTTACATGATAGTGTGAATCATATCAGTAAGAGGTTGGACTGAATCTCATGCAGAAAACTGAAAATAATCTGTTGAAGATGTGATTTTTAATAGTTTTGCCTTTCATCCACAGGGACCGCTCTGGGTCACATACAAGTAGTACAAACTGATACCGACACGGACTCTGATTCCTGTGTCGACACTAGTGATTCCAGGGGAATAGGTCCTAAGTTAGCAAAAAAGCATTCAAAACAGGTTTTAGCTATAAAGGAGGTGTTAGAAGTTACGAAGCCCCCTCTTTTACCACAAGGAGAGGGTTTACTTTAGTAAAGAAGTAATGTAATTTTCCCTCCACCTCAGGAGTTGAACAGTCTCTTGGAGGGAGTCTGATTTAACCTGAAAAGAAATTTCAGATTCCCAAAAGGAATTCAAGCAGCTTACCTTTTTTCCAAAAGGTGGGAGTCACCCCGCATTTTAGACAGGGCCCTGACATAAAAGAGAAAAGGTGTTTCTCCCTGCGCCTGGAATGGCTTCACTTAAGGAGCCGACAGACCGCAAGTGAGTGAGGTGATCTATTGATATGGCCAATGGGACACTACTCAGGCCTACCATTGTCTGTGCGTGGGTGAGTAGTGCTATTGAAAAGTGGTCAGAAAACTTGTCATTAGACACTGACACAATAGATGGAGACGAGATACTCCTAACGTTAGGTCATATCAAACACGCTGCTGCGTACGTACTAGAAACCATGAAATATATTGGTCTCTTGGGATCAAGAACTGCTACCATGGCAGTATCGGCTCGGAGGGCATTGTGGATTCGCCAGTGGAATGCTGATGCAAATTCCAAAAGAAATATGGAGGCTCTCCCGTATAAAGGTGAGGCCTTGTTTGGTGATGGGCTGGATGCGTTAGTCTCATATGCAGTCCTTTCGGCCCAACAAATACAAAAAGGCCAAAGGTTCCCCCTTTTTTGCAGGTAGGGGAAGGGGAAAAGGAAAGAAATCCGCAGCGTCTCCCGGATCGCAGGAGCAGAAGTCCACCCCTGCTTCTGCCAAATCTGCAGCATGACGCTGGGGCTCCCTTGCGGGAGTCCGCTCGGGTGGGAGCATGTCTGAAACTTTTTAGTCAAATCTGGATTCAATCCGGCCTGGACCCATGGGTCTTACAAATAGTGACCCATGGGTACAAACTAGATTTTTCAAATCAACCTTGCCAACTTCTCTTCCAGAAAGAGAGGCAGTAACAATGGCAATTCAAAAATTATGTCAGGATCAGGTCATTGTCCTGGTACCCTTGTCACAGCAAGGAGAAGGTTTTTATTCAAGCCTCTTCGTAGTTCTGAAGCCGGACAGCTCGGTCAGACCGATTTTAAACCTGAAAAATCTGAATCTCTACCTGAAAAAGTTCAAGTTCAAGTTGGAATCCCTGAGGGTAGTGATTTCCGGTCTGGAGGAGGGGGACTTCATGGTGTCAGTAGACATAAAGGATGCTTACTTGCATGTTTCCATTTATCCTCCTCACAAAGCTTATCTGAGATTCGCAGGACAGGATTGTTATTACCAGTTCCAGACGTTGTCGTTCGGACTCTCCACGGCACCGCGGGTATTCACCAAGGTAATGGCGGAGATGATGGTCCTCCTTTGTCAAAAAGGAGTCAATATAATTCCTTATCTGGACGATCTCCTGATAAAAGCGAGATCCAGGGAACAGTTGGTGCAGAACATCCAGGGCCGGCGCCACCACTAGGCAGCTTTAGGCAGCTGCCTATGGGCGGCGTCACTTGAGGAGCGGCAATGCTGAGAGGGATGAAATAGTGAATGACAGCCAGGAGGATGTGTGTTGCGCTGGCCGGGAGGAATGTGAGACACCTGCTCCATGCTCACCCTGGGTCGGATCTGCCGTGTGGGGGCTGTAGTGGAGCCGCATGTCTGAGTCCTGTACCGCCTCCCCCCTCCTGCCTTGGCGCTCGTTCCACCCCTTCCTTCCCCCGACCCGATGACTGCGTAAAAGCCGCGACCGCGACAGGAACTGTTGGCAGTCAAGTCAAGCCAGCCGGGAGAGAGTGGTAGCTGCTGCGCATGCATAGCAACAGCAGCAGCTCTCTTATCTCCTCACAATTAGCTGGCAGTGTATCTGTATCCCCAGGTATGTGTGCACTATACAGTATGTATGTATGTATAGTATATGTGTGTGTTGTGTAATGTGTAGTGTGTGCAGTCTGTGTATTCTCTCTCCCCGGTCCCCCCCCACCACCACCACCTGAAACAGTAACTTTCCCAATAGTAGCACTCCAAGCATACACTGTAATAAGGCACTATAAGCTGATTACCAGAAAGCCTTATTATATGGTTGGAGTGCCACTATTTTGCAAGGATATACTGCGTGTGTATATATCTATATATATTTATATATCAAGTATGTAATGTTTGGAACTCCCAAATAAATTATGTTACCAGGTGCCATCCACAAAGTTGTATATATAAATATTCCAAGGAAGGCAGCGGCACTGCGGGATTTGTTGTGATGAAAAACTTGTATTAAACGTTACACAAGCATAACCATGCTTGTGTAACTTTTAATACAATTTTTCAGCATAACGTGTATCCTGATGATGGGTTGAAATAAACCCGAAACGTTGATTAAGAGGACGTTGTCCAGTATTTTCTTGTGAGACCAGTGAGTGCCGTTTTCTGGGTGAACCTATATATATATATATTATGCTATATAGTCCGTGCCATCTGGGGCTTAGGGGAACTGGTGTAGGATGGGTCTAAATCACACACACGCACAAGTAACTATAGACAATCTCCATGTGGCAGCACTCAGGGAAAAAAACAGGTCCTGATGAAAATGCCTCTACATTGAACCGTTGAATATATATATATATATATATATAATAAAGCAGAAAAGACAGGCACTCCACTTTTGCATGTACCTGAGTGCCCTCCCTGGAATTGTCAATTCCACACATTCTACACATACGCAGAGATAGCTTTTCAACATTTCAGATGCTTTAATATTACGTCTTGGGGGAATAGATGCAATATTAAAGCATCTGAAAACATTGTAAGCTATTTCTGCGTATGTGCATACTTTTTTTTTTTAAATGCGTGGAGTGGCGCCGATTAGTACAGGAGTATACAGTATCTATCAATGTCTCCCTAATCATAACCCCTAACCCTAGTACCTCAACCCAAACTGATAAACCAACAATAATATCCTATTCCTAATACCCTAAACCCATCCCCCATACCAACCCTAATACCCTAGCTAAAACCGCTAAAATAACCCTAATACCCTCACCTTAATATCCTAACCCAACCCCGTAACTAACCTTAACCTCTAACCTATCCTGAATACTCTAGTCTCTAACCATAGGAACAGACTGGATAGGCCATAATGCTCTTATCTGCCATCAACTTATCAACTTCTATGTGAAGAAAATATTCTTTGGCGCGGCACAAACTCACATTTATTAGGCAGTTGCTGTGGAACTTATTAGACACCGCCTCCGCACATTTTCACCTGAGGGGCTGGCTATTGAAGGGGGGGGGGGGAGTGCGCTGACGATTTGCCTAGGGTGCCGAGAAACCTTGCACCGGCCCTGAGAACATCGCACTCACCCTGTCGATACTCCAACAACACGGTTGGATCATGAATTTTCCAAAGTCGCAGTTGGAACCGACGACAAGATTGTCCTTTTTAGAGATGATTCTGGACACAGAAGTACGGAGAGTATTTCTTCCAGTGGAAAAGGCTCTGGAAATCCAGAAAATGGTCAAACAAATATTGAAACCAACAAGCGTGTTGATCCATCAATGCATTCGGTTGTTGGGGAAAATGGTAGCGGCCTACGAGGCCATACAGTTTGGCCTATTTCATGCCACCTACACATACACCGAGAAATAATCCTGTCCCCCAAAGCCAGGATTTCGTTCCTGTGGTGGCTACACAGTTCTCACCTACTAGAGGGACGCAGGTTTGGGATTCACGACTGGGTCCTAATAACCACAGATGCAAGTCTCCTAGCCTGGAGAGCTATCACACAGGGGGAAAGCTTCCAAGGAAAATGGTCAAGTCAGGAAGCCTGCCTTCACATAAACGTTCTGGAATTGAGAGCCATTTACAACGGCCTTCTACAAGCGGTACATATTCTTCAAGATCCCGTGCAGATCCAGTCGGACAATGTAACAGCAATCATAAACATAAACAGGCAAGGCGGAACGAAAAGCAGAGCGGCAATGGCAGAGGTGACAAGGAATCTCCTCTGGGCAGAAAGACATGTTAGAGCTCTGTCAGCAATTTTCATTCCGGGAGTGGACAACTGGGAAGAAGACTTCCTCAGCAGACACGATCTCCATCCAGGAGAGTGGGGCCTCCACCAAGAAGTCTTTGCAGAGGTGACGAGTTTTTGGGGAGTTCCTCAAGTAGACATGATGGCATTTCGTCTAAACAAGAAGCTTCAGAGATATTGTTCCAGGTCGAGAGACCCTCAAGCAATAGCAGTGGATACACTGGTGACCCAGTGGGTGTTTCGGTCGGTATATGTTTTCCCTCCACTTCCACTGATTCCAAAAGTTCTCAAAATAATAATAAGAACAAGAGTTTGAGCAATCTTCATTGCCCCAGACTAGCCAAGGAGGGCTTGGTATCCAGATCTTCAGGAGTTGCTCATAGAAGATCCTCAGTCTCTTCCTCCTTGAGATGACCTACTACAGCAGGGGCCGTGTGTGTATCAAGACTCACCGCGGCTACGTTTGACGGTGATAATGCTGATTTATCTTCAGGAATGATAGCTATACCTTAAACACACCTTAAATACACTTTACCATGGAGCCGCTGCGGCCGCTATACTTAATACACACTCTACGTACTTTGTACGCTATTAGTGTACAAAGTCCCGTGCTGTGTACGGACTTTGCGTATAAACCCCGTGCTGACGGTACAAAGTACTCACAGCGCGTACACACCCAGAGATACACTGTAAACCCTTAACAGCTATGCAATGCAATGATAATACACTTTAAACCTTAGCAGGGCAATGAAGACACGACACCAGATTGTAATTAAACTGCTGGGTTCCGACACCACAGCGTATTATTTCTGAAAGGGGGTTACAATACAAACAATACAATACATTATAACAGAGTAAATGGCTACAGTCAATGTGTATACGTGAGTGGATTCGCCGCGCTACCCAGTCTGGTCCTCCATCATCTGATAGATAACGTTGTGAGTCTTGTGTCTGACCAGGCCTGCTGCAGGCTCTCTTTATACAATTCATCCAAAACATAACACAATGGATACTGTAATCTCTTTGTCCATTGGACACAGGGATGGTCATTTACAGTACAGGAGAGGTCATAGGTCGGTTTGAATAGGTGGGCGATGTCTGTTCCAACTGCTCTTGTGGGTGGTCTCCTCTGGATTCCCGCTGCATACATAATGTACAGTAAATACAGTTTATAGCTATATTCTGTTCCTGCACATAACTATCCGCAGGAACATGCGATCTTCCTCAAACCAACACCGGAATGTTACCCTTAAAACACCCTACAGCTGGATACCAAACACCACCTTATAACCTTGTTCTGTCCCCTACTATTCTGTTAAGGTGTATCCCTTTGTTCTGTTACCATTTAAACTGCTGTTACTTTCTGATGTGGTGCAGGGAGACTATGTGTACATTGTGCACTATTTGGAATAAATATGTAATGTGTTTTGATAGCCTTCCATGCATTCACAAACTCTACCGTAAATACTCATACCACGCGCTAATGCGCAGGCCCGCGGGAGCGACCATACGCAAATTGCGGATATGCGCACGCACAGCAGAACAAGTACACGCGCGGAGGCCATCTGTGTGTAGTTTGTACGTGATGTGTGTACTGCAATATTTTTGACTTTGACAGTCCACCCTTTGGCAGTCACCAATAACTGCCACTATCTAATCAATAAACAGAAAAATATCTACACAATATCTACAGAAGTTTGGATGGTCGGGGGAGAGTTGTAGGTGGGAAATGTATGACCTAGTGGGATAGTAGAAAGCATGTATGTATGAATCCATGTCTTAGGGGCATGTATCATCATGCCGTATATGTTCTAAATAAGCTTCGAGGTATTGCGAAGTATACATTAAATCCTTCTCATCCCGTATCAAGGGTCTGTAAATGGGCCAACAAACACTACCGAGCTCTTTTTGGCTTCTTGTTAAAACAAATGGGGTGCACATTTAGTTGATGATACATGGAGGGGGAAACATAAGTGAGTGCTAGTATATGTGGATATCACCTGTCGACTATGTGTGCTATTAACTGAAGGTTGCCGAGATGAAGATAAGACATATAAATAAAATACATTCACATAAACATTTTGGGTAGGGCTGATGTCTTTTTCCGGATGGATGTATCTGGGCAGAGGGGGAGACAAAAGAAAAACGGGTGAAAGAAACAGGCCATGAAATTCATTTGCAATCCTTATCATAACACAGGTTTGGTGTGACTAGGCTACCTTGGGTAGCATATTATTTATTTAGCACTTATGTAACACTCCTATTTTTTCACTAATATTACTCTTTGGAGTATTTTATTAACACCCTTATTTTTGTAGCACTTTCTAACCCATAGCTTCTGCTTCTTTTTTTAACACATATTAACACTTTAGTATCTCAATGGTGTGCTGCCCTAGGGTGGTCGGGCCTGAGCCGACTTTGTGGGGTCCAAGCCCTGGACTTATGCTTAGTTTGGGACCTCCAGTAATAGAGCAGCCGTGAAGTGGCCTGGAGGCTTATCATATCTTTTGCAAAACATATGTAACGAAGAGCTCTACATTTTCTATTATTACATAGTATATAGTTCTTCTTACTAACAGCCAGCAGAGTGCGTGGAAAAAATCCCTTTTGTTTTTCTTGTCTAGAGATGAAGATAAGACATATAAATAAAATACATTCACATAAACATTTTGGGTAGGGCTGATGTCTTTTTCCGGATGGATGTATCTGGGCAGAGGGGGAGACCAAAGAAAAACGGGTGAAAGAAACAGGCCATGAAATTCATTTGCAATCCTTATCATAACACTGTCTCTATGGAGGGGTCATAAATTAAATCTGCTGCTATAACAGCGCCCTCGCTCCTTAGACTCATCAACTTTGTGCCGTGCTTGCGCCGCGTCAGAATTCGAACACACCTAAATATCAAACCAATAATTATGACGACTCCCAGGACACAAAGGAGAAACTTCCCTACACTCATAATAACATTTTGAGCCCACTCTCCTAAACCTGAGAACAAATTTCGTGGGTTCAACCATGAGACCCAGCCGGTCAGTTCATTACTCACAGTCGCCAAGGTAAGGTTGTGTTTCCTCCTGAACTCCCACTTCAACTGCAAGATATCGTCCATCTTTTGATCGATGATCTCCGCTGGGTCGTCAGTACTGTTCGTAATATACGTACAGCACTTCACCCCATATTGAGTTGCCAGAGTAACACAGTACCCACCTGCCACGGCTGTGATATAATTTAGGACCATCCTGTGCTGAATCACAAACAAACAACAGCTTGGCGCTAATTGCTATATAGATCGTGTGTGCATGAAATTAGTATAAAAGAACACTCTTGTTTAGATAGCAGCTGTTAAAAAGAGGGAGAGTACTCTACCCTCTTAACTGAAACAACCAAACAAACAAAAATAACAGCGCTGATCTAAAAAATATATGTGTACTTTTTATTAAATACAGTTTAAAAGCAATTTATACATATAGATACCAAATTCCTAAGTACCGATTAATCCTGCAAGCATGACATAATAGACATAATTAATACAGTGCGGTCTAGAAAAAGCCTTGATAGTAATTTTAACTGTGAAATAATTGATTACATCACATGAGTGTAATCACTCTAGCCTGACAGTCTCTTCCAGCAGTGATAAAATGATTTAGTAGAAGCCAGTCAATTAGTAGCAGCAATTAGTAGTATTAACAGTTTCCACTGAGACAGGTTTATCAGTGGATTTTGCAGTTCAAAGCAAGTAATGATGAATTAGTGCGTGTTTTAAATTGAACTGTCAGAGATCAATGAAAATGTCCGTGTAGCTAGAAATATACTTCTCTGAGGAAGCCGCTGAGTAAGTGACAGGCGGAGAAACGCGTAAGAGCTATTCACCCTACCCGGTACCGGTTGCTCAAGCCTGCTTAAGCCTTCTTAACCTGCTCCGAATTGGACCCTTGTTTTGGACACTCCGGATAAGACCCATGAAAACGGCCATTTAATGCACCAGGAGTCGGGAGATACCAAACATCGGACCACAAAGGTTAAATCTTAACCCATAAGGCAGGTCGTATGTACTAGCTACACGGACATTTTCATTGATCTCTGACAGTTCAATTTAAAACACGCACTAATTCATCATTACTTGCTTTGAACTGCAAAATCCACTGATAAACCTGTCTCAGTGGAAACTGTTAATACTACTAATTGCTGCTACTAATTGACTGGCTTCTACTAAATCATTTTATCACTGCTGGAAGAGACTGTCAGGCTAGAGTGATTACACTCATGTGATGTAATCAATTATTTCACAGTTAAAATTACTATCAAGGCTTTTTCTAGACCGCACTGTATTAATTATGTCTATTATGTCATGCTTGCAGGATTAATCGGTACTTAGGAATTTGGTATCTATATGTATAAATTGCTTTTAAACTGTATTTAATAAAAAGTACACATATATTTTTTAGATCAGCGCTGTTATTTTTGTTTGTTTGGCTGTGCTGAATCAGTTCCTTCTTGTAAGCTTGTAACTCCCTTCCCGTATACCTGAAGGTGTCGTCATACATCTCAGTGATATTATCTATCAAGTTCGCTAGCGCATGGATATACCTATAATTTATAATTCCTCTGGCAGTACGGGTGATGTCTAATGCGAGAAGGAATTGAATCCCGGTGGATTCGTGGATCAAATCAGAGGCTGCGTGCTCTGTCCTATCTATGAGGTGTCTCTTGATGATGTGTTCATAGTGAGTATGAGTATAAGGAGCCTCAGCACTGCGGTGAACGTCTTTCATCTTATCATGGGTTATGGTCATGACCTCTGGTAGTACTCTCCCAATATAACACAATCCCTCTGAGCTCGGGGCAAGCCACTTGTACGCCTTCCTCCCACATATGAAATAGGCATCATCTGGGAGAACATAGGGGACAAAATATGACATCACCATATTACAAACTTTCCAAGTAAAGAAACCTATCCCTAGTTCTCCCATCTGCTCAGTACAAGTATCGGGCTGGATGATATGGGCACAATACCCTGGCGATACTTTTCCAACCCACATGGTCTTGCTTCCACGAGTATACCTATACCGAAAATACCTCCCACTGTTGGCTATTTGGCGTACAAGTTCAGAGTCTATGGGTATCCTGTCAGCTCTGTGTGAAAAGGTCATTGTCTGGTTATTCCACATCACTTCCCAATTTCCCGGTTTTCGGTAATTGGAAATATTAAAACATAATAAGGATCTGTCTACATGATACTGGTGGAGCTTCAAACTAGGGGGCCTAGAAATATTGAATTTCTTGTCCACCGGTCTCCCACCCCATAATTCGAGTACCTCATCTATTGCTAAAGGGTATGGTACTAATTCTGACTTGCTCTGACCTTGAGGTACCTGTGAGCACACCCAGCATTCTGTCTGGTTTAAGACCTTACCCACTAGTGAGTGGTAATCACTCAACGGATGACGGTTCATGTCGATATTAAGGTTGGACTGACATCTCTGGATGCACCCATCCTCAACTATATTCTCACAATTCCTACAAATACAATATTCATCAGACAATAACCCCTCACAGTGCCTCCGAGCTCCCTGACTACCAGAGCGCTTACTGATGCCAGCCTTTACCAAAATGATGTGCTGATCCTGAGATCCTAGAAATTCATACTTGCCATCAGAACCCATTCCAGATCCCTGCTCGACCTCTCTGGGACCGTCACCAAAACACACTGTCCTTATCAAAACCAGAATTACTAATAGAACCCGAAAACGCAGTCTCTTGTGATCGATCCATTTCGTTAGGGGAAAGGAGGAAAATAAGAAGGAGAAAAGAAAGGAAAAAAGCAGGGGGAGGTGAAAAAAAGAAAGTGGTACGACAAACGTTCTAGCTCTTGTTACTCTCTGTGCTCAGATGCCCTTCAACAGTCCTGCCTCTCAACTTTCCCGGAACAAACACTCCAGTGATACGAGATTCTCTACACTCTGCTCTTTGTCACGAGTTCTCTCCGGGTCAGCGACCTTCTTGCAGTGGGACGAGTGGATCCAAGTCTCTCTTTCGGCGACCTTCAATGCTGTTGTGCTGGTTAACAAGACTTGATATGGTCCTTCCCACCTGTCTAGGAGGCAACCTGAGCGTAAGAAAATTTGAATCATCACATAATTCCCAGGTTCAATGTCATGACAATTACTGTTCGGTAGGTCAGGAATCACCAGCTTTAAATTTCTTTGTTGATTTCTCAGCTGCTGGCTCATCCCAACCAAATATTTCACAGTCACTTCATTATTACATTTCAAATCATCCTGGGGGTCTATCATTACATGAGGTTGTCGACCAAAAAGAATTTCAAAGGGTGATAGGATAAGGGGAGACCTGGGAGTGGTTCTGATGCTGTACAACACTAGTGGCAAAGCTTCTGGCCACGACAATCCAGTTTTAACCATTCATTTGCTCAGCTTGTTCTTAATAGTGCTATTCACTCTCTCCACCTTTGCACTCGCCTGTGGATGGTACGGAGTATGCAGCTTGCTATTAATTCCCATCAGCTTGCACATGACCTGAAAGACTTCACCTGTAAAATGGGTACCCCTATCACTTTCAATTATTCTAGGGAAACCATATCTACACACAAATTCCTGCACAATTTTCTTTGCAGTGAACGTATTTATTTATTTATTTATTTATTTATTAACCGTTTCTTATATAGCGCAGCAAATTCCGTTGCGCTTTACAATTTGAAATAACAATAACAAACTGGGTGATAACAGTCATAGAGGTAGGAAGGCCCTGCTCGCAAGCTTACAATCTATAGGGAAATAGGCATATGTACACAAGGAAAGGTGCTATCTATTGCATAGAATGAACAGACATGTGAGGATATGTGTGGACTGTACAGAGTGGATGTAATTTGATAGGAAGGTTTATGAAAGTTATGTGGGCGGTTCAGGAATTTGATACGCTTGCCTAAAGAGGTGAGTTTTGAGGGAACGCTTGAAGGTTTGGAGACTAGAGGAGAGTCTTATTGTGCGTGGTAGGGCATTCCACAGAGTGGGTGCAGCCCGATGAAAGTCCTGCAGTCGTGAGTGGGAGCGAGTAATGAGTGTGGATGAGAGACGCAGGTCTTGTGAAGAGCGAAGAGGTTGGGTTGGGAGATATTTTGTGATAAGCGAAGTGATGTACGTTGGTGTAGTTTGGTTAATGGCCTTGTGTGTGAGTAAAAGTATTTTATATTGAATGCGGTAGAGTACAGGTAACCAATGGAGGGACTGACAGAGTGGATCTGCAGACGATGAACGTCTAGCGAGGAAGATAAGCCTCGCCGCTGCATTCAGAATGGATTGTAGTGGTGAGAGTCTCGTTTTGGGAAGACCAGTTAGGAGACTATTGCAATAATCAATGCGGGAGATAATGAGAGCGTGGATTAGAGTTTTAACAGTGTCTTGTGTAAGGTATGGTCGTATTTTGGATATGTTTTTTAGATGCATGTAACATGATCTTGAGACAGATTGAATGTGGGGAACAAAGGACAGATCAGAGTCAAGGATGACACCTAGGCAGCGAGCTTGTGGGGTAGGGTAGATAGTCGAGTTTTCAACAGTGATAGAGATATCAGGTTGGTACCTACTATTGGCCGGTGGAAATATAATTAACTCTGTCTTTGAAATATTAAGTTTGAGGTGGCGAGATGTCATCCAGGATGAGATGGCAGAAAGGCATTCAGTGACACGGTCCAGTACAGATAGGGACAAGTCAGGGGAGGATAGGTAGATTTGAGTATCATCTGCGTACAGATGATACTGAAAACCAAAAGAGCTGATTAGTTTACCAAGAGATGAGGTATAGATAGAGAAAAGCAGAGGACCCAAGACTGAGCCTTGCGGTACTCCAACTGAAAGAGGTAGCGAAGAGGAGGTAGATTCAAAAAAGCGAACACTGAAGGAGCGATTAGATAGGTACGATAGGAACCAAGAAAGGGCTGTGTCTTTAAGACCTAGGGATTGTAGTGTCTGTATGAGAAGAGAGTGGTCTACAGTGTCAAATGCAGCAGATAGGTCTAGAAGAATAAGTAGTGAGTAGTGGCCTTTAGACTTCGTAGTGACCAAATCATTAACCACTTTAGTCAGTGCCGTCTCTGTGGAATGTTGGGAACGGAAGCCTGACTGAAATGGGTCCAACAAAGTGTATGAGTTAAGAAAGTGTGTGAGTCAAGTGTAGGCAAGTCTCTCAAGTAGCTTAGAGAGACAAGGGAGCTGAGAGATAGGGCGGTAGTTTGAGAGAGCATTAGGGTCAGAATTTTGTTTTCTTTAAATGGGAGTAATCACTGCATGCTTGAAGAGTGAAGGAAAAATACCAGTAGAGAGAGAGAGATTACAGATGTTAGTTAAGGTAGGGATGAGCACCAGAGACAGAGCTTTACTTATTTGTGAGGGTAAAGGATCAAGAGGAGAGGTAGTAGAGAAGAAGGATAAGAAGAGTGATGATACTTCATCGTAGCAGTATTTGTGGCAGCAGGGAACGCTTCTACCCAGTTAGAAAATACATCAATACAAAATAACACATATTTTAAATTCCTACAGGGTGGTAACTGTATGAAATCGATTTGTATTACCTGAAAAGGTCCGTCTGTCGGAGGGATATGGGATGGCTCTGTTGGTATTGACTTTCCAATATTCTTCCTCAAGCAAGTAAAACATGTCATTGCTCTCTTACCTGCATGAGAAGAGAATCCTGGCGCACACCAGTAGGCTCTCACCAGCTTACACATACCCTCTTTACCCAGATGAGTCAGACCGTGTGCCGCCTCAGCTAAGCTTGGAAGATATGCTCTGGGGGCCACTGGCTTACCTTGTCCACCTGTCCACAGTCCCGAGGATTCCTGGCCATATCCCTTTGACCTCCAGACTGCCTTTTCCTGTAATGAACACAAATCTTGCATTTCAATTAATTGTTGTGTGTTGATCCTGTTAAATGTCATCAGTGGTGTGATGTTCGTTTGTATAGGGGTGCTGGCTGCTGATTAACAGCTTCGTCTGCCCGGCTGTTACCAAGTGAAATTGGGTCTTGGTTGTAAGTATGTGCTTTGCACTTGATAACAGCCACTCTGTCTGGTTCCTGTATCGCTGTTAGAAGTCTTTTTATGTGGGACGCATGCGCTACAGGTGTGCCAGCTGCCATCATGAAATTTCTGAGGCGCCATAGGGCCCCGAAATCATGCACCACTCCAAAGGCATACCTAGAATCTGTGTATATATTAGCTGACTTACCCTTGGCCAATTCACACGCTCTGATTAGGGCGACCAACTCAGCAACTTGTGCTGAGTGTGGAGGGCCCAGGGGTTCAGCTTCTATGATACCTCTGTCGTCTACAACTGCATATCCAGTACACAGGTCCCCCGAGTCCGTTTGTCTGTGGCAACTACCGTCAGTGTAGAAGGTAAAGTCTACTCCTTCCAGTGGGTTGTCACTGATGTCAGGTCTCGCAGTGAAAGTCTGATTCAGGTATTCCATACAATCATGCGTATCAGTGTCTGCACCAAATCCTCCTTCACCATCATTCTCATCCTCCACCCTTTGTGCCTGTCCAGTTTGGGAAAGATGAAACAGAAGCTGTTTCGTGTCTTTCAAGGACGATTCGAGTGAGTCAGAACACAATAAGTCATCGACATACTGTATTAGCACTGATCCACTCTCAGGTTGAAAGGATTGTAAATAGTCATGCAAAGCCTGGGAGAAAATACTCGGGCTGTCAATGAAACCTTGGGGAAGACGAGTCCAGGTGTACTGTACTCCCCTGTATGTAAAAGCAAAAAGATATTGGCTGTCAGGGTGCAGAGGGACAGAAAAGAAGGCAGAACAGAGGTCGATGACAGTGAAGAATTTTGCAGTAGAGGGAATTTGCATGAGGATGACAGCTGGATTGGGCACTACGGGGAATTGGCTCTCAACTATCTTGTTTATCCCCCTTAGATCCTGCACTAGCCTGTAACCCCTCCCCCCACTCTTTTTCACAGGGAAGATGGGACTATTGGCAGTGCTGGACGTCCTGACTAGGATGCCCTGTTGTAGCAACCGCTCTATGACGGCGTACACTCCTAATTCTACTTCTGGCTTCAGAGGATACTGAGGGATATTTGGAGCTATCCTACCATCTTTTACTTGCATTGCTACTGGAGCTACATTCGCCATCAATCCAGTGTCTTGTCCATCTTTGGTCCAAAGGGAACCCGGTATTTGTGAGATCATTTACTCTACCTTTGATGGACACTTGTCTATAACAGTAGAATGTGACATTAGCCTTTGAGGGGTGTCTAGTATATCTTGTACTTATTGAGCGTGGTTCCCAGGTATATCCAAGAAGACACCCTCAGGAGTACAGTATATGACACACCGCATTTTACACAATAAATCTCTCCCGAGTAGATTAGTCGGAGCCGATGCAGCCAACAGGAAAGAATGTTTGGTTTGCAAGGGCCCTAACGTAATCTCTGCAGGTCTACTCAAAGGGTATTGTTGCACAGTTCCTGTTACTCCCATTGCCGAAATTGTTTTACTAGTGGTTTTTATACTTACTGTCGAATTTAACACTGACCTGGCCGCCCCTGTATCTACAAGAAAAGGTAATGGTACACCAGCTACATCAACCGTGACCTCAAGTTCACTACCAAGGCTAGCAATTAACTTCACTGGCTGCAGACTACAGGTGTGGCCCAACCCCTATTGTGTGGTGAGACCCTTCCGCAGCGCATTGGCAGCTACAATATGTGAGGGGGGTAGCTGTGAGTTTTCGGAGGCCTGCCAGTCTCTCCTTGGTGGGTACCTCCTTGTTTCTCCTGCATGTGGCTCATAACCTCTCCTATATGGTCCCTGATCCCAATTATGTGAATTGTAGTGAGGTCCGTATTCTGGTCTAGGGGGTCGGTTTACGTTATGTGTACCTTTATTCCTACAATCCTGGGCAAAATGTCCTTCCTTTTTACAAGCGTAGCATACTCTAGGTCTTTTCCAATTAACAGGGGTCTGGGTTTTCGGCTGATGGGGTTTTGCAGTAAGGGCCTGTATACTTACCGTCATCAGCTTTTCCCCCTGTGACTCCCTGTGCTTACTGATGTTCCTATCATGCTCGACAGCGGACTCTCTCAATGCAGCCACCGAGATACCTCTCCAGTTTGGTAGAGAGGTCTGTACCCTTGTTCTCAGTGCCTCCTTCAACCCGTCCAGTAATACTGAAACAGCTACCTCCCTGTGATGTACATTGTCTCTAATGTCCTCGATCCCAGTGTATCTAGCCATTTCCTGCAGTGCTCGATGGAAATATTCGGATGCCGTTTCATCTTCCTTTTGTCTTATGGAAAAGATTTTATTCCATTTGACAACAGTAGGGAAATATACTCCTAATTGCAGATTGATTTGCCGTACATTCTCCTGATTGTATTCATCAGTGAGAGGTACTTCTGCGTCTAACTTACAATCGGTTATGAATTTCACGGGGTCAATATTTGAGGGTAAACATACCCGTAGCACTGTTCGCCAATCTTTGTTCGTTGGCGTTACCTAACTCTTTAATGAACCTCTGGCATGCGACTAGATCTTTTCTGGGATCGGGAAATTCTGACATAATTGACCTTAACTCTGCCCGGGACCAAGGACAATGCATGGCAATGTTCCTGATGAGAGTGACTCCCTGAGCGTCAGTCTTCCCATTGGGGACTGCAATCACCCTGACAGGATTGAACTCAATTACATCATTCTGGTTTGATTCTACAATGTGAGGTGCTATTGTCTCTGCATAATGTATGGTACTGTACTTACCTGTGGACACGACCTCACTTATCTCTCCGCTAGGGGGCCTGACTACTGCTCTTGTTGGTTGGGCCGTGCCCACCTGAGGGTCTTGTATGGTGGCTGCTAGAGAGAGTGCCGATATCGTGCTGGGCTCATCTTCCTGCTCGCAGTCCTGGGGAAAATTTAAAATGGGATACAACTGGCAAGGGTTAGCATTAGTACATTTATCAATTCTCTCCTATCCTGTACCAATGTACCATTGTCTGTAGCCACTTTCTCCCCCACAATATATGGTGGTGGTGGTGCGGTCGCCATTGCTTTCCCGCTAGGTTTGGAACCTGCTGCGCGAGCTAATTCCCTTTGCATATCCCCCTCCTGTTGCCATAAATTTAAACAATCTGTATGTTTAATCCTTTGTTTCTTGGATTTTATCAGACATATTCTTAACCTTAAGTTCTGTAATACCTCTGGTTCAAAGCTGCCCACCCTAGGGAATGGTACCCTATCATTGTTAGTCATACATACCCACTCATTGCATAAAACGTCTGTGTGTGAACCATATTTTTCAAACATGATAAACCTTGCTGAGCCTTTTGGCCACAATTCTGCCTGAACCCTGTCTAAACGTCTCTTACTTGAGCAACTGGCTCCCATATTTGTGGGTCTTTTCTAATAACTTTAAAAAATTCCAACAAACACCAAAATACTCAATATAAGTAGACGGTGGAAGTATCCCTGAGTGCCTTCCACTCGCTCTCCCCCACGCTGGCCAGTACAACGATACACTGTTGGTAGCGGATCGCAATGTACCCAACTTAGGGCTCCTATCAGACCTTACAACACCGTAATTTCTTTCGGTGTAAGTTCTGTTTCGAATATTTTCCTGAGAGAGGCAGCGAAAAATTCCTTTTCGGTATCTTTCAACTGGAATTGTTTGTAGGGTGAAAAACAGAGAAATTAGATAACTATCCTTCACCCTTTCCAGTGAAGCCCACCAGGGAGATTTCCCGACGTTATCAAAGAAAAACCCCTTTGTCTATACAATCACGTCTGCGTATGCTCTTCCACAGCACATATGACACAATGGTATCACGTTGTGCTGTGCAAAACAAACGGACATGCGATGCAATAGCACAGCCTATAGATACTAGTTATCTATATGCCCTACAATTGCTGTAGACCACTTTAGCCTAGACCACTCCAGACCATGTTAGACCACTTCAGTTGTATGGGATCACTTCAGACCACTTCAGTTCCTAATAACGCAGGGTAGCGAACCCTACGCCACCGGGCCTCTACTAACCCAGTGTTACCACTTCAGACCACTTCAGACCACTTCAGTTCTTGGGTTCAGTATCCACTCACTCCTGCGTTCGCTCACTCAAATACACTTTGTTTTTCTGTACAGAAAATTTGGATTCATTCAAGTTGGCAGCTTTACCCCCAGAGGCAATTTGTAAAAAAAATATTTATACTAAATTTTGTTTTTATACTAAAATTTTTCTTTTTAGAAACCGGGTGGTTTTGTGCTATTGTAGCGTGGCTACTGTCCCACCTTTAAACTAAACGAACTATTGTGTAATTTGTATTTAGCGTCCGTACTCTTACGCAATTTGCATAAACACGCGATCGTGCGTGTCTCTTACGCCGCGTGTGCAGTTCCGTACTGTGTCCGAGACACGTGTACAAAACCGTACGTCCGCAATAGCACAAATCATACAATTCTATAAATGTGAGCAATAAAACTACTATTGCCCACTAAACACAATCCACACTTGTTCCGTTTTAACCCCCTTACTACTGGGCCAGAACTGCGTTTTGTGATTTTACTCTTACTTCCTTAAATACTTATTTTATTTTTAACTATATAGCAACAAATGTTTCCGGTTTCACACAGGTCTATTAGCGTACAAAGTCCCGTGCTGTGTACGGACTTTGCGTATAAACGCCGTGCTGACGGTACAAAGTACTCACAGCGCGTACACACCCAGAGATACACTGTAAACCCTTAACAGCTATGCAATGCAATGATAATACACTTTAAACCTTAGCAGGGCAATGAAGACACGACACCAGATTGTAATTAAACTGCTGGGTTCCGACACCACAGCGTATTATTTCTGAAAGGGGGTTACAATACAAACAATACAATACAATACATTATAACAGAGTAAATTGCTACAGTCAATGTGTATACGTGAGTGGATTCACCGCGCTACCCAGTCTGGTCCTCCATCATCTGATAGATAACGTTGTGAGTCTTGTGTCTGACCAGGCCTGCTGCAGGCTCTCTTTATACAATTCATCCAAAACATAACACAATGGATACTGTAATCTCTTTGTCCATTGGACACAGGGATGGTCATTTACAGTACAGGAGAGGTCATAGGTCGGTTTGAATAGGTGGGCGATGTCTGTTTTAACTGCTCTTGTGGGTGGTCTCCTCTGGATTCCCGCTGCATACATAATGTACAGTAAATACAGTTTATAGCTATATTCTGTTCCTGCACATAACTATCCGCAGGAACATGCGATCTTCCTCAAACCAACACCGGAATGTTACCCTTAAAACACCCTACAGCTGGATACCAAACACCACCTTATAACCTTGTTCTGTCCCCTCCTATTCTGTAAAGGTGAATCCCTTTGTTCTGTTACCATTTAAACTGCTGTTACATTCTGGTGTGGTGCAGGGAGACTATGTGTACATTGTGCACTATTTGGATTAAATATGTAATGTGTTTTGATAGCCTTCCATGCGTTCACAAACTCTACCGTAAATACTCATACCACGCGCTAATGCGCAGGACCGCGGGAGCGACCATACGCAAATTGCGGATATGCGCACGCACAGCAGAACAAGTACACGCGCGGAGGCCATCTGTGTGTAGTTTGTACGTGATGTGTGTACTGCAATATTTTTTGACTTTGACATTGGCATTGCTGTTGAGCGTCGGATCCTAGCCCGAAAGGGTATTCCCAAGGAAGTCATCGCCACTCTTATTCAGGCCAGGAAAGGAGTAACGTCTAAACATTACCACCGTATTTGGAGAAAATATGTGTCTTGGTGTGAATCCAAGAAGGCTCCTATGGAAGAGTTTGAGTTGGGACGTTTTCTCCATTTTCTGCAGGCTGGTGTGGATGCAGGCCTTAGATTGGGGTCAATCAAGGTCCAGATTTCGGCCTTATAAGTTTTCATTCAAAAACAATTGGCCTCCTTTCCAGAAGTTCAGACATTCGTGAAAGGGGTTCTGCACATCTAGCCTTCATTTGGGCCTCCAGTGGCACCATGGGACCTTAATGTGGTGTTCCTTCAATCGTGTTGGTTTGAGCCTCTACAAGAAATAGAGTTGAAGTTTCTCACTTGGAAAGTGGTGATGCTTTTGGCGTTGGCATCCGCAAGGCGGGTGTCTGAATTGGGGGCCTTGTCCCACAAGAGCCCTTACCTGATCTTCCATGAAGATAGGGCAGAGTTGAGAACTCGTCAACATTTTCTTCCAAAGGTGGTTTCCTCTTTCCACATAAACCAACCTATTGTGGTGCCAGTTGCTACTGACACGTTCGCTGAGTCAAAGTCTCTAGATGTGGTTAGAGCTTTGAAGATTTATGTCGCTAGAACAGCTTGAATACGGAAAACAGAGGTTTGTTTGTCCTGTATGCTCCCAACAAGATTCGGTGTCCTGCTTCCAAGCAGACTATTGCGCGCTGGATCAGAGGTACGATTCAGCAAGCTCATTCTACGGCTGGATTGCCGTTACTGAAGTCGGTGAAGGCCCATTCTACTAGGAAGGTGGGCTCCTCCTGGGCGGCTGCCCGGGGGGGGGGTCTCGACATTACAACTTTGCCGAGCAGCTACTTGGTCTGGGTCAAACACATTTGCAAAATTCTACAGATTTGACACCTTGGCCGATGAGGACCTAAAGTTTGGTCAATCGGTGCTGCAGGGTCATCCGCACTCTCCCGCCTGTACTGGAGCTTTGGTATAGACCCCATGGTCTTAATGTCATCCCCAGCATCCTCTAGGACGTATGAGAAAATAGGATTTTGATAACCTACCGGTAAATCCTTTTCTCCTAGTCCGTAGAGGATGCTGGGCGCCCGTCCCAGTGCGTACTTTACCTGCAGTTTAGTTATTACAGTTACACAAGTTGTGTTATCTTGGTTTCAGCATGTTGCTGCAATTAGTTCATGCCTGTTGGCGTGTGTTATGAGGGTGTGAGTTGGTAGATATCTCACCACTAGTTAAGTAATTCCTTTCCTCGAAATGTCAGTCTCCCTGGGCACAGTTCCTACAACTGAGGTCTGGAGGAGGGGCATAGAGGGAGGAGCCAGTTCACACCCAATGAAAAGTCTTTAGAGTGCCCATGTCTCCTGCGGATCCCGTCTATACTCCATGGTCTTGATGTCGTCCCCAGCATCCTCTACGGACTAGGAGAAAAGGATTTACCGGTAGGTTATCAAAATCCTGTTATTATTAATAATAATAATAATAAACAGTTTCTAATATAGCGCAGCGTATTCCGTTGCGCTTTATAATTGGAACAACAGTAATAGAACAAAACTGGGTAATAACAGACAGACATAGAGATAGGAAGGCCCTGCTCACAAGCTTACAATCTATAGTGAAATAGGCAGTGATACACAAGGATAATGGTCCACCAGATTGCAAAGGTTCCTAATGGGCTGTATGATATGTTCACACTTATCTGTGCATGTTTCTGTCAAACTCGTACAATGGGGGTAATTCCAAGTTGATCGCAGCAGGAAATTTTTTAGCAGTTGGGCAAAACCATGTGCACTGCAGGTGGGGCAGATATAACATTTGCAGAGAGAGCTAGATTTGGGTGGGTTATTTTGTTTCTGTGCAGGGTAAATACTGGCTGCTTTATTTTTACACTGCAAGTTAGATTGCAGATTGAACTCACCACACACAAATCTAACTCTCTCTGCACATGTTATATCTGCCTCCCCTGCAGTGCACATGGTTTTGGCCAACTGCTAAAAAATTTCCTGCTGCGATCAACTTGGAATTACCCCCAATGTAATGAAACTCACATTACATTGTGTGAGTTTTCATTCTAGAAAACTCGCCCTACATCGCACAATGGTGGTCATTCCGAGTTGATCGCAAGCAGAAAATGTTTGCTGCGCAGCGATGAAGCAAAAAAATGGCACTTCTGCGCATGCGTATGCGGCGCAATGCGCACGCGTGACGTTCTTTCACAACGGCTGATGCAGTTTTGCACAAGGTCTAGAAAGCTTTTCTGTCGCACTGCTGGCCGCAGAGTGATTGACAGGAAGAGGGCATTTCTGGGTGTTATCTGACCGTTTTCAGGGATGGTCGAAAAAACGCAGGTGTGGCTGGCCGAACGCAGGGTGTGTTCGTGACATCAAAACCGGAACTGAATAGTCTGAAGTGATCGCAAGGGCTGAATGGGTCTGGAGCTACTCTGAAACTGCACAATTAATTTTTGTAGCCGCTGTGCGATCCTTTTCGTTCGCACTTCTGCTAAGCTAAAATACACTCCCAGTGGGAGGCGGCATAGCATTTGCACGGCTGCTAAAAACAGCTAGCGAGTGAACAACTCGGAATGACCACCAATGTTATAGCCTCCAACTTAAAAACTCGCAGGCTATTACATTGGGACAAACTCGCACCTTATTACATCCTGCCAATAGTCATATTTTGTATATGTTTCTTACATGTATGTAATATGATTTTGAGACAGATTGAAGGTGGGGAACAAAGAACACTTCAAAGTCAAGAATGACACCTAGGCAGCGAGCTTGTGGTGTAGGGTTGATTGTTGAGTTATCAACAGTAATAGAGATATCAGGTTGGTAACTATTATTGGCCAGCAGAAATATAATTGTTTTATATAGATTAAGACATACCTCCCAACTTTCCTGATTTTGTCTGCATGGTGTGACAGAACCACATAGACAGGGTAAAGTTCAAGTCACTTTATTTTCCACCACAGGCAGGTTACACAGAAGTCACAGCACAACAGGGTACAGTCTTCTCAATGAAGTTGACACAAAGATCCAGTGGTTCCTAACGTAGTCCCCAAACACCCCTACTAATGCCTAGCTGGCTACTTCAGTATCAGGAACAGTTTCCCAGTGTCTCTGATGCTTCTTTTACCAGTCTCATGATAGCCATACTTCAGTCCAACTTTTCTCCAACTATCTAACAGGCCAAACATCCGACTTGTCTGTCCAACTAAAATGCTGTAACCAACTTTTTCAGCAGAACAACCAACATGCCAACTTGTTCATCAGACCACCAACTTCTCTCCAACTTGTGATGTCACAGAAATAGGCAGACAGTGTCTGCCTACTTCTGCATGTTTTGAATAACTAGTTATTTAAAAATAGTACCCCTTAGTCATGTTAAGTCACACAGTAGAGCCCCTTATTCACTGTTGGTATCGGGGGGCAGGGGAATCTGTGCTGCTGCTCTGAGGTGGGTGCGGCAGGGGAGACTGTTTCATATTTATGTGGAACTTTTTTGATTTTGTTTTCTTAACAGTTAACTTGACTTTGATTTATTTGCAGACAATATGACTGGCATGCAGTGGTTCTAAATATGTTCCCATGGTTTAGTTCATTTATATCTCTAGTATTGTATTAAGATGAAATACATAAATCCAAGTGAATGTGAGATATCTTTAAAACTTGAAAATGCAATATATAGACAGGGTCAGCCCGGCAGCAGTAATGCACTGCAGCAGCTGCCCCTGAACCTCCTCCCAGCTCCAGCATTAACGCCGCCGCCAACAGGGGTCCTTGGTGACAGGGGCAGGCTGGCAGCAGTGATGCACTGCCGCAGCTGACCCTGAACCTCCTGTCTGTCAATGTCCACCTACTTATTGTTCCATTGGGGGGAAAGTTCCCCTTACACCTGAACAATTAGTTGGGAAAATCAAACGGGTTTGATTTTCCCAACTAGTTGGACAAATCGTTTTTGACTGTTTTTCAGCATGTGGGAACAAATTATTGATAATCATTTGCATACCTCCCAACATCCGTGACAGGTGAGGAGGGACATTTGTGTGGCTAAACCGCACCGGATTTTCAAAAGGGGCGTGGCCTGTGAAAAGGGGTCATGACTTTGGGGAGTGCCACGACCACGAGCCACGGCCCCTGTTTTTGTCACTGAGGGGGCATGCCCAGTGCTCTCTGAGCTGCTAGCATGCCCCCTCTTCCTCTGTCTCCAGTGAATAGACGCTTTGCACATGCGGGAGCTTTCCAACTGCTCCCCGCCCCCCCCCCCCCCCCCCCCCCCACTGCGAGACACTGCGGCCAGCGGGTGGGACAAGCGGGACAGTCTCAAAAAAACGAGACTGCCCACCGCGAAAATTGGGACAGTTGGGAAGTATGCATTTGCTCCCATACACTGCCAGATTATTGTTCCAACCAGCCAACTTGTTGGCTGGTTGGCACAATATCGTCCTAATGTATGGCTAGCATCACACAGGTGCTTGTAATCATGCCTGCTACTCAGCTTTAGACACAGAATACCTGGCCTGGATCTGACATCCTGCATTTTACATTTCTGTGCTATCCCTGCCTCAGTTGTTCATATTGGCCTGGCAGTTAGGGAGGAAAGCAGTGGTGAACAGGCGCTACGTACACCTCTTATATGTAGGGATGGCCATCAACCATGGATGGTTAACAACCAATGAGGGTTTGCCACCACCAGCCGATGGTTTTTCCATCAATGGCAGAGATCTGATGTTTCTCTGCCATCAATGGCTGTCTGTCAGGGATGGTTTTGTTTTTGTTTTATTCCCAGCACAGGGGGCATGTCGGGAGCCAAGTAACTTACCACTATATTTTTGGAGTTTGTATATGATATAATGTACGTGCAAAATCTGAGTAAATGATTTACTTTTTAAAACTTACTGCACTATCTGCACCCCTGTTTTGTCTCATTACACAAACACATGCACACACACTTTGTCAGGATGACTACAGACCAGTAACTATTACACAGTAAATGTTTATGGCCCTTTCACTAACAGAGATCTACTCCCTAGTCACCGGACAGCTTTTCCGGCATCGGTCATCCAGACAAATGGTGCAGACTGTCTTTTATACCTTGGGCTCCTCCTCCCCCTCCCAGACTGACAGGCAAGCGACACACCACCTTGCCATCATAAGAAAGTTTTTCACAGGTGCTCTGGTTAATCAGTTACATGCTCTCAGACTGCATGGGAGAGGTGCACTGCAGGCAAGACACACATTTTCTATCCTCCAAATACATGACTTCACTGGATTTTATCAGCTCAATACCCCCCAGCTAAATAGTCCCCCAGCATTGATAAGTCAGACAACTTAGACCTTGTGAAGAGTGCAAATGTATGGGACAGGGCATCTACATGTTTGTGTAGGGTCCCAGAACTATGGCCCTCATTCCGAGTTGATCGCTCGCTAGCTGTTTTTAGCAGCAGTGCAAACGCTAAGCCGCCGCCCTTTGGGAGTGTATCTTAGCTTAGCAGAAGTGCGACCAAAAGGATCGCAGAACGGCGGCAAAATATTTTCAAGCAGTTTCAGAGTAGCTGCAGACCTACTCCTTCCTTGCGATCACTTCAGTCTGTTTAGTTCCTGTTTTGACGTCACAAACACGCCCTACGTTCGTCCAGCCACTCCCCCGTTTCCCCAAGCACGCCTGCGTTTTTGCCTGACACGCCTGCGTTTTTTTAGCACACTCCCGGAAAACGGTCAGTTACCACCCAAAAACACCCACTTCCTGTCAATCACTCAACGATCAGCAGTGCGACTGAAAAGCGTCGCTAGACCTTGTGTGAAACTACACAGTTTTTTGTGAAAGTACGTCACGCGTGCGCACTGCGGCCCATACGCATGCGCAGAAAAGCCGATTTTTAGCCTGATCGCTGCACTGCGAACAACGGCAGCTAGCGATCAACTCGGAATGACCCCCTATGCTCCACTATAAACCAAAAAGGTTGTAGCACCGACAACCACCTGGTAACTTTCATGGTCACGTCTCAGTTTCTCTGCATCCGTTGTAATATAACATGGTCCATGATCAAGGGAGATTCTCTCCCCAGCAAATAGTACTGAAATGCATCTATGGCTCACGTTATGGCCAGGCACTCCTTGTCTACCATAGTATTCCCTCTGCAACAATTTCTTGCTCAAGTACAATGCACAGGGTGTTTTACCCCCTTGCTTGCAGGACTACACTTAAGCCAACAGCAGAGACATCTGTCTGGAGGAATAATATGCAGGCAAAATCAAAATCAAGTGCCTGTAGTACTAGAGGGGTACCAAGAGCCAGACGAAGATTTGCCCATGCTGTTTCAGCAAGGCTGATCCACTCCAGCCGATTAGGACAGCGTAATTTATAAACTATAATGGAGTCACTCTAGTCACAAAGTAATCGATATACTGCCTATAATAACCTACCAAACCCAGGAAGGTTCTCTACTGCAACTTGGTTTTAGCCTTTAACCAATTTTTGACTGCCTCAACCCTTCCTATCGGAGGTTTCACCTGACTCTGTCCAACTACATAACCCAAATACTTTACTGCTCTAAGGGCCACTGCACATTTCTAGTGATTAGCCATTAAACATGCGGATCTCAATGAGGCCAGTACTGCCTCACCCTTAGAAAGATGTGATTCCCGGTCTTGTGACTGTATAACTATGTTATCTAGATAGGCGGCCGTATAGGAAGTATGGGTTTCAGTATCTTGTTCATCACCTTTTGGAAAGTGGCGGTGTTCCATGCAAACCAAAGGTAGGACCTTGTACTAGAAAAGGCTTTTTCCAGTAGAAAAAACTGTCTTTCTCTTATGTCCTAGGGTATACAGGGAATCCATTTAGTACCCTGGGTATAGACGGGTCCACTAGGAGCCATGGGCACTTTAAGAAATTTATAGTGTGTGCTGGCTCCTCCCTCTATGCCCCTCCCACCTGACTCAGTTTAGAAAATGTGCCCGGAGGAGCGGGTTACATTTCTGGAAGCTCCTGACAAGTTTTGTGCAGGCACCAGCCTGCCTGCTTTGTGGGACTTAGGACTTAGGGGTGGAAACGGCCCAACCTCCCAAAGGGTTAATGGTCCCGTTCCCCGATGACGGGACATAGCTCCTGAGGGAACTATCAAGCCCCACCACGTCGAGCGTACATTCCCGCAGCACGCCACCACTCCTAACAGAGCCAGAAGAAAGAAGAGTGGTGAGTACTAAGCCAGCGTCCCGACTAGCGGGTCACCGGCCATTTTGGTGGCAGGAGGGTACAGAGACGCACAGCTTCTTCATGGGACAGCTGGGTCTTCAGACTTAGTGCAGAGTGCGGACGCACAGCTTCTAATGGAGCGCACTGAGACTCTGTACACTTTATGTGTACACAGTACCCAGACTGGCATTACAGACTTAAAAGGGGAACTTTAGGCATATAAAGGTTTCTTTATAGTGGAACATACACAGGATTCAGACAGACTTCAAAGAGTAAACAGCCAATGCGTACCCTGACACTCACACTCGGGAGGCGGGTAGAAAACTCATAAAGGTATCTTTTCTTTTCTCAGAGTAATAGATGATAATTCAATATGGTGTACCCCAACTCACAATTTGGTGTGCTGAAAAACTCCTATCAGGGTATCTTTGGACTTCAAGTAGAAAATACGGCTTGTGTATTGAACCATGTATTATTCCGTAAACCCCCAAAAAAAGAAAATTGCAATGCTCATACCGGAGTAAATAAAAATGGGTTACAGATTTTATTTTACAATACATGGAACATAAATAAATGCATGGATAACCGTGCACAACAGTGCATACAATAATAGAAAAATTAAATTAAATAAAAACGGTAAAGAGAGATGGTAACCTCTTTCAGAAAAAACTTTTTAAAAACCATATAAAATGTAAAAAAATCCGGATAAGATAGCTACTCACACTCCTGTTTGTCGACGCGTTTCAACCCACATCTGGGCCTTTATCAAGACATATTGGAGTGTGTTGGTAGCTCGATATTTAAAGGACAAAGCGCCAATGAAAAGTGAGCAGGAAATGACATCATAATTAAAAGAATTTTAATACCTATTCTCTTTGCCATTTTTATGTATAATGGATATAACTCAGTCTGGCTCAAAGAACATACAATATCTAACATTAGTCATATTCTAAATAAAAAGAAGTAAAGAGTAAAAAATCACAATAGTAAATCGCGTGTTGTAGCTTCCGGCGGAAGTGACACTACGGCACGGGACTTATGGGAAATGTAGTCTTTTTCAGCATATCCGGCCGTTTGTCACTCATGGACCGGCCAGACAGGAAACAGTATGTAAGACTCATGGGAGATGTAGTCTTTCCTGCTAGAATTTTCTGGCCGTCACCGGAAGTTGTATTCTTGTAGTTCCGCCGTGATGTATATGGGAAATGAAGTCCGTTAGATGTCTTTGTTATATCGGGTCGAACCTGGTGTCCTATGTCTGCTATATTGATGATTTTTTCTTCGTTTGGCGTGGCAATATTGACACTCTTAATGCTTTCTGCCATAGGTTAAATTCCAATGATAAGAATATTAATTTAACCTTTCAGATTGATCAAATAACTGTTAACTTTCTTGATATAACAGTCTATATCAAAGATGGTGTAATTAATACTAAAACTTTTTCAAAACCCACAGACTCAGGGACATATATTTCCACCAATAGTTGTCACCACGAGAGCTGGCTTAATTCCATTCCAGTTGGTCAAGTTAAAAGACTTAAAAGGAATTGTAGTGAGAATGCTATCTTTCAACAACAGGCAGCCACATTATCACAGAAGTTTGAGGCCTGTGGCTATAAGTGTGAAAATATTAATAAAGTCTTGGAGGATGTCATGGATCGTCAGGACCTTCTTATCACGAATAATGTGAAAAAAGTCAAAGATAAAAAATATGAATGGGCTTTTGTTACAGAATATACCTCACAACACAGATCTATTGAAAAGATTATGAGGAAACACTGGAACCTCGTTAAGAATGATCAGGTTATTGGACCTTTGGTGCCAGACAGACTGGTTCACATCTACCGTAGGGCTCCGAACCTCAGATCTAAACTAGTTTCCAGCACTTTACATACTCAACCAAATACATCTAGAATAGTATCCAATGGCTTCTTTAGGTGCGGCAACTGTATGGGCTGTCGAAGCATAAAAAGTGGGGGATGCAGCAAAATCGAGAAAGTGACTATTAACGATAAAACAGTTGAATAAGAGATTTCATCACTTGTGATACAAGCAATGTTATCTATGTGATCAGCTGCAAATGTAATTTGACATATATCGGACGAACATCTCGACCTTTAAAAACTAGATTGGGAGAACATGTCCGGAACATTAAAAAGGGTCTTGAAACACACTCCCTGTCAGCCCACTTTAAGTCAAAACATGGATGCCGTATTTCTGAAGTCTCTGGATTCTTTAGATTGAGATATATAAAAGGAAAAAGAAAAATTTAAAACAAAAAATTTGGCTAAACACATGACTCACACTTCATTTAAAAACACCAACAACAATTTACTTTGTATTAAAAAAACAGAAAAAGCCCAAGGCCACCTGCTAAATTGACAATACAAAGGATAAAAACATAACTATTTGTGATTAAAACTACATCACCAACACATTAGAAGAATGAACCAACTTACAATCACAATTAGCTAGAAGACATTTCAGACAACTAAGGACAAAGCACAGATGTTTTAATTATAAATAAACAAAAATTTTAAACTCACCATCCTGCCTTGGGCGATCCGAATCCCGGACATGAGTCAAACCAACCACTTCTGGCGGAATTAGAGTACGCACAGGCTCCTCCCAATCCCGATATGACGCTCGGAAGGGGTGGCCACCACCAGTTTGGCGGGCTGATTTAGCCTCCTTAGACATCTTAGCCTTGACACGGCGCTTGATGTCGTAGAATCGCTTACGACACGTGTCCTCGGTCCTCCTCACCACACCCTCACTATTAACTGCCGCAACGACCTTCCCCCACAGAACACTCTTCCTGCGTGAAGAAACCTTTGCAGCATCATGGCCAAACAGCTGTCGATGATGCCTCATCAGCTCCCGCACCAATGCCATATTCTCTGCGAAGCTGAATTTGACATTGCGGCCCGTCTTTGTAGTGGTGCGTGGCTGCGGAGCCACAGCACCAGCACCATCACTGTCACTATCACTCGAGGCCGCAGCAGCAACCTCCCCCTCCACCTCACTAACCTCCTCCACCTCACTCACCTCCTCCCTCTCACTCACCTCCTCCGCCACACTCACCTCCTCCACCTCACTCACCTCCTCCCTCTCACTCACCTCCTCCACCACACTCACCTCTGACTGGGACATATTCAGGACAAACAACAAATAACACTGAGAGAAAAAAACAGTAAACACACTCCTCCACTACCACTACACACCACACACCAAACACACACACACACACACACACACACACACACACACACACACACACACTCACTCACTCACAAACAATGACAATAGACGTTAATAAAAAAACAAAGACAAAAAACTAGACAGACTTTTAAATAACTACACAACAAGTATGACAAGACTACTTACACACACAGTACAGCACTCAACAATCGCAAAGAACCTCCTCAAAACCGCCAAAAACTCCTATCAGCTCACCAACTCCAAACACACCTTCCTCTCACCTCTCTACTAGCTAAACCCACGAGGTGCGGATGGTTTGGGGCGGTTTTATAGTAATGAGCACAGACACTCCTCCATCACGAATCAAACCAATCACAGACGAGTGACAAAAACGAAACTTAGGAAAAAAACGGAAAAACACTGCCGTAACTGAAAAATGGCGCATTCGTAAAAAAACCAGACAACACGGCCGCAAAAACACAAAATCGTCCGCATTCTACCTTGGAAAAACACGAATGACATCGACATCGAAAAATGGAAATAATCAAAACACGACAGCATAGTAAATGAGGCGTAATAAATTCAAAAAGTTGCAAATTCACACATTCAATGTCATTCGTATTTAAACTTTAATCTCATTCTGAAAAATACGATTTTTAGTAAATATACCCCAGTATGTCTGTCTACTCTGGGCACAGTTTCCTAGACTGAGTCAGGTGGGAGGGGCATAGAGGGAGGAACCAGCACACACTATAAATTTCTTAAAGTGCCCATGGCTCCTACTGGAGCCTTCTAAACCCATGGTACTAAATGGATTCCCAGTATCCCCTATGAACTACGAGAAAAGGATTTACCGGTAGGTAATTAAAATCCTATTTTTCCTTGGCTGCGGGCATAAGAGGAATCTGTCAGTAGCACTTTGTGAGATCAAGGGTGGATAAATATTTGCTGCCGGACAAATTTTCCAGCAGTTAGTCCACCTGTGGCATCAGATAGGCATCGAACTGGGACCCGCTGTTTAACTTTCTTAAGTCATTGCAGAACCATAAGCTGTCATTGGGTTTTGTAACCAGCACAATTGGGCTACACCACTCACTCCTCAGTTACCCCCAGTTGGACCATGCACTCTACCTCTTTTCTAACCGCACTTCGCCTATCCTCAGGAATACAGTACTCATCCAGATAAATTGCCCAGTTTTTTTGTACCTTAGACTCCTCCTCCCACTCCCAGACTGACAGGCAATTGACACACGCACCCTGCCTTCATAAAGGAGTTCTTCACAAGTGCTTTGGTTGATCAGTTACATGCCTTCAGCTGAACCAGACTGCAGGGGAGAGGTGCACTACAGGTAGGACACAAACGTTCTATCCTCCAAATATATGAATTCCCTTGTTTATCGGCTAAGTACCCACTATATATATAAGAGTTGGGTCTCTGGACAGTGTCTGTTTGTTTCTTTCATGATTAAGCCTCCATGGAATGCCGTCCAGTAAGGTTGAATTATATATATATATATATATATATATATATATATATATATATATATATATATATATAATATAAGTATAATAATAATAATTAATAATTAATAAGAATTAATAATAATTAATAATTATAATAATAATTATAATATATATATATATATATATATATATATATATATACTGTACATGGGATGGTGTACATGCGGCTTGCTGCCTGAAGCTATTAGCTATTTAGAGCACTAGTCAGGAACTGTTCAGTGGCCAGTGACAGATCAGTTTTTTACCACTACAAATGAGCAAGTGGTGACGGCATTGTTAACTAGCCTGCAGACTGTATGGCTGCAGTTTATACTTCCACTCTGACAAACGTCATTTTATTTATTTATTTTTTGAATGAGTATCCTTGCAGTGAATAGACCTGAAATGCCTTGTTAAGTCTTTATTTCTTAGTACAGTACCTGCTTTTATTATTTTATTTCAAGGTTCAGTTATGACAAAAAGGGTCCTAATATTGGGCTTTTGTTATGAGTCCCAACTTGCCTAAAACTGTCTCAGCATCAGAATTTGTAAGGTATGCAATATCATATTGTTTAAAATGTAATGTCTATATACCTGTAAGAAAGTGTAATTTATTGAAAATGTATGGACACTGAATAATAATAATAATAATAATAATAATAATACTATGCAGCTACATTTAACGCATTGTTTTCTTTTAGAATGATTGTCTCAGTGTCTCAGTGCAGTACCGTGATCCATAATGGGAGAAGAAGAATGCAAGATCAGTACAAAGTTGATAAACATGCTAATAGAGTTACTGTGCTCTGCAAACTGTTAGATTATGTTGAAACTTAATAGAGGCTATTTACGAAGTGGGTAATCTGGATGAGTGTGACCTGGAAATTTCAAGCTGCAATAATATTAAATATAAAACACACTGCGCTTTGCACTTAATATCACTGCTGCTTTAAATTTGCAGATCAAACCCATCAAGAAGCAAACTGCTGCTTCATAAATTTAGCTCAATTATTTTTTTGTTTACAAATTAAAATAAACTATATTCCATCTATAACTTATTTATGTTTCAAGAAATATTTATCAGAGCCATAACTAAAATTTTTGGTGCCCTGTGCCAGGGAGAGAATTTGCCTGGCACAAGGCACCAAAAAGTGCATCCGGAAGGTATTCACAGCGCTTCCTTCACTTTTTCCACATTTTGTTACAGCCTCATTCCAAACTGGTATAAATTAATTTTCTCATACGTCCTAGAGGATGCTGGGGATGCTTCAAGAACCATGGGGTATATACGGGATCCGCAGGAGACATGGGCACACTATAAGACTTTGAATGGGTGTGAACTGGCTCCTCCCTCTATGCCCCTCCTCCAGACTCCAGTTAGATTATGTGCCCAGTGAGACTGGATGCACACTGAGGAGCTCTCCAGAGTTTCTCAGAAAAAGACTTTTATTAGGTTTGTTATTTTCAGGAAGACCTGCTGGCAACAGGCTCCCTGCATCGTGGGACTGAGGGGAGAGAAGCAGACTTACTTCTTCTGAGTTCAAGGGCTCTGCTTCTTAGGCTACTGAACACCATTAGCTCCAGAGGGTTCGATCACTTGGTACGCCTAGCTGCTTGTTCCCGGAGCCGCGCCGTCACCCCCCCTCACAGAGCCGGAAGACAGAAGCCGGGTGAGTATGAGAAGATCAGAAGACTTCAGTGATGGCAGAAAACAGCGTTTGAGGTACTGCGCGCCATGCTCCCACACATAACACGGCACTGCAGGGCGCAGGGGGGGGCGCCCTGGGCAGCATGGGGGACCTCAAACAGCACTGGCATAAGATATAACAGTGCCCAGCCACTAGTTAAGGGACCCCCGCCAGTATAAAGATTTTTTAAGCGGGACAGAAGCGCGCCATGTAGTGGGCGGGGCTTAGCCCACACAGCTCTGACCAGTGCCATTTTCTCTTCACAGAAGCTGCAGAGACGCTGGCCCTGACCTCCACACTGCTGTACAAGTAACAGGGTGCAAAACGGGGGGGAACACAAGTGATTTGGTGCTAAATTATATATATAAAAAGCGCTAACAGGTCTGGGCAGTCTTGTTACTTGCTTCAGTACCGGGATAGGCGCTGGGTGTGAGCTGGCAGAACTCTCTCTCTGTCTCTGTTGCAGGCTTTATTGTGGGTCTGTCTCCTATAGCCCCAGTGTGGTTGTGGGTGTCGGTACGTGTGTGTCGACATGTCTGAGGCTGAATGCTCTTCCCAGGAGGAGGCTGGAGTGGGGACAGAAAATTATGTGAGAGTGGCCGTGTCGGCACCGCCGACGGATGATTGGGTGAATATGTTGAGTGTTTTAAACGCAAATGTGACTAAGTTGACTAAGAGATTTGATAAATCTGAGTCTTAAGAACCAGACATGGAGGAAATCCATGGAAGATGCTTTATCACAGGCTCAGACCCCTTCGGGGTCACAGAAACGTACATTTACCCAGATAGCAGATACAGATACTGACACTGACTCTGATTCCAGTGTCGACTATAGTGATGCCAGATTACATCCAAATCTGGCTAAGAGTATTCAGAACATGATTGTGGCGATAAAAGAAGTATTACATATCACTGAGGACCCTACTGTTCCTGATACTAGGGTCTGTATGTTTAAAGGAAAGAAACCTGAGGTAACGTTTCCTCCCTCTCATGAACTGAACGCACTTTTTGAAAAAGCTTGGGAAAATCCTGACAAAAAGATACATGTTCCCAAAAAGAATTCCAGTGGCATATCCGTTCCCCTCTGGGGACAGGGAAAGGTGGGAGTCAATCCCCATGGTAGACAAAGCTTTATCGCGTCTATCCAAAAAGGTGGCACTTCCGTCCCCTGACACGGAAGCCCTAAAGGATCCTGCGGATCGTAAGCAGGAAAATACACTAAAATCCATTTATGTCACTACAGGGTCGCTACTCAGGCCTGCCGTTGCTGCGGCATGGGTGAGTAGCGCTATTGAAAGGTGGGCAGATAACTTGTCATCTGAGGTAGATATACTAGACAGGGATAGTGTGCTTTTGACTCTGGGTCACATCAGGGACGCTGCAGCATATTTAAAAGAAGCTGTAAGGGATATTGGCCTTTTGGGGTCAAGGGCCAATGCCATGGCAGTCTCAGCAAGGAGAGCGTTGTGGATTCATCAATGGAATGCTGATGCTGACTCTAAGAAGGTGATGGAGTCTCTACCTTTTAACGGTAGGGTCTTGTTTGGCGACAGCCTCACTGACCTGGTGTCTACGGCTACCGCGGGTAAGTCTTCATTTTTACCTTATGTTCCTGCACAGCAGAAGAAATCGCCTCACTATCAGATGCAGTCCTTTCGGCCCAATAAATTAAAAAGGACGTGGGTCCTCCTTCCTTGCTGCGAGTGGGAGAGGACGGGGAAAAAGGTCACAGGCTGTGGCAAGTTCCCAGGAGCAGAAGTCCTCTCCGGCTTCTACCAAATCCACCGCATGACGCTGGGGCTCCTCTGCGAGAGTCCGCACCAGTGGGGGCACGACTCCAACTCTTCAGTCAGGTCTGGGTGCACTCGGACCTGGATCCTTGGATAGTAGACATAGTAACCAAGGGGTACAAGTTAGAGATTCAAGACGTGCCCCTCACCGATTTTTCAAATCGGCCTTGCCAGCTTCTCTTCCAGAAAGGGAGATAGTAAGCACTGCGATACTAAAGTTGTGTCAAAATCAAGTGATTGTCATGGTACCCCCGTCTCAACAGGGGGAAGGTTTTTATTCGAGCCTGTTCGTGGTCCCGAAGCCGGATGGCTCAGTCAGACCGATTCTTAACCTAAAATCCCTCAATTTCTTTCTAAAAAAATTCAAGTTCAAGATGGAGTCTCTACGAGCAGTGAACTCCAGTCTGGAGGAGGGGGATTTTATGGAGTCGGTCAACATAAAAGATGCCTACTTACATGTCCCCATATATCCTCCACATCAGGCTTACCTGAGATTTGCTGTGCAGGATTGTCACTACCAATTTCAGACGTTGCCGTTTGGTCTGTCCACGGCTCCGAGGATTTTCACCAAAGTAATGGCGGAAATGATGGTTCTCCTGCGCAAGCAGGGAATCACAATTATCCCGTACTTGGACGATCTCCTCATAAAGGTGAGGTCCAAGGAGCAATTGTTAAAGAATGTTGCCCTTTCACTGACGATTCTGCAACAACACGGTTGGCTCCTAAATTTGCCAAAATCACAGTTGGATCCAACGACACGGCTGTCGTTCCTGGGTATGATTCTGGATACAGAATTGCAGAGAGACTTTCTTCCAGTGAAAAAAGCTCTGGAAATACAGAACATGGTAAAACAGATTCTGAAACCGGCAAAGGTGTCAGTTCTTCACTGCACTCGGTTGCTGGGGAAGATGGTGGTGGTCTACGAGGCCATTCCGTATGGCAGGTTCCATGCCAGGGTGTTTCAGTGGAACCTGTTGGACCAGTGGTCCTGGTCTCACCTGGACATGCACCGGAAAATAATTCTATCTCCCAGTACCAGAATTTCCCTTCTGCGGTGGCTGCACAGTTCTGACCTTCTGGAGGGACGCAGGTTCGGGATTCAGGATTGGATCCTGGTGACCACAGATGCAAGCCTCCGAGGCTGGAGAGCAGTCACACAGGGAAGAAACTTTCAGGGAAAGTGGTTGAGCCAGGAAGCTTGTCTACACATAAACATTCTGGAATTAAGAGCCTTCTACAACGGCATACTGCAAGCAGAACATCTTCTTCGAGGTCTGCCGGTTTTGATAAAGTCAGACGTGACAGCAGTGGCGTACATAAACCGCAAAGGCGGAACAAAGAGCAGAGCGGCGATGGCCAAGGCCACGAAGATTCTTTGCTGAGCGGAAAGACATGCCAGCGCTCTGTCAGCAGTCTTCATTCCGGGAGTGGACAACTGGGCAGCAGACTTCCTCAGCAGTCACGATCTCCATCCAGGAGAGTGGGGTCTTCATCAAGAGGTCTTGAGATATTGTTCCAGGTCAAGGGTCCTTCAAGCAGTTGGTCTATTTGTTCCCTCGACTTCCACTCATTGATAAAAATTATAAGAAGAACAAGGGTTCAGGCGATCCTCATTGTTCCGGATTGGCCAAAAAGGGCCTGGTATCCAGATCTTCAGGAGTTGCTCATAGAAGATCCCTGGCCTCTTCCTCTTCGGGAGGACCTGTTACAACAGGGGCCGTGTGTGTATCAGGACTTACCGCGGCTGCGTTTGACGGCGTGGCGGTTGAGCGCCATATCCTAGCCCGAAAGGGCATTCCCATTGAAGTCATTCCCACACTTCTTCAGGCTAGAAAAGAAGTAACGGCAAAGCATTACCACTGTATTTGGAGAAAATATGTGTCTTGGTGTGAATCCAAGAAGGCTCCTATGGAAGAATTTCACCTGGGGCGTTTGCTCCATTTCCTACAAGCAGGTGTGGATGCGGGCCTAAAGCTAGGCTCTATTAAAGTACAGATTTCGGCCTTGTCGATTTTTTTTCAGAAAGAATTGGCCTCCCTTCCAGAAGTGCAGACCTTCGTAAAAGGCGTGCTGCACATCCAACCTCCCTTTGTGCCCCCGGTGGCACCATGGGATCTTAATGTGGTGTTGCAATTCTTGCAATCACATTGGTTTGAACCTTTGCGCAAGGTTGAGTTAAAATTCCTTACTTGGAAAGTGGTCATGTTGTTGGCCTTGGCGTCTGCAAGGTGAGTGTCTGAGTTGGCGGCTTTGTCTCACAAAAGCCCCTATTTGATTTTCCATGCTGATAGAGCGGAGTTGAGAACTCGTCAACAATTTCTGCCAAAAGTGGTTTCATCATTTCATGTTAACCAGCCAATTGTGGTGCCAGTGGCTACTGACGCCTTGGCGGAGTCAAAGTCTCTCGATGTGGTCAGAGCTTTGAGGATCTATGTCGCCAGGACGGCGCAGCTTAGGAAAACAGAGGCTCTGTTTGTCCTGTGGGCTCCCAACAAGATTGGGGCTCCTGCTTCTAAGCAGACTATTGCGCGCTGGATCTGTAATACGATTCAGCAGGCTCATTCTACAGCAGGAATGCCGTTACCGAAGTCGGTTAAAGCCCATTCTACCAGGAAGGTGGGCTCGTCCTGGGCGGCTGCCCGTGGGGTCTCGGCATTACAGCTTTGCCGAGCTGCTACTTGGTCGGGATCAAACACCTTTGCAAAATTTTACAAGTTTGATACCCTGGCTGAGGAGGACCTCTTGTTTGGTCAATCGGTGCTGCAGAGTCATCCGCACTCTCCCGCCCGTTCTAGAGCTTTGGTATAAACCCCATGGTTCTTGAGGCATCCCCAGCATCCACTAGGACGTATGAGAAAATAGGATTTTAATCCTTTTCTCTTAGTCTGTAGAGGATGCTGGGCGCCCGTCCCAGTGCTGGCTGTATCTGCAGTTTGGTTATTGTTACGCTCATGTTGCGTTGAGTTCAGTCAACTCTGTGACTGCTGTTGGTCATGCCATTGCATGCGTTGTTGTTGAATGCCATGTTGTACGGCATGTTGGTGGTGTGAACTGGTATGTATCTCACCTTAGTTTAAATTATTAAATAAATCCTTTTCCTCTAAATGTCCGTTTCCCAGGAAACAGTTCCTATAACTGGAGTCTGGAGGAGGGGCATAGATGGAGGAGCCAGTTCACACCCATTCAAAGTCTTATAGTGTGCCCATGTCTCCTGCGGATCCCGTCTATACCCCATGGTTCTTGAAGCATCCCCAGCATCCTCTACGGACTAAGAGAAAAGGATTTACCAGTAGCTATTAAAATCCTATTTTTTCCCCTCAAAATTCTACACACAATACCCCATAATGACCACATGAAAAAAAATTGTGATTTTTGAAAATGTATTAAAAATAAAAAACTAAGAAATCACATGTACATAAGTATTCACAGCCTTTGCCATGAAGCTCAAAATTGAGCTCAGGTGCATCCTGTTTCCACTGATCATCCTTAAGATGTTACTACAGCTTAATTGGAGTCCACCTGTGGTAAATTCAGTTGATTGAACATGATTTGGAAAGGCACACACCTGTCTGTATAAGGTCCCACACTTGACAGTGCATGTCTGAGCACAAACCAAGCATGAAGTCAAAGGAATTGTCTGTAGACCTCCGAGACAGGATTGTCTCGAGACACAAATCTGGGGAAGGGTACAGAAAAATATCTGCTCCTTTGAAGGTATCAGTGAGCACAGTGGCCTCCATCATCCGTAAATGGAAGTTCGGAACCACCAGGACTCTTCCTAGAGCTGGCCGGCCATCTAAACTGTGTGATTGAGGGAGAAGGGCCCTGGTCAGGGAAGTGACCAAGAACCCGATGGTCACTCTGTCAAAGCTACAGCATTCGTCTGTGGAGAGAGGAGAAACTTTCAGAAGGACAACCATCTCTGCAGCAATCCACCAATCAAGTCTGTATGGTAGAGTGGCCAGACGGAAGCTACTCCTTAGTATAAAGCACATGGCAGCTTGCCTGGAGTTTGCCAAAATGCACCTGAAGGACTCCTAGACCATGAGAAACAAAATTCTCTGGTTTGATGAGACAAAGATTGAACTCTTTGAAATGAATGCCAGGCGTCATGTTTGGAGGAAACAAGCACTGCCCATCACCAGGCCAGTGCCATCCCTACAGTGAAGCATGGTGGTGGCAGCATCATGCTGTGGGGATGTTTGTCAGTGGCAGAAACTGGGAAACTAGTCAGGATAGAGGGAAAGATAAATTCAACAATGTACAGAGACATCCTGGATGAAAACCTGCTCCATAGCACTCTACCTCAGACTGGAAGGACGGTTCATCTTTCAGCAGGGTAACGACCCTAAGCACACAGCCAAGATATCAAAGGAATGGCTTCAGGACAGCTCTGTGAATGTCCTTGAGTAGCCCAGCCAGAGCCCAGATTTGAATCCTATTGAACATCTCTGGAGAGATCTGAAAATGGCTATGCACCGACGCTTCCCATCCAACCTGATGAAGCTTGAGAAGTGCTGCAAAGAGTAATTGGTGAAACTGCCCAAAGATAGGTGTGCTAAGCTTGTGGCATCATATTCAAAAAGACTTGAGGCCGTAATTGCTGCCAATGGTGCATCAACAAAGTATTGACCAAAGGCTGTCAAAACTTATGTACATGTGACTTCTTAGTTTTTTATTTTTAATAAATTTGCAAAAATCTAAAAAAATTATGTGATATTATGTGGTATTGTGTGTAGAATTTTAAGGGGAAAAAATGAATTTATTCCAGGCTGGAATAAGGCTGTAACATAACAAAATGTGGAAAAAGTGAAGCGCTGTGAATGCTTTCCGGGTGCACTGTATATATATATATATATATATAGTTAGATATATATATATATATATATATATATATAGTTCATAACAAAGAGCCCGCACGTCCAAATGGTAATGCAAAAAAATAAATAATGTTTATAAATAGAGGCAGCAGCATGACATTATACACAAGGTGCATACATCCAGAGCCAGGACAACAAAAATCATACAAGCCTGCCAGGGTGGTCAATATTAGGCATGGTCCAATGGGCTCCAGAGAACATCAGCATAGCGTCAACAGCTGTTTCGGTGCCCAGTGAGCACCTTCATCCAGGACTACTGATGCCACAATAAGCACTCCCTATAAAGGTCCCCAATCAAGCACAAATGCACTCACCTGCAAGGAGCCATTCCTGCCGCATCCGTCCGTCGCTCCTGGAAGTCTCTGACCGGAAGTGACGTTGCGTCGCCATGGGAACAGCATCTGCACGGGAGTCTCTGAGCGGAAGTGACATTGCGTCACTATAGAGACAACATAAACACGTTAGTCACCGCTGGGTTTGAATAAGCGGAAGTGACAATGCGTAACCATAGCAGCAGGTGCAGCAGTATACACAAACCAAACATTAGAATAGAGAAAATAAGGCCAGCAAAATACATAGCTATAGTGGCTTCCGACCAAAGCAGTAATATTAGAGTATAACTGTAAATAGCACCGTGCTGTTGGGGATCCCATATACAAAGTGATAATGTCGATATTATCTTAGACCGAAAAGCTATACCTCTAAATACACTTTTACCGTGGAGCCGATATGGCCGCTAGACTGAATACACGTGCTACGCACTTTGTACGCTATTTGCGTACAGAGTCCCGCACGAGGTACGTACTTAGCGTACACACGCCGCGCTGAGTGTACAGAGTACACACAGTGTGCGCACACACAATTGATAACCTTTAAACCTTGTTAATGATACAATGTAATGATATGATTACACTTTAAACCCTTAACAGCAAAGTACTACAACGATGTTATACCTTAAATCTTAAGTAGCGCTGATTGTATAAAGTACCCGCAGTGCGTATACCTTATCAATACTTATACACCTTATACAGATAAATACACTCTAAAACCCTTGCAGGAAAGTGAAGACACAACACAGATTTGTAGTTGAAACCACAGGGTTCTAAGGCCACAGTGGATTAATTCCAAAAGGTAAACAGTACAAATCATACACTACATGCTAACAAGATAAATCTAAACAGAATAATGGCTACAGAGAATGTATATACGTGAGAATGTTCACAAGCGCAACTCGGCCGATCCTCCGCTAGTCAGATAGAAAGCGTTCAGAGTCTTCTGACCGGCCAGTCAACAATGGGCTTTTTATACACAACATGCATACACAATACAATGGTCACTGTAATCTCATTGTCCATTGGACACAGGGATGTGTCTTTACATTACAGAAGAGGTCATAGGTGGATTTGAATAGATGGGCGATGTCTTTCCCCAACTGCTCTTGTGGGTGGTATCCTCTGGATTCCCGCCGCATACATAATATACAGTAAATACAGTTAATATCTATATTCTACTTTTGCACATAACTATACGCAGGAACATGCGATCTTTCTCTAACCAACACTGGAATGTTACCCTCAAAATACCCTACAGCTGGATACTAGACATCACCTTCCAACCTTTATCTGACCCTTCCTATCATTCAAAGGCGAATCTCTTAGTCCAGGAACTGTTTAAACTATTAATACTCGTGGACGTGGTGCAAGGGAACTATGGGTACAAAATGCACTATTTGGGTTAAATATGTAATGTTCTAATAACCCTCTACGCGCTCACAAACTCCGCCGTAAATACCCATATCACACGCATGATCGCCGGAGCGATCCTACGCAAATTGCGGATATGTGCACGCACGGCGGACTGAGTGCACGAGCAGCGGGCATGTGCATGGGGTTAGTACAAGGCATATGCATTACAATATTTTTCGACTTTGACAGTCCACCATTTGGCAGTCAACAATAACTGCCACTATCTAAACATTAAACAGAAAAATATATAATACAATATCTACATATGGTTGGATAAAAATATACAATACATTATCCATAAATGATTGGATGGTAGGAGGAGAGGTGTAGGCGGGAAATGTATGACCTAGTGGGATAGTAAAAGCATGTATGTATGAAATCCATGTCTGAGGGGCATGTATCATCGTGCCGTATATGTTCTAGATAAGCTTCGAGGTATTGCGAAGTATACATTAAATCCTTCTCATCCCGTATTAAGGGTCTGTAAGTGGGCCAACAAACACTACCGAGTTCTTTTTGGCTTTTTGTTCCAACAAATGGGGTGCACATTTAGTTGCTGATACATGAAGGGGGGAACACATGTGAATGCTAATATATGGATATCACCTATCGACTATGTGTGTCACTACCTGAAGGTTGTAGAGATGAAGATAAGGAACATATCAAAAATACATTCACATCACATTTGCGTAATCATTCTTGGGTGTTGATTGAAGTCTTCTCCGGATGGGTGTATTTTTGCTGAGGGAAAACAAAGGAAAAACAGGTGAAAGAAACGGGCCGTGGAATCACGTCTTATCACAACATGGTCTCTATTTATGGGTCATAAATTAAATCAGTTGCTGTAACAATGCCCCCGCTCCTTAAACTCATTACTTTGGTACCGTGCTTGCGCCGCGTTAAAATTCGAACACATCTAAATATCAAACCAATCATTATGACAACTCCCAGGATGCAAAGGAGAAACTTTCCTACACTCACGATAACATTTTGAGCCCATTCTCCTAAACCTGAGAACCAATTTCGTGGGTTCAACCATGAGACCCAGCCGGTCAGTTCATTACTCACAGCAGTAAGGGTAAGGTTGTGTCTCCTTCGGAACTCCCACTTCAATAGCAAGATATCGTCCATCTTTTGATCTATGACCTCGGTTGGGTCATCAGTGCTGTTTGTGATGTACGTGCAACACTTCACACCATACTGAGTTGCCAAGGTGACGCAGTACCCGCCTGTCACCGCTGTGATATAATTTAGAACCATCCTGTGCTGGATCAGTTCCATTTTGTAAGCTTGCAACTCCCTCCCTGTATACCTGAAGGTGTCATCATACATCTCGGTGATATTATCTATCAGGTTCGCTAGCGCATGAATATACCTATAATTTATAATTCCTCTGGCGGTACAAGTGATATCTAACGCGAGTAGGAATTGAATCCCGGTGGATTCGTGGATCAAATCAGAGGCTGCGTGCTCTGTCCTATCTATAAGGTGTCTCTTAACGATGTGTTCATAGTGAGTATGAGTGTAAGGAGCTTGAGCATTGCGGTGAACGTCTTTCATCTTATTATGGGTTATGGTCATAACTTCTGGCAACACTCTTCCAATGTAACACAATCCCTCTGAGTTTGGGGCAAGCCACTTATACGCCTTCCTCCCGCATATGAAATATGCATCATCGGGGAGAACATATGGGACAGAATATGACATTACCATATTGCAAACCTTCCAAGTGAAAAATCCTATCCCTAACTCTCTCATCTGTTCAGTACACGTATCAGGCTGTATGATATGCGCACAGTACCCTTGTGATACTTCTCCAACCCGCATGGTCCTACTTCCTAGAGTATACCTGTACCGAAAATACCTTCCACCGTCGGCTATTTGGCGTATAAGTTCTGAGTCTACGGGCATTCTGTCGGCTCTGTGTGAAAATGCCATGGTTTGGTTATTCCATGTCACTTCCCAATTTCCCGGCTTTCGGGAATTGGAAATGTTGAAACATACTAAGGATCTATCCACGTGATATTGGTGGAGCTTCAAACTAGGGGGCCTAGAAATATTAAAATTCTTGTCCACCGGTCTCCCACCCCTTAATTCAAGCACCTCATCTATTGTTAAAGGATACGGTACTAGTCCTGACTTCCTCTGACCTTGAGGTACTTGTGAGCACACCCAGCATTCTGTTTGGTTTAAAACCTTACCCACTAATGAGTTATAATCACTCAATGTATGACGGCCCATGTTAATATTAAGGCTGGACTGACATCTCTGGATGCACCCGTCCTCAACTATGTTTTCACAGTTTCTACAAATACAATTTTCCTCAGCCAATAACCCTTCACAGTGCCTCCTAGTTTCTTGATTACCAGATCGTTTTCTGATACTCGCCTTTGCTCAGTGGATGTGTTGCTCTTGGAATTCTACAAATCCGTCCTTGCCATCAGAACCCATTCCAGATCCTTTCTCGACCTCTCTGGTACTCTCACCGAAACAGACTGCTCTGGTCAACAACAGGGTCAACAGGAAAACCCGGAATGCAGTCTCTTGGGGTAAGTCCATCTTGTTAAGGGGAGAGAAAAAGGAGCAAGGAAGGGGGGAAAGGAGGGTAATGGGAGATGGAGAAAATAATAAAAAAGAAAACTGGTATGACAACCGCCTCTAGTCTTGTTGTTCTCCGTGCTCAGGTGCCGTCTCAACAGTGCTGCCTCTCAGTCTTCCTGGAACAGACACTCCAGTGATACGCTATTCTGTCTGAGTCAGCGACCTTTCTGTAGGGAACATAAATCCTGTATTACAATGTGTTTAACTGTTGTGTGAAATAAACCATCCGTGGAAAATGAAAAAAAGAGAGAGAGAATAATAAAAAGAAAATTTGTCAGATTTGCGTTCACCATCAGGCTGTCACACCATCATGTCTATCGGTATCTCTGCACAGTCTCCCTTCACCAGTATTTCCACTCTCCACCCTCTGTGCATGGCCAGGCACAATGATGCTGGTGAGATATACTGGGGTTGGGCAGACCTCTGAAAAGACCGAGTAGACATGTGACGTTTGAGCTGTAAATCTGTCGGTGAACGTCAGAGATGAAGAGGAAACTTTAAAAGATAAATCACAGAGTTTATCTGGCCGCCCCTGTATCTACAAGAAATGATCTACCAACTACATCAACTGTGACCTCAGGTACACTACCAAGGCTAGCAATCAACTTCACTGGCTGCAGACTACAGGTGTGGCCCAAAATTTTTCCTATGTGATCCCTGATCCTAATTACGTGTATCATAACTTTGCTCGTGTTCTTGTCTAGGGGGTCTGAATTTATGTGTGCTGTTACAATTGCTGGCATAATGCCCTTCCCTTTTACACAGATAACAAACTTTTGGCTTCCTCCACGTGCCAGGGGCCTGGGGTTTTGGTCGAGTTCATGCTTCCAGTGCTTGGATGCTCATCACCATCAACCGCTCTCCCTGTGCCTCTCTGGTTTTCTGGATATTACGGTCGTGCTCGATAGCGGACTCTCTTAATGCAGCCACCGAAATACCTCTCCAGTTAGGTAGAGAGGTTTGTACCCTGGTTCTTAGTGTGTCTTTCAACCCATCCATTAATACGGACACAGCTACCTCTCTATGATGTACATTTTCCTTAATGTCCTCAATCCAAGTGTATCTAGCCATTTCCTGCAGTGCTCGATGGAAATAATCAGAAGCAGTTTCACCTTCTTTTTTTTTTTTTTTTTTATGGAAAAGATTTTATTCCATTTGACAACAGTAGGGAAATATACTCCTAATTGTAGATTGATCTGTCGTACATTCTCCTGAGTGTATTCATCAGTGAGAGGTACTTCTACATCTAATTTACAATCAGTAATGAATTTCGCAGGGTCAATATTGGAGGGTAAACATGCCCGTAGCGCTGTTCGCCAATCTTTGTTTGTGGGTTCGGTGGCGTTACCTAATTCTCTAATAAACCTCTGACATGCGGCTAGATCCTTTCTGGGATCGGGAAATTCAGACATAATTGTCCTCAATTCTGTCCGGGACCAAGGACAATCCATAGCAATGTTCCTGATGGGAGTGATTCCCTGAGCGTCAGTCCTCCCATTGGGGACTGCGATCACCCTGACAGGATTTAGTTCAATTACACCATTTTGTGTTGACTCTACAATGTGAGGTGCTATTATCTCTGCATAATGTACAGTACCGTACTTACCTGTGGACACGACCTCACCTGTCCCTCCGCTAGGGGCCTTTGCTACTGCTCTTACCGGTTGGGCTGTGCCCACCTGGGTGTCTCGTATGGTGGCTGCTAGAGAGCCGATATCGTGCTGGGCTCATCTTCTTGCTCACAGTCCTGAGGGAAGTTTTAAAATGGGATACAACTTGCACGGGTTAGCATTAATACATTAATCAGTTTTACTCTTATCATCATTAATACATTTATCAACTTTACTCTTATCATCTATCAGTATGCCATTGTCTGTAGCCACTTTCTTCCCTGTAATATACGGTGGTGGTGGTGCGATTGCCATCAGTTTCCTGCTAGGTTTGGAACCGGCTGTGTAAGCTAGTTCCCTCTGCATATCGCCCTCTTGCTGCCATAAATGTAAACAGTTTGTGTCTGATCCTTTGTTTTTGGGACTTTAACAGACATATCCTAACCCTTAAATTCTGCAATACCTCTGAGTCAAAACTACCTATCCCAGGAAATGATGCTTTATCCCTCACAGTCATTCGTGTCCACTCATCACAAAAGGTCTCAGTGTGGGGACCATAATTCCCCACATTACTAACCGAGCTGACCCCCTGTGTCTGAAATCTGCAGTCTGAACCCTGACTGAGGAACGTCCCTGTGTTGTGCACTTGGCTTCCATTGTGGACCTTTTTAACACGGGAAAACTTCCTAAAATGCACCAAACACAGTAGTCTACCGGTGGAAGTCCTCAAAGTTCTTCCACTAACTTCTTCTGCTCCGAGTATCACGGATCCGCGTTATTTAGCAGACACGTGTAACCGTTGCAGGCCCTACTTTGGCCTATATCCCCTGGGCCTTTAGGAGTAACTTACCGTACCCAGTGAATATCTGCCTCTGGAGATTTTCCTGAGAGACCAGCGAAAACTCCCTAAACCTTTACTTTACACAAATCACGCTTGCATGTGCTTCCTATAACGCGTATGATGATGAGATTTACGCACAAATATGCAAAACTTCGTATCACGTTGCATCACGTATTGCCCATACAACCGCGCAGTCCAATCGTACCGCTCATAGACACTTGCTATCTATAAGTGGTAGGATCACTGGAGTCTCCACCCTGTGCTCCAAAACAGCTGGAGTGTAATACCACGAAAACTTTATCACACTCCGTTGCACGTATTCACCTAGACCGTGCTCACCACGTTTTCACCTAGACCGTGCTTCACCAAGTTTCACCAAGCTTCACCAAGATCACCAAGTTCACCAAGCGGGGTTCAATACATTCACACCTTATTCAGCCCACACTAACATTCTATAGTTTTCTGATCAGAAAATATCCTTTCCTGTTAACTGATAACTTTGCCCAGAGGTTCTACAGTAAAAAAGGTTTTTTAAACTAAATATTGGAAACTGAACAAATTTGTGCTATTATCGCGTGGCTACCGTCTCGCGCCTAAACTAAAACAATGCTATTGTGTAATTTGTACTTAGCGGTCGTACCCTTTACGCATGTTGCGTAAACACGCCACGTGCGTAGGCCTTTACGTAGCGTACGCAGTCCCGTACTTTGTCCGAGACACATGTACAAAGGCCGTACATCCGCAGTACTACAAATCCCACACTTCTATAAATGTAAGCGATATTAACTATAATCGCTCACTTAACACTACACACAGTTTCTTCTGTATAAACCTTTACAACTAGGCCAGGCTGCATGTGCGTCTTACACTTATTTCTTAAATATTAACTCTATATTTAAACTAAATAGCAACAAAAAAATTTCAGTACAGGTCAAAATGAATCTAGTAATCATCAATAATTCAAATGGTATGATTCAGATTGGATAGCTATCTGGCAGAACATACACTGATATAAATATACACATAATTATAATATTATATATATGTACCATTCACTGGTCTCCTGAGACTCATTTACCCATTAAGTGCTTCTAATTTGCATATGAATGCTATGTGCTATTGGTTGCCTGTAAAGGTGGGGTTTTTTTTCACTGTTAGGAAAAAGCAGTTACACAGGTTAATTTGCATTTCAATGGCTATCTTATAGCAAGCAGAGTTAACAGAAGTTAAAAAACTTTTTTTTTATATCTGTGTGTACTTCTTACACCAAGTATTCATCTTACTATTAACTTTCATTAAGCCCCATCTGAAACTATTTGTAATTGACTATGGCATGGGTTAAATAAATGCATTGGTAACTCATAAATGGTGATTTCTTTTTGACCAAGGACGGCTGATTATTCCGGGCAGTGAAAATCAGCCATTTAGAAAAAAATGACCTTCCCAACATGGCCGCTACTCCTCCCCCTTCCACATCCCTGAGGGTGACACAAAATGGTGGACAAACCATGTGGTTAGTCCAAAATGGAGGACAGACCATGCGGCTTCCTTTGTCACAAAGAAATCACACACCATGCAAGCCCCTGAAGTTATTTTAGGCCTGAGTTAAAAAAAAAACTATATCAAGGCTTTTGCAGCAACTTTTAAATGTACTTTTACCCTACTTAACAGATAAGCAATCCAATCTGAATCAAACACAATATGACTCATTTGAACCTTGTTTTGCAACAATATGATCAGATATGCAGAGTACAAAATACAGGTGTATGCGTGTATTGTGTGCGCATTTGGCACCAAACAGAAATTCACAGACTTTAAAAATAGCTTTGCGTTCTTACCTTCCGGATTCCACCAGCATCCCAACAAACCTTGCAGAGCAGACGCTTATCTTATCAGCACTAGTGTATCCACCAACCAGGAGAAGGTTTGTGTGGGATACGATACCTTCCCGCCCTTTGCTGATAGATAAAGTCTGCTGTACGCTGCTAGGCTGTGGGTATGAGGAAAAACTGGACGAGCCCTCAATTGATAATGTCGATATTATCTTAGACCGAAAAGCTATACCTCTAAATACACTTTTACCGTGGAGCCGCTATGGCCGCTAGACTGAATACACGTGCTACGCACTTTGTACTCTATTTGCATACAGAGTCCCGCACGTGGTACGTACTTGGCGTACACACGCCGGGCTGAGTGTACAGAGTACACCCAGTGTGCGCACACACAATTGATAACCTTTAAACCTTGTTAATGATACAATGTAATGATATGATTACACTTTAAACCCTTAACAGCAAAGTACTACAACGATGTTATACCTTAAATCTTAAGTAGCGCTGACGGTATAAAGTACCCGCAGTGCGTACACCTTATCAATACTTATACACCTTATACAGATAAATACACTCTAAAACCCTTGCAGGAAAGTGAAGACACAACACAGATTTGTAGTTGAAACCACAGGGTTCTAAGGCCACAGTGGATTAATTCCAAAAGGTAAACAGTACAAATCATACACTACATGCTAACAAGATAAATCTAAACAGAATAATGGCTACAGAGAATGTATATACGTGAGAATGTTCACAAGCGCAACCCGGCCGGTCCTCCGCTAGTCAAATAGAAAGCGTTCAGAGTCTTCTGACTGGCCAGGCAACAATGGGCTTTTTATACACAACATGCATACACAATACAATGGTCACTGTAATCTCATTGTCCATTGGACACAGGATGTGTCTTTACATTACAGAAGAGGTCATAGGTGGATTTGAATAGATGGGCGATGTCTTTCCCCAACTGCTCTTGTGGGTGGTATCCTCTGGATTCCCGCCGCATACATAATATACAGTAAATACAGTTAATATCTATATTCTACTTTTGCACATAACTATACGCAGGAACATGCAATCTTTCTTTAACCAACACCGGAATGTTACCCTCAAAATACCCTACAGCTGGATACTAGACATCACCTTCCAACCTTTATCTGACCCTTCCTATCATGCAAAGGCGAATCTCTTAGTCCAGGAACTGTTTAAACTATTAATACTCGTGGACGTGGTGCAAGGGAACTATGGGTACAAAATGCACTATTTGGGTTAAATATGTAATGTTCTAATAACCCTCTACGCGCTCACAAACTCCGCCGTAAATACCCATATCACGCGCATGATCGCCGGAGCGATCCTACGCAAATTGCGGATATGTGCACGCACGGCGGACTGAGTGCACGAACAGCGGGCATGTGCATGGGGTTAGTACAAGGCATATGCATTACAATATTTTTCGACTTTGACAAAAGATACTGAAGCAAACAACATAAAACAAACAAACACAACAACAGAAAAACACCATAGAAAAAGATACATAATATGACAGTATCCAAAATATGATGTCAGATCATTTACAAAAAACAACTGAGACATTGGGCGTCATTAAGCCCTCCTGGAGCAGTTGTTAATTTTATGTCCTATAATAGTGCCCTAGTTCATTTTCTGAACCATAGTAGAGCCTTATTTAATGTTATGCCCCATAATAGTGCCCTACTTTCTTTTATGAATCGCAGTAGTGCTTAAGTTCACCCTATGTCACATTTCAGAGCGCCCAGTACACATTATGCCACACAGTACCCCCAATTTACATTATGATATATAGGGCTCCCCGCTCATATTGTGCCTCATTACACAGTGCCCTTTTTCATATTACTGTATATAACATTATAATGACCTCCAGTTCGTTTTATACCACACTACAATTAGTAGGTCCAGGGGCATACCTAGATATATTGCAGGCCCCAATGAAAAAGTTTGAAAGGACCACCCAATGGTGAAAATGTATATAACACATGTAACTGTGACAGCGAAGGTGGGCCCCTCTCAGCTCTGGGCCCCATAGCAGCTGCACTGCCTGCACCTATGGTAGCTATGCCCTTGGTAAGAGGGTCCCCCAGGTGGGACCCACCACTAAATAGTGTTCCTGTTGCAGTCTAGGGGGACGGACCGCGACGCTGGTGTGGACACTGTAACCGAGCAGGGACCCCACTATATCCACCAGGGCATAGGAGTATAGGTCGGATATACTAATATCCATTTTAATAAGACTCCATAGTACCAGGTGGTGAAGTCCAGCATAGGGGAACCGGCGCTTGACCTGTAGCCTCTCCTCCGGCCCAGGGCGCCATCTACTGCTGGTGTTCCTGCCCTGGAGCGGCCTCACACTCTCCCTCACTCCCTGACTGAGACCCTGGGTGCCATTTTCTAAAATAGATGTGACTGGTCACCAGGACTGCAGGGCAAGGTCTCCTTTGTAAACCTGCCTGTACATCAGCGCCGTGGTTTTACAAACACTTAAGTATTCTACATGTCGATACAAGTGTACCTGTGCCAGAATATATTTTTATATATATACAGGTTGAGTATCCCATATCCAAATATTCCGAAATACGGAATATTCCGAAATACGGAATTTTCTGAGTGAGATTGAGATAGTGAAACCTTTGTTTTCTGATGGCTCAATGTACACAAACTTTGTTTTATACACAAAGTTATTAAAAATATTGTATTAAATGACCTTCAGGCTGTGCGTATAAGATGTATATGAAACATAAATGATTTGTGTGAATGTAGATACACTTTGTTTAATGCACAAAGTTATCAAAAATATTGGCTAAAATGACCTTCAGGCTGTGTGTATAAGGTGTATATGAAACATAAATGCATTCTGTGCTTATACTTAGGTCCCATCGCCATGATATCTCATTATGGTATGCAATTATTCCAAAATACGGAAAAATCCCTTATCCAAAATACTTCTGGTCCCAAGCATTTTGGATAAGGGATACTCAACCTGTAATATACATATACTAGTCCGGTGCAAATTTATTGTATTACTAAAATAATTATCTGCATTGTCACTGTGACTGTGTGTGCCTGTATCTGCTGTGTGTATTTCACTTTCAGTGTATCCCAGCTATCTCTATCACAGTATTCTGTACGCTAAGGGACTATGGGGGTCATTCTGAGTTGATCGTAGCTGTGCTAAATTTAGCACAGCTACGATCAGGCACTCAGACATGCTGGGGGACGCCCAGCACAGGGCTAGTCCGCCCCGCATGTCAGTGCCGCCCCCCCCCTCCTGCGCAGAAGTGCAAAAGCATCGCACAGCGGCGATGCTTTTGCATTTGAGGAGTAATTCCCAGCCAGCGCAGCTCCTGCGGCTGGCCGGGAGAAGCTCTTTGCTGCCCCTGGTCGCACCGGCTGTGTGTGATGTCATGCAGCCGGTGCGGCCCGCACCCCACACGGTTCAGCCACGCCTGCATTGGCCGGACCGCGCCCTCAAAACGGCAGCCAAACGCCGCCCCCTCCCACCCAGCGACCGCCTCTGCCTGTTGCGTCAGGGACACTATATAGTGCATTGCAGTATTTACCAATTAAAGTGTACTCTACTGTGTACTCAGTCACCCAATGCCGGATTCATTCGCTGGTGTTGTGTACTGTGGGCTAAGTTGCATATTACCGGACTTATTCGCTGGTGTTTGTATACTGTGTACGTAGTCGCATACTATGGAATTTTTTTGCAGGTATTGTACTCTGTCTGGCTGTATTGTACTGATACGCTCTGCGGTTGCATTCACTAATAATGTCTAACACAAAGGGAGGGAAATCCGAGGACGCTCCTGCATCCTGCAGCGCATGCGCCAAAGATTTGTCTGAGGGGGAAGTTTTGTATGACGGTCTGTGTACTATGGGGGTCATTCCGAGTTGTTCACCTGTTATTTTTTTTCGCTACGGAGCGATTAGTCACAAACTGCGCATGCGAAATGTTCGCAGTGCGCCTGCGCCAAGTAAATTAGCACAAAAGTTTGGTATTTTACTCACGGCCTAACGAGGATTTTTCATCGTTCTGGTGATCGGAGTGTGATTGACAGGAAGTGGGTGTTTCTGGGCGGAAACTGTCCGTTTTCTGGGAGTGTGCGGGAAAAACGCGGGAGTGTCTGAAGAAACGGGGGAGTGTCTGGGTGAACGCTGGGTGTGTTTGTGACGTCAAACCAGGAACGAAACTGACTGAACTGATCGCAGTGTAGGAGTAAGTCTCGAGCTACTCAGAAACTGCTAAGAATTTTCTATTCGCAATTCTGCTAATCTTTCGTTCGCAATTCTGCTATGCTAAGATACACTCCCAGTAGGCGGCGGCTTAGCGTGTGCAATGCTGCTAAAAGCAGCTAGCGAGCGAACAACTCGGAATGAGGGCCTATGTGCCATACATCTCCCAGTCAGTCCACGACTCCTGTAACCAACCAGGAGCCACCTTGGGCGGCGTTCTCAACTATGCTCAATACGCTTGTGGCACGCCTTAAGCCCCCTATGGGACCTCCTGTGCAATTAAAGCCACATATTGTCCCTATGGTAAATCCGCCCTGGGCGGATAATTTGTCTATCCAGTTGTAGCAATGGAGTCACTCCTTGGTTAGACCTAAAACTGCCCCAAGTCACTCTCACGTCACAGGGTCATCTAAGCGGGCTACTTCCTCCTCACAATCCACTAATCTCTCAGAAGATTCTTCTGATGAGGATGAGGAGTATACTGTCCCGTCAGACACTGACACAGCTGCTTCTGACGAGGAATCCACTACTCAGGTTGATATCCCCAACTTAGTGTTTGCTATTAAGCAGATCCTACAAATCACTGATGATGGTGAGGATTCCACTATGGTGTCTAAGAAACCTGATAGGTTTGAACGTCTAAAGGTAACTAAACCATTATTACTTCTGACCATCTGGTGGACATACGACAAGAACCCTGATCTTTTCCAGGAATGAAATTCTCACTGTCTAAAAGGATGGTAACTCGCTATCTTCTCCCTACAGAGTTGTGTAACAACTTCAAGTGGGAAAATTCACCACCGGTGGATTCCCATGTCACCCGTCTAGTGGTGTCGTGTACTCTGCCTGTCACCATTGACACCTCACTGAAGGAACCGACAGATAAGCGTGTGGAAGGATGCCTGAAGTCTATTTACTCCCTTACAGGTGCTGTACATAGACCCACTATAGTAGCCTCTTGGTCTGCATAAAGGAATTGAAGTATGGGTTCAGGCATTAGAGGAAGAGCTGCCTCAGGATATATCTGACATTGCCAGACAGTACCTTTCTCACATGACCACTGCCGCCTATTACATTCAGGAGGTGTCCTCTGAGGCAGGTGTGTTGGCGGCCAAGGCATCAACTACGTCCATCTCCTGGCTTGCCGTATTCTGTGGTTGAGGTCATGGAAGGTGGACATGGACTTCAAAAATACCTTGGAGGTACTCCCTTTTAAGGGAGACATCCTGTTTGGGGAAGACCTCAATAAAATTGTGGCTGACTTGGTGGCTGCTAAGACTGCCTTTCTCCCTAACACTACTCCTTCTGCACGGAAGGCAAAAGGTACCACTGTTCGCTCCTTTCAGTCTCAAGGGAAAGCAAAAGGTCAGGCATACCCGAGACAATCTCGTGCTTCCAAAACCATAAATCCCAAGGCTAAACAATCCTGGGCATCCCGTCAGCCTGCTTCTAAACACGACAAGCCTACTGCATGACGGGACAAGCCTCTCCCAGGGGGATCTCAGGTTGGGAGGCCGACTTCTGCGATTCACCCAGGTCTGGTTAAAGATCACTTCAGACGCATGGGTGCGAGAAGTTGTCTCTCACGGGTACAAGAGGCATCCCCCTTGCCAGTTCTGCACAACGGTTATCCCTTCGGATCCGTTACAGGCGCAAGCTCTACAAATGGTTGTGAGTTCCCTCCTGGATACAGGAGTGGTGGTGCTGGTACCTCTATCCCAGAGAGGCAGAGGATACTAATCGACCCTGTTTCTAGTACCGAAACCCAATGGATCTTTCCGGCCTATACTCAACCTCAAATAAGTTTGTAAGAGTATCCAAGTTCCATATGGAAACACTGCGCTCAATTGTACTGGCCATGGAACTTGGAGATTATATGGTATCCCTGGATATACAAGATGCTTGCCTGCATATACTGTACCTATTGCCATATCGCATCAGCAATATCTGCGGTTTGCTATTGGCAACCTTCACTATCATTTCCAGGCTCTGCCGTTTGGACTGGCCACTGCCCCTCGGATCTTCACCAAGGTTATGGCTCATCTCCGTCGCCAGGGAGTAAGGATCATGCCGTATCTGGATGACTTGCTGATCCTGGCAAACTCTCACGATGTCCTCCTCAGTCACCTGCAACTGACGGTAAACTTCCTACAGGCCCACAGATGGCTCATCAACTGGAAGAAGTCCTCGCTGGTCCCTGCTCAGAGCATGATGCACCTGGGGGTACTGCTGGACACACACAGTCAACAGCTGTTTCTGTCTCCAGAGAAGGTCCTGAAGCTTCAGGACAGGATAAGATACTTCCTCTCTCACCCAAGAGTGTCGATACACTCGGCGATGCAAGTACTAGGCCTGATGGTGACGGCTTTCGACATGGTAGAGTACGCTCAATGTCATTCCCGCCCTCTGCAGAGGTTAATCCTTTGCAAGTGGGATGGCCTACCTCATCGGATCAGGTCTCACATGATCTCCTTGACTCTGGAGGTTCATCTATTGCTGACCTGGTGGCTACAGGCCCAGCAGTACAACAGGGGCCGTCCCTTCTGGATCCCCAAATGGGTCTTACTGACTACGGATTTCAATCTGAGGGGCTAGGGCGCGGTGTTGGAGCAACACTCTTTCCAGGGTCGGTAGACCAGGAGGAATCACTCCTCCCAATAAATATTCTGGAATTGCGGGCAGTGTTCAATGCTTTGTCTCTCGCCCTGCCTCTGTTAAAGAACAGGCCTGTTCAAGTACAGTCAGACAACGCCACCATGATGGCATACATAAACCATCAAGGAGGCACTCGAAGCCACATGGTAATGATGGAAGTGTCAAAAATCCTTTGTTGGGCAGAACGCCATCTGCCAGCAATGTCGGCAGTGTTCATTCCGGGAGTCCTCAACTGGGAAGCGGATTTCCTCAGTCGTCAAGATGTGCATGCTGGAGAGTGGAGTCTTCATCAGGAAGTCTTTCAACTCCTAGTGGACAAATGGGGCCTACCAGATGTAGACCTGATGGCGTCTTGACACAATCACAAAGTTCCGGTCTTCGGATCAAGAACCAGGGATCCTCAAGCAGCGTTCGTGGATGCACTGGCAATTCCATGGAACTTTCGACTGCCCTATGTGTTCCCTCCAGTGTCACACCTGACCAGGGTACTATGGAAGTTCAAACAAGAAGGAGGAATACTACTTCTAGTCGCTCCAGTGTGGCTCAGACGGCATTGGTTCTATCGATAGAGCGTCCTCTTCTACTTCCTCAACGCCCAGTCCTCCTCATTCAGGGCCCTTGTGTCTACCCAGACCTGGCCAGACTGGCTTTGACAGTGTGGCTCTTGAAGCATCACTCCTGAGGGCCAAAGGATTCTCAGAAGCGGTTATCCAAACTATGCTAAAGGCCTGAAAACCGGCATTTGCATGGATATATTACAGGGTCTGGAATTCTTACTTCACCTGGTGTGCTGCTAAGAACTACGATACATATAAATTTGGAACTTCTAGACTTCTGGCTTTTCTGCAACAAGGCCTGGACTTCGGCATTAGCATTACAACAGTGCATATGTCCCATATAAAACCCAGATTTTTCTTTGATCCCCTAAGCGCACTTACTAATGCTTCTCCATGTGTGTCCGCCTACATCTGCACCCTATTATATATATGACACATAGGGCCTAATTCAGATCTGATTGCTGGGCTGCGTTTTTTGCTGCCCTGCGATCAGATAGTGGGAGGGTGAATTTGCTGTGCAAGTGTACGTTCGGATGTGTAGCAGAGCTGCACAAACTGATTTTGCCGCTGCGATTGTTTCCTACTGACCGGGGCTGGATTTGACGTAAGACACCCTCCCTTCAAATACTTGGACACGCCTGCTTTTTTCCGGACAACTGCATGAAAACGCCCTCTTTCTGTCAATATCCTTGTGAACGCCCGTGCAACTGGATCCTTCGCACCATTCAATCACAGGGCGCCGATCCCCGTAGCAGCCATCCATCGCACCGGCGCAGTGCAGCTCAGATGCATGCGCAGTTCAGATCTGAATGCACGCAGTGAGAAAACGCACAGCAGTGATCAGATCTGAATTACCCCCATAATACGGAATAACGGCTGTTCATTGGCGTTTCTATAATGGGTGCACTGTGTGCGGTGCACGCAGGCCCCCTGGTCCAGGGGAGCCCACACTGCACACACTGCACCCATTTAATACATTTACCATTCCGGAGTCCTGCGGCGAGTGCCCTCTAGTGCAGGCATAAATCACTAAGAAAATGGCCTGCCGTGGCCATTTCCGAGTGTCACCGGGAACAAGGTGCGGGTGCCATGTTCCCGGAGACCTGCACATGTGCAGTAGGCATATTGCCAGAGTCTACTTGCTGCCGGAGAGGAGGGGGCCCGCGACGGAGGCTGCACGTGCACGTGGGTCTCCTCCTCTCTTAAAACGCCCCTGCGGCTGTTTACTATGGAATGACAACTGTTTTATTCACCACCCCTAAGCAAAAATAGCATTACAACAGTGCATATGTCCCATATAAAACCCCCAATTTTTTATGATATCCTAAGCGCACTCACTAATCCCTTTCCAGATGTGTCCGCCTACATCTGTACCCTACTAAACATGTCACATAATGCGGAATGATGGCTGTTTACTATGGAATGACAGCTGTTTTATTCGCTACCCCCAAGATAAAATAAGATTTTAAACCTACCGGTAAATCTTTTTCTCCTAGTCCGTAGAGGATGCTGGGGACTCCGTAAGGACCATGGGGTATAGACGGGCTCCGCAGGAGACATGGGCACTCTAAGACTTTAGATGGGTGTGAACTGGCTCCTCCCTCTATGCCCCTCCTCCAGACCTCAGTTAAAGAACTGTGCCCAGAGGAGACGGACAGTACGAGGAAAGGATTTTTGTTAATCTAAGGTCGAGATACACACCAGCCCACACCATACACACCATACAACATGGAATATAGCAAACTAGTTAACAGTATGAACAAAACAGCATCAGCCAGAGACTGATCTCAACTGTAATATAACCCTTATGTAAGCAACAACTATACACAAGCCTTGCAGAATTTGTCTGCACTGGGACGGGCGCCCAGCATCCTCTACGGACTAGGAGAAAAAGATTTACCGGTAGGTTTAAAATCTTTTTTTCTCTTACGTCCAAGAGGATGCTGGGGACTCCGTAAGGACCATGGGGATTATACCAAAGCTCCAAACCGGGCGGGAGAGTGCGGATGACTCTGCAGCACCGATTGAGCAAACATGAGGTCCTCATCAGCCAGGGTATCAAACTTGTAGAACTTTGCAAAAGTGTTTGAACCCGACCAAGTAGCTGCTCGGCAAAGCTGTAATGCCGAGACGCCTCGGGCAGCCGCCCAAGAAGAGCCCACCTTCCTAGTGGAATGGGCCTTTTCTGAATTTGGTAACGGCAATCCAGCCGTAGAATGAGCCTGCTGAATCGTGTTACAGATCCAGCGAGCAATAGTCTGCTTAGAAGCAGGAGCGCCAACCTTTTTGGCTGCATACAGGACATACAAACAGTGCCTTTGTTTTCCTAACCCGAGCCGTCCTGGCTACATAAATTTTTAATACCCTGACCACATCAAGGGACTTGAAATCCTCCAAGTCACCCATAGCCACAGGCACCACAATAGGTAGAAATTGAGGACGAGTCCTCAACACTGCTCAATCCACATGGAAAATCATATAGGGGCTTTAGTGAGACAAAGCCGCCAATTCGGACACCCGCCTCGCGGATGCCAAGGCCAACAACATGACCACTTTCCAAGTGAGAAATTTTAATTCAACTGTTTGAAGAGGTTCAAACCAGTGTGATTTAAGGAACTGTAACACCACGTTGAGGTCCCACGGTGCCACTGGGGGCACAAAAGGAGGCTGGATGTGCAGCACTCCCTTTACAAAAGTCGGGATTTCTGGAAGAGAAGCCAATTCCTTCTGAAAGAATATAGATAAGGCTGAAATCTGCACCTTAATGGAGCCTAACTTTAGGCCCATATCCACTCCTGTCTGTAGAAAGTGGAGAAAACGACCCAGCTGAAAATCTCCCGTAGGAGCATTCTTGGTTTCACACCAAGACACATATTTTCTCCAGATACGGTGATAATGTTTCTCCGTTACTTCCTTCCTAGCTTTGATCAGAGTAGGGAAGACTTCCCACGGAATACCTTTACTAGCTAGGATTTGGTGTTCAACCGCCATGCCATCAAATGTAACCACGGTAAGTCTTAGAACACAGAGGGCCCCTGTTGCAACAGGTCATCCCTGGGAGGAAGAGGCCACGGATCTTCTATTAGCATTTCCTGAAGATCTGAATACCAGGCCCTTCGAGGCCAATCTGGGACAATGAGTATTGTCTGCACTCTTGTTCGTCTTATGATTCTCAATATTTTTGAGATGAGTGGAAGTGGAGGGAACACATAGACCGACTGAAACACCCACGGTGTCACTAGGGCGTCCACCGCCACTGCCTGAGGGTCCCTCGACCTGGAACAATACGTCCGAAGCTTTTTGTTGAGGCGTGATGTCATCTGTCTATTTGAGGAAGTCCGCTTCCCAGTTGTCTACTCTCGGAATGAAGACTGCTGAGAGAGCGCTTACATGATTTTCCGCCCAGCGAAGAATCCTGGTGGCTTCTGCCATTGCTGCTCTGCTCCTTGTCCCGCCCTGGCGGTTTACATGCGCCACGGCTGTGACATTGTCTGACAGAATCAGAACGGGTAGGTTGCGAAGAAGATTCTCCGCTTGTTGTAGGCCGTTGTATATGGCCCTTAATTCTAGCACATTGATGTGTAGACAAGCCTCCTGGCTTGACCATATTCCCTGAAAATGTATTCCTTGTGTGACAGCTCCCCATCCTCGGAGGCTCGCGTCCGTGGTCACCAGAACCCAGTCTTGAATGCCGAACCTGCGACCCTCTAGAAGGTGAGCACTCTGGAGCCACCACAGGAGAGATACCCTGACCCTGGGGGACAGGCTTATTCTCTGATGTATTTGTAGATGGGACCCTGACCACTTGTCCAGAAGGTCCCACTGAAAAGTTCTCACATGGAACCTGCCGAACGGAACGGCCTCGTAGGCCGCCACCATCTTTCCCAATACTCGAGTGCATTGATGAACTGACACTCTTTATGGTTTTAGCAGGTCCCTGACCATGTTCTGGAGTTCCTGGGCCTTTTCCGTAGGGAGAAAACCCCTCTTTTTTTCCGTGTCCAGAACCATGCCCAAAAATGACAGCCGAGTTGTTGGAACCAACTGCGACTTTGGTAGATTTAGAATCGAGCCATGTTGTTGTAGTACTCTCAGGGAGAGAGACACGCTTTTCAGTAACTGATCACTCGATCTTGCCTTTATCAGGAGATCGTCCAAGTATAGGATAATTGTGACTCCTTGCTTGCGCAGGAGCACCATCATTTTCGCCATTACCTTGGTGAAAATTCTCGGGGCCGTGGAAAGCCCAAACGGCAACGTCTGAAACTGGTAATGACAATCCTGTACAGCGAATCTCAGGTACGCCTGATGAGGCGGATATATGGGAACATGAAGGTATGCATCCTTTATGTCTAGTGACACCATAAAATCCCCCCCTTCCAGGCTGGAGATCACTGCCCGGAGAGATTCCATCTTGAATTTGAACCTTTTCAAACATAGGTTCAGGGATTTTAGATTCAGAATCGGTCTGACCGAGCCATCCGGCTTCGGGACCACAAATAGGGTTGAATAAAACCCCTTCCCCTGTTGCATTAGGGGAACCTTGATAATCACTTGCTGTTGACACAGCTTTTGTATGGCAGCTGAAACTATTTCCCTCTCTGGGGGAGAAGCTGGCAAAGCCGATTTGAAAAATCGGTGAGGAGGCACCTCTTCGAACTCCAGTTTGTAGCCTTGGGATACAATTTCAACCGCCCAAAGATCCAAATCCGACTGAACCCAGACCTGGCTGAAGAGTTGAAGACGTGCCCCCACCGGTGCGGACTCCCTCAGCGGAGCCCCAGCGCCATGCGGTGGATTTTGTAGAGGCTGGGGAGGACTTTTGTTCCTGGGAACTAGCCGTAGCTGGCGTTCTTTTCCCTCTACCTCTACCTCTGGCGAGGAAGGAAGAGCCCCGACCCATTCTGAACTTATGCAACCGAAAGGACTGCATCTGGTATTGAGGTGTTTTCTTTTGCTGCGGGGGAACGTAAGGCAAAAAAGAAGTCTTACCCGCGGTAGCTGTGGAAACCAGGGCCCTCATTCCGAGTTGTTCGCTCGCAAGGCGATTTTAGCAGATTTGCTCACGCTAAGCCGCCGCCTACTGGGAGTGAATCTTAGCATCTTAAAATTGCGAACGATGTATTCGCAATATTGCGATTACACACCTCGTAGCAGTTTCTGAGTAGCTTCAGACTTACTCGGCATCTGCGATCAGTTCAGTGCTTGTCGTTCCTGGTTTGACGTCACAAACACACCCAGCGTTCGCCCAGACACTCCTCCGTTTCTCCGGCCACTCCTGCGTTTTTTCCGGAAACGGTAGCGTTTTTTCCCACACGCCCATAAAACGGCCTGTTTCCGACCAGTAACACCCATTTCCTGTCAATCACACTACGATCGCCTGAGCGAAGAAAAAGCCGTGAGTAAAAATCCTAACTTCATAGCAAATTTACTTGGCGCAGTCGCAGTGCGGACATTGCGCATGCGCACTAAGCGGAAAATCGCTGCGATGCGATGAAATTTACCGAGCGAACAACTCGGAATGAGGGCCCAGGTCCGCGAGGCCTTCCCCAAATAAAACTTCACCTTTGTAAGGTAAAGCCTCCATATGTCTCTTTGAATCAGCATCACCTGTCCATTGACGGGTCCACAGGGACCTTCTAGCAGAAATTGCCATGGCATTGGCTCTTGAACCCAACAGCCCAATATCTCTCGCAGCCTCTCTCATATATAACGCTGCGTCCTTAATGTGACCCAAGGTCAACAAAATACTATCTTTATCTAGAGTGTCAATGTCAGATGACAAGTTATCTGCCCACGCTGCAATCGCGCTACCCACCCATGCCGACGCTACTGCCGGTCTGAGCAGGGCACCCGTATGCGTATAGATTGATTTTAAGGTAGTTTCCTGTCTGCGATCAGCAGGATCCTTGAGGGCTGCCGGGTCCGGGGATGGTAGTGCAACCTTTTTGGACAAGCGCGTCAAAGCCTTGTTCACCGTGGGCGAGGATTCCCACCGTAACCTGTCCTGTGAGGGGAAAGGATACGCCATAATAATTTTCTTGGGAACCTGCAGTCTCTTGTCTGGAGTTTCCCAAGCTTTTTCAAATAAAGCATTCAGCTCATGAGATGGGGGAAACGTTACCTCAGGTTTCTTTTCCTTAAACATGTAGACCCTCGTGTCAGGGACAGAGGGGTCCTCTGTGATATGCAAAACATCTTTTATTGCAATAAACATATAATGAATACTCTTGGCCACCCTTGGGTGCAACCTTGCATCACCATAGTCGACACTGGAGTCGGAATCCGTGTCGGTATCAGCAGGGCCGGTGCACGGTTTCTCGGCACCCTAGGCAAATCGTCAGCGCACTCCCCCCCCCCCTTCAATAGCCAGCCCCTCAGGTGAAAATGTGCGGAGGCGGTGTCTAATAAGTTCCACAGCAACTGCCTGATAAATGTGAGTTTGTGCCGCGCCAAAGAATAATTTCTTCACATAGAAGTTGATGGCAGATAAGAGCATTATGGCCTATCCAGTCTGTTCCTATGGTTAGAGACTAGAGTATTCAGGATAGGTTAGGGGTTAAGGTTAGTTACTGGGTTGGGTTAGGATATTAAGGTGAGGGTATTAGGGTTATTTTAGCGATTTTAGCTAGGGTATTAGGGTTGGTATGGGGGATGGGTTTAGGGTATTAGGAATAGGATATTATTGTTGGTTTATCAGTTTGGGTTGAGGTACTAGGGTTAGGGATTATGATTAGGGAGACATTGATAGATACTGTATACTCCTGTACTAATCGGCGCCACTCCACGCATTTAAAAAAAAGTATGCACATACGCAGAAATAGCTTACAATGTTTTCAGATGCTTTAATATTGCATCTATTCCCCCAAGACGTAATATTAAAGCATCTGAAATGTTGAAAAGCTATCTCTGCGTATGTGTAGAATGTGTGGAATTGACAATTCCAGGGAGGGCACTCAGGTACATGCAAAAGTGGAGTGCCTGTCTTTTCTGCTTTATTATATATATATATATATATATATATATATATATATATATATATTCAACGGTTCAATGTAGAGGCATTTTCATCAGGACCTGTTTTTTTTTCCTGAGTGCTGCCACATGGAGATTGTCTATAGTTACTTGTGCGTGTGTGTGATTTAGACCCATCCTACACCAGTTCCCCTAAGCCCCAGATGGCACGGACTATATAGCATAATATATTTATATATATATATATATATATATATATTCATTCACACATTACTGTTTAGGCATGTCAGTCACATGAAGGACGATCAGCGCTGAGGTGCGAGGCACTGACCGTGTTTGTCCTTCTGGCTGTGGATCTGTTTGAGAGAGGACAGCAGATGTTACCCTTGCAGATGCACTACTGCATGGGTAGTGGCGGCCGGACTTGGATGCCCTGTCGTAGCTGCTGGTCACTGCAAGCTGGGAGAGGGGGCAGATCAGCTTGTGGTTGGGAAAGCCCTTGCCGCCCAGCTGAAGGTACCACCCTGGCAGGGGCAAATGCAGGATTTCCTGAGGGGGAGGGTTTTTTTATATATATATATATATATATATATATATCTCCACTCGGAGTCTTGTAGATCTGTGAAAGAAATCAGCATTTCATTATCAATGATTCGGGGACTGTATCCCCATCTTCAGGATACACTGCAAATGTTAATAATTAAACACTGATGACTGCACTGACTTACAAGACTCCGAATAAATAAATATATATATATATATATATATATAGATATAGTGTTGTAGTCAGGCAGCATATATATATTCCAAGGAAGGCAGCGGCACTGCGGGATTTGTTGTGCTGAAAAACACGCATGGTTATGCTTGTGTAACGTTTAATACAAGTTTTTCATCACAACAAATCCCGCAGTGCCGCTGCCTTCCTTGGAATATATATATACAACTTTGTGGATGGCACCTGGTAACATAATTTATTTGGGAGTGCCAAACATTACATACTTGATATATAAATATATATAGATATATACACACGCAGTATATCCTTGCAAAATAGTGGCACTCCAACCATATAATAAGGCTTTCTGGTAATCAGCTTATAGTGCCTTATTACAGTGTATGCTTGGAGTGCTACTATTGGGAAAGTTACTGTTTCAGGTGGTGGTGGTGGGGGGGGACCGGGGAGAGAGAATACACAGACTGCACACACTACACATTACACAACACACACATATACTATACATACATACATACATACTGCACACATACCTGGGGATACAGATACACTGCCAGCTAATTGTGAGGAGATAAGAGAGCTGCTGCTGTTGCTATGCATGCGCAGCAGCTACCACTCTCTCCTGGCTGGCTTGACTTGACTGCCAACAGTTCCTGTCGCGATCGCGGCTTTTACGCAGTCATCGGGTCGGGGGAAGGAAGGGGTGGAACGAGCGCCAAGGCAGGAGGGGGGAGGCGGTACAGGACTCAGACATGCGGCTCCACTACAGCCCCCACACGGCAGATCCGACCCAGGGTGAGCATGGAGCAGGTGTCTCACATTCCTCCCGGCCAGCGCAACACACATCCTCCTGGCTGTCATTCACTATTTCATCCCTCTCAGCATTGCCGCTCCTCAAGTGACGCCGACCATAGGCAGCTGCCTAAAGCTGCCTAGTGGTGGCGCCGGCCCTGGGTATCAGTGTCTGCTATCTAGGAAAGGGGACGTTTATGAGACCCCGAAGGGCCTTGTGACACAGTCAAAGCCATGGCTTGACTCCCCGCTTTTTTTATGTAATAAGGTCACATTTGCATTTTAAACATTCCACATATCCAACCCCTCCGGTGTCAGCTGTGCCGACGGAGACACCACCACCATCAGCTCTGCATCCTCCCTAGACGAGCCTTCCGCTTCAGACATGCCGACACACACGTACTGACATCCCCACACACACTGGAATATATGAATATGGGGACAGCCCCCCAATGAGGCCCTTTGGAGAGACAGAGAGTATGCCAGCACACACCCAGCGCCACTGGACACTGGAAACAAAATCCCAGCCTGTACAGCGCTCTTTTTATATATATAATATATATATATACACTTTGCGCCAAATAAATGTGCCCCCCTCGTTTTTGCCCTCTGTTACTTGTACAGGAGGGGAGTGTCCGGGAGCAGCTTCTCTGCAGTGTGCTGTGGAGAAAATGGCGCTGGTTAGTGCTGGAGGATCAAGCCCCGCCCCCTCGACGGCGGGCTTCGGTCCCGCTCATTTTTTTATACTGGCGGGGGTTTTATAATATACTGCCTCCGCAGTATCTGATACTGGTGCCAGTCTTATTTGAGGTAATTATTGCTGCCCAGGGCGCCCCCCCTGCGCCCTGCACCCTTGCTGTGCCTTCTGTGTGTGTGTGGGAGCAATGGCGCGCAGTCCGACCGCTGCATGGTACCTCTCTGAAGATCTGAAGTCTTCTGCCGCCTTTGAAGTTTTCTTTCTTCATATACTCACCCGGCTTCTATCTTCAGGCTCTGTGAGGAGGACAGCGGCGCGGCCTTGGGACGAACAGCGAGGGCGACACTTGTGTTCCGACCCTCTGGAGCTAATGGTGTCCAGTAGCCCCATCAGTCCAGGAAAGTGGGTCTGCTTCTCTCCCCTCAGTCCCACGATGCAGGGAGCCTGTTGCCAGCAGTGCTCCCTGAAAATAAAAACCCTAGCAAAAGTCTTTTCAGAGAAACTCAGTAGAGCTCCCCTGCAGTGCATCCAGTCTCCTCTGGGCACAGGATCTAACTGAGGTCTGGAGGAGGGGCATAGTGGGAGGAGCCAGTTCACACCCATCTAAAGTCTTAGAGTGTCCATGTCTCCTGCGGAGCCTGTCTATACCCCATGGTCCTTACGGAGTCCCCAGCATCCTCTAGGACGTAAGAGAAATTAGCATTAAAACAGTGCATATGTCCCATATAAAACCCAAATTTTTCTATGATCCCCTAAGCGCACATACTAATCCTTTTCCATATGCGTCTGCCTACATCTGTACCCTACTACACGTCACATAATGCGTAATGACAGCTGTTTACTACGGAATGACAGCGGTTTTATCTGCCATTCCTAAGCAAAAATAGCATTAAAGCAGTGCATATGACCCATATAAAACCCCTGATTTTTCTATGATCCCCTAAGCGCACATACTAATCCTTTTCCATATGCGTCCGCCTACATCTGTACCCTACTACACGTCACATAATGCGTAATGACAGCTGTTTACTACGGAATGACAGAGGTTTTATTTGCCATTCCTAAGCAAAAATAGCATTAAAGCAGTGCATATGACCCATATAAAACGCCTGATATTTCTATGATCCCCTAGTAAGCGCACTTACTAATCCTTTTCTATATGCGTCCAACTACATCTGTACCCTACTATACATGTCACATAATGCAGAATGACAGCTGTTTACTATGGAATGACAGCGGTTTTATTCACCACCCCTAAACAAAAATAGCATTAAAGCAGTGCATACAGTATGTCCCATATAAAACCTCCGATATTTCTATGATCCCCTAAGCGCACTCACTAATCCTTTTCCACGTGTCCGCCTACATCTGTACCCTACTATACATGTCACATAATGCGGAATGACGGCTGTTTTATTCGCCACCCCTAAGCAAAAATAGTATTAAAGCAGTGGATACAGTATTTCCCATATAAATCCTCCGATATTTCTATGATCCCCTAAGCGCACTCAGTAATACTTTTCCACATGCGTCCGCCTACATCTATACCCTACTATACATGTCACATAATGCAGAATGATTTCTGTTTACTATGGAATGACAGCTGTTTTATTCGCCATCCCCAAGATAAATTAGCATTAAAACAGTGCATATGTCCCATATAAAACCCCAGATATTTCTATGATCCCCTAAGGGCACTCACTAATCCATTTCCATATGTGACCACCTACATCTGTACCCTACTATACATGTCACATGGTTGTAAATGTATGAAGCAATGATAAGAGAGGAGAAGTGAGCGAGTGGAGAAGTTGCCCATGGCAACTATTCAGCATTGAAGTAACATTTATAATTTGCATTCTATAAAATGATACAGAGCAGCTGGTTGGTTGTCATGGACAGCTTCTCCACTGGCTCATTTCTCTACTCTTATCACTGCTTCGTACATTTACCCCATAATGCGGAATGACAGTTGCTTACTATGGTACAGAGACAGAGCCTGTGGCCCATAATGTGGTTCCCAAGTAATATGAGGCGGGTTGGGTATAGAATCCCGGCGGTTAGAATACCGATGCTGGGATCTCAACCCCCACAATGCCTGCAGCTGGGCGAGCGCTAGTAAGCTCCTTGCGGATTTGCTGCGCTCATCACACTGCAGGCTCGGTGGCTCGCCACAGGTTCTATTCCCACTCTATGGGTGTCGTGGACACCCACAAATGTAAATAGCCTTGGTGCAGCTGTCAGCAGTCTCGATCCCCGGCGTCAGTATTCTGACCAACGGGAAACCAACCGGCGGGATATTGGTCTTGCATAAAAGGACTCGTTACCCCATAGGTAGTGAGCACTTTTAGACAAATGCACAGCCTGCACCCCCCTCTGTGTCACCCCAATGCATGGTACACCGCTCTCTGGGTATTAAGATCACATAGCTGTTATGGGACTACAAGAACCAGCGTGTCCTCTGTGTCACCCCTGTGCATAGTGCGCTGCTCTCTGGGTATTAGGGTCACAAAGCTGTTATTGGACTACAAGTACCAGTATGGCTGAGGGATACTGGGGCCGTTCCACCACTGTGGCCCAGGTGAAAGAAAAGCGGGAGAGAATTTATAGTGTACTCATACCTTGCAGCGCTGCACAGAGAACCAGGAATGACCATCGCTGAGTCCTCCATCAGTGGTGCCAGCGCTGGTCACTCCAATGGCGAGATTCCGCAGGAAACCATTGATCGATTACACCCTCCGAGGCCATCGGTGAAGGCAGGCCAATGGGGGGAACGGGGCTCTCTGCAACGGCCATCCCTACCGAGGATAGTCGCACGCATGACAGTCCTAGTACCTAACCCACGGAGCTTAAAATCTATGCGCCTGATTCAGAGGTGGACGCAACTCTTGAATTTTCGCAGTTGCTGATGCTTTTCCGACTGTGCGTGCATCGCTATGGTCTTGTGACACAGTGGGGGTGATTCCGAGTTGTTCACTCGCTAGCAGATTTTAGCAGCATTGCACACGCTAGGCCGCCGCCCTCTGGGAGTGTATCTTAGCTTAGCAGAATTGCGAACGAAAGATTAGCAGAATTGTGAATAGAAAATTCTTAGCAGTTTCTGAGTAGCTCCAGACCTACTCACAGATTGCGATCAGCTCAGGCCGTTTCGTTCCTGGTTTGACGTCACAAACACGCCCTGCGTTCGGCCAGCCACTCCCCCGTTTCTCCAGACACTCCCACGTTTTTCCCTGACACGCCTGCGTTTTTCCGCACACTAGAAAATACACAAAAACCGGCAGTTTACCGGAAAAAACAGGGATTGCCTTTTTAGGAGCACTCTTTTTAATTAATTGACTTTAAATTGATATGATTAATATTTTAAAACGTAACTTTTAATGACACTCTTTAGAATAAAGAGGGTGAGAATTTAATTCATAGCCGTCACATAATTTGACACGCATCCCCCAACAAAAATTCATAAATAAATGGCTATTATAGCAATTCATATAAATTCATAAGCAATTTAGCTAATAATTATAACAGTTCATATAAATTCATAAGCAAATGGCTGTTATAACAATTCATATCATAGTCGATATGGTGACTCGTTTTCAGTGTGAGAAAATCTTTTTGAAGTACATATATTTAAAACTCAGATGAATTAATTATCTCAGTCACCATATCGACTATGATATGAATTGTTATAACAGCCATTTGCTTATGAATTTATATGAACTGTTATAATTAATAGCTAAATTGCTTATGAATTTATATGAATTGCTATAATAGCCATTTATTTATTAGCTGGTTAATCAAGATGTAAACAATATATTTGGTCTCGGTGCAGGGTACATAACAATTTCTCTGACGTCCTAAGTGGATGCTGGGGACTCCGTCAGGACCATGGGGATTAGCGGCTCCGCAGGAGACAGGGCACAAAAGTAAAAGCTTTTAGGATCAGGTGGTGTGCACTGGCTCCTCCCCCTATGACCCTCCTCCAAGCCTCAGTTAGATTTTTGTGCCCGGCCGAGAAGGGTGCAATCTAGGTGGCTCTCCTAAAGAGCTGCTTAGAGTAAAAGTTTTGTTAGGTTTTTTATTTTCAGTGAGTCCTGCTGGCAACAGGCTCACTGCATCGAGGGACTTAGGGGAGAGAAGTGAACTCACCTGCGTGCAGGATGGATTGGCTTCTTAGGCTACTGGACACCATTAGCTCCAGAGGGAGTCGGAACACAGGTCTCACCCTGGGGTTCGTCCCGGAGCCGCGCCGCCGACCCCCTTGCAGATGCCGAAAAATGAAGAGGTCCAGAAACCGGCGGCAGAAGACTTTTCAGTCTTCATAAGGTAGCGCACAGCACTGCAGCTGTGCGCCATTGTTGTCAGCACACTTCATAGCAGCGGTCACTGAGGGTGCAGGGCGCTGGGAGGGGCGCCCTGGGCAGCAATGATAGTACCTTATTCTGGCTAAAAATACATCACATATAGCCCCTGGGGGCTATATGGATGTATTTAACCCCTGCCAGGTCTCAGAAAAACGGGAGAAGAAGCCCGCCGAAAAGGGGGCGGGGCCTATTCTCCTCAGCACACAGCGCCATTTTCCCTCACAGAAATGCTGGTGGGAAGGCTCCCAGGCTCTCCCCTGCACTGCACTACAGAAACAGGGTTAAAACAGAGAGGGGGGGCACTTATTTGGCGATATGACTATATATATTTCTCTGACGTCCTAAGTGGATGCTGGGGACTCCGTCAGGACCATGGGGATTAGCGGCTCCGCAGGAGACAGGGCACAAAACTAAAGCTTTAGGATCAGGTGGTGTGTACTGGCTCCTCCCCCCATGACCCTCCTCCAAGCCTCAGTTAGGTTTTTGTGCCCGTCCGAGCAGGGTGCAATCTAGGTGGCTCTCTTAAGGAGCTGCTTAGAAAAAGTTTTTAGGTTTCTTATTTTCAGTGAGTCCTGCTGGCAACAGGCTCACTGCATCGAGGGACTTAGGGGAGAGAAGTTCAACTCACCTGCGTGCAGGATGGATTGACTTCTTAGGCTACTGGACACCATTAGCTCCAGAGGGAGTCGGAACACAGGTCTCACCCTGGGGTTCGTCCCGGAGCCGCGCCGCCGACCCCCCTTGCAGATGCTGAAGATTGAAGGTCCAGAAACCGGCGGCAGAAGGCTTTTCAGTCTTCATGAAGGTAGCGCACAGCACTACAGCTGTGCGCCATTGTTGTCACACACTTCACACCAACGGTCACGGAGGGTGCAGGGCGTTGCTGGGGGCGCCCTGGGCAGCAATGTATAATACCTTATTCTGGCTAAAAATACATCACATATAGCCCCTGGAGGCTATATGGATGTATTTAACCCCTGCCAGGTCTCAGAAAAACGGGAGAAGAAGCCCGGCGAAAAGGGGGCGGGGCCTATTCTCCTCAGCACACAGCGCCATTTTCCCTCACAGAAAGGCTGGTGGGAAGGCTCCCAGGCTCTCCCCTGCACTGCACTACAGAAACAGGGTTAAAACAGAGAGGGGGGGCACTTATTTGGCGATATGTATATATATATTAAAATGCTATAAGGGAAAAACACTTATATAAAGGTTGTCCCTGTATAATATAGCGTTTTTGGTGTGTGCTGGCAAACTCTCCCTCTGTCTCCCCAAAGGGCTAGTGGGGTCCTGTCCTCTATCAGAGCATTCCCTGTGTGTGTGCTGTGTGTCGGTACTTGTGTGTCGACATGTATGAGGACGATGTTGGTGAGGAGGCGGAGCAATTGCCGGTAATGATGATGTCACTCTCTAGGGAGTCGACACCGGAATGGATGGCTTATTTAAGGAATTACGTGATAATGTCAACACGCTGCAAGGTCGGTTGACGACATGAGACGGCCGGCAAACCAATTAGTACCTGTCCAGGCGTCTAAAACACCGTCAGGGGCGTTAAAACGTCCTTTTACCTCAGTCGGTCGACACAGACACAGACACGGACACTGACTCCAGTGTCGACGGTGAAGAAACAAACGTATTTTCCTTTAGGGCCACACGTTACTTGTTAAGGGCAATGAAGGAGATGTTACATATTTCTGATACTACAAGTACCACAAAAAAGGGTATTATGTGGAGTGTGAAAAAACTACATGTGGTTTTTCCTGAATCAGATAAATTAAATGAAGTGTGTGATGATGCGTGGGTTTCCCCCGATAGAAAATTATTGGCGGTATACCCTTTCCCGCCAGAAGTTATGGCGCGTTGGGAAACACACCTTAGGGTGGATAAGGCGCTCACACGCTTATAAAAACAAGTGGCGTTACCGTCTCCAGATACGGACGCCCTCAAGGAGCCAACTGATAGGAGGTTGGAAAATATCCTAAAAAGTATATACACACATACTGGTGTTATACTGCGACCAGCGATCGCCTCAGCCTGGATGGGCAGCGCTGGGGTGGCTTGGTCGGATTCCCTGACTGGAAATATTGATACCCTTGACAGGGACAGTATTTTATTGACTATAGAGCATTTAAAAGATGCATTTCTATATATGCGAAACTCTGGCATCAAGAGTAAGTGCGATGTCCATATCTGCCAGACGATGTTTATGGACACGACAGTGGTCAGGTGATGCAGATTCCAAACGGCACATGGATGTATTGCCGTATAAAGGGGAGGAGTTATTTGGGGTCGGTCCATCGGACCTGGTGGCCACGGCAACAGCTAGAAAATCCACCTTTTTTACCCCAAGTCACATCTCTGCAGAAAAAGACATAGTCTTTTCAGCCTCAGTCCTTTCGTCCCCATAATATCTGCCCAGGGATAGAGGTAAGGGAAGAAGACTGCAGCAGGCAGCCCATTCCCAGGAACAGAAGCCTTCCACCGCTTCTGCCAAGTCCTCAGCATGACGCTGGGGCCGTACAAACAGGTGCGGTGGGGGGGTCGTCTCAAGAGTTTCAGCACGCAGTGGGCTCACTCGCAAGTGGACACCTGGATCCTACAAGTAGTATCCCAGGGGTACAGATTGGAAATTCGAGACGTCTCCTCCTCGCAGGTTCCTGAAGTTTGCTTTACCAACGTCTACCTCCGACAGGGAGGCAGTATTGGAAACAATTCACAAGCTGTATTCCCAGCAGGTGATAATCAAAGTACCCCTCCTACAACAAGTAAAGGGGTATTATTCCACACTATATTGTGGTACTGAAGCCAGACGGCTCGGTGAGACCTATTCTAAATGGAGTCACTCAGAGCAGTGATAGCGAACCAGGAAGAAGGGGACTATATGGTGTCCCTGGACATCAAGGATGCTTACCTCCATGTCCAAATTTGCCCTTCTCACAAAGGGTACCTCAGGTTCGTGGTACAAAACTGTCACTATCAGTTTCAGACGCTGCCGTTTGGATTGTCCACGGCACCCCGGGTCTTTACCAAGGTAATGGCCGAAATGATGATTCTTCTTCAAAGAAAAGGCGTCTTAATTATCCCTTACTTGGACGATCTCCTGATAAGGGCAAGGTCCAGAGAACAGTTGGAGGTCTGAGTAGCACTATCTCAAGTAGTTCTACGACAGCACGGGTGGATTCTAAATATTCCAAAATCGCAGCTGTCTCCGACGACACGTCTGCTGTCCCTAGGGATGATTCTGGACACAGTCCAGAAAAAGGTGTTTCTCCCGGAGGAGAAAGCCAGGGAGTTATCCGAGCTAGTCAGGAACCTTCAAAAAACCAGGAAAAGTGTCAGTGCATCATTGCACAAGGGTCCTGGGAAAAATGGTGGCTTCTTACGAAGCGATTCCATTCGGCAGATTTCACGCAAGAACTTTTCAGTGGGATCTGCTGGACAAATGGTCCGGATCGCATCTTCAGATGCATCAGCGGATAACCCTGTCTCCAAGGACAAGGGTGTCTCTTCTGTGGTGGCTGCAGAGTGCTCATCTACTAAAGTGCCACAGTTATGCATTCAGGACTGGGTCCTGGTGACCACGGATTCCAGCTTGAAAGGCTGGGGAGCAGTCACACAGGGAAAAAATTTCCAGGGAGTGTGATCAAGTCTGGGGACTTCTCTCCGCATAAATATACTGGAGCTAAGAGCAATTTACAATGCTCTAAGCTTAGCAAGACCTCTGCTTCAAGGTCAGCCGGTATTGATCCAGTGGGACAATATCACGGCAGTCGCCCACGTAAACAGACAGGGCGGCACAAGAAGCAGGAGGACAATGGCAGAAACTGCAAGGATTCTTCGCTGGGCGGAAAATCATGTGATAGCACTGTCAGCAGTTTTCATTCCGGGAGTGGACAACTGGGAAGCAGACTTCCTCAGCACGACCTCCACCCGGGAGAGTGGGGACTTAATCGAGAAGTTGTTTCCACATGATTGTGCACCGTTGGGAAAGACCAAAGGTGGACATGATGGCGTCCCGCCTGAACAAAAAACTGGACAGGTATTGCGCCAGGTCAAGAGACCCTCAGGAAATAGCTGTGGACGTTCTGGTAACACCATGGGTGTACCAGTCGGTGTATGTGTTCCCTCCTCTGCTTCTCATACCAAAGGTACTGAGAATTATAAGACGTAGAGGAGTAAGAACTATACTCGTGGCTCCGGATGGGCCAAGAAGGACTTGGTACCCGGAACTTCATGAGATGCTCACAGAGGACTCAGGGCCTCTGCCGATAAGAAGGGACTTGCTTCAGCAAGTACCATGTCTGTTCCAAGACTTACCGCGGGTGCGTTTGACGGCATGGCGGTTGAACGCCGGATCCTAAGGGAAAAAGGCATTCCGGAAGAGGTCATTCCTACCCTGGTCAAAGCCAGGAAGGAGGTGACCGCACAACATTATCACCACATGTGGCGAAAATATGTTGCGTGGTGTGAGGCCAGGAAGGCCCCACGAAGAAATTTCAACTCGGTCGATTCCTGCATTTCCTGCAAACAGGAGTGTCTATGGGCCTCAAATTGGGGTCCATTAAGGTTCAAATTTCGGCCCTGTCGATTTTCTTCCAGAAAGAATTGGCTTCAGTTCCTGAAGTCCAGAAATTTGACAAGGGAGTACTGCATATACAACCCCCTTTTGTGCCTCCAGTGGCACTGTGGGATCTCAACGTAGTCCTGGGATTCCTAAAATCACGTTGGTTTAAACCGCTCAAATCTGTGGATTTGAAATATCTCACATGGAAAGTGACCATGATGTTGGCCCTGGCCTCGGCCAGGCGAGTGTCAGAATTGGCGGCTTTGTCTCACAAAAGCCCATATCTGATTGTCCATTCGGACAGGGCAGAGCTGCGGACTCGTCCCCAGTTTCTCCCTAAGGTGGTGTCAGCGTTTCATCTGAACCAGCTTATTGTGGTACCTGCGGCTACTAGAGACTTGGAGGACTCCTAGTTGCTAGATGTTGTCAGGGCCCTGAAAATATAGATTTCCAGGACGGCTGGAGTCAGGAAAACTGACTTGCTGTTATCCTGTATGCACCCAAAAAACTGGGTGCTCTTGCTTCTAAGCAGACGATTGCTAGTTGAATGTGTAGTACAATTCAGCTTGCACATTCTGTGGCAGGACTGCCACAGCCAAAATATATAAATGCCCATTCCACAAGGAAGGGGGCTCATCTTGGGCGACTGCCCGAGGGGTCTCGGCTTTACAACTTTGCAGAGCTGCTACTTGGTCAGGGGCACACCCTGGCTGAGGAGGACCTGGAGTTCTCTCACTCGGTGCTGCAGAGTCATCCGCACTTTCCCGCCCGTTTGGGAGCTTTGGTATAATCCCCATGGTCCTGACGGAGTCCCCAGCATCCACTTAGGACGTCAGAGAAAATAAGATTTTACTTACCGATAAATCTATTTCTCGTAGTCCGTAGTGGATGCTGGGCGCCCATCCCAAGTGCGGATTGTCTGCAATACTTGTACATAGTTATTGTTACAAAAAAAAAAAAAAAAAAATCGGGTTGTTATTGTTGTGAGCCGTCTGTTCAGAGGCTCCTACGTTTGTCATACTGTTAACTGGGTTTAGATCACAAGTTATACGGTGTGATTGGTGTAGCTGGTATGAGTCTTACCCGGGATTCAATATCCTTCCTTATTGTGTACGCTCGTCCGGGCACAGTATCCTAACTGAGGCTTGGAGGAGGGTCATGGGGGGAGGAGCCAGTACACACCACCTGATCCTAAAGCTTTAGTTTTGTGCCCTGTCTCCTGCGGAGCCGCTAATCCCCATGGTCCTGACGGAGTCCCCAGCATCCACTACGGACTACGAGAAATAGATTTATCGGTAAGTAAAATCTTATTTAAAATGCTATAAGGGAAAAACACTTATATAAAGGTTGTCCCTGTATAATTATAGCGTTTTTGGTGTGTGCTGGCAAACTCTCCCTCTGTCTCCCCAAAGGGCTAGTGGGGTCCTGTCCTCTATCAGAGCATTCCCTGTGTGTGTGCTGTGTGTCGGTACGTGTGTGTCGACATGTATGAGGACGATGTTGGTGAGGAGGCGGAGCAATTGCCTGTAATGGTGATGTCACTCTCTAGGGAGTCGACACCGGAATGGATGGCTTATTCAAGGAATTACGTGATAATGTCAACAGAGACGGCCGGCAAACAAAATAGTACCTGTCCAGGCGTCTCAAACACCGTCAGGGGCTTTAAAACGCCCATTTACCTCAGTCGGTCGACACAGACACAGACACGGACACTGATTTCAGTGTCGACGGTGAAGAAACAAACGTATTTTCCTTTAGGGCCACACGTTACTTGTTAAGGGCAATGAAGGAGGTGTTACATATTTCTGATACTACAAGTACCACAAAAAAGGGTATTATGTGGGGTGTGAAAAAACTACCTGTAGTTTTTCCTGAATCAGATAAATTAAATGAAGTGTGTGATGATGCGTGGGTTTCCCCCGATAGAAAATTATTGGCGGTATACCCTTTCCCGCCAGAAGTTAGGGCGCGTTGGGAAACACCCCTTAGGGTGGATAAGGCGCTCACACGCTTATCAAAACAAGTGGCGGTACCGTCTCCAGATAGGGCCGTCCTCAAGGAAAATATCCTAAGAAGTATATACACACATACTGGTGTTATACTGCGACCAGCGATCGCCTCAGCCTGGATGTGCAGAGCTGGGGTGGCTTGGTCGGATTCCCTGACTAAAAATATTGATACCCTTGACAGGGACAGTATTTTATTGACTATAGAGCATTTAAAGGATGCATTTCTATATATGCGAGATGCACAGAGGGATATTTGCACTCTGGCATCAAGAGTAAGTGCGATGTCCATATCTGCCAGAAGATGTTTATGGACACGACAGTGGTCAGGTGATGCAGATTCCAAACGGCACAAAGAAGTATTGCCGTATAAAGGGGAGGAGTTATTTGGGGTCGGTCCATCGGACCTGGTGGCCACGGCAACTGCTGGAAAATCCACCGTTTTTACCCTAAGTCACATCTCTGCAGAAAAAGACACCGTCTTTTCAGCCTCAGTCCTTTCGTCCCCATAAGAGTCATATCTGCCCAGGGATAGAGGAAAGGGAAGAAGACTGCAGCAGGCAGCCCATTCCCAGGAACAGAAGCCCTCCACCGCTTCTGCCAAGTTTCTCAGCATGACGCTGGGGCCGTACAGGACCCCTGGATCCTACAAGTAGTATCCCAGGGGTACAGATTGGAAAGTCGAGACGTTTCCCCCTCGCAGGTTCCTGAAGTCTGCTTTACCAACGTCTCCCTCCGACAGGGAGGCAGTATTGGAAACAATTCACAAGCTGTATTCCCAGCAGGTGATAATCAAAGTACCCCTCCTACAACAAGGAAAGGGGTATTATTCCACACTATGTTGTGGTACTGAAGCCAGAAGGCTCGGTGAGACCTATTCTAAATCTGAAATATTTGAACACTTACAAAGGTTCAAATCAAGATGGAGTCACTCAGAGCAGTGATAGCGAACCAGGAAGAAGGGGACTATAGGGTGTCCCGGGACATCAGGGATACTTACCTCCATGTCCCAATTTGCCCTTCTCACCAAGGGTACCTCAGGTTCGTGGTACAGAACTGTCACTATCAGTTTCAGACGCTGCCGTTTGGATTGTTCACGGCACCCCGGGTCTTTACCAAGGTAATGGCCGAAATGATGATTCTTCTTCAAAGAAAATGGACGACCTCCTGATAAGAGCAAGGTCCAGAGAACAGTTGGAGGTCGGAGTAGCACTATCTCAAGTAGTTCTACGACAGCACGGGTGGATTCTAAATATTCCAAAACCGCAGTTGTTTCCGACGACACATCGGCTGTTCCTAGGGATGATTCTGGACACAGTCCAGAAAAGAGTGTTTCTCCCGGAGAAGAAAGCCAGGGAGTTATCCGAGCTAGTCAGGAACCTCCTAAAACCAGGAAAAGTGTCAGTGCATCATTGCACAAGGGTCCTGGGAAAAATGGTGGCTTCTTACGAAGCGATTCCATTCGGCAGTTTTCACGCAAGAACTTTTCAGCGGGATCTGCTGGAAAAATGGTCCGGATCGCATCTTCAGATGCATCAGCGGATAACCCTGTCTCCAAGGACAAGGGTGTTTCTTCTGCGGTGGCTGCAAAGTACTCATCTACTAATGGGCCGCAGATTCGGCATTCAGGAAGGGTCCTGGTGACCAGGGATGCCAGCCTGAGAGGCTGGGGAGCAGTCACACAGGGAAAAAATTTCCAGGGAGTGTGATCAAGTCTGGAGAATTATCTCCACATAAATATACTGGAGCTAAGGGCAAGTTACAATGCTCTAAGCTTAGCAAGACCTCTGCTTCAAGGTCAGCCGGTATTGATCCAGTGGGACAACATCACGGCAGTCGCCCACGTAAACAGACAGGGCGGAACAAGAAGCAGAAGGGCAATAGCAGAAACTGCAAGGATTCTTCGCTGGGCGGAAAATCAGGTGATAGCACTGTCAGCAGTGTTCATTCCGACGCCCGGGAGAGTGGGGACTTCATCGGGAAGTCTTCCACATGATTGTGAACCATTGGGAAAGACCAAAGGTGGACATGATGGCGTCCCGCCTGAACAAAAAACTGGACAGGTATTGCGCCAGGTCAAGAGACCCTCAGGCAATAGCTGTGGACGCTCTGGTAACACCGTGGGTGTACCAGTCAGTGTATGTGTTCCCTCCTCTGCCTCTCATACACAAGGTACTGAGAATTATAAGACGGAGAGGAGTAAGAACTATACTCGTGGCTCTGGATTGGCCAAGAAGGACTTGGTACCCGGAACTTCAAGAGATGCTCACAGAGGACTCATGGCCTCTGCCGCTAAGAAGGGACCTGCTTCAGCAGGGACCCTGTCTGTTCCAAGACTTACCGCGGCTGCGTTTGATGGCATGGCGGTTGAACGCCGGATCCTGAAGGAAAAAGGCATTCCGGAGGAAGTCATTCCTATCCTGATCAAAGCCAGGAAGGAGGGGACCGCACAACATTATCACCGTATTTGGCGAAAAATTGTTGCGTGGTGTGAGGCCAGGAGGGCCCCCACGGAGGAATTTTAACTCGGTCGATTCCTGCATTTCCTGAAGACAGGAGTGTCTATGGGCCTCAAATTGGGGTCCATTAAGGTTCAGATTTCGGCCCTGTCGATTTTCTTCCAGAAAGAATTGGCTTCAGTTCCTGAAGTCCAGACGTTTGTTAAGGGAGTATTGCATATACAGCCCCTTTTGTGCCTCCAGTGGCACCGTGGGATCTCAACGTAGTGTTGGGATTCCTCAAATCACATTGGTTTGAACCGCTCAAATCTGTGGATTTTAAATATCTCACATGGAAAGTGACCATGCGGTTGGCCCTGGCCTCGGCCAGGCGAGTGTCAGAATTGGTGGCTTTGTCTTACAAAAGCCCATATCTGATTTTCCATTCGGACAGGGCAGAACTGCGGACTCGTCCCCAGTTTCTTCCTAAGGTGGTGTCAGCGTTTCACCTGAACCAACCTATTGTGGTACCAGCGGATACTAGGGACTTGGAGGACTCCAAGTTGCTAGACGTTGTCAGGGCCCTGAAAATATATGTTCCAGGACGGCTGGAGTCAGAAAGTCTGACTCGCTGTTTATACTTTATGCACCCAACAAGCTGGGTGCTCCTGCTTCTAAGCAGACGATTGCTCGTTGAATTTGTAGTACAATTCAGCTCGCACATTCTGTGGCAGGCCTGCCACAGCCAAAATCTGTAAATGCCCAATCCACAAGGAAGGTGGGCTCATCTTGGGCGGCTGCCCGAGGGGTCTCGGCTTTACAACTTTGCCGAGCTGCTACTTGGTCAGGGGCAAACACGTTTGCAAAATTCTACAAATTTGATACCCTGGCTGAGGAGGACCTGGAGTTCTCTCGTTCGGTGCTGCAGAGTCATCCGCACTCTCCCGCCCGTTTGGGAGCTTTGGTATAATCCCCATGGTCCTGACGGAGTCCCCAGCATCCACTTAGGACGTCAGAGAAAATAAGAATTTACTTACCGATAATTCTATTTCTCGTAGTCCGTAGTGGATGCTGGGCGCCCATCCCAAGTGCGGATTGTCTGCAATACTTGTACATAGTTATTGTTACAAAAATCGGGTTATTATTGTTGTGAGCCATCTTTTCAGAGGCTCCGCTGTTATCATGCTGTTAACTGGGTTCAAATTAGAGATGAGCGGGTTCGGTTTCTCTGAATCCGAACCCGCCAGAACTTCATGGTTTTTTTCACGGGTCCGAGCAGACTCGGATCTTCCCGCCTTGCTCGGTTAACCCGAGCGCGCCCGAACGTCATCATGACGCTGTCGGATTCTCGCGAGGCTCGGATTCTATCGCGAGACTCGGATTCTATATAAGGAGCCGCGCGTCGCCGCCATTTTCACACGTGCATTGAGATTGATAGGGAGAGGACGTGGCTGGCGTCCTCTCCATTTAGATTATAAGAGACTGAGAGAGATTTACTGGAGCTGACTAGGAGGAGTACTGTTACTGTAGAAGTGTAGAGACTGAGTGGAGAGAGTTTACTAGTGAGGACAGTGCAGTTTACTTTATAATCCGTTCTCTGCCTGAAAAAAGCGATACACAGCACACAGTGACTCAGTCACATACCATATCTGTGTGCACTGCTCAGGCTCAGGCCAGTGTGCTGCATCATCTATTATCTATATATAATATTATATATATCTGTCTGACTGCTCAGCTCACACAGCTTATAATTGTGGGGGAGACTGGGGAGCACTACTGCAGTGCCAGTTATAGGTTATAGCAGGAGCCAGGAGTACATAATATATTATATAGTGAGTGACCACCAGACACACAGTGCAGTTTATTTAATATATCCGTTCTCTGCCTGAAAAAAGCGATACACACAGTGACTCAGTCAGTCACATACCATATCTGTGTGCACTGCTCAGGCTCAGGCCAGTGTGCTGCATCATCTATATATATTATATATCTGTCTGACTGCTCAGCTCACACAGCTTATAATTGTGGGGGAGACTGGGGAGCACTACTGCAGTGCCAGTTATAGGTTATAGCAGGAGCCAGGAGTACATATTATATTAAAATTAAACAGTGCACACTTTTGCTGCAGGAGTGCCACTGCCAGTGTGACTGACCAGTGACCTGACCACACTGACCACCAGTATAGTTAGTAGTATACTTATATTGTGATTGCCTGAAAAAGTTAAACACTCGTCGTGTGACTTCACTTGTGTGTTTTTTTTTTTTTTATTCTATAAAAATAAAACTCATTCTGCTGACAGACAGTGTCCAGCAGGTCCGTCATTATATAATATATAATATATACCTGTCCGGCTGCAGTAGTGATATATATATATTTTTTATATCATTTATCATCCAGTCGCAGCAGACACAGTACGGTAGTTCACGGCTGTGGCTACCTCTGTGTCTCTGCACTCGGCAGGCAGTCCGTCCATAATTGTAATACCACCTAACCGTGGATTTTTTTCATTCTTCTTTATACATACATAGTTACATAGACATCTTCTCTTTATCAACCAGTCTATATTAGCTGCAGACACAGTACAGTACGGTAGTTCACGGCTGTGGCTACCTCTGTGTCTGCACTCGGCAGGCAGTCCGTCCATAATTGTATACCACCTAACCGTGGTTTTTTTTCATTCTTCTTTATACATACATAGTTACATAGACATCTTCTCTTTATCAACCAGTCTATATTAGCTGCAGACACAGTACAGTACGGTAGTTCACGGCTGTGGCTACCTCTGTGTCTGCACTCGGCAGGCAGTCCGTCCATAATTGTATACCACCTAACCGTGGATTTTTTTCAGTCTTCTTTATACATACATAGTTACATAGACATCTTCTCTTTATCAACCAGTCTATATTAGCTGCAGACACAGTACAGTACGGTAGTTCACGGCTGTGGCTACCTCTGTGTCTGCAGTCGGCAGGCAGTCCATAATTGTATACTAGTATCCATCTCCATTGTTTACCTGAGGTGCCTTTTAGTTGTGCCTATTAAAATATGGAGAACAAAAATGTTGAGGTTCCAAAATTAGGGAAAGATCAAGATCCACTTCCACCTCGTGCTGAAGCTGCTGCCACTAGTCATGGCCGAGACGATGAAATGCCAGCAACGTCGTCTGCCAAGGCCGATGCCCAATGTCATAGTACAGAGCATGTCAAATCCAAAACACCAAATATCAGAAAAAAAAGGACTCCAAAACCTAAAATAAAATTGTCGGAGGAGAAGCGTAAACTTGCCAATATGCCATTTACCACACGGAGTGGCAAGGAACGGCTGAGGCCCTGGCCTATGTTCATGGCTAGTGGTTCAGCTTCACATGAGGATGGAAGCACTCAGCCTCTCGCTAGAAAAATGAAAAGACTCAAGCTGGCAAAAGCAGCACAGCAAAGAACTGTGCATTCTTCGAAATCCCAAATCCACAAGGAGAGTCCAATTGTGTCGGTTGCGATGCCTGACCTTCCCAACACTGGACGTGAAGAGCATGCGCCTTCCACCATTTGCACGCCCCCTGCAAGTGCTGGAAGGAGCACCCGCAGTCCAGTTCCTGATAGTCAGATTGAAGATGTCAGTGTTGAAGTACACCAGGATGAGGAGGATATGGGTGTTGCTGGCGCTGGGGAGGAAATTGACCAGGAGGATTCTGATGGTGAGGTGGTTTGTTTAAGTCAGGCACCCGGGGAGACACCTGTTGTCCGTGGGAGGAATATGGCCGTTGACATGCCAGGTGAAAATACCAAAAAAATCAGCTCTTCGGTGTGGAGGTATTTCACCAGAAATGCGGACAACAGGTGTCAAGCCGTGTGTTCCCTTTGTCAAGCTGTAATAAGTAGGGGTAAGGACGTTAACCACCTCGGAACATCCTCCCTTATACGTCACCTGCAGCGCATTCATAATAAGTCAGTGACAAGTTCAAAAACTTTGGGTGACAGCGGAAGCAGTCCACTGACCAGTAAATCCCTTCCTCTTGTAACCAAGCTCACGCAAACCACCCCACCAACTCCCTCAGTGTCAATTTCCTCCTTCCCCAGGAATGCCAATAGTCCTGCAGGCCATGTCACTGGCAATTCTGACGAGTCCTCTCCTGCCTGGGATTCCTCCGATGCATCCTTGCGTGTAACGCCTACTGCTGCTGGCGCTGCTGTTGTTGCCGCTGGGAGTCGATGGTCATCCCAGAGGGGAAGTCGTAAGCCCACTTGTACTACTTCCAGTAAGCAATTGACTGTTCAACAGTCCTTTGCGAGGAAGATGAAATATCACAGCAGTCATCCTACTGCAAAGCGGATAACTGAGGCCTTGACAACTATGTTGGTGTTAGACGTGCGTCCGGTATCCGCCGTTAGTTCACAGGGAACTAGACAATTTATTGAGGCAGTGTGCCCCCGTTACCAAATACCATCTAGGTTCCACTTCTCTAGGCAGGCGATACCGAGAATGTACACGGACGTCAGAAAAAGACTCACCAGTGTCCTAAAAAATGCAGTTGTACCCAATGTCCACTTAACCACGGACATGTGGACAAGTGGAGCAGGGCAGGGTCAGGACTATATGACTGTGACAGCCCACTGGGTAGATGTATGGACTCCCGCCGCAAGAACAGCAGCGGCGGCACCAGTAGCAGCATCTCGCAAACGCCAACTCTTTCCTAGGCAGGCTACGCTTTGTATCACCGCTTTCCAGAATACGCACACAGCTGAAAACCTCTTACGGCAACTGAGGAAGATCATCGCGGAATGGCTTACCCCAATTGGACTCTCCTGTGGATTTGTGGCATCGGACAACGCCAGCAATATTGTGTGTGCATTAAATATGGGCAAATTCCAGCACGTCCCATGTTTTGCACATACCTTGAATTTGGTGGTGCAGAATTTTTTAAAAAACGACAGGGGCGTGCAAGAGATGCTGTCGGTGGCCAGAAGAATTGCGGGACACTTTCGGCGTACAGGCACCACGTACAGAAGACTGGAGCACCACCAAAAACTACTGAACCTGCCCTGCCATCATCTGAAGCAAGAAGTGGTAACGAGGTGGAATTCAACCCTCTATATGCTTCAGAGGTTGGAGGAGCAGCAAAAGGCCATTCAAGCCTATACAATTGAGCACGATATAGGAGGTGGAATGCACCTGTCTCAAGTGCAGTGGAGAATGATTTCAACGTTGTGCAAGGTTCTGATGCCCTTTGAACTTGCAACACGTGAAGTCAGTTCAGACACTGCCAGCCTGAGTCAGGTCATTCCCCTCATCAGGCTTTTGCAGAAGAAGCTGGAGGCATTGAAGAAGGAGCTAAAAGGGAGCGATTCCGCTAGGCATGTGGGACTTGTGGATGCAGCCCTTAATTAGCTTAACAAGGATTCACGGGTGGTCAATCTGTTGAAATCAGATCACTACATTTTGGCCACCGTGCTCGATCCTAGATTTAAAGCCTACCTTGGATCTCTCTTTCCGGCAGACACAAGTCTGCTGGGGTTGAAAGACCTGCTGGTGACAAAATTGTCAAGTCAAGCGTAACGCGACCTGTCAACATCTCCTCCTTCACATTCTCCCGCAACTGGGGGTGCGAGGAAAAGGCTCAGAATTCCGAGCCCACCCGCTGGCGGTGATGCAGGGCAGTCTGGAGCGACTGCTGATGCTGACATCTGGTCCGGACTGAAGGACCTGACAACGATTACGGACATGTCGTCTACTGTCACTGCATATGATTCTCTCAACATTGATAGAATGGTGGAGGATTATATGAGTGACCGCATCCAAGTAGGCACGTCACACAGTCCGTACTTATACTGGCAGGAAAAAGAGGCAATTTGGAGGCCCTTGCACAAACTGGCTTTATTCTACCTAAGTTGCCCTCCCACAAGTGTGTACTCCGAAAGAGTGTTTAGTGCCGCCGCTCACCTTGTCAGCAATCGGCGTACGAGGTTACATCCAGAAAATGTGGAGAAGATGATGTTCATTAAAATGAATTATAATCAATTCCTCCGCGGAGACATTGACCAGCAGCAATTGCCTCCACAAAGTACACAGGGAGCTGAGATGGTGGATTCCAGTGGGGACGAATTGATAATCTGTGAGGAGGGGGATGTACACGGTGATATATCGGAGGGTGAAGATGAGGTGGACATCTTGCCTCTGTAGAGCCAGTTTGTGCAAGGAGAGATTAATTGCTTCTTTTTTGGGGGGGGTCCAAACCAACCCGTCATATCAGTCACAGTCGTGTGGCAGACCCTGTCACTGAAATGATGGGTTGGTTAAAGTGTGCATGTCCTGTTTTGTTTATACAACATAAGGGTGGGTGGGAGGGCCCAAGGACAATTCCATCTTGCACCTCTTTTTTCTTTTCTTTTTCTTTGCATCACGTGCTGATTGGGGAGGGTTTTTTGGAAGGGACATCCTGCGTGACACTGCAGTGCCACTCCTAGATGGGCCCGGTGTTTGTGTCGGCCACTAGGGTCGCTAATCTTACTCACACAGTCAGCTACCTCATTGCGCCTCTTTTTTTCTTTGCGTCATGTGCTGTTTGGGGAGGGTTTTTTGGAAGGGACATCCTGCGTGACACTGCAGTGCCACTCCTAGATGGGCCCGGTGTTTGTGTCGGCCACTAGGGTCGCTAATCTTACTCACACAGCTACCTCATTGCGCCTCTTTTTTTCTTTGCGTCATGTGCTGTTTGGGGAGGGTTTTTTGGAAGGGACATCCTGCGTGACACTGCAGTGCCACTCCTAGATGGGCCCGGTGTTTGTGTCGGCCACTAGGGTCGCTAATCTTACTCACACAGCTACCTCATTGCGCCTCTTTTTTTCTTTGCGTCATGTGCTGTTTGGGGAGGGTTTTTTGGAAGGGCCATCCTGCGTGACACTGCAGTGCCACTCCTAGATGGGCCCGGTGTTTGTGTCGGCCACTAGGGTCGCTAATCTTACTCACACAGCTACCTCATTGCGCCTCTTTTTTTCTTTGCGTCATGTGCTGTTTGGGGAGGGTTTTTTGGAAGGGACATCCTGCGTGACACTGCAGTGCCACTCCTAGATGGGCCCGGTGTTTGTGTCGGCCACTAGGGTCGCTTATCTTACTCACACAGCGACCTCGGTGCAAATTTTAGGACTAAAAATAATATTGTGAGGTGTGAGGTATTCAGAATAGACTGAAAATGAGTGTAAATTATGGTTTTTGAGGTTAATAATACTTTGGGATCAAAATGACCCCCAAATTCTATGATTTAAGCTGTTTTTTAGTGTTTTTTGAAAAAAACACCCGAATCCAAAACACACCCGAATCCGACAAAAAAAATTCGGTGAGGTTTTGCCAAAACGCGTTCGAACCCAAAACACGGCCGCGGAACCGAACCCAAAACCAAAACACAAAACCCGAAAAATTTCAGGCGCTCATCTCTAGTTCAGATCACAGGTTGTACAGTGTGATTGGTGTGGCTGGTATGAGTCTTACCCGGGATTCAAAATCCTTCCTTATTGTGTACGCTCGTCCGGGCACAGTATCCTAACTGAGGCTTGGAGGAGGGTCATAGGGGGAGGAGCCAGTGCACACCACCTGATCCTAAAAGCTTTTACTTTTGTGCCCTGTCTCCTGCGGAGCCGCTAATCCCCATGGTCCTGACGGAGTCCCCAGCATCCACTACGGACTACGAGAAATAGAATTATCGGTAAGTAAATTCTTATTTTTTCTGCACACTCCCAGAAAACGGCCAGTTCCCGCCCAGAAACACCCACTTCCTGTCAATCACACTCCGATCACTTCAACGATGGAAATTCTTCGGTCGGACGTGAGTAAATCTACTAAGTTTTGAGCTAAAATACTTAGCGCATGCGCATTTTCGCCTTAATCGTTCTGTTGCGAAAATCGGCAACGAGCGAACAACTCGGAATGACCCCCATTGTACTGTGGGTTAGATTGTAGAGTGGATGACAGTATGTAGGAGGTAACTGGTGGGTGGATACAAAAACACATTAGGGCTATTTTTTTGGTCAGAAGCCATCAACCTACCATTATGTGTGGGAGGGAACTGAAGCACCCAGGGGAAACCACAAAAACACCACACCCCCATACTGTAAAACACATTGGAATTATCTCCCCAGCTACCCGAGTGCCCATAAACCTAGGAATCGATCTCAATGTTAATAGTACCATGTTTCCCCCCGAGTCCAGGAACCTCCCTGACACTGCAGGAGAGTAGGCTGCTATGGTAATAATTAATAAAACCTATTTTCCTAGTGGACGCTGAATTGATGACATCAGAACTCACTTTTTTTTAATACCGATAATTAGCATTTATTCATATCTGCACAGGTACAACAAAGCTCTGTATGGTTCCTCCTTCTCCCTATTTTACTGATTGATAAAAGTGCTTCAAAAATACTGTAGTATTAAGGGGGAGAATTCAGTTATGGTCGAATTGCTTTGTTGTGGTGTCTAAAAGCCGGCAACGACAAGCGGATTCGGCCAGCCAAATGCCCCATTTGTCTAAAAGTGCTCACTACCTATGGGGTAGCGAGCCCTTTTAAGCAAGAGCCCCGCCATCATAAACAGCGGTAGTGGCGCTAGGATTCGCCAGGAAAAAAATCCAGCACATAATTGAATTTTCCCCTATGCCTCATGGGGATGTAGTTAAGATCCAGGAGCTCGGTATGCCGGCAGTCAGAATACCGACGCCGGGATGCCAACCGCAGAGACTGCTAACAGCTGCGCCAAGGTTATTCACATTCGTGGGTGTCCATGACACCAAGCCCGCTGCAGGCATTCTGGCGGCCAGGATCCCAGCATCAGTATTCTGATCACCGGGATCCTATACTTAAGTCGCCTCATATTACTTGGGAGCCACATTATGGCCAGATTTAATTGGCCACAGGCTCTGTGTCTATTTCATAGTAAGCAACTGTCATTCTACATTATGTGACATATATAGTATCGTACAGATGTAGGCAGACGTATATAGAAAAGCATTAGCGAGTGCGCTTAGGGGATAATAGAAATATCAGGGGTTTTATATGGAACACATGCACTGCTTTAATGCTAATTTATCTTGGGGATGGCAAATAAAACAGCTGTCATTCTATAGTAAACAGCCGTCATTCCGCATTATGGGGGTCATTCCGAGTTGATCGTAGCTGTGCTAAATTTAGCACAGCTACGATCATTCACACTGACATGCGGGTGGACGCCCAGCACAGGGCTAGTCAGCCTCGCATGTCAGTGCCACTTCCCCCGCAGAAGTGCAAAGGCATCGCACAGCGGCGATGCCTTTGCACTTCAAGAGTAGCTCCCGACCAACGTAGCTTTAGCATGCTGGCTGGGAGCTACTTGTCGCTCCCCGGCCCACAGCGGCTGCGTGTGATGTCACGGAGCTGCCGCGGACCCCCCCCCAACGGTCCGGCCATGCCTGCGTTGGCCAGACCGTGCCGCCGTCCAGCTCCCCCCCCCCCCCGCCCAGCGACCGCCTCTGTCTCAGAGGCGATCGCTAGGCAACGACGGCTGCAATGCACCTGCGCACTGCGGCGCCCGTGCATGTACAGTTCCGACCCGATCGCACCGCTGCGATAAACTGCAGCGTGCGATTGGGTTAGAATGACCCCCTATGTGACATGTATAGTAGGGTACAGATGTAGGCAGATGCATATGGAAAAGGATTAGTATGTGCGCTTAGGGAATCACAGAAAAATCGGGGTTTTATATGCGACATATGCATTGTTTTAATGCTAATTTATCTTGGGGATGGCTAATAAAACAGCTGTCATTCCATAGTAAACAGCCATCATTCCGCATTATGTGACATATATAGTAGGGTACAGATGTAGGCGGACGCACGTGGAAAAGAAAAATTGGGGGTTTTATATGGGACATATGCACTGCTTTAATGAGATTTTTGCTTAGGGGTGGTGAATAAAACAGCTGACATTCCGTAGTAAACAGCTGTCATTACGCATTATGTGACATGTGTAGTAGAGTACAGATGTAGGCGGACACTATGGAAAAGCATTAGTGAGTGCACTTAGGGGATCATAGAAAAATTGGTAGTTTTATATGGGACATATGCACTGTTGTAATGTTATTTATGCGTAGGGGTGGTAAATAAAACAGCTGTCATTCCACGTCATTCTGCATGTAAAATAAGTGATATCACCTTAGGAGGAAGTGTGCTGAAGATATAGTGCTTAGGTGTAAGAGTTTTTGAAATTTACATAAAAATTAAATCTGCTTCCATTAAAGTTAATCGGCATTCCATTTATGCAGACCAGAGTGTCATTCCTTTTAGTACGTCCCTCTTTGCATACACTTCTTTTGATGAGGAATTGTGATTTGCATAATCTCTCAGAAAAAAAATATATTTCATTTTGTAGTGCATGTATAGTAATACAGTACCTATACATAATTATTTTGGTGAAGTCAGAGCTCCATGTGACTAATTATAGGAAAGCGATTTAACTGTGCATTGTCTGGCACTCATTGAGTTAGCTCGTTTTGTAAATGTCTATTAATAGCTTACATAAAGTGTATAAATATCCTTGTTGTCACCTATTATTAATGCAAGTGTAACCCGTTGTGCAGGTATTGCACAGGATCACAGAAACGGGATCATAACCACTGCAAGCGTAACTGTTGTTATGCTGAGTTCCAATGGTGGGCGTGGCTTTGCACATGGTGATATGCCATTGGCTGGATAGACACACCTTCCTACCAGCTGATAGCACAATAGGCTGCTATGACCCCTGTCTTTTTCAGTCTCAGCGTCTCTCTCCGGAGAAGGATGAGGGTGTGTCATGTAACACGCAGAGACGTCAGGGACAGCTCACTTCCTTTGCTGCTTGAAGTCTAATCCTTCCGCAGTGTAATGAACTGAAAACAAAGTAGTTTTATGCAGGGTTATTTACCAAAGGAAATAGTTTGTCATTTTCTGTTATAGTAATTTAATGTAACTGACAAAAACAATTTATAAAATATCTTGTTTTATTGTAATTTTCAATGATTATTAAATGCTATGTAGCTGTATCACATATCTGGTGTTAATCATTATAATATACTGTATATAGCAGTGGTACACTGTTTCTGTGGTGAAACAACAGTAGCAGATTCTGCTGAATCTCAAAATCTGCTAGTGAAAAAAAATCTTATGCTGGGGGCTGACCGACACAGGGCAAAGACACCCAGCGCATTTAACCCTCCGCCAGGCGCACCTCTGGGACTCTCGGGTTAAGGCGCCTGTTAGAAAATCGTCATTAGCACCTAATTAACTAAATTCTATCGCTTTTAAAGTGATCAGTGACCTTCATTAGGACGTACAAGTTTTGTCTCCCTGTAATGTCGTTTGTACGGCGCTGCAAAACACTTGTGGCGCCTTATAAATAAAATGTAATAATAATAATAGTATAAAGAGAGAAATCGTAGGTTTTAAGGGGAAATTTCAGCAGAAAATATGTTACAAAAAAGAGAAAACACAAACATGAGTGTAAGTTTGGGCGCAGTGTGCCTGAGAGGCCTGGACAAACCTACATATTTCCGCAAAATATCCACAACCTTTGTAATTTTCATTCATAAAATAAGCAAAATATACAATTAACAGATGAAAATAAAAGGAAAAATGAACCTTCAAAAGTCAGAGGAGTTTAGGCGCAGTGTGCCTGAGAGGAGTGTGGTATTGAAAGTCGACAGTAACTAGGTCGACAATGTCTAGGTCGACCACTATTGGTCGACAGTAACTAGGTCGACAGGGTCTTTAGGTCGACATGTTCTAGGTCAAAAGGTCGACATGAGTTTTTAATGTTATTTTGGTGTCGTTTTCTTCGTAGAGTGACCGGGAACCCCAATTAGTGCACCGCGTCCCCTCGCATGGCTCGCTTCGCTCTCCATGCTTCGGGCATGGTGCCTTCGCTCCGCTACCGCTTCACTCGGCACAGATTACCGTTCCAATCGTAGTCCACGTGGATCGTTAAGTATGAAAAGGTTCAAAAAAAGATAAAAAAATTGTGAAAAACTCATGTCGACCTTTTGACCTGTCGACCTAGAACATGTCGACCTAAAGACTCTGTCGACCTAGACACCCTGTCGACCTAGTTACTGTCGACCAATAGTGGTCGACCTAGACATTGTCGACCTAGTTACTGTCGACTTTCAATCCGGATCCCGCCTGGGAGGCCAGGCTCAGGAGGGTCACTACTGCACTCCACTCAGGCAGCGAGAAAACTGACTAGGGGGGTTTTGAACAGCACCAGGAGATAGGAAGGTACTAGGAGGGACAGGCCCCTGCGCACCGTTGGGGCGTAGAGGGGAGGGAGAACAGCTTTGCGGCGCCTGCCAGGCCAGCTGCGCCTGACTGAGGGCTAAAAGTACAAATACAACACAGGCATCGCAACCTTCGGGCCTAACAGTACCCTCCCTGCACCTCCGCCATGTTTTGCCCCGCGGGCCGCAACGGCCACGCCTAAAACCTTTGTGGACACAAATGAGTTGTCCAGATCACTCCCCCCTAACGCAGCGCCGCTGCCCTCCCCAATGGCTGCCGCTGTCACATCATGACGGGATGAGATTGCACTGTGGTGCCCAGGGCACGTAAAATGCAAACTTTTCTGCGAATGCCAGGGATGTGCGGTGAGCATAATGGCTCAGGAGGTACTGGCTAGTACCAGAGCCAGATTTACACACAATATGAGAGCCTACCTCCCAAGTGTCACGATTTTCGCGGGACAGTCCTGTTTTTTTTGGACTGCCCTGCTGTCCCACCCGCGGGCAGCAGTGTCCCGCAGTGGGGGCTGGGGGGGGAGCAGTTGGGAGGCTCTGTCACTAAGCAGAGCGGTGAATAGATGCTGTGCACATGCGCACAGAGTCTATTCATGGAGACCAGAGAAACAGGGGGCATGCCAGAAGCTCACAGAGCACTGGTCATGCCCCCATAGTGACAGGAAATGGGGGCGTGGCTCGGAAGTGAGGCTTAATGGTGAAGCTATGCCCCTTTTTGAGGCCAGACCACATTTTTCAGGGTGGGCGCGGCTACGCCACGCAGGAGTCCCTATTTCTGCCTCCTAAAGTTGAGCCAAAGGGTTCATGTGGGCATTATGCAAAGATACAGCAGTGTATACTGCTGGAAATTTGGTGAGTTTTGATCAGAGATGGGTGAAAAAGATAGACTTTTTACTCCAGAGTTTTGACTATAAAAACTTGACACCCACTCCACACTGGTTTTTGTTTGGCTTAATCTGTCCGTGGAACGGACCTACTGCTTCACACAGCCACAGCATCTCCCTGCACGCTGCACGCCGGGCGCTCCAGCCGACTATTAGCCGCTGATTACATCCCGAGAGGCTGCAGTCTGGTGTTCATAGCCGGCGGTATTCTGCAGTATACATCGTCAAAGACTCACCATTGTCTTCAGAACCGGCGAGTACCAGCTAATTACCGCTCACGGCTGCCCGCAGCGGCTCCAATCATACCCGATATTCCACCTGTTTATACCGGGTGCCTGCTATTGTCATCCGCAGTGGGGTCTATTGCCCGTGGTGTGGAATCAATTATAGAAGCCTCCTGACAAAGTCACTAATCAGGGTGAGCTTTTGGCGATTGGAACGGTAACTCTATTCTATACTAATTACCTACATATGTGCAATTTATTATAAAACGGACCCTGCATCTAAACATTTCAGGAACCAGCACATTGGTAACTATTCATTGCAATTCTTTACCCATTAAGAGACTGCATTATCATATTTGCGGGACTTTTCTTTTATTTATTTTGATACTGGGACGCCTGTGCCTAATAATCTAACCTTACCAAACAGAGCCAATAAGTTACTTTTAAATACATAGTATATTGTTTACACTGTTTGCATAGAGAGCAATTCATTGCTACAAAGTTTATGTATGTATGTGTCTCATGTTGCTAATCTTAACAGACCAAATATAAAAGTGGTTATTTATAATTGAAGTTGTACTGAGTCAATCATTATACATGACAGACTGCACACTGGTTTCACAAAGTGTTTTTTGGCGCAGAGTAAATCTCTTTTTCTATAAAAACTAAAAGAATAATACAAAGAAGATGTTTCTAATATATTCTTTGTATTTTTCCTGGGGAACCCTGTCGGAACTACATACCCCGAAGTGTAGCCTGTAGGCTACAATGGGCTACCGCAATGAAAAGATTGCGGTAGCTGCGGGGGACAGTATTGGGAATGTTTTGCATTTCCTGACATTGGTAAATCTGGCAGCATTGCATCCCCCATGGAAACCTGTGGGTGAAGCGGTTCTTACATTCCAGGGATGCTTAATATTTGCGGCTGGCCCCTGAAAATGGATGTTTTGGGGGACATGACTGCAAATATTGTTTGATAAATGGGCCCCTTAGTGTACTTTGAAGGTGTGGGGCTGGTGCTGTGCGATGTGAAGGAGGCATAACACTCAGCCAGCTAGCTCGTGGTAGACCATTCCAAAATTGCACCGCCCTTTCTCAGCACCCCCACATATGACATGCCCCTCCTGCTCCCCCCCCCCCTCCCCACTTTGAAAATGCTCCCCAGTGGCAAACACAGGACTTCTGGAAGGAGGGTTCCAAATGTTTGATTTTAGAGCAATTGTCACCAGCCTATGAAGGATTCATAATTAGCATGTAACAAGCTATAGCCTGCAGAGCCGGCCATATGCATAGGCAAACTAGGCAATTACCTAGGGCATATGATATGCCTAGGGGCATCAGCAGCTTTTGCTGATTAAAATGATATACGGCATGCCTATAGTCTGTATGTAGCATTTCATATGCAGATACAGCCACATACTCACACAGTATATAGGCATGCTGCATATCATTTTAATCAGCAGAAGCTGCTTGTGCATCCTAGTCACATAGCAATGCAAATAAGATGCATTTTCATAAAAAAAAAGGTGCCAGATGTTAGCATTGATGCAAGATTTATGAGGACACATCTGTATCCAAGCAGAGGCAGAGGTCACAGTGTTAGTGGCAGTGTGATTGCTGTGTGCATGTGAGTGGGTTGGTTGTGCAGTAGTGTTCAAAATATGTGTAAGGAGCATTATGTGTGTCATGTAAAAATGCATTAATAATGTGCAACATATGTGTAAGGGGCACTCTGCGTGTCATTATGTTTATAAGGGCATTAATGTGCGGCATATGTGTAAAAGGGTCCTACTGTATGTCATTATGTGTATAGGGGCACTAATAATGTGCAGCAACTGTGTAGGGGGCACTATGTGTGTCATTATGTGTATAAGGGCATTAATAATGTGTGGCATATGAGTAAAGAACATTACGTGTAAAAGGGCATTAATAAAGGTTGTTATAATGTGTAAGGCGCATTATGTTTATAAGGACATTAATAATGTGTCTCATATGTGTAAGGGGTATTACTGTGTGGAATTATGTGTATAAATGCATTACTAATGTGTGGCATTATGTGTATAAGGTGCTCTACTATGTGGCGTTGCATATAGAAAGGGCACTACTGTGTTGTCTAATGTGAATAAACAGCAATAGGGTGTGGTGTAATGTGAATAAGGAGCAATTCAGTGTGATGTAATGTGAATAAGAGGCTCTACTGTGAGGAGTAATGTTTATAAGGTAAAGTGATACTACTGTGGGATGTAATATGAATTATGGACACTATCGCATGATCAAATGTGAATGAAGTTGCAGTACTGTGTGGCGTAATTGGAATTGGGGTTACTATTGTGTGGCCATGCCCCCTGCCAGCAAAAACACACCCCTTTTTAGGCTGTGCGCCAAATGTGCAAATTGTTCCTATTTAAAATATAGGGGGTACAAACACCAAAATAAAGACTGCTATGGGTGAGGGGTGATGGTGCTGGGAAAGAGATGCAAGGTCAGAGGCATAACCAGCGGTGGTGCTAGGGGGCACCAGCCAAAATCTTGCCTAGGGCATCATATTGGTTAGGGCCGGCTCTGATAGCCTGCACCCACACAAAGTGCAGTTTATATAATGCAACATTTCAGATATATGCAGGCCCAGTGATCATGGGAAGCCACTTACAAGATTCTCTCTCTTGTGTGATGCTTGAGCACGCAGATCCACAGAAACATACACACAGCAGACTTGGTAGGAAAATCTGCTGCCACCGGTCATGTGCAGCAGCTCCATTCCACCCTTTGCACTGCATGTAGTGGCCACTGGCCAGACTGTGGGGAAGTGGGGTTTCTAGGCAACTGGAAACCCCCCCCCCCTGTGTTTGCCTATGCAAATAGTGTATGATGTGTCAGAACATGCACAGTGATAGTGTATGATGTGTCAGAACATGCACAGTGATTTTATCTTCACTCCAGCACAATGGTGTGCGCCAGAGCCGGATTAAGGGGGGAACCCAGGGGATAAGTACCCCGGGCCCCCCTTTCTAAAAGGGCCCCCGCCACAGATCGGATCTCTGTTGCTGATCCGATCTGCAGTGCTGCGTCTCCCTATAGGTTGCCCTGGCAACCTAAACCGCGGCGCCAGCGCCGCATAGCAGTATAGGACAGCTGAGCGACGGCTCAGCTGTCCAATGGTGTGTACAGTAGCAGCCTGCGGCTGGGCGCGCAGGGCAGGCTGCAGGAAAGAAGTGTGGACTGGAGCCAGCGGAGGGTGCGTGATGCCTGGAGAGCAGTGGCAGACATGAAAGTGCCGCAGCCGCGCTGCACTTGCGCATATAAAGAGGCTGGGGCCGGGAGGCATGTAGACTGTACTGCTAGCTTTGCAGGCAGAGCAGATGAGTCAGGGCTACAATTCCCTGATCTACACTACCGATCTCCTGTCCGGGATTATTAGAGGCGGAGCCAGACCCTTTTAGCCACTGTTTTGCTTTAATCGTGGTTGGCCCCTCCCCTGGGACCAGCCATCAGAGCGGAGCTCCTTTCAGGCTGAGCCCTATTCTCCTGTCTACCGATATACTCCCTCCTATAGCACTGGTCTCCCCTCTCCTGCCGGCTGGCTCAGTGACAGTGTTCATCCTGCTTCTTATCTGCTCCACCCTTTCATAAATCAGGTAAGTACCTGGGGTGGTTTGTACTGTGGAGCAGATACACTTTGCAAAGGGGGTGGGGGGTTTGGTTTGTTCTGTGTGTATAAATATATATGTACATATGTATATGCATGTATGTGTATCTATTTATCTATCTATCTGTGCTATCTTATGACTAGTATGCAATCGTGAATGTCACTAATAACAACTTGCCCCGGTGCCTCTCCTCAAATGGTGATACATGCAGGTGGCAAACTGCAGACATCGTGGCTCCGTCCCAACACCCCTCCACCCATTGCTGTTCCATCTCAGCAATCCCCCCTTCCCCCCCCCCCCCCCGCGCTCTGATACTTCCCCCCAGGGCTGGCAACAGAAATCTTGGGGCCCGATACACAGATATCTCTGTGCCTCTAACCACCACCCTCGCCCCTTCCCCCCCCCTCCTCAACACACACACACACACACGACCCATCTTTAATGACGTGAATGTATATGTGTGACAGCAGTATTCGTACATGTGTGTGTGTGTATATATATGTACTGTGTGTATATACATATATATATATATATATATATATATATATATACATACATATATATACCAGGACCCACGAGGGACTCACCAGAGCAAGGATCTCTGTCTGTAGGGACAGCTGAGTATAACAGTGGGGCTGCTGCAGTCTGTCACACCCACTACCCTCCTGTGTTGGGGATGTGGAAGGCTGACCACAGTACACCTATAACTGCTGGGCTCCTTGGTCATGGCAATGCCACGGTGGTGCTGGTGGAAAGAGACAGGGTGGGAAGGGCCGGTGCAGCGTCACCAATGGAACAGACCAAGTACTAGGGTATGCAGGGGGTGGGGGAGAGAATTGGGAGGTGGATGTTCAGAGCAGCCAGGGTCTTAATCAAAGTAATTGGTGGGCAGACGTTCAGGAGATGGTTTTTAAAAAGTAACAATAGATACTGCAGCCTCATATTTTTTATTCTTGATCCCCGGGGGCCCATCTGACCCTTGGGGCCCGGCACTGGTGTCCCCTTTGTCCCCCCTGTCGCCGGGCCTGCTTACTCCGGAGACCGGTCATTGGGGCTCCCACTTTAAGTAGATGGGTCAGCCTTGCACAATTATTATGTGCATTTATAATTTGTTTTTTTTTCGGGGGAGATTTTAGAGAGAGAGAGAGAGAGAGAGAGAGAGAGAGAGAGAGAGACAAGCCGGGCACTCCATCCTCTTATAAGTATCTACTTGCTCCAGTGCCCTCCATTGGTGTATGAGAAAGTAAATATGGAGAGGTTGAGGCGGCACTCAGAAGACGTTGCTATTTAATATGTATTTTTTAAATCAGTCATATGTTTCGGGCAGGAGCCCGTCATCAGGGATGAAAGTACATAGCAGAACTATTGTATTGTACATTCATCCCTGACGATGGGCTGCTGCCCAAAACATAGTAAATAGCAACGTCCTCCGAGTGCCACCTCTCTCTCTCTTTCTTTCTCTCTCTCTCTATATCTCCTTCAGAAAGTCAGTTTGACGAAACAGGCTGGATTAGAGAGTATTTTTATATACTCTTTTATGTTTCAAAGCCTGCATGGGTGTAGAAATTTCAAGACTGATACTTGGTACTAGGGCTGCAGTTATCAGACCGGGTGGTATTTGATATACTGGTTGTTGGGATCCTGGCGCTGAGTATACCGGCGCCAGAATCCCGATACCCGGCATACCGACAACTTTTCTCCCGCTTGGGGTATCCACGACCCCCCTGGAGGGAGAATAAATAGCGTGGCGCGCATAGCGCACCATGCCCGCAGGGGTCTCTTTTGCGTGCGCCCCGCTGCTGGTATGCCGGTGGTCGGGATCCCAGCGCCGGTATGCTGGGCGCTGGGGTCCCGACCGCCGGCATAACATACTACACCCATCAGACCACGTTGATGTTAGTGTGCTCCAGCTCAGTCGGGAGCCGTCCACCACAATGCAGGCCTTGCTGTTTTTCCGCCAGCTATATGGTACAGATCGGGGGAATTGGGATTTTTAAATATGTTTAATTTTTCCCAATCCCCTGATGCCCCAATCCATCGTTGGTGTATGGAGGGGCTTTAGTCAGATAGGGCTGGAACGTAATGTATTAGTTTATAGCTCTTTGTTATAACAATTTTTAAAATATTTAATTAGCTATTTAAACCACACATTACGCAAACCATACCACCAACATTATTGTAACACCCATTTTTACATTGCTGGCCAGGCCACTCCCTTGTGACTGCCCCCAGGCTGGAAGTTGCCAGCCAGCCCCTGCTGGGGAGACACAGAGAGGAATGAGTGTGTCACCAGCAATAGAGCAAAAAGTAAGCTGGCTGTATTGTTTTTTTTGTTGTATGTCTAATGTGTGTAATTCATCTGTCTGCCTTTTTATTAGGGGCCCTACTATTTGAAGTGCCCCGGGCCCCCCATAGCCTTAATCCAGCTCTGGTGTGCGCCTACAAAGTGCAATAACCTGTTCTTGTGCAATGAAAAAAGTGCCTGACTAGTTGGTCACATAGAAAATCCATTCAAAAATCTGGTTCATTATTCCAGCATACAGAAAAGTGGTGCAGTATAGCTGACTAATTCATTTAAAAATTACAGATTTCTGTAAGATACCAACCTCGGAACATTTTTGTAGAGTACATGCATCTAAATTCATAAACAGCAATAACAACAGCAACAACAGCAACAACAACAACAACAACAACAACAACAACAACAACAACAACAACAGGTACAATAGTGTTTAGGGGGTTATGCAGGTTGGATTGCAGATTCTGCTAAAAAGCATATGCTGGAGCCCGCCCACGGCAGGGCAAGGCCGCCCAGCATGCTAAATGTCCTGCCCAGTGTCTGTGACCACAATTTAATTTCGGCCGCAGCAACTATGGACGACTCCTTGCCTTCGTAGCCTGACTGTGAAGGCAGACATGACGCCGGCTTTTTTTCCATCGGAGCGGCTGCGTGTGACGTCACGCAGCCATCCTGAAAATGGCAGCCCCCTGCCCCTGTTCGAAGTGACCCGGCCCCGCAATGCCACGTTGCTGCCCCACAAACGCATCTGCCTTTTATTCAGGCGCGCAGGACAAGACCTGCATGTGTGCATTGGTGTCAGCAAGTGGGAAATTGCGGTTCCATTGCATCGCGACCTGAATTATCCCCTTAGTCATTAGTATGTAAGTCAAGAGTAGTTTAAAGTTGACACATGAACCAATCAAGTCTAAACAATCATAGCAGTGGTAAATCCAGGATGCTATCAGAGATCTTCACAAACTCTACACTGTGTGGGTGATAGGTTTTCAAGGTCTCTCTAGGCCTGTAATAATTCCCAGTCAGTTGCTAGGGGCTGCATTAAACTCAGGGGGTTATTCAGAGTGAGTAGAAGATTTTGCTATCTTAAGGAAAAACTGCTACTGAAAAATTTGCAGCTTGGGGTCGCCCAGCATAGGGTAAGGCCTCAAAGCATGTATGGTGCCGCGCTGCATTGCAATCGCATTGCAGGAGTCACAAGAATAAGGGATGACACCGCACAGACTGGCTGCGTATGCAGACACACCACCGCCATGTTTTTGATTGCAGGAAACGCAGGCGACGTCATCGTGCCACCCTGAAAAGGGCCATGACATGCCTGTGCTTCCTGCTCCACTCCTCCTGAATGCTACTGTAGCAATGCATCGCGCAGTGAGACAGGACTCCTCCTCTCTCTTTATCTCACTGCCCAGTATGCCACTTGGCGCTGATATACAGGCATGGCCAGCAGTAGCGGGCAGATAGGAAGTGTGTCCCCTGCAACCCTCATATTTAGTTGTTTTTTTCTCCCCCATTTAAAGGGGTAGTGACCACGCCTTCCCAGATTTGACCATGCACCCCCCCCCCTCCTTCCGCCCAAGTACTTGGGCCCAGCAGAGCTCTTGATAGCCCTGTTCAAAAGTACGGTACAGAGAATAACACTGACAGCAAGCAGTAACACTAGGCAGTGGGAACAATAATCTGACAATTTATGAAGAGGACCAATGATGATGCCAGAACAGAGAAAACAAGAGAGGATTTCCTTGTGCCTAAGTGCTGTTTACATGTGGAAGCTAGACAAAGCAATGACGCCAAGCAATGACATCCAGGACCTATGTCTCCAACTGTCCCCTACCCCAACCCAAAAGCCAAATGTTAAAATGTAAGTGACATAATAGTTATAATGATAGGCCTAGATGGCAAAACTACCATTTGCCTGGAGGTTGCACCAGGGTAGCTATGGCACGTGAAAGCAGCCTATTGCACTATATATGGAAGCTTCTCGCCTCTTTCCCAATGCACTTTATGAAGACAGACCCCTAAGCAGAGGACAAACCCCAATTATCGGCAGCACTTGAATCAATGATACTCCTAGAACAAACCTTGGCTGGGTCTTTTCCAGTATGAAACATGGACCTAGATGTTACCCAAAAGACAAGTCACTGCTATGTATAGAGTTACCACCTCATCCTTTTAATTCTGGATACATATTAATTACACAGGTTCTGTGGCTGGCTGATTTCAAGACTCATTTCACCTGGTTTTAATTAGCCACAGAACCTGTGTAATTAATATGTGTCCAGAATGAAAGGGATGAGGTGGTAACCCTAGCTACGTGCATAGTCATGTGGGTACTCAGTATGGTCCAGCCAGGCCAAATCAGCTCTTGAGAAAACTTTGTCTTGATGCACTGTGATGTAAACCCAGTCTCCAGGCTCTATGGAAAATATGCTTCATCAGGTTCCTTAATGGAGACTTGGCACATTAATGACAGTTATACAATAGATCTTGGTGATATGCAGTATGTTGCTTTTGTCACACACTTAGTTACTCTGAATAAAACTTTACATATGTACTAGAAAATAGGATTTTAATTCCTTTCTCGTAGTCTGTAGAGGATGTTGGGGTCCACATTAGTACCATGGGGAATAGACGGGTCCCTTGGGAGCCATGGGCACTTTAAGAGTTTAATAGTGTGGGCTGACTCCTCCCTCTATGCCCCTCCTACCAGTCTCAGTATAGAAACTGTGCCCGAGGAGACAGACAACTTCGAGAGAAGGAAATAACACAGATAGTGGTAAGATTCACACCAACTCACACATACAAGGCAAACCAAAACGAAACAGCTTGAATACTCAGCAATGGCTGAACAACATTACTTAACCAAGTAAAAACACAGTACTAAACCAAGAAAAAAGCAGTACTGAAGTATCCACTGCAGAAAAAGGAAGCGTTGGGCGGGCGCCCAGCATCCTCTACGGACTACGAGAAAAGGATTTACCGGTAGGTAATTAAAATCCTATTTTCTCTTACGCCCTAGAGGATGCTGGGGTCACATTAGTACCATGGGGATGTACCAAAGCTCCCATAACGGGAGGGAGAGCGCGGAGGCTCCTGCAGAACTGATTGACCAAACTTTAGGTCCTCAGAGGCCAAAATATCATACTTATAGAACTTAGCAAATGTGTTTGACCCTGACCAAGTAGCCGCTCGGCAAAGTTGTAAAGCTGAGACACCCCGGTCAGTCGCCCAGGAAGAACCCACCTTATGAGTAGAGTGGGCCTTAATGGATTTCGGACACGGCAAGCCTGCTGTAGAATACACATGCTGGATGGTGAACCTAATCCAGCGTGAAATCGTCTGCTTAGAAGCAGGACACCCAACTTTCTTGGGATCATACAGAACAAACAGAGAGTCCGACTTTCTGTGACGAGCATAGATCTTCAGAGCCCTTACAACATTCAAGGACTTTGATGGAATTGAGGAGTCAGTAGCAACTGGCACCACAATAGGTTGGTTGATATAAAAAGCTGACACAACCTTTGGAAGAAACTGCTGACGTGTCCTGAGTTCAGCTCTATCTTCTTGGAAGATTAAGTAGGGGCTTTGACAAGTCAAAGCCCCCAATTCTGACACACGTCTAGCAGAAGCTAAGGCCAACAGTGTGACAGCCTTCCACATGAGAAACTTGACCTCAACCTCCTGTAAAGGCTCGAACCAATCCGATTGCAGGAACTGTAACACCATGTTAAGATCCCAGGGTGCAGTAGGTGGCACAAAGGGAGGCTGGATGTGCAGAACCCCTTTCAAGAAAGTCTGAACCTCAGGGAGGAAAGCCAGTTGTTTCTGGAAGAATATGGATAAGGCCAAAATCTTGACCTTCAGGGATCCCAACCGCAGGCCCATATCCACACCTGCTTGCAGGAAGAGGAGAAATCGTCCAAGTTGAAACTCCATCCTAGGAAACTTCTTGGATTCACACCAAGACACATACTTTTTCCAAATGCGATGGTAATGTTTAGACGTTACCCCTTTCCTAGCCTGTATCAGGGTAGGAATAACCTTGTTCGGAATGCCCTTCCGAGCTAAGATCTGGCATTCAACCTCCATGCCATCAAACTTAGCCGTGGTAAGTCTTGATCAGCGAACGACCCCTGTTGTAGAAGGTCTTCTCGAAGAGGAAGAGGCCTCGGATCTTCAAGGAGTAATTCCAGAAGATCTGTGTACCAAGCCCTTCTTACCCATTCCGGAGCAATGAGGATAGCCTGAACCCTTGTTCTCTTTATGAGCTCTAGAATCCTTGGAATGAGTGGAAGTGGAGGAAACACGTACACAGACTTGAACAGTCTCTCGACCTGGAACAGTACCTCCGAAGCTTCTTGTTGAAACGGGAGGCCATCATGTCTATGGGGGTAATTCCAAGTTGATCGCAGCAGGAATTTTGTTAGCAGTTGGGCAAAACCATGTGCACTGCAGGGGAGGCAGATATAACATGTGCAGAAAGAGTTAGATTTGGGTGGGTTATTTTGTTTCTGTGCAGGGTAAATACTGGCTGCTTTATTTTTACACTGCAAATTAGATTGCAGATTGAACACACCACACCCAAATCTAACTCTCTCTGCACATGTTAAATCTGCCTCCCCTGCAGTGCACATGGTTTTGCCCAATTGCTAACAGAATTCCTGCTGCGATCAACTTGGAATTACCCCCTATGTGAGGTACGCCCCAAAGACTTGTCACCTCTGTGAACACCTCCGGATGGAGGCCCCACTCTCCTGGATGGAGATAGTGCCTGCTGAGGAAGTCCGCTTCCCAGTTGTCCACTCCTGTAATGAAGATCGGTGACATCGCCACCGTGTATTTTTCTGCCCAGAGGAGGATTTTTGTAACCTCTGACATTGCAGCTCTGCTCTTTGTTCCGCCCTGTCGGTTTATGTAGGCCACTGTCGTTACATTGTCCGACTAAACTTGAATGGCCCGATCCTTTAGAAGATGTGCCGCCTGTAGAAGACCGTTGTACACAGATCTTAGTTCCAGAATGTTTATTGGAAGGCTGTATTCCAGACTTTACTAGCTTCCTTGGAAGGTTTCCCCTTGGGTGACTGCACCCCAACCTCTGAGACTTGCATCCGTGGTTAGAAGGATCCGGTTCTGAACCCCAAACCTGTGGCCCTCTAGAAGGTGAGGCTGTTGTAGCCACCATAGAAGTGAAATCCTGGCTTTCAGCGACAGATCCAGTTGGAAGGACCATGCATGAAATCTTCCGTATTGGAGCGCCTCGTAGGAGGCAACTATCTTCCCCAGAAGGTGAATGCACTGATGAACTGACAACCCCAGCTGGCTTCAGGAAATCCCGGACCATTGTTTGAATCACGCGCTTTCTTGTCGGCTCCAAATGTGACTATGGAAGATTCAGGATCCATCCATGATCCCTGAGCAGTCGAGTCGTGAGAGCAGTGCAACAACTTCTACCTGGAGGATGCTTTTATCATCAAATCCTCAAAGTATGGAATTATATTCACTCCTTGTCTGCGGAGGAGAACCATCATCTCTGCCATTACCTTGGTGAACACCCTCGGTGCTGTGGAGAGGCCGAACGGCAGTGCCTGGAACTGATAGTGACAGTCCATCAGCGCAAATCTGAGATAAGCCTGGTGTGGTGGCCAAATCGGAATGTGGAGGTACGCGTCCTTGATAGCCAGGGATACCAGAAACTCTCCCTTCTCCAGACCTGAGATCACCGCTCTCAGAGATTCCACTTTGAACTTGAATTCCCTCAGATAAGTGTTTAACAACTTCAGGTTCAAAATCGGTCTGACCAAACCATCCGGTTTTGGAACCACAAATAGGTTTGAATAGTAACTCTTGTTTTTCAGATGAGGTGAAACTGGAACAATGACATCTGACCTTTCCAATTTTTGAATGGCTTCCTGTAGGATAGCCCTTTCTGTCAGTAAAGCCGGCAAGCCTGATGTGAAGAATCTGTGAGGCAAAAGCTCTTGAAACTCCAGTCTGTACCCCTGGGACACAATATCCTGTACCCAGGGATCCAGGCCAGATGACACCCAGACGTGACTGAAACGTCTGAGTCTCGCTCCCACCTGCTCATTCACCAGACTGTGAGGTCCACTGTCATGCTGAGGATTTTGAGGAAACAGAGGCAGGCTTCTGTTCCTGGGAACCTGTGGGTGCAGTTTTTTTGGATTTTGCCCTACCACCTCTGGGGAAATTGATAGGTGGCTTGGACTTCTTAGCTTTTGCGGCCTGAAAGGACTGCATTGAGAACGTAGAAAAGGGTTTCTTCGGCGTCTGAGTGGCTGAGGGAAGAAAGGTTGACTTACCAGTGGTTGCCATGGACATCCAATGCTTCCCCAAAAAGAGCCTGACCTGTGAAGGGTAGGTTCTCCACACTTCTCCTGGATTCTGCATCTGCCGACCATTGGTGCAGCCAGAGTCCCCTGCATGCTGAGGCAGCCATGGAAGATGTCCTTGCATTCAGGTGACCCAGGTCCTTCATGGCCTCTACCATGAAACTCACAGAATCCTGTATGTTACGAAAAAACAATTCAGTGTCACTTCTATCCATAGAATCTAAGTCCTCTAGTAATGTGCCTGACCACTTTACTATGGCTTTAGAAATCCATGCACAGGCAATAGTGGGCCTTAACGCCACGACTGAAGCAGTGTATATGGATTTGAGCGTAGTTTCAATCTTGTGGTCTGACAGGTTCTTTCAAAGCGGTAGACCCAGGGACAGGTAAAATTACCTTTTTAGACAGTCTAGATACCGAAGCGTCTACTATAGGTGAGTTTTCCCACTTTTTCCTATCATCCTCAGGGAAAGGAAAAGCAACGAGAGCCCATTTTGGGATCTGGAATTTCTTTTCCGGGTTCTCCCAGGATTTTTCAAATAATGCTTTTAATTCTTTAGACGCAGGGAAAGTCAGGGAGGCCTTCTTATTGTCTGTAAAGTAATCCTCCTCTACCTGCTCAGTGAAGCCTCAGACCCCCCCCCCCCCCGCATATCTGCATCACCGTTCGCCGTGTCAGAGATGGTATCTATGTCGACTTGCATAATCTGAGCAAGCGCACGTTTCTTTGGGTATATACAAGGGGATTTTGAGGTAGTGGGAACAGAACCAGACAAAACCTCCATAGATAGTTTTAAAACCTGTGCTTCAGTCTCAAAATGCGCAATCCTAGTAGAAATCTGAGATATTATTCCCTTAATAGAAGCCACCCACTGGGGTTCGGATTCGGAAGGTTGAGACATGATATTACATTCCCGAGTACAAGGAATGGATTCCTCTGATGAAGATACATACCCTGCAGCACAAGATACAGGGTCCCTGGACATAGTAATGTGAGATTTGCACACACACACACACACACACACACACACACACACACACACACACACACACACACACACACACACGAAAATGTCAGTCACAGTTTCCCCCAAGTACCTCAGAGAGACACAGAGTCAATGGATGCCAGCACACACAGCACCCCAGAAGACAGTTATAAAATAAATGTCTGGCGCTGACTGTGTACCCTTAATAGACTACACAGATATAATGTATCTCCCCCCCCCCCCATCCCCCATAACCCCCTGGTACCGCACAGGATGACTGGAGTTATGTGGAGGGTCAGCGTTCCCTGTCAGCATTGCTGTGAGATTTCTGCAGGGAGAAAATGGCGCTGGTGAGCTGCTGGATCCACACTGAGGAGAAGCTCCGCCCCTCGAAAATGGCGCGTCTTCCCGCACTTTACATTCTTTATACTGGCCTGAGGTATTATTTATAGCAGCAGTGCAGAGACCCTGATAGATGTAGTGACCAGTGTACGGTTATTGCGCTGGCCCAGGCCCAGGGCGCCCCTGACAGCGCCACACCGTAGTACCGCTGAGCCTCTGGAGCGCAGTATCAGTACTGACTCCCAACCTGTTGCCGTCATTGACACCGGCTCCCCGCTTGTCGGGTCACCGGTGACTTACTCACCACCATGAACTTCTGGCTATGTTAGGGGGTGGCGGTATGCTGCGGGAGCGGGCGGTCACCTCAGGGGTTAACGATCATCACCCTCAGGAGCTTAATGTCCTGTCAGCGGAGATAGTGGCCATTAACCCCAGAGGGTTGGACACTACCCCCCCCCCCCCCTAAGTCCCACGAAGCAGGGAGGCTGTTGCCAGCAGCCTCCCTGTGCCTAACTCTAATAAAAATAAGAAAACTAGAAAAACTCCTATGGAGCTCCCCTAGCTGTGACCGGCTTCACCGGGCACATTTTCTAAACTGAGTCTGGTAGGTGGGGCATAGAGGGAGGAGCCAGCCCACACTATTAAACTCATGGCTCCCAAGGGACCCGTCTATACCCCATGGTACTAATGTGGACCCCAGCATCCTCTAGGACGTAAGAGAAAAGTTGTTATTGCTTGCAGTAATTTTTGTTCCCCTATTGATGGCATTATTGATATGCCTTTGTCGTTTTTATGTAGCATTATGCCTATTTATTACTATATCTCACTAATAACATTAATTGTCTATTTAGTAAATCACTTTGAGACCCATAGAGCCATGGCGGCTGTGCTGTTGCTTTTGTTTATTATCCAAGAGCTACGTAAACAATTATTGCATTGCTATGGGGTATTCGGGCACGAGGCTGAAGTTAGCTTCTTATTTGGCCAGCTTCTTATTCACTTCTTATTCAAGCTCCAGCTTCTTATTCACTTCTTATTCGAGCTCCAGGTTCTTATTCAGATCATTCAGTTTTGCAAGGGTTAATGAGTCTTGGGCAAAAAATTGACACCTGAACTCAACAGAGGAGGGTTCCTTTCATATGACTCACATGTACTTTGCCTTGCCCAACGCAGGTTTGGGCATGAAGTACACTGGCAAAGTGGGCATATACACCATAAATTACCATTTTGAATAAGTAGCTGTAGTTTTGCAAGAGTTAACGAGTCTTGGGCAACAAATTTGACACTTGAAATCAACAGAGGGTGGTCAAGTGCATATGACCTGCTTGTATTTTGCCTTGCCCAACACTGGTTTGGACATGAAATATGCTGGCAAAGTGGGCACCTTAACACCATAATTTTCTATTATGAATAAGTAGCTGCAGTTTTGCAAGGATTAACGAGTCCCAGGCAACAAATTTGACACCTGAAATCAACAGAGTGGGGTCACTTGCATATGACCCACATGTATTTTGCCTTGCCCAACACTGGTTTGCGCAAGAAATACGCTGGCAAAGTGGGCACCTTAACACCATAATTTTCTATTATGAATAAGTAGCTGCAGTTTTGCAAGGGTTAACGGGTCACTTGCATATGACCCACATGTATTTTGCCTTGCCCAACACTGGTTTGGGCATGAAATACGCTGGCAAAGTGGGCACATACACCATTTTATGATTTACTATTTTGAATAAGTAGTTGTAGTTTTGCAAAGGTTAACGAGTCTTGGGAAACAAATTTGACGTGTGAAATCAACAGAGTGGGGTCACTTGCATATGACCCACATGTATTTTTCCTTGTCCAATACTGGTTTGGGCATGAAATACGCTGGCAAAGTGGGCACCTTAACACCATCTCTGGTATTCTGCGCATGTGTGGCAGCATCTTGTAACTTTTTTCGAGCAGCAGTGTTACACGAATGTGATACACTTAGCTCCCAGATACCCTGCATATTCCTAGGATCAGGGCCATGTTAACGTATGGGCACACTTAGTAGCTTCCCAGGTCCTACAGGGACGTGCAGTCAGGGGAGGTAGGGGAGGCAGTGCCTCCCCTGACATTGTTGGAATAATACAAAGAACATACTTATGACACATGTTATGTGTTATAAGTATCTGCTTTAGCCTTTGTTATTTTAGCAGTTCGTACCTGTGTAAAAAGTGGTCCTGTCAGTGTTGTTGAGGCAGCGCTGTCAGTGCCTCCCGGTGTCTGTGTGTAAGGGCCGGAAGCGGGGGGCGGGGCCAGGAATAGGGCAGGAGAAAGCATTGAAAAAAACTTCTAGAAGCGGCACCTACTTGTAGTGCCGCTTTGAAGCAGCGATTGGCCAGTGCGGGATCAGGGGAGGACACTTTGCGGCTACAGGCGCATCACTTGGCTGGTTCCGTCAGAGCCGGGGGCGCAGCGCTGAGTAAGCTGCACGGAAGGCGCGGGGGAATCATTGGCTGCGGAGGTGATAATGCGGAAGGCCGTGAGGACGGGGAGCATCGGTGAGCACTCTCTCTCTCTTCCTTTTTTTGCCCCTCCTTTGTATTGAAGTTTTTATGTCTCAGGGCGGGATGTACTAACCTCCGCCATAACTGCACTTTTCTCTGCGCTCTGACACTCCCCGACACTCCCCCGTCTGCTTTCTCATCCCCTTCTCCCTCTTCCTCACCGCCACGGCCACTGTATTCTCTCATCGCTGCGCTCCCCCTGGCCGTTTGGCGCATGCGCATCCAGGTTCTGCTTTTCCGGGCTGGTTCCGTCAAAGCCGGGGGCATGCGCGGACTGGTTCATTATTGATGAACAAGTCTGCGCATGCCCGGAAAAGCAGAACCTGGATGCGCATGCGCCAAACGGCCAGGAGGAGCGCAGCGATGAGAGAATACAGTGGCCGCAGCGGTGAGGAAGAGGGAGAAGGGGATGAGAAAGTAGACAGGGGAGCGGCAGGCAGCGGAGCGGGGAGTGTCAGAGCGCAGAGAAAAGTGCAGTTATCGCGATGGCGGAGGTTAGTACATCCCTCCCTAAATTACTTGTTTTACAGGTTTTATTGGATTCTACTGGACAAGTGGACGTGACCGGCGTGGGATGTAGGTAAGTAATCTCTCTCTCATTTTTACAGGTACCCCTATTGGATTCTACTGGACAAGTGGACGTGACCGGCGTCGGATGTAGGTAAGTATGTGTGAGTGTGTAAGTGTGTGTTAATAACATTTCACTGTCACGGTGTGTGTGTTGTGTTTTTATTTGGGGTTTTTTTGTGTGTGGAACTACAGGTACCAGCGAGCTCATTATTTCCCCGCATGCTGGTACTTGTGGTTATCCAAGTACCAGCAAGCGGGGGAGGCTTGCTGGGCCTTGTAGTTCCACAACAAAAAAACAATATTCTATTTTTGCACACTTATGACTATCAGCCTGGCACCCACCGCCCAGGGGTGCTGGGGACAGCCTCGGGCTTCACCCCTGACCCTTGGGTGCCTGGAGGGGGGGCCCCCTTGATTTAAGGGGTCACCACTCATCCAGGGAACCCCGGCCAGGGGTGACTAGTTGGGGGGGTAATGCCACGGCCGCAGGGACCAATATAAAAGTGTCCCCCGGCTGTGGCATTATCTCTCTGGCTAGTGGAGCCCGGTGCTGGTTTTAAAAATACGGGGGACCCCTACATCTTTTGTCCCCTGTATTTTTGTAGCCAGGACCGGACGCAGAGCCCGGTGCTGGTTGTCTAAATACGGGGAACCCCTGTTCAATTTTTCCCCCAGTATTTAAACAGCCAGGACCGGCTCAAATAGCCCGAGGCTGGTTATACTTAGGAGGGGGGACCTAACGCATTTTTTTGTTTACATTTTTTAACCCATTCACACCCTTTTCCAAAGATAACCATGCACGGATCTCACTGATCCGTGCATGACTATCACAATACGCCAGCAATAAGCAGGTCTCTTTGAAAGCTCCATTTTTTAATGAATTCTATGCTTTCCCGGCAGTGTTCGGCTAATGTCGGCAGTGATTGAGAATACAAATTCTTAGTAAATTACAGACTTCTGTTAAATAACACCCGTGTTTGACCGATGGTCTATTGATTCGTATTTGTGGGCTCAGGGGCAGTGGCGGACATTGGCTCGGCGACGGTAGGGGTGATCAGTAGGATTCAGCGGACATTATGGCCGCAGTGCCTCACCAGCCACTGACCTCACCGCACGCCGCTGCTACAATTCTAGGAGCCTTCAAGCAGTGGGGTGTTTGAGTATATGGGCACTGGGATAATGCCGCCGGAGCCTCATGGTTGGCAGCCAAAGAATGCTGTGTTGGTTTTGAATCACACACAATTACAGTGTCTAGGCACCATTGTCTTCAGCCAGACAGTGAATGGCTATCAGCACTCTGATTAGTGGATAGTGCCAGCCATCTACCAATCAAAGTGCTGACAGCTACTCACTGTCTGGAAGCATGTGAACAGACTACACGGGACTGCAAGAGGGGCCAGTTATGTCTTTTTTTCTATTCCTGTCAATGGGTGAGTTAGAAATTCTATTAATTTAAGATAAACAAGTTTCTTCTTGCTAAACAAAAAAACAGAATTTGACACCCTAAACCCACTTTAATTTCCCTTTTTTCTCTATGTCCTTTCTCGTACTGTACATCTTTGTTTTTTATTATTATTATTATTATTATTATTATTATTATTATTATTAATGTATAGTGTGTTTAGAATGTTTCCACCTTTTATAGCTTCATAAGTAAAGTTTAAACAGTTGTCTTAACAATGAACACAAGAGATTTGTATGTATTCTCAGATTATACTTTATTTATATTTCATTGTGTATAGACAATATTGATTCTTTCCTTCTATGTTTATTTTTATGACATATAAACCAGATGTTTATTTTATTGACTGCTAATGTGCAGTTTTTATTCCCTCTTATTTGAAAAATCAAATAAATATATTTAAAAAAGATTTTAAACCTACCGGTAAATCTTTTTCTCCTAGTCCGTAGAGGATGCTGGGGACTCCGTAAGGACCATGGGGTATAGACGGGCTCCGCAGGAGACATGGGCACGTAAAAGAACTTTCTAGTATGGTGTGCACTGGCTCCTCCCTCTATGCCCCTCCTCCAGACCTCAGTTAGAGTACTGTGCCCAGAGGAGATGGACAATACGAGGAAAGGATTTTGTTAATCTAAGGGCAAGATTCATACCAGCCCACACCAATCATACCATATAACTTAGAATATACGCAACCAGTTAACAGTATGAACAAAACAACAGTATCAGTCCAAGACCGATTCTAACTGTAACATAACCCTTATGTAAGCAATAACTATATACAAGTCTTGCAGATTTTCCGCACTGGGACGGGCGCCCAGCATCCTCTACGGACTAGGAGAAAAAGATTTACCGGTAGGTTTAAAATCTTATTTTCTCTTACGTCCTAGAGGATGCTGGGGACTCCGTAAGGACCATGGGGTTTATACCAAAGCTCCCAATCGGGTGGGAGTGTGCGGATGACTCCGCAGCACCGACTGAGCAAACGCTAGGTCCTCATCAGCCATGGTATCAAACTTGTAGAATTTAGCAAAAGTGTTTGACCCCGACCAAGTTGCTGCTCGGCAAAGCTGTAATGCCGAGATGCCCCGGGCAGCCGCCCAAGAAGAGCCCACCTTCCTAGTGGAATGGGCCTTTAATGAATGCGGTAACGGTAATCCAGCCGTAACATAAGCCTGCTGAATCGTGTTACAGATCCAGCGAGCAATAGTCTGCTTCGAAGCAGGCGCGCCAATCTTGTTGGCAGCATACAGGACAAACAATGCATCTGTTTTCCTAATTCTAGCCGTCCTGGCTACATAAATTTTTAAGGCCCTGACTACATCCAGGGACATGGAATCCTCCAAGTCACTTGTAGCCACAGGCACCACTATAGGTTGGTTCATATGAAACAAAGACACCACCTTAGGTAAAAATTGAGGACGAGTCCTCAATTCCGCTCTATCCACATGAAAAATCAAGTAAGGGCTCTTGTAAGACAAGGCCGCCAATTCTGACACACGCCTCGCAGACGCCAAGGCTAACAACATGACCACCTTCCAGGTGAGAAATTTCAACTCCACCATTTTAAGGGGTTCAAACCAGTGTGATTTAAGGAACTGCAACACCACGTTCAGGTCCCATGGTGCCACTGGGGGCACAAAAGGAGGCTGGATGTGCAGTACTCCTTTTACAAACGTCTGGACTTCTGGGAGAGAAGCCAATTCCTTCTGAAAGAATATTGACAAGGCCGAAATCTGTACTTTAACAGAGCCTAACTTTAGGCCCATATCCACTCCTGTCTGTAGGAAGTGGAGAAAACGACCGAGATGGAAATCTTCCGTAGGAGCATTCTTGGTTTCACACCAAGAGACATATTTCCGCCAGATACGGTGATAATGTTTTGCCGTCACCTCCTTCCTAGCCTTTATTAGAGTAGGTATGACCTCTTCCAGAATCCCCTTCTCCGCTAGGATCCGGCGTTCAACCGCCATGCCGTCAAACGTAACCACGGTAAGCCTTGGAACATGCAGGGCCCCTGCTGTAACAAGTCTTCCCTTAGAGGAAGAGGCCAGGGATCTTCCGTGAGCATCTCCTGAAGATCTGAGTACCAGGCCCTTCGAGGCCAGTCTGGAACAATGAGTATTGTCTGTACTCTTTTTCATCTTATGATCCTCAACACTTTTGTGATGAGAGGAAGAGGAGGAAACACATAGACCGACTGGAACACCCATGGCATTACCAGAGCGTCTACTGCTATTGCCTGAGGGTTCCGGGACCTGGCACAATACCTCCGAAGCTTCTTGTTGAGGCGTGACGCCATCATGTCTATTTGAGGAACTCCCCAGAGACCCGTTATCTCTGCAAAGACTTCTTGATGAAGTCCCCACTCTCCTGGATGGAGATCGTGTCTGCTGAGGAAGTCTGCTTCCCAGTTGTCCACTCCCGGAATGAAGACAGCTGACAGAGCGCTTACGTGATTTTCCACCTAGTGAAGAATCCTGGTGGCTTCCGCCATCGCGACTCTGCTTCTTGTCCCGCCTTGGCGGTTCACATGAGCTACTGCTGTGACATTGTCTGATTGAATCAGAACCGGTAGGTTGCGAAGAAGATTCTCCGCTTGTCGAAGGCCGTTGTATATGGCCCTTAGCTCCAACACGTTGATGTGTAGACAGGACTCCTGGTCTGACCACAGTCCCTGATAATTTCTTCCTTGGGTGACTGCTCCCCATCCTCGGAGGCTCGCGTCCGTGGTTACCAGGATCCAGTCCTGAATGCCGAACCTGCGACCCTCTAGAACAGAGGTTCTCAAACTCGGTCCTCAGGGGCCCACACAGTGCATGTTTTGCAGGTCTCCTCACAGAATCGCAAGTGAAATAATTAGCTCCACCTGTGGACCTTTTAAAATGTGTCAGTGAGTAATTAATACACCTGTGCACCTGCTGGGTTACCTGCAAAACATGCACTGTGTGGGCTCCCGAGGACCGAGTTTGAGAACCTCTGCTCTAGAAGGTGAGCACTCTGCAGCCACCATAGAAGAGACACCCTGGCCCTGGGAGACAGTGTTATTTTTTGATGTAATTGTAGATGGGACCCGGACCATTTGTCCAGAAGATCCCATTGAAACGTCCTTGCATGGAACCTGCCAAAGGGAATGGCCTCGTAAGTTGCCACCATTTTCCCCAGAACCCGAGTGCATTGATGAGCTGACACTCTTTTTGGCTTTAGTAGTTCTTGGACCATGATCTGGAGGTCCTGGACTTTTTCTAACGGGAGGAAAACTTTCTTTTGTTCCGTGTCCAGTATCATGCCTAGGAACGCTAGCTGAGTTGTCGGAACCAACTGTGACTTTGGTAGATTGAGAATCCACCCATGTTGCTGAAGCACTCTCTGAGAGAGTAACACGTTCTCCAGCAATTGCTCTCTTGATCTCGCTTTTATCAGGAGATCGTCCAAGTATGGGATAATTGTGACTCCTTGCTTGCGCAGGATCACCATAATTTCCGCCATTAACTTGGCGAAAATCCTCGGGGACGTGGACAGCCCAAACGGCAACGTCTGAAACTGATAATGACAATCCTGTACCGCGAATCTCAGGAACTCCTGATGAGAGGGATATATGGGGACATGAAGGTAAGCATCCTTTATGTCCAGTGACACCATAAAATCCCCCCCTTCCAGGCAGGCTATCACCGCTCGGAGAGATTCCATCTTGAATTTGAATCTTTTCAGGTACAGGTTCAGGGATTTTAGGTTTAAAATGGGCCTGACCGAACCATCCTGCTTCGGAACCACAAATAGGGTTGAATAATACCCTTTTCCCTGTTGGCTCAGGGGAACCCTGATAATCACTCGCTGTTGACACAGCGTTTGAATTGCAGCTAGCACTACTTCCCGCTCTGGGGTAGAAGCTGGTAAGGCCGACTTGAAAAATCGGCGAGGGGGCACCTCTTCGAATTCCAGCTTGTAGCCCTGGGAGACTATTTCTATCACCCAAGGGTCCACGTCTGACTGAACCCAGACTTGGCTGAATAGTCGAAGGCGTGCCCCCACCTGTGGAGCCCCAGCGTCATGCGGTAGACTTAGAGGAAGCCGGGGAGGACTTCTGCTCTTGGGAACCAGCCGCAGCAGATGTCCTCTTGCCTCTACCCTTACCTCTGGCGAGGAAAGAGGAGCCCCAACCTCTTCTGGATCTATGCCACCGAAAGGACTGCATCTGTTATTGTGGGTTTTTTTTTTGCTGTTGGGGAACAAAAGGTAAAAAGGTCGACTTACCCGCGGTAGCTGTAGAAACCAGGTCCGCGAAGCCGTCCCCAAACAATACATCACCTTTGTAAGGTAAAACCTCCATATGCCTTTTTGAGTCTGCATCCCCCGTCCATTGGCGGATCCATAAGGCTCTTCTTGCCGAAATAGCCATAGCATTGGCTCTTGAACCCAGTAATCCAATGTCTCTTTGAGCGTCCCTCATATATAAGACAGCGTCCTTAATATGAGCTAATGTTAACAAAATTGTATCCCTATCTAGTGTATCAAGGTCAGCTGACAGTGTATCTGTCCAAGCTGCTACTGCACTACATACCCATGCCGACGCAATTGCCGGTCTAAGCAAAGTACCAGTATGAGTGTAGATAGACTTTAATGTAGTCTCTTGCCTGCGGTCCGCAGGATCCTTGAGGGCCGCTGTGTCAGGGGACGGTAGCGCCACCTTCTTGGAAAGGCGTGTTAAGGCTTTGTCCACTGTGGGAGAGGATTCCCAACGTACCCTGTCCTGTGTAGGGAAAGGGTACGCCATAAGAACCCTTTTGGGAATCTGCAGCTTCTTATCTAGAGTTTCCCATGCTTTTTCACATAACTCATTAATTTCATGTGAAGGAGGAACGTTTATAACCTGTTTCTTTCCCTTAAACATGTGTATCCTCGTGTCGGGCACCGAGGGCTCATCAGTGATATGTAAGACATCTTTTATTGCAATAATCATGCACTGAATACTTTTTGTCACCCTGGGGTGCAATTTTTCTTCATCATAGTCGACACTGGAATCAGAGTCCGTGTCGGTATCTGTGTCCCTTATTTGTGAGAAGGGACGTTTCTGAGACCCTGACGGGTCCTGTGAGTCGGTACAATCCGTAGATTGATTACCTGCCGACGCGCTGGACTCTGCTTTGTCCAGCCTTTTATGCAGTGAAGCTACACTAGCATTTAACATATGCCACATATCCATCCAATCCTGAGTCGGCACCGCCGATGGAGACCCACCACTCATCTGTTCCACCTCCGTTTCAGACATGCCGACACAAGTACCGACACCCCCCACACACAGGGATATAGCTATGAGGGGACAATTCCCTAAAGCAGGCCCTTTGGAGAGACAGAGAGAGAGTATGCCAGCACACACCAGCGCCAAACTGACCCAGGGAAAAAAAAACAGATAGCGCTTTTATATATATATATATATATATATATATATATATATATATATCCAATGACGGTCGCACTCACATCTTCAAATAAACAACGACTGGGGTGTCCACTCCAATGCCAAAGCATTGTACTTATAGAAAAGAAGGTAGAGGCACTCTCCAGATTTTACAAACATGCAAAAAGTTCTCATTTATTGTGATATACGTTACATAATCCACTTGAATAATATACTCATAGTATCCTCAAGCGCTTTCGGCCCTCAATGGGCCTTCATCAGGAGGCTATGTACAGCAATTACACATCAGGTAATGAGACCAAACAACAGGTCAGCCCAGGCATCCAGCAGTACAATAAGCTACGCCTGACAGGCTCTATATACACCTATACCCAGTTTAGAATTGGCGCCAAAAACGCCCCTTTTGTGACCTCATATCAGTGCGACTTATGTACAAACAGACAATCTAAATTACAACTTGTGCAAATACCCATAAAGGAAGGATAATGTGGGGCACACTCATGTTACAGCCAGGACCCACTTCAAATACCAAAACGGGTCCCGCCAACCGCACCACGGCGGGACCACATCGGCGGTCCGGCGGTTGATTCATTTAGGGATGAACTGGTAACATTCAAAAGGAAAAAGCTACAGGCTGTGAATCACGATTATGCTACCCACCAGGTTTATAGATGGCTAACAGGTGGAGTTGGTAATTCTAGGCGGTTTAGACAGAATAGACCATTTCGCAATAGATATCAATTAATTGCAGACTCATCCACATCACATTCAGCCTCAGATTCTGATTCCCTGGGAACAAGACCACCAAGTGGTTTTTTAGGCAGAGGCAAACAAGTAGCAACAGTAAAAAGCCGAGGAGAAGTAGAAGACCCCACCCAAGGAGGGGCGGCTTCAAAGAGAAGTGGGCGAAGGAAGAAGGATTAACTAGTGTATTCAATCTATCTGATCATGATCTCACTATGAGTGAGACCTCACTCTTGTCACTTGGTTTGTCATTTGTACCGACAGCTAGACACAATGATTTTAATCTAGCGGTTGACCATTATAAGTTTGGACGGAAGTTAAGGTTGAGAGAATTCTTTAGTGACCAAGCTAGGGACCGAGGGGCTGAAATGACTCGATCATCTGTTTTAAAGAAACCTAGTGTGTTTGACCCACCGACTTGTAGCCCGAGTATACGTACCTTCCTGAGAATGACTGAGAGCGACTTTAAAAACACGCCCGATAGGACATTTGGTAACTTGACGCCTGAACAACGCAGGTCCTTAAATGACTTACGTAAAAATGACAGGATTGTCATTAGGCCCGCCGATAAGGGCGGGGCCGTAGTTATTCAAAATTTTAAGGACTATGATGCGGAGGTCAGGCGCCAACTATCTGATGTTGGTACTTATACTAAATGTGATGTTAATCCGATGCCACTTATCAAAAAGAAGGTTGACTCTCTGGTTGATAGATCGGTCAGTCAGGGGTGGTTGACTGAGCAAATATCTCTTTTTTTGAAGGTGGAATACCCCACCTGTCCGATGCTCTATACTCTTCCTAAAGTTCATAAAACTTTAGTCAACCCCCCTGGCAGGCCGATCATATCCGCCAGGGGGTCCCTCCTACAACCTCTAGCGATGTTTGTGGATACCTTCTTACAGGAATTGATCCCTTTCATTCCAAGTTATTTGAAAGACACAGGGGACTTCCTAACTAAGATCTTGGAACTTGGTGATATTGATGAGGGAATTATGCTGGTAACACTCGATGTGTCGTCACTGTACACCATAATTCCCCATAACTTGGGTCTTGAGGCAGTAAGGGAATTACTCATTTCAGTGGGTACGCTGGCAGTTCCCATTGAGGGACTTCTAGAATTCTTGGAGCTGATCTTGAACAATAATCACTTTATGTACCAGGGTGATTATTACATGCAGTGTTCGGGAATGGCTATGGGTTCCAATGTGGCCCCTATTTATGCAGGTATCTTTATGCACCAATATGAGACGACTAATATCTTACCCATATATGGTAGTAAAATTATCTATTACAAACGTTTTATAGATGATATATTCATGCTGTGGGACGGCACTGAGTCTGAGTTTAATAGTATGCTGGAACAGTTAAACACTTTAGATTCTACAGTACGCTTTACTGGACACATTAGTGAAGACTCTATCAATTTTTTGGACCTAACCATTTTTCGTAATGGTACCAGACTGGGCACCACCTTATTTAGAAAGGAGACAGATCGTAATACGATCTTGCATGCTACGAGTAACCACCCACCCGCACTCAGGTCAAGTTTACCCATTTCCCAGTTTATGCGAGTGCTGAGGAATAATACAGACCCAGTAACTGCAGAGACACAAATTTTGGAGATGAAGACTCGTTTTCTGGAGAGGGGATACAAAAAAAGTACGATCAATAATTGCTTGGAGAAGGCACGTTTAAAATGTACAGAGCCTAAACCATCAAAAGAGGCACGAATGATATACGTTACACAGTTTGATGGTAAATCGACCAGCATTGGATCATCATTAAGGCGACATTGGCCAATATTAAAATCTGACCCTAAATTGAAGGGAATGTTCGAACATCCACCAATGATGGCTTACAGACGCGGCCGCAATTTGAAGCAGCTCCTAATGCATCCAGCAAAACAGGTTGCTAGTGGAGAGTGTGGCTGGCTAAATCCACAAAAGAAGGGCTGCATAAAATGTCTGGGATGTGTCACATGCCGCTCCATGCTGGTTGGGGATAAATTCCCGCATCCTCGGAGTTGGAAAATGATTAACATCAGATTTCGGCTGCATTGCCGCCTTGACCATGTAATTTATATGCTGCTTTGCCCGTGTGGCCTCCCTTATGTGGGGATGACCACATGTACTTTTAGGGAGAGGATGGCGAACCATCGTAGCTCGATCCATCAAGCATTATTGACAGGACGTACCGACAAACCGGTTGCCCAGCATTTCTTGACAGCAGGACACCAAGTGGCATCCCTCAAGTGTCGAATTATTGATTGGGTTCCAATACCTAAGAGGGGTGGGGATCGATCACTCCTGTTAAAAAAAGTTGGAATCAAGGTGGATTCACAGACTGGGCTCGGTGGCTCCTCATGGACTTAATGAATCTAATCCTTTAAATTTTTTCCTACGGTGAGAAACGGGGATTCATATAAATAAAATAAAAAAAATTCCTTTGGTTTTTTTGAAGGGAATGTTCTATGCTGCTAGTAGGATGACCTGACCGACACACATTTTTTTACATATGCACATGCATCCATGGTTTTTCTAATCTGGATTTTTTACTTTACTGATTTTCCTATATAGATGTATGCCTGTATTGGGAATGTGGTATAGATCTACTATACTATTGGAAAATGCATGAATGCTTTTTTGTTTAAAGTTGGCAGGCTGTGGCTATCTATTGGTGGGGTAGGATGACCTTTGGTAATCTTATGGGAGAAGTAGAGTGTAGTTATGAAATCTTCCCCTAGAATAATATGGATCAGTGTTATTAACCCTTCCCATTAGTAGCCACAGTGTTTATTGTTTATTTTTTATTATTGTAAGGGGATTGCTTTTATCTGCAGCCGATTGGCTCTAACACCGGGATTTGTGGTGCACACTCAAGTTGCTAGGACTCCTCCTTTTAAGCCTGAAAACTTATATGTGGATCATGTTGCGTTTTGGTGCTGTTCGCATGTGGTATAAGTGAGATGAGACTAATGCTTCTGCTGTAGCGGGGAGATATCCTGTTTGCGTTCCATTGAACTTGGCTACACTTCTGGCCCTGTGACGCGTGCGTTCCACGGACGGGAAGTGGAGCCTGTTGCCTGGTTACACGCGGCGAAGGGCGTCGCGTTCCCTCTCTGCCCTGCTGACGTGAACATCCTGCGGACAAGCTGGACCGCCGATGTGGTCCCGCCGTGGTGCGGTTGGCGGGACCCGTTTTGGTATTTGAAGTGGGTCCTGGCTGTAACATGAGTGTGCCCCACATTATCCTTCCTTTATGGGTATTTGCACAAGTTGTAATTTAGATTGTCTGTTTGTACAGAAGTCGCACTGATATGAGGTCACAAAAGGGGCGTTTTTGGCGCCAATTCTAAACTGGGTATAGGTGTATATAGAGCCTGTCAGGCATAGCTTATTGTACTGCTGGATGCCTGGGCTGACCTGTTGTTTGGTCTCATTACCTGATGTGTAATTGCTGTACATAGCCTCCTGAGGAAGGCCCATTGAGGGCCGAAAGCGCTTGAGGATACTATGAGGACATTATTCAAGTGGATTATGTAACGTATATCACAATAAATGAGAACTTTTTGCATGTTTGTAAAATCTGGAGAGTGCCTCTACCTTCTTTTCTATCTATATATATATATATATATATATAACGAACAAATGGTCCCGGCACTCCCCTGGATAACTGGTGTATATTGCTGCGGTGCCCTCCTAGTGGAATATGCTTTCCACAATGCAAAGTAAAGGGATGACGGCGGCACTCAATCAGACTTCGAAACTGAAATATATTCTATTTATTATGCCAACATGTTTCGGGGATTAGACCCCGTCCTCAGGGCCAGACAAGCCTCACAGTGCCAAAAAACATACATTTATAGACAAAAGGACAGACATTAACATTGACCCTACTCACCTGCTCCACGGCGCGACCGCCCGCCAGTCCGTCCGACCATGCTTCCGCATTGGCGTCCTCTGACGTCAACGGTGCGCCGCGTCGCAGGGGAGTTCCCATAGCAACCAGCCAACGCTGGACGGGAGCTGAGAAAAACATACATTACAAAAATTATTGTTAAAATGTGAATCGGCTAAAAAAGCCTCCCCACTGGTCTGCATTTGAGGGATAGGCTACAGGAAAAAACAGCATGTTAATTTGTTAACAGCCACAAGTACCTAAGGATATGCATGATATAACAAACAACATACGACAAAGGATCAAAAAGGTCTAAATGTAATCCCACTGAGGGATTAACTCATGATAGACCCAAAGTGGGCAATACCTATTAACAAAGGTGATTAATGATGATCTAATCAACTACAAAAAAATAAGAATTTACTTACCGATAATTCTATTTCTCGGAGTCCGTAGTGGATGCTGGGGTTCCTGAAAGGACCATGGGGGGATAGCGGCTCCGCAGGAGACAGGGCACAAAAAAGTAAAGCTTTACTAGGTCAGGTGGTGTGCACTGGCTCCTCCCCCTATGACCCTCCTCCAGACTCCAGTTAGGTACTGTGCCCGGACGAGCATACACAATAAGGGAGGCATTTTGAATCCCGGGTAAGACTCATACCAGCCACACCAATCACACCGTACAACTTGTGATCTAAACCCAGTTAACAGTATGACAACAGAAAGGGCCTCTTAAAGATGGCTCCTTAACAATAACCCGAATTAGTTAACAATAACTATGTACAAGTATTGCAGATAATCCGCACTTGGGATGGGCGCCCAGCATCCACTACGGACTCCGAGAAATAGAATTATCGGTAAGTAAATTCTTATTTTCTCTATCGTCCTAAGTGGATGCTGGGGTTCCTGAAAGGACCATGGGGATTATACCAAAGCTCCCAAACGGGCGGGAGAGTGCGGATGACTCTGCAGCACCGAATGAGAGAACTCCAGGTCCTCCTTTGCCAGGGTATCAAATTTGTAAAATTTTACAAACGTGTTCTCCCCCGACCACGTAGCTGCTCGGCAGAGTTGTAATGCCGAGACCCCTCGGGCAGCCGCCCAAGATGAGCCCACCTTCCTTGTGGAGTGGGCTTTTACAGTTTTAGGCTGTGGCAGGCCTGCCACAGAATGTGCAAGTTGAATTGTGTTACAAATCCAACGAGCAATCGACTGCTTAGAAGCAGGTGCGCCCAACTTGTTGGGTGCATACAATATAAACAGCGAGTCAGATTTTCTGACTCCAGCCGTCCTTGCAATGTATATTTTTAAGGCTCTGACAACGTCCAACAACTTGGAGTCCTCCAAGTCGCTAGTGGCCGCAGGCACCACAATAGGTTGGTTCAGATGAAATGCTGATACCACTTTAGGGAGAAAATGCGGACGAGTCCGCAGTTCTGCCCTATCCGAATGGAAGATTAGATAGGACTTTTATAAGATAAAGCCGCCAATTCAGATACTCTCCTGGCAGAGGCCAGGGCTAGTAACATAGTCACGTTCAATGTGAGATATTTCAAATCCACCTTTTTCAATGGTTCAAACCAATGGGATTTGAGGAAATCTAAAACTACATTTAGATCCCACGGTGCCACCGGAGGCACCACAGGAGGCTGTATATGCAGTACTCCCTTGACAAAAGTCTGGACCTCAGGGACAGAGGCCAATTCTTTTTGGAAGAATATTGACAGGGCCGAAATTTGAACCTTAATGGATCCCAATTTGAGACCCATAGATAATCCTGATTGCAGGAAATGTAGGAAACGACCCAGTTGGAATTCCTCCGTCGGAACCCTCCGATCCTCGCACCACGCTACATATTTTCGCCAAATGCGGTGATAATGTTTCACGGTGACTTCCTTCCGTGCCTTAATCAAGGTAGGAATGACTTCTTCTGGAATGCCTTTCCCTTTTAGGATCTGGCGTTCAACCGCCATGCCGTCAAACGCAGCCGCGGTAAGTCTTGAAAAAGACAGGGACCCTGCTGTAGCAGGTCCCTTCTCAGAGGTAGAGGCCACGGTTCGTCCGTGAGCATCTCTTGAAGTTCCGGATACCAAGTCCTTCTCGGCCAATCCGGAACCACTAGTATTGTTCTTACTCTTCTTTGCCGTATGATCTTCAATACCTTTGGTATGAGCGGCAGAGGAGGAAACACATACACTGACTGGTACACCCAAGGAGTTACCAGTGCGTCCACAGCTATTGCCTGTGGATCTCTTGACCTGGCGCAATATTTGTCCAGTTTCTTGTTGAGGCGAGACGCCATCATGTCTACAATTGGTCTTTCCCAACGGTCTATTAACATGTTGAAGACTTCTGGATGTAGACCCCACTCTCCCGGATGAAGATCGTGTCTGCTGAGGAAGTCTGCTTCCCAGTTGTCCACGCCCGGGATGAACACTGCTGACAGTGCTATCACGTGATTCTCCGCCCAGCGAAGAATCTTGGCAGCTTCTGCCATTGCACTCCTGCTTCTTGTGCCGCCCTGCCTGTTTACATGGGCGACCGCCGTGATGTTGTCCGACTGAATCAACACCGGCTTTCCTTGCAGGAGAAGTTCCGCCTGGCTTAGAGCATTGTAGATTGCTCTTAGTTCCAGAATGTTTATGTGAAGAGACTTTTCCAGACTCGTCCATACTCCCTGGAAGTTTCTTCCTTGTGTGACTGCTCCCCAGCCTCTCAGGCTGGCGTCCGTGGTCACCAGGATCCAATCCTGAATGCCGAATCTGCGGCCTTCTAATAGGTGAGCCTTCTGCAACCACCACAGAAGTGACACCCTTGTCTTTGGTGACAGGGTTATTCGCAGGTGCATCTGCAGATGCGACCCTGACCATTTGTCCAACAGATCCCTTTGGAATATTCTTGCATGGAATCTGCCGAATGGAATTGCTTCGTAAGAAGCCACCATTTTTCCCAGGACTCTTGTGCATTGATGTACTGACACTTTTCCTGGTTTTAGGAGGTTCCTGACCAGATCGGATAACTCCTTGGCTTTTTCCTCTGGAAGGAAAACCTTTTTCTGAACCGTGTCCAGAATCATTCCTAGGAACAGCAGACGAGTTGTCGGGATTAAATGGGATTTTGGAATATTCAGAATCCACCCGTGTTGTCTTAGCACCTCTTGAGATAGTGCTAAAGCTGTCTCCAGCTGTTCTCTGGACCTTGCCCTTATTAGGAGATCGTCCAAGTATGGGATAACTAATACGCCTTTTCTTCGAAGAAGAATCATCATCTCGGCCATTACCTTGGTAAAGACCCGAGGCGCCGTGGACAATCCGAACGGCAGCGTCTGAAACTGATAGTGACAGTTTTGAACAATGAACCTGAGGTACCCCTGGTGTGCGGGGTAAATCGGAACGTGTAGATACGCATCCTTGATGTCCAAGGATACCATAAAGTCCCCTTCTTCCAGGTTCGCTATCACTGCTCTGAGTGACTCCATCTTGAACTTGAACTTTTTTATGTAGAGGTTCAAGGACTTCAGATTTAGAATAGGCCTTACCGAGCCATCCGGCTTCGGTACCACAAATAGAGTGGAATAATACCCCTTTCCTTGTTGTAATAGGGGTACTTTGACTATCACCTGCTGAGCGTACAGCTTGTGAATGGCTTCCAACACCCTCTCCCTTTCGGAAGAGACGGTTGGTAAGGCAGACTTCAGGAAACGATGAGGAGGATCCGTCTCTAATTCCAACCTGTACCCCTGAGATATTATCTGCAGGATCCAGGGGTCTACCTGCGAGTGAGCCCACTGCGCGCTGTAATTTTTGAGACGGCCCCCCACTGTCCCCGAGTCCGCTTGAGAGGCCCCAGCGTCATGCTGAGGTTTTTGCAGGAGCCGGGGAGGGCTTCTGTTCCTGGGAAGGAGCTGCCTGTTGGTGTCTCTTCCCTCTTCCTCTGCCTCGTGGCAGGTACGACAAGCCCTTTGCTCTCTTATTTTTGTAGGAGCGAAAAGGCTGCGGTTGAAAGGTCGGTGCCTTTCTCTGTTGGGGAGTGACTTGAGGTAAAAAAGTGGATTTCCCGGCAGTAGCCGTGGCCACCAAGTCTGATAGACCAACTCCAAATAACTCCTCCCCTTTATACGGCAAAACCTCCATGTGACGTTTTGAATCCGCATCGCCTGTCCACTGTCGTGTCCATAAGGCTCTTCTGGCTGAAATGGACATAGCACTCACCCGAGATGCCAGTGTGCAAATATCCCTCTGTGCATCACGCATATAGATAAATGCATCCTTTATTTGTTCTAACGACAGTAAAACATTGTCCCTATCTAGGGTATCAATATTTTCAATCAGGGATTCTGACCAAACTACTCCAGCACTGCACATCCAGGCAGTTGCTATAGCTGGTCGTAGTATAACACCTGCATGTGTGTATATATTCTTTTGAATAACTTCCATCTTTCTATCTGATGGATCCTTAAGTGCGGCCGTCTCAGGAGAGGGTAACGCCACTTGTTTGGATAAGCGTGTGAGCGCCTTGTCCACCTTAGGGGGTGTTTCCCAGCGCGCCCTAACCTCTGGCGGGAAAGGGTATAATGCCAATAACTTTTTTGAAATTATCAACTTTTTATCAGGAGCAACCCACGCTTCATCACACACGTCATTTAATTCTTCTGATTCAGGAAAAACTGTTTGTAGTTTTTTCACACCATACATAATACCCTGTTTTACGGTATCTGTAGTATCAGCTAAATGTAACGTCTCCTTCATTGCCAAAATCATATAACGTGTGGCCCTACTGGAAAATACGTTTGAATTTCTACCGTCGTCACTGGAATCAGTGCCCGTGTCTGGGTCTGTGTCGACCGACTGAGGCAAAGGGCGTTTTACAGCCCCTGACGGTGTTTGAGGCGCCTGGACAGGCATTAATTGATTGTCCGGCCGCCTCATGTCCTCAACTGACTGTTTAAGGGAAGATAAACCATCACGTAATTCCACAAATAAAGGCATCCATTCTGGTGTCGACCCCCTGGGGGGTGACATCTGCATATTTGGCAATTGCTCCGCCTCCACACCAATATCGTCCTCATACATGTCGACACCACGTACCGACACACACCGCAAACTCACAGGGAATGCTCTAATGAAGACAGGACCCACTAGCCCTTTTGGGGAGACAGAGGGAGAGTCTGCCAGCACACACCACAAAGCGCTATATATACAAGGGATATCCTTATATTAAGTGCTCCCTTATAGCTGCTTTAATATATATATATATATAGCCATTAATGTGCCCCCCCTCTCTGTTTTACCCTGTTTCTGTAGTGCAGTGCAGGGGAGAGACCTGGGAGCCGTTCTGACCAGCGGAGCTGTGACAGAAAATGGCGCCGTGTGCTGAGGAGATAGGCCCCGCCCCTTTTTCGGCGGGTTCTTCTCCCGCTATTTTTCCAGTCAGGCAGGGGTTAAATATCTCCATATAGCCCCTATGGGCTATATGTGAGGTATTTTTAGCCTTGTATAAGGTTTATATTTGCCTCTCAGAGCGCCCCCCCCCAGCGCTCTGCACCCTCAGTGACTGCCCAGTGAAGTGTGCTGAGAGGAAAATGGCGCACAGCTGCAGTGCTGTGCGCTACCTTATGAAGACTGAGGAGTCTTCAGCCGCCGGTTTCCGGACCTCTTCACGCTTCAGCATCTGCAAGGGGGTCGGCGGCGCGGCTCCGGGATCGGACTCCACGGCTGGGCCTGTGTTCGATCCCTCTGGAGCTAATGGTGTCCAGTAGCCAAGCAGCAAATCCACTCTGCATGCAGGTGAGTTTACTACTTTCCCCCTAAGTCCCACGTTGCAGTGATCCTGTTGCCAGCAGGACTCACTGTAAAGAAAAAAACCTAAACTAAACTTTCTCTAAGCAGCTCTTTAGGAGAGCCACCTAGATTGCACCCTTCTCGTTCGGGCACAAAATCTAACTGGAGTCTGGAGGAGGGTCATAGGGGGAGGAGCCAGTGCACACCACCTGACCTAGTAAAGCTTTACTTTTTTGTGCCCTGTCTCCTGCGGAGCCGCTATCCCCCCATGGTCCTTTCAGGAACCCCAGCATCCACTTAGGACGATAGAGAAACATTGAATACCCAGGTTTTCATTTAATCCCTTGGGGGATATTGTCCCCAGTGTAAAAATCCACCTGGATTCTTTCTGTAACAATATCCTGTCCCGGTTACCACCCCGTAGCGATGTTGGGACATGATCTATATATATATAGATTTCCCCCACTCACTGCGCCAAATATGTGCCCCCCTCTCTTTTTTTCAGCCCTCTGATGCTCAGCAGGGGAGAGTCCGGGGAGCCAGCGTTCTCTGCAGCCTCTGTGGAGAAAATGGTGCTGGTTAGTGCTGAGGGATCAAGCTCCGCCCCCTCGCGCGGCAGGCTTCGGTCCCGCTCGTAAATTCGAAAAAATGGCGGGGATCTGTAGTTTACTGCCTCCGCAGCCTAACTACATGCTTTAATGCCCAAAACGAGGTCTATTGCTGCCCAGGGCGCCCCCCTGCGCCCTGCACCCATCAGTGCCCAGTGTGTGTGTAAGTGTGGGAGCAATGGCGCGCAGCTTCCTGCTGCGCGCTTACCTCATGAAGATCTGAAGTCTTCTGCCGCCTGACGTCTTCATATGTCTTTCATACTCACCCGGCTTCTTTTTTCGGCATCTGTGAGGAGGATGGCGGCGCGGCTCCGGGACGAACCCCAGGGTGAGACCTGTGTTCCGACTCCCTCTGGAGCTAATGGTGTCCAGTAGCCTAAGAAGCAGAGCCCTTAAACTCTTAAGAAGTGGGTCTGCTTCTCTCCCCTCAGTCCCACGATGCAGGGAGTCTGTTGCCAGCAGGCTCCCTGAAAATAAAAAACCTAACAAAATTCTTTTTACAGAAAACTCAGGAGAGCTCCCTGTAATGCACCCAGTCTCCTCTGGGCACAGGATCTAACTGAGGTCTGGAGGAGGGGCATAGAGGGAGGAGCCAGTGCACACCATACTAGAAAGCTCTTTTAGGTGCCCATGTCTCCTGCGGAGCCCGTCTATACCCCATGGTCTTTACGGAGTCCCCAGCATCCTCTAGGATGTAAGAGAAATAAAAAATATTACCGATACTATATCCTTTCAGAATTTTAAGTGACATACATCAGAGTCAATAACATGCAAACTCTATTACAGATTGGTAGCCTTTTTTTTAAAACTATTATATATTTTCTTTACCTAGGTATAAGCCGGTAGCAGTAACCTACAATGTTAGAGAACATTTTATTTGCTTCTTCAGGCTAACAGATGATGATTCCTGGCACTGCTATGATGGAATAAAAGAATTTATAGATCCTGGAAAGGGAATGAAGTTGCCACCACAGAGTTAACAGAAAAAGTTCTTGTGCCAGGCGTCACTGTAGGTCACGTAATCATGGTGCGTCTCAATGATTCTTCATTGAATATTGTGCAGGTAAATGAATATTGAATGATTTTATATTTTTGGGTCTAATCCACCCCTCCCCAAATTTACTAGCAATATCAGAACTCAACTAGCACCCTATAGCGATTACATTCTGGGTTTAATTCATGTTTGTATGCAATGGACAATTATCATGCAACAGGGCGAATATCAGCAGACTGCACATGTGCTGCAATTGCAATGTGCAGGTGCCACTGCGATTCAGCATGCAATGAGTATGTCATTGCACAGTGACTGACAGGAAGTGACCATTTGGAGGTGTGAACAGGGAGTTTATGGGAAGTGATTGTGATTGAGTCGAGTCTCTGTAGCCATAGACCAACCATTAGAGCAGATGTTCCTTGTTTTTGCATATAGGCTGTAAATGTGTACACAATTGTTGAGAAGCTTATGATGGCTCCAGTTTGTTCCTTAATTTATGGGCGGAAGCAGCACTTGATAATACTAGCAACTCTGTAGCCTAGAGAATTTTAATACAATGTGTAGAAACATGAATTAGGCCCTTTGAATGCCACCTTTACTCAGAATGCCTTAAGTATTCAGCTCATAAGGATTGGAAGTACAGTCTTTGCAGGCATGCCTCGCAAATGCCCAGCGCAGGGGCTTCCATGAGCCTTGTGGCACATGGTGCGGCTCTGGGGAAAAATAAGAATTTACTTACCGATAATTCTATTTCTCGTAGTCCGTAGTGGATGCTGGGGACTCCGTCAAGACCATGGGGAATAGCGGCTCCGCAGGAGACAGGGCACAAAATTAAAAGTTTGACCACTAGGTGGTGTGCACTGGCTCCTCCCCCCATGACCCTCCTCCAAGCCTCAGTTAGGATACTGTGCCCGGACGAGCGTACACAATAAGGAAGGATTTTGAATCCCAGGTAAGACTCATACCAGCCACACCAATCACACTGTACAACTTGAGATCTGAACCCAGTTAACAGCATGATAACAGAGGAGCCTCTGAAAAGATGGCTTCCAACAATAATAACCCGATTTTTGTAACAATAACTATGTACAAGTATTGCAGACAATCCGCACTTGGGATGGGCGCCCAGCATCCACTACGGACTACGAGAAATAGAATTATCGGTAAGTAAATTCTTATTTTCTCTGACGTCCTAAGTGGATGCTGGGGACTCCGTCAGGACCATGGGGATTATACCAAAGCTCCCAAACGGGCGGGAGAGTGCGGATGACTCTGCAGCACCGAATGAGAGAACTCCAGGTCCTCCTTAGCCAGGGTATCAAATTTGTAGAATTTTACAAACGTGTTCTCCCCTGACCACTTAGCTGCTCGGCAGCGTTGTAATGCCGAGACCCCTCGGGCAGCCGCCCAAGGTGAGCCCACCTTCCTTGTGGAGTGGGCATTTACAGATTTTGGCTGTGGCAGGCCTGCCACAGAATGCGCAAGTTGAATTGTGCTACAAATCCAACGAGCAATCGTCTGCTTAGACGCAGGAACACCCAGCTTGTTGGGTGCATACAGTATAAACAGCGAGTCAGCCTTTCTGACTCCAGCCGTCCTTTAAATATATATATATATTTTTAAGGCTCTGACAACGTCGAACAACTTGGAGTCCTCCAAGTCGCTAGAAGCCGCAGGCACCACAATAGGTTGGTTCAGGTGAAACGCTGATACCACCTTAGGGAGAAACTGAGGACGCGTCCGCAGTTCTGCCCTGTCCCAATGGAAAATCAGATATGGGCTTTTGTACGATAAAGCCGCCAATTCTTACACTCTCCTGGCCGAAGCCAGGGCCAGTAGCATGGTCACTTTCCATGTAAGATATTTCAAATCCACCGATTTGAGTGGCTCAAACCAATGGGATTTGAGAAATCCCAAAACTACATTGAGATCCCACGGTGCCACTGGAGGCACAACCGGGCTGTATATGTAGTACTCCTTTGACAAAAGCTCGGACTTCAGGAACTGAAGCCAATTCTTTCTGGAAGAAAATCGACAGGGCCGAAATTTGAACCTTAATGGACCCCAATTTGAGGCCCATAGACAATCCTGTTTGCAGGAAATGTAGGAATCGACCCAGTTGAAATTCCTCCGTCGGAGCCCTCTCCTTCAGGATCCGGCGTTCAACCGCCATGCCGTCAAACGCAGCCGCGGTAAGTCTAGAGGTAGAGTGCACGGATCCTCCGTGCGCATCTCTTGAAGTTCCGGGTACCAAGTCCTTCTTGGCCAATCCGGAGCCACGAGTATCGTTCTTACTCCCCTTCGCCTTATAATTCTCAGTACCTTGGGTATGAGAGGCAGAGGGGGGAACACATACATTGACTGGTACACCCATGGTGTTACCAATGCGTCCCCAGCTATTGCCTGAGGGTCTCTTGACCCGGCGCAATACCTGTCCAGTTTTTTGTTGAGGCGGGACGCCATCATGTCCACCTTTGGTTTTTCCCAACGGTTCACAATCATGTGGAAGACTTCTGGGTGAAGTCCCCACTCTCCCGGGTGGTGATCGTGTCTGCTGAGGAAGTCTGCTTCCCAGTTGTCCACTCCCGGAATGAACACTGCTGACAGTGCTATCACATGATTTTCTGCCCAGCGAAAAATCCTTGCAGCTTCTGCCATTGCCCTCCTGCTTCTTGTGTCGCCCTGTCTGTTTACGTGGGCGACTGCCGTGGTGTTGTCCTACTGGATCAACACCGGCTGACCCTGAAGCAGAGGTCTTGCCAGGCTTAGAGCATTGTAAATTGCCCTTAGCTCCAGTATATTTATGTGAAGTGAAGTCTCCAGGCTTGACCACACTCCCTGGAAATTTCTTCCCTGTGTGACTGCTCCCCAGCCTCTCAGGCTGGCATTCGTGGTCACCAGGACCCAGTCCTGAATGCCGAATCTGCGGCCCTCCAAAAAGGTGAGCACTCTGCAACCACCACAGAAGAGACCCCCTTGTCCTTGGAGACGGGGCTATCCGCTGATGCATCTGAAGATGCGATCCGGACGATTTGTACAGCAGATCCCACTGAAAGGTTCTTGCGTGGAATCTGCCGAATGGAATCGCTTCGTAAGAAGCCATCATTTACCCAGGACTCTTGTGCATTGATGCACTGACACTTTTCTTGGTTTTAGGAGGTTCCTGACTAGCTCGGATAACTCCCTGGCTTTCTCCTCCGGGAGAAAAACCTTTTTCTGAACTGTGTCCAGAATCATCCCTAGGAACAGCAGACGTGTTGTCGGGATCAGCTGGGATTTTGGAATATTTAGAATCCACCCGTGCTGTTGTAGCACTACTTGGTATAGTGCTACTGCGACCTCTAACTGTTCTCTGGATCTTGCCCTTATCAGGAGAACGTTCAAGTAAGGGATAATTAATACGCCTTTTCTTTGAAGTAGAATCATCATTTCAGCCTTTACCTTGGTAAAGACCCGGGGTGCCGTGGACAATCCAAACGGCAACGTCTGAAACTGATAGTGACAGTTTTGTACCACGAACCTGAGGTACCCTTGGTGTGAAGGGCAAATTGGGACATGGAGGTAAGCATCCTTGATGTCCCAGGACACCATAAAGTCCCCTTCTTCCAGATTCGCTATCACTGCTCTGAGTGATTTCATCTTGAACTTGAACCTTTGTATGTAAGTGTTCAAAAGATTTCAGACTTAGAATAGGTCTCACCGAGCCGTCCGGCTTCGGTACCACAAACAGCGTGGAATAATACCCCTTTCCTTGTTGTAGTAGGGGTACCTTGACTATTACTTGCTGGGAATACAGCTTGTGAATAGCTTCCAACACCGTCTCCCTGTCGGAGGGAGATGTTGGTAAAGCAGACTTCAGGAATCTGCGAGGAAGAGACGTCTCGAATTCCAATCTGTACCCCTGTGATACTACCTGCAGGATCCAGGGGTCGACTTGCGAGTGAGCCCACTGCGCGCTGAAATTCTTGAGACGACCCCCCCACCGGACCTGAGTCCGCTTGTAGGGCCCCAGCGACATGCTGAGGACTTTCCAGAAGCGGGGGAAGGCTTCTGCTCCTGGGAAGGAGCTGCTTGCTGCAGTCTCTTACCCTTTCCTTTGCCTCGGGCAGATATGAATGGCCTTTTGCCCGCTTGTTCTTATGAGAACGAAAGGACTGAGGCTGAAAAGACGGTGTCTATTTCTGTTGGGAGGTGACCTGAGGTAAAAAAGGTGGATTTTCCGGCTGTTGCCGTGGCCACCAAGTCCGATAGACCGACCCCAAATAATTCCTCCCCTTTATACGGCAAACTTCCATATGCCGCTTGGAATCCGCATCACCTGACCACTGTCGCGTCCATAAACTTCTTCTGGCAGAAATGGACAGCGCACTTACCCTTGATGCCAGAGTGCCAATATCCCTCTGTGCATCTCGCATATAAAGAAAATGCATCCTTTAAATGCTCTATAGTCAATAAAATATTGTCGCTATTCAGGGTATCAATATTTCCAGTCAGAGATTCCGACCAAACCCCCCCAGCACTGCACATCCATGCTGGGGCGATTGCTGGTCGCAGTATAACATCAGTATGTGTGTATATACTTTTTAGAGTATATTCCAGCCTCCTATCAGCTGGATCTTTGAGGGCGGCCGTATCAGGAGACGGTAACGCCACTTGTTTTGATAAGCGTGTGAGCGCCTTATCTACCCTAGGGGGTGTTTCCCAGCGCGCCCTAACCTCTGGCGGGAAAGGGTATAATGCCAATAACTTCTTTGAAATTAGCAACTTCCTATCGGGGGTAACCCACGCTTCATCACACACTTCAATCAATTTATCTGATTCAGGAAAAACTACAGGTAGTTTTTTTCACACCCCACATAATACCCATTTTTGTGGTACTTGTAGTATCAGAAATATGTAACGCCTCCTTCATTGCCGTGATTATGTAACGTGTGGCCCTACTGGAAAATACGTTTGTTTCTTCACTGTCCGTGTCTGTGTCTATGTCGACCGACTGAGGTAATGGGCGTTTTAAAGCCCCTGACGGTGTTTGAGACGCCTGGACAGGTACTAATTGGTTTGCCGGCCGTCTCATATCGTCAACCGATCTTGTAGCGTGTTGATACTATCACGTAATTCCATAAATAAAGCCATCCATTCCGGTGTCGACTCCCTAGGGGGTGACATCCCATTACAGGCAATTGCTCCGCCTCCACTAACATCGTCCTCATACCTGTCGACACACACGTACCGACACACAGCACACACACAGGGAATGCTCTGATAGAGGACAGGACCCCACTAGCCCTTTGGGGAGACAGAGGGAGAGTTTGCCAGCACACACCAAGGCGCTATAATTATACAGGGACAACCTTATAGTAAGTGTTTTCCCTTATAGCAGCTTAATATATATTAATATCGCCAAAATATGCCCCCCCTCTCTGTTTTAACCCTGTTTCTGTAGTGCAGTGCAGGGGAGAGCCTGGGAGCCTTCCCACCAGCGGATCTGTGTGGGAAAAATGGCGCTGTGTGCTGAGGAGATAGGCCCCGCCCCCTTCACGGCGGGCTCTTCTCCCGGTTTTTTCTGTAATCCTGGCGGGGGTTAAATACATCCATATAGCCCAGGGGCTATATGTGATGTATTTTTAGCCAGTAAAGGTAATTACATTGCTGCCCAGGGCGCCCCCCCCAGCGCCCTGCACCCTCAGTGACCGCGGTGTGAAGTGTGCTGAGAGCAATGGCGCACAGCTGCAGTGCTGTGCGCTACCTTAAGAAGACTGGGACGTCTTCAGCCGCCGATTTCTGGACCTTTTCTCTCTTCAGCATCTGTAAGGGGGCCGGCGGCGCGGCTCCGGTGACCCATCCAGGCTGTACCTGTGATCGTCCCTCTGGAGCTAGTGTCCAGTAGCCTAAGAAGCCAATCCATCCTGCACGCAGGTGAGTTCGCTTCTTCTCCCCTTAGTCCCGCGTTGCAGTGAGCCTGTTGCCAGCAGGACTAACTGAAAATAAAAAACCTAACAAACTTTTATTCTAAGCAGCTCTTTAGGAGAGCCACCTAGATTGCACCCTTCTCGGCCGGGCACAAAAACTTAACTGAGGCTTGGAGGAGGGTCATGGGGGGAGGAGCCAGTGCACACCACCTAGTGGTCAAACTTTTAATTTTGTGCCCTGTCTCCTGCGGAGCCGCTATTCCCCATGGTCCTGACGGAGTCCCCAGCATCCACTTAGGACGTCAGAGAAAGGGGGATGGCGTCGTAGCAAGGGGATGTGGCTACGCAGCCCAAACCACCATTTTCATAACTCCTAGGGTACAGGAGATGCTCATCTGACCCTGGAGATAGCTGTGACTGCACTGCCAGCTTCTTCAATGTTACAGGATCAGTGCTGCATGTAATGTTACAGTGCAGCACTCAGAGCCGGATTAAAGCAGGGGTGAGAGGGGCGGGCGTCCCAGGGCCCCCACACCCTACGTTTTGCAGGAATCTAGCTTCGGCGGCTCAGCTGTTCAGTAACAGCAGCCGCCGAGGAACTCCTGCACAGTCAGTCTCATGGGACATGGAAATCCTGCGAGACAGTGACTGCAAGCCACCGGACAGCCTGCGCTTCCTGCTGCAATGTAAGTAAAGGTGTGCGTGTGTGTGTATATATTAGTGTATGTATGTGTGCATGTGTGTATGTGTGTGTATATGTATGTGTGTGCGTGCGCGCACAGCCCCAGGAGGGGGGCAAGGACTTCTCCAGAAAGACTAGGTGAGGGCCCCCACAATCTACGTTGCCCAGGGCCCCTACCACTCTTAATCCGGCCCTGGCAGCACTCAGCTCCTGTCACTGAGGAGAAGCTTGCATTTTGGTGTTAGCCCATTAGAGGGCAACTCCCATGAGCATCCTCGACCCTCCTAGTGATGTCACAGACCTGGAGAATGTTTGTATTGTAACGGGGGTCATTCTGAGTTGATCGCTCGCTGCCGATGTTCGCAGCGCAGCGATCAGGTAAAAAAATGGCAAAACTGTGCATGCATATGCACCGCAATGCGCACGCGCATCGTACGGGTACAAAGAGCATCATTGCTGTGCAATGCTTCTAGCGACGAATCCATTCGCACAGCGATCGCAAGGAGATTGACAGGAAGGGGGCGTTTATGGGTGTCAACTTTTCTGGGAGTGGTTGGGCAAACGCAGGCGTGTCCAAGTGTTTGCAGGGCGGGTATCTGACGTAAATTCCGGGACCTCCGTTGCTGGAATCATCGCACAGGATAAGTAACTACAGGGCTGGTCTTGTTTTGCACAAAATGTGATTATGTCGCTCGGCTGCACATGCGATCGCACACTTGCAAAGAGAAAATACACTCCCCCGTGGGAGGCGACAATGCGTTTGCACGGCTGTTTGTTTTATTTTCCATGATAAATAAAAAAAAACCCAAGATATTTTTATTCTATAAATATTCCATAAACAACATGGTCATAATTGAAAAAAACGTATAACTTTAAAAAGAAAAAAGGTAAGTTTTGTACATACCATCACATTGCATGATACACAAGGATAAAATAATTTGTAACTTCTTATTTAATGTTTCAGTATTTTTTTTCTAGGAACCTGCAATACTAAAAGACATGATTGCTGAACAGAAATGGGTAGAAGAACATAAACATACATTTCCCAGTCAAGTTTTTATACCATCACTACTATCGATGACAAAAAACGATGCAGAAGATTGCATAAAAAAATACCAGAATGACCTGAATATGGATAATGACATGGATGACTGTCGTAAGCATTTTATATTCGCTCTAACAAATAAAGATAACATGGAAAAGTTTCTGATGGGCCCTACACACTGACAGATCCGCCGCCGAGCTGCCCGACGGCGGATACGGCTGACGTGCGACCCAGCGGCGGGGGAAGGGAGGGGGTGAGTGTGAAGTTTCTTCACTCCCCCCGTCACCCAGCTCCATAGCAGTGCTGGCAAATATCGACGAGATCATATTGGCCTGCACGTACAAGCGACGGGGCACCAGCGATGAACGAGCGCATCGTTCATCGCTGGTGCCTCCACACTGAAAGATATGAACGGTGAACGAGATCGTTCATATCTTTCACTAATATCGCCCAGTGTGTAGGGTCCATTAGAGAGACAAGAGACAAACAAACACTGCTTGTACATACCACGTTAAGTGGGTAACTTAATTATCTTTGTTAAATTTCATGGTGTGAAAAAGGGTGTTATCGTTAATATTTAACACCAGGGGCTATTAAATTATAACCTCTTTTCTCAGTAAATTTATTGTTTTATAGAGTTTACACAAATAATCTGGGATAGGTTCCTGGACCTATCTGATAACATAGTCACATCACTCCAGAAATAGGCTACTTATCACTGTTTACTGCAGCAGGCTGCACTTGGGGCTAATTGAATAGTCCAGGGTGATCAATAAGATGGCATTAATTTATTCCGTTTGTTATTCTGTTTTGTGGTTTTAGATATTTGTAAACTGTTTTAGATATTCTAAATAGATATTCTCTTTTGGGATACAACTGTTATACAATACATTTTTTTAATTTTTTTACCTCCATTAATATATTAAAGTGTAGTTCTTTCAATTATGAGTGTGTGTGTCATAAAATAAGGATCTCAGAAGCATCACATTTTAGTCAAGATTCTGAAGGGGAGGCAGTCAATTGACCGCCTGTCGGGATCCCGGCGGTCAGGATACCAGCGCCGGAATCATGACACCAGCTGAAATACCAGCGGTCGGAATCCCGACCGCTGGCTGGTTACCCCGCTTGAGTGGTGGTCGACCCCACCACCCGGAGGGGAATAGAACCCTGTGGCGACCGAAGGTCACCATGGGGCCCGAAGCGTGGTGAGCGCAGCGAGCCTGCGAGGGGACACGCTGCGCTCACCGCAGGGATCCAGGCTGTCAGGCTCCCGGCCTCGGTCTTCTGACTGCCAGGATCTGGTACTGATCCCTTCTGAAGGGCTATTACTCTTTTTAATGCGAAAGGGTTATTAATAGAGGAGACTAGATGAATGCAGGTTACACCAACCGCAAATGTCAAATTTGTTGCCCGAGACTCGTTAGCCCTTGCAAAATTACAGCTACTTATTCAAGATAGAAAATGATGGTGTTAAGGTGCCCACTTTGCCAGCATATTTCATGGCCAAACCAGTGTTGGGCAAGGAAAAATACATGTAGGTCATATGCAAGTGACCCCACTCTGTTGATTTCAGGTGTCAAATTAGTTGCTTGAAACTCGTTAACCCTTGCAAAACTACAGCTACTTATTCAAAATAGTAAATCATAATACAGTGTATGCGCCCACTTTGCCAGCAAATTTCATGTCCAAACCAGTATTGGACAAGGCAAAATACATGTGGGTCATATGCATTTGACACCCACTCTGTTGATTTCAGGTATAAAATGTGTTGCCGAGGACTCATTAACCCATGCAAAAGTAGGATTTTAATACCTACCGGTAAATCCTTTTCTCCTAGTCCGTAGAGGATGCTGGGGACTCCAAAAGGACCATGGGGTATAGACGGGATCCGCAGGAGACATGGGCACACTGAAAGACTTTGACTGGGTGTGAACTGGCAGGAATACCAGATAACAGTATGAACTAACAACAGCAACAAGCTGAATATAACTGATACACAACCTTCGTGTAACCGAAAACAACAAGTATCAATACAACTGCAAGGAACAGTCCGCACTGGGATGGGTGCCCAGCATCCTCTACGGACTAGGAGAAAAGGATTTACCAGTAGGCATTAAAATCCTATTTTCTCTTACGTCTTAGAGGATGCTGGGGACTCCAAAAGGACCATGGGGTCTATACCAAAGCTCCAGACCGGGCGGGAGAGTGTGGACGACGCTGCAGCACCGATTGAGCAAACATGAGGTCCTCCTCAGCCAGGGTATCAAACTTATAGAACTTAGCAAAAGTGTTTGAACTCGACCACGTAGCTGCTCAGCAAAGTTGACGTGCCGAGACCCCTCGGGCAGCCGCCCAAGAAGAGCCCACCTTCCTGGTAGAATGGGCCTTTACTGACGTCGGCAACGGCAACCCAGCCGAAGAATGAGCGTGCTGAATCGTATTACAAATCCAGCGTGCAATAGTCTGCTTGGAAGCAGGATTTCCAGTCTTGTTGGAAGCATACAGGACAAACAGAGCTTCCGTTTTCCTAACAAAAGCCGGTCTGGCGACATAATTTTTCAAAGATCTTACGACATCAAGAGATTTTGGGACTACCACAGCATCCGTAGCCACAGGTACCACAATAGGTTGATTTATGTGAAACAAAGAAACCACCTTCGGCAGAAATTGTTGACGAGTCCTCAATTCTGCTCTATCCACATGAAAAATCAGATATGGGCTCTTGTGAGACAAATCCGCCAATTCTGACACTCGTCTGGCAGACGCCAAAGCCAAAAGCATGACCACTTTCCAAGTGAGAAACTTTAACTCAACCTTTCGCAAAGGTTCAAACCAGTGAGACATAAGAAACTGTAACACCACTTCAAGATCCCAGGGTGCCACGGGTGGCACAAATGGAGGATGGATATGCAGCACTCCCTTCACGAAAGTCTGTACCTCAGGAAGGGCGGCCAATTCTTTTTGAAAGAAAATAGATAAAGCCGAAATCTGCACTTTGATGGAACCCAATTTCAGGCCTGCATCCACGCCTGCCTGCAAAAAATGGAGGAAACGACCCAAGTGAAACTCCTCCGCAGGATGACCTCCCCGGGAATACCTTCCCGAGCTAGGATTTGGCGTTCAACCTCCACGCCGTCAAACGCAGCCGCGGTAAGTCCGGAAACATGCAGGGCCCCTGCAGTAACAGGTCCTCTCTTAGAGGAAGCGGCCAAGGATCTTCTACTAGTAATTCCTGAAGATCCGGATACCAGGCCTTCCGTGGCCAATCTGGAACGACGAGTATTGCCTGAACCCTTGTTCGTCTTATAATCTTCAACACTCTTGGAATGAGAGGAAGAGGAGGGAACACATACACCAACTGAAACACCCACGGAGTAACCAGGGCGTCCACTGCACTGGCTTGGGGGTCCCTTGACCTGGAACAATACTTCGGAACCTTCTTGTTGAGGCGAGATGCCATCATGTCTATTTGAGGAATTCCCAACTCCTTGTCACTTCTGCAAATACTTCTTGATGAAGAGCCCACTCTCCTGGATGGAGATCGTGTCTGCTGAGGAAGTCCGCTTCCCAGTTGTCCACGCCCAGAATGAAGACTGCTGACAGAGCGCTCACGTGCTGTTCCGCCCAGCGGAGAACTCTTGTGGCCTCTGCCATTGCCGCCCTGCTCCTTGTTCCGCCTTGGCGGTTTACGTACGCCACCGCTGTTATGTTGTCCGACTGGATCAGGACAGGGAGACCCTGAAGAAGGTTCTTCGCTTGCAGGAGGCCGTTGTAAATGGCTTGACCATTTTCCCTGGAAACTTCTTCCTTGTGTGACTGCACCCCAGCCTCGGAGACTTGCATCTGTGGTCAGCACGACCCAGTCCTGGATTCCGAATCGGCGTCCCTCTAGAAGGTGAGAACCTTGCAGCCACCACAGGAGAGAAATCCTGGTCCCGGAAGATAGACTTATTTTCCGGTGCATGTGCGGTGCGACCCGGACCATTTATTCATCAGATCCCACTGAAACACCCGGGCATGAAACCTGCCAAACGGAATGGCTTCGTAAGCCGCAACCATCTTCCCTAGCACTCGAGTGCATTGATGAATCGACACTCTTGCCGGTCTCAGAAGCTCCTTGACCATGGTCTGTATTTCCAGAGCTTTGTCCGCCAGAAGAAACACTTCTGTAGTTCCGTGTCTAGGATCATGCCCAAGAAGGGCAGCCGAGTTGTCGGGATCAACTGAGACTTTGGCAAATTTAGAATCGAACCGTGATGTCGCAGAACCGACAGGGAGAGTTCCACATTTCTTAGCAACTGTTCCTTTGATCTCGCCTTTATCAGGAGATCGTCCAAGTACGGGATACTTGTGACCCCCTGCTTGCGAAGGAGTACCATCATTTCCGCCATTACCTTGGTTAAAACCCTCGGGGCCGTGGAAAGCCCAAATGGCAACGTCTGAAATTGGTAATGACAATCCTGCACCGCAAATCTTAGGAAGGCCTGATGAGGAGGATATATCGGGACGTGTAAGTAGGCATCCTTTATTTCAACTGACGCCATAACCTCCCCCCCCCCTAGGCTGGAGATCACAGCTCAAAGAGATTCCATCTTGAATTTGAAAGTTTTCAAGTATGGATTGAGGGATTTTAGGTTCAGAATCGGTTTGACCGAACCATCCGGCTTCGGCACGACAAAGAGGCTCGAATAGAACCCTTCCCCCCGTTGGGACGGAGGAACGGGGACAATGACCCTCTGTTGACACAGCTTTTGTATCGCAGCATTTACCACTTCTCTTTCTGGAAGAGAAACTGGAAAGGCCGATTTGAAAAAGCGGCAGGGGGACATTTCCTGAAACTCCAGTTTGTACCCTTGGGACACTATGTCTAAGACCCAAGGATCCAGGGCTGATTGAAACCAGACCTGACTGAAGATTCGGAGACGGCCCCCCACCGGCACGGAATCCCGCAGGGGAGCCCCAGCGTCATGCGGTGGACTTGGTAGAGGCGGGGGAGGACTTTTGGTCCTGGGCGCCAGACACAGCAGGTGACCTCTTTCCCCTTCCTCTACCCTTTGAAGCAAGGAAGGACGAGCCCTTTCCTTTTTTGTATTTATTAGGCCGAAAGGACTGCATCTGATAATGGGGCGCCTTTTTCTGTTGTGTGGGAACATAAGGAAGAAAAGATGACTTACCCACAGTAGCGGTAGACACCAGGTCAGCAAAGCCAACACCAAACAAGACACTACCTTTAAAAGGAAGACCTTCCATAGCTTTCCTGAAGTCGGCATCAACATTCCATTGATGAATCCACAGCGCCCTCCTGGCCGAGACCGCCATGGCATTGGCTCTTGATCCCAAGAGGCCAATATCCCTCGCCGCATCCTTTAGGTAATCTGCAGCGTCCTTGATATAACCAAGAGTCAAAAGAATGTTATCCTTATCAAGGGTATCCATATCAGAAGCTAAATTATCAGCCCACTTAGCAATAGCACTACACACCCACGCCAATGCCACAGCAGGTCCGAGTAATGCACCAGTAGTAACGAAAAAGGCCTTCAATGTCGTCTCCTGCTTGCGATCCGCCGGATCCTTGAGGGCAGCCGTGTCAGGAGACGGAAGCGCCACCTTTTTGGACAATCGGGATAGAGCCTTGTCCACATTGGGAGACGACTCCCATTTCTCCCTGTTGTCAGAGGGGAAAGGATATGCCATAAAAATTCTCTTGGGAATCTGCTACCTTTTGTCAGGCGGCTCCCAAGCCTTTTCACAAAGAGCGTTCAGTTCATGAGAGGGGGGAAACGTCACCTCAGGCTTTTTTCCCTTATACAAACAAACCCACTTATCTGGAACAGGGGGCTCTTCAGAAATATGCAAAACATCTTTAATAGCCACAGTCATGTACTGAATACTCTTAACTACCTTTGGATGTAAAGTAGCCTCATTGAAATCGACACTGGAATCAAAGTCTGTGTCGGTATCTGTATCTGCCATCTGAGTAAATGAACGCTTTTGTGACCCTGAGGGGGTCTGTACCTGATACAAAGCGTCCTCTATGGATTTCCTCCATGTTTGTGGATAAATCAGATTTATCCAGCCTCTTAGACAATAATGCCACATTTGCATTCAGTGTACTCAACATATTCACCTAATCAGCAGTCGGCGCCGACAGAGTCATTCCCAAATCTTTTTCTGCGCCCCCAGTAACTTCCTCCGGGGAGGAACACTCAGCCTCAGACATGTCGACACGCAGTACCGACACACCCACACTCACACCGGCCAAAGAAGGGGACAGACCCACAGGGAATCCTGTAGAGAGAACACAGAGGGAGTATGCCAGCTCACACCCCAGCGCCCATATACTACAAAACAAATAATATATGTTGTTTGCGCTGTAAAATATAAACATATAAAGCACCAATTTGTTTGTGCCCCTCCCCCCCGTTTTGCTCCCTTGTTACTTGTAAGGAGCTTGGAAGTCCGGGCCAGCGTCTCTGCAGCGGCTGTGGAGAGATAAAATGGAGCTGGTGAGCTGTGCGGCTAAGCCCCGCCCCTTCCCGGGGCGCTGTAGTCCCGCTCAAATTTGAAAATATTTATACTGGCGGGGGTATCGTATACGGTGCCTGGGCACCGAATATGCCTCTTGCCAGTGAAAAAAGAACCCTCAGGAACTGCTGCCCAGGGCGCTCCCCCCCAGCCCCTGCACCCTGTGAGTGCCGTTGGTGTGTGGGAGCATGGAGCGCAGCGCGACCGCTGCGCTGTACCTCCGTTACTGAAGTCTTCTGCCGTCACTGAAGTCTTCTGATCTTCTCATACTCACCCGGCTTCTGTCTTCTGGCTTCTGTGAGGGGGGTGACGGCGCTGCTCCGGGTACAAGCAGCTAGGCGCACCAAGTGATCGAACCCTCTGGAGCTAATGGTGTCCAGTAGCCTAAGAAGCAGAGCCTTTGAACTAAGAAGAAGTCCCACGATGCAGGGAGCCTGTAGCCAGCAGGTCTCCCTGAAAATAAAAAAACTAACAAAAGTCTTTCCAGAGAAACTCAGTAGAGCTCCCCTAGTGTGTGTCCAGTCACTCCTGGGCACAGAATCTAACTGGGGTCTGGAGGAGGGGCATAGAGGGAGGAGCCAGTTCACACCCAGTCAAAGTCTTTTAGTGTGCCCATGTCTCCTACGGATCCCGTCTATACCCCATGGTCCTTTTGGAGTCCCCAGCATCAGAGAAACTACAGCTACTTATTCAAAATAGTAAATCATAATATGGTGTATGTGCCCACTTTGCCAGCGTATTTCATGCCCAAAACAGCATTGGGCAAGGCAAAATACATGTGGGTCATATGTAAGTGACCCCACTCTGTTGATTTCAGGTGTCAAATTTGTTGACCAAGACTCATTAACCCTTGCAAAACTACAGCTACTTATTCAAAATATTAAATCATAATACGGTGTATATGCCCACTTTGCCAGCATATTTCATGCCCAAATCAGTGTTGGGGAAGGCAAAATACATGTGGGTCATATGCAAGTGACCACGCTCTGTTGATTTCACGTGTCAAATGTGTTGCCCGGGACTCGTTAACCCTTGCAAAACTACAGCTGCTTATTCAAAAATAAGAATTTACTTACCGATAATTCTATTTCTCGGAGTCCGTAGTGGATGCTGGGGTTCCTGAAAGGACCATGGGGAATAGCGGCTCCGCAGGAGACAGGGCACAAAAAAGTAAAGCTTTACTAGGTCAGGTGGTGTGCACTGGCTCCTCCCCCTATGACCCTCCTCCAGACTCCAGTTAGGTACTGTGCCCGGACGAGCATACACAATAAGGGAGGCATTTTGAATCCCGGGTAAGACTCATACCAGCCACACCAATCACACCGTACAACTTGTGATCTAAACCCAGTTAACAGTATGACAACAGAAAGGGCCTCTTAAAGATGGCTCCTTAACAATAACCCGAATTAGTTAACAATAACTATGTACAAGTATTGCAGATAATCCGCACTTGGGATGGGCGCCCAGCATCCACTACGGACTCCGAGAAATAGAATTATCGGTAAGTAAATTCTTATTTTCTCTATCGTCCTAAGTGGATGCTGGGGTTCCTGAAAGGACCATGGGGATTATACCAAAGCTCCCAAACGGGCGGGAGAGTGCGGATGACTCTGCAGCACCGAATGAGAGAACTCCAGGTCCTCCTTTGCCAGGGTATCAAATTTGTAAAATTTTACAAACGTGTTCTCCCCCGACCACGTAGCTGCTCGGCAGAGTTGTAATGCCGAGACCCCTCGGGCAGCCGCCCAAGATGAGCCCACCTTCCTTGTGGAGTGGGCTTTTACAGTTTTAGGCTGTGGCAGGCCTGCCACAGAATGTGCAAGTTGAATTGTGTTACAAATCCAACGAGCAATCGACTGCTTAGAAGCAGGTGCGCCCAACTTGTTGGGTGCATACAATATAAACAGCGAGTCAGATTTTCTGACTCCAGCCGTCCTTGCAATGTATATTTTTAAGGCTCTGACAACGTCCAACAACTTGGAGTCCTCCAAGTCGCTAGTGGCCGCAGGCACCACAATAGGTTGGTTCAGATGAAATGCTGATACCACTTTAGGGAGAAAATGCGGACGAGTCCGCAGTTCTGCCCTATCCGAATGGAAGATTAGATAAGGACTTTTATAAGATAAAGCCGCCAATTCAGATACTCTCCTGGCAGAGGCCAGGGCTAGTAACATAGTCACTTTCAATGTGAGATATTTCAAATCCACCTTTTTCAATGGTTCAAACCAATGGGATTTGAGGAAATCTAAAACTACATTTAGATCCCACGGTGCCACCGGAGGCACCACAGGAGGCTGTATATGCAGTACTCCCTTGACAAAAGTCTGGACCTCAGGGACAGAGGCCAATTCTTTTTGGAAGAATATTGACAGGGCCGAAATTTGAACCTTAATGGATCCCAATTTGAGACCCATAGATAATCCTGATTGCAGGAAATGTAGGAAACGACCCAGTTGGAATTCCTCCGTCGGAACCCTCCGATCCTCGCACCACGCTACATATTTTCGCCAAATGCGGTGATAATGTTTCACGGTGACTTCCTTCCGTGCCTTAATCAAGGTAGGAATGACTTCTTCTGGAATGCCTTTCCCTTTTAGGATCTGGCGTTCAACCGCCATGCCGTCAAACGCAGCCGCGGTAAGTCTTGAAAAAGACAGGGACCCTGCTGTAGCAGGTCCCTTCTCAGAGGTAGAGGCCACGGTTCGTCCGTGAGCATCTCTTGAAGTTCCGGATACCAAGTCCTTCTCGGCCAATCCGGAACCACTAGTATTGTTCTTACTCTTCTTTGCCGTATGATCTTCAATACCTTTGGTATGAGCGGCAGAGGAGGAAACACATACACTGACTGGTACACCCAAGGAGTTACCAGTGCGTCCACAGCTATTGCCTGTGGATCTCTTGACCTGGCGCAATATTTGTCCAGTTTCTTGTTGAGGCGAGACGCCATCATGTCTACAATTGGTCTTTCCCAACGGTCTATTAACATGTTGAAGACTTCTGGATGTAGACCCCACTCTCCCGGATGAAGATCGTGTCTGCTGAGGAAGTCTGCTTCCCAGTTGTCCACGCCCGGGATGAACACTGCTGACAGTGCTATCACGTGATTCTCCGCCCAGCGAAGAATCTTGGCAGCTTCTGCCATTGCACTCCTGCTTCTTGTGCCGCCCTGCCTGTTTACATGGGCGACCGCCGTGATGTTGTCCGACTGAATCAACACCGGCTTTCCTTGCAGGAGAAGTTCCGCCTGGCTTAGAGCATTGTAGATTGCTCTTAGTTCCAGAATGTTTATGTGAAGAGACTTTTCCAGACTCGTCCATACTCCCTGGAAGTTTCTTCCTTGTGTGACTGCTCCCCAGCCTCTCAGGCTGGCGTCCGTGGTCACCAGGATCCAATCCTGAATGCCGAATCTGCGGCCTTCTAATAGGTGAGCCTTCTGCAACCACCACAGAAGTGACACCCTTGTCTTTGGTGACAGGGTTATTCGCAGGTGCATCTGCAGATGCGACCCTGACCATTTGTCCAACAGATCCCTTTGGAATATTCTTGCATGGAATCTGCCGAATGGAATTGCTTCGTAAGAAGCCACCATTTTTCCCAGGACTCTTGTGCATTGATGTACTGACACTTTTCCTGGTTTTAGGAGGTTCCTGACCAGATCGGATAACTCCTTGGCTTTTTCCTCTGGAAGGAAAACCTTTTTCTGAACCGTGTCCAGAATCATTCCTAGGAACAGCAGACGAGTTGTCGGGATTAAATGGGATTTTGGAATATTCAGAATCCACCCGTGTTGTCTTAGCACCTCTTGAGATAGTGCTAAAGCTGTCTCCAGCTGTTCTCTGGACCTTGCCCTTATTAGGAGATCGTCCAAGTATGGGATAACTAATACGCCTTTTCTTCGAAGAAGAATCATCATCTCGGCCATTACCTTGGTAAAGACCCGAGGCGCCGTGGACAATCCGAACGGCAGCGTCTGAAACTGATAGTGACAGTTTTGAACAATGAACCTGAGGTACCCCTGGTGTGCGGGGTAAATCGGAACGTGTAGATACGCATCCTTGATGTCCAAGGATACCATAAAGTCCCCTTCTTCCAGGTTCGCTATCACTGCTCTGAGTGACTCCATCTTGAACTTGAACTTTTTTATGTAGAGGTTCAAGGACTTCAGATTTAGAATAGGCCTTACCGAGCCATCCGGCTTCGGTACCACAAATAGAGTGGAATAATACCCCTTTCCTTGTTGTAATAGGGGTACTTTGACTATCACCTGCTGAGCGTACAGCTTGTGAATGGCTTCCAACACCCTCTCCCTTTCGGAAGAGACGGTTGGTAAGGCAGACTTCAGGAAACGATGAGGAGGATCCGTCTCTAATTCCAACCTGTACCCCTGAGATATTATCTGCAGGATCCAGGGGTCTACCTGCGAGTGAGCCCACTGCGCGCTGTAATTTTTGAGACGGCCCCCCACTGTCCCCGAGTCCGCTTGAGAGGCCCCAGCGTCATGCTGAGGTTTTTGCAGGAGCCGGGGAGGGCTTCTGTTCCTGGGAAGGAGCTGCCTGTTGGTGTCTCTTCCCTCTTCCTCTGCCTCGTGGCAGGTACGACAAGCCCTTTGCTCTCTTATTTTTGTAGGAGCGAAAAGGCTGCGGTTGAAAGGTCGGTGCCTTTCTCTGTTGGGGAGTGACTTGAGGTAAAAAAGTGGATTTCCCGGCAGTAGCCGTGGCCACCAAGTCTGATAGACCAACTCCAAATAACTCCTCCCCTTTATACGGCAAAACCTCCATGTGACGTTTTGAATCCGCATCGCCTGTCCACTGTCGTGTCCATAAGGCTCTTCTGGCTGAAATGGACATAGCACTCACCCGAGATGCCAGTGTGCAAATATCCCTCTGTGCATCACGCATATAGATAAATGCATCCTTTATTTGTTCTAACGACAGTAAAACATTGTCCCTATCTAGGGTATCAATATTTTCAATCAGGGATTCTGACCAAACTACTCCAGCACTGCACATCCAGGCAGTTGCTATAGCTGGTCGTAGTATAACACCTGCATGTGTGTATATATTCTTTTGAATAACTTCCATCTTTCTATCTGATGGATCCTTAAGTGCGGCCGTCTCAGGAGAGGGTAACGCCACTTGTTTGGATAAGCGTGTGAGCGCCTTGTCCACCTTAGGGGGTGTTTCCCAGCGCGCCCTAACCTCTGGCGGGAAAGGGTATAATGCCAATAACTTTTTTGAAATTATCAACTTTTTATCAGGAGCAACCCACGCTTCATCACACACGTCATTTAATTCTTCTGATTCAGGAAAAACTGTTTGTAGTTTTTTCACACCATACATAATACCCTGTTTTACGGTATCTGTAGTATCAGCTAAATGTAACGTCTCCTTCATTGCCAAAATCATATAACGTGTGGCCCTACTGGAAAATACGTTTGAATTTCTACCGTCGTCACTGGAATCAGTGCCCGTGTCTGGGTCTGTGTCGACCGACTGAGGCAAAGGGCGTTTTACAGCCCCTGACGGTGTTTGAGGCGCCTGGACAGGCATTAATTGATTGTCCGGCCGCCTCATGTCCTCAACTGACTGTTTAAGGGAAGATAAACCATCACGTAATTCCACAAATAAAGGCATCCATTCTGGTGTCGACCCCCTGGGGGGTGACATCTGCATATTTGGCAATTGCTCCGCCTCCACACCAATATCGTCCTCATACATGTCGACACCACGTACCGACACACACCGCAAACTCACAGGGAATGCTCTAATGAAGACAGGACCCACTAGCCCTTTTGGGGAGACAGAGGGAGAGTCTGCCAGCACACACCACAAAGCGCTATATATACAAGGGATATCCTTATATTAAGTGCTCCCTTATAGCTGCTTTAATATATATATATATAGCCATTAATGTGCCCCCCCTCTCTGTTTTACCCTGTTTCTGTAGTGCAGTGCAGGGGAGAGACCTGGGAGCCGTTCTGACCAGCGGAGCTGTGACAGAAAATGGCGCCGTGTGCTGAGGAGATAGGCCCCGCCCCTTTTTCGGCGGGTTCTTCTCCCGCTATTTTTCCAGTCAGGCAGGGGTTAAATATCTCCATATAGCCCCTATGGGCTATATGTGAGGTATTTTTAGCCTTGTATAAGGTTTATATTTGCCTCTCAGAGCGCCCCCCCCCAGCGCTCTGCACCCTCAGTGACTGCCCAGTGAAGTGTGCTGAGAGGAAAATGGCGCACAGCTGCAGTGCTGTGCGCTACCTTATGAAGACTGAGGAGTCTTCAGCCGCCGGTTTCCGGACCTCTTCACGCTTCAGCATCTGCAAGGGGGTCGGCGGCGCGGCTCCGGGACCGGACTCCACGGCTGGGCCTGTGTTCGATCCCTCTGGAGCTAATGGTGTCCAGTAGCCAAGCAGCAAATCCACTCTGCATGCAGGTGAGTTTACTACTTTCCCCCTAAGTCCCACGTTGCAGTGATCCTGTTGCCAGCAGGACTCACTGTAAAGAAAAAAACCTAAACTAAACTTTCTCTAAGCAGCTCTTTAGGAGAGCCACCTAGATTGCACCCTTCTCGTTCGGGCACAAAATCTAACTGGAGTCTGGAGGAGGGTCATAGGGGGAGGAGCCAGTGCACACCACCTGACCTAGTAAAGCTTTACTTTTTTGTGCCCTGTCTCCTGCGGAGCCGCTATTCCCCATGGTCCTTTCAGGAACCCCAGCATCCACTTAGGACGATAGAGAAATAGTAAATCATAATACGGTGTATATGTCCACTTTGCCAGCATCTTTCATGCCCAAACCAGCTTTGGACAAGGCAAAGAACATGAGGGTCATATGAAAGCGACCCTCCTCTGTTGATTTCAGTTGTCAAATTTGTTGTCCAAGACTCATTAACCCTTGCAAAACTGAATGATCTGAATAAGAAGCTGGAGCTCGAATAAGAAGTGAATAAGAAGCTGAAGCTTGAATAATAACTGAATAAGAAGCTGAAGCTTGAATAAGAAGTGAATAAGAAGCTGGAGCTTGAATAAGAAGTGAATAAGAAGCTGGCTGAATAAGAAGCTAACTTCAGCTGCAGTTCTACTCACAGCAGCTTCCTCCCACCCCCCTTCATCATGTTTATGTGAGTGACCCCTCCCCCTCATTCTCAGCCTACAGATTACAGCAGATATATCCTTCCTCCTCCTACCGGCCCTTCTTTTCCTCCCCACCCCCTTAGGAAGTAAAGTAGTTCTCCCTTCCTCTTTATCTCTTTTCCCCTCGTTCTTCTGATTTTTTTTTTTTTTTGTACTCCATCATCCACCTCCTCTCCCCCCCCCTCTCCACCCCAAGGAAACCCCTTTACAAGAAGAAGGACACGATAACCTATTTGGGAGAGGCAGCAATCATGAATCCCTCCAGCTTCCAAAAGCAAGGAGGACAAACCCTCATATAAATGGAGGGCACTATTTTATAAAATATATTGTTTTTTATATGATTTTTTTAATGGACCGGATGATCTCCAAATGCAACAGTGAAACCTACAGCTTTGCAGGGGAGGTGAGCTGGTGCAATAGCTATATAAAATAAGGAAGAGCGAGGTGTTAAAATGTCTTATGTTAAATTTCCTTAAATATATTATGTTAATGCTTAATAAATTGTATTTATAGTGACATATACTATAACAGTATATTGTATGTACATTATATGTATTGAGCTAGCTATACCTGTATTTCTGTTGTGCATAGACATTGAGAGATCTAAGTTACCAGTCTGTTTTGTGTTTTTCAATAATACACTGTGAATATTTCATGTTTAATTGCTTCTGTATATAAGCACAAGATATAAGATACTGTTAGTATTATACTGATGATCATTTGAGTTGCATTGCTTTGAGATCCATTTCACCAGCAGCAGCAGGAGAGAAGCGTAGTGACATCATCCCTGTGCATCCAGTCAATGCAGTACAATGCTAGTACACAAACCCTGTCCCTTGTTTCTCTCCTTACCACCCTCACACCCACTTGTGTTCATTTTAGGAGTTTTCTTAGTGTTTGTAACAGTGGTACAGCATGTATGAACAGATCTAAAAATAGAATCCATTGTTTCCAATGACTTAGATTTTTACTATGTTTGGGTGGGATGCGGTTAGGTGACCGCCGGTCACAATACCGACGTCGGGATCCTGAACATTGAATAGCCCGCTGGTCTGCATGCTGACCAACAGGGACTATGGGGTACATTTACTAAGCAGTGATAAGAGCGGAGAAGTGAGCCAGTGGAGAAGTTTCCCCATCAACCAATCAGCAGCTTTGTATCATTTTATAGTATGCAAATTATAGATGTTACTTCAGTGCTGATTGGTTGATGGGGCAACTTCTCCACTGGCTCACTTCTCCGCTCTTATCACTGCTTAGTAAATGTACCACTATACCTACTCGTGGGTGTCCACAACACCCATAGAGTAGGAATTGAACCTGTGGTGAGCGCAGCCAGCCACGAGCCCGCAAGGGGCTTCGTTGCGCTCGCCCCACCCCAGCCATTTAAAAGCCGGGAATCCGGCCGGGTTGGTCACATAAACCCAACCTTCGGTGGGATTGTGGTTACGTGACCGGCTTGGGTGCTTTGCTCTGTGTTTTTACATGTACGTTTTATTTCATTCTGTTTATTACAAGTTAAAAATATTGCCATTTCTGATTAGCCCCAACAGCTAATTGTCAGCTATGCCCAATTTAGTTAGCTGTGGGGACCCTGCGCCTAATCCCCAGAGGCTGGAAAATCTGCAATAAATGAGCCCCTGCATCTAATGCGCGGGGAAACCCATTAAATTCTGCATTATGTGGAATCAGTGGGTTTCCACACGTTACCAGAGGTTTTACATCGTGGGGAAAAGTCTAAATAGTTGTATTTATTTTTTCCTAAATATAAAGTTTATTGAAACTGACGAGGCTGAAGTTAGCTTCTTATTCACTTCTTATTCAAGCTCTAGCTTCTTATTCACTTCTTATTCAGATCATTCAGTTTTGCAAGGGTTAATGAGTCTTGGGTCACAAATTTGACACCTGAAATCAACAGAGTAGGGTCCCTTGCATATGACCCACTTGTATTTTGATTGGCCCAATGCTGTTTTGGGCATGAAATACACTGGCAAAGTGGGCACACACACCATATTTCTCTGACGTCCTAGTGGATGCTGGGAACTCCTTAAGGACCATGGGGAATAGCGGGCTCCGAAGGAGGCTGGATTTATGACTACCTGGTGTGCACTGGCTCCTCCCACTATGACCCTCCTCCAAGCCTCAGTTAGATTTTGTGCCCGGCCGAGGTTGGATGCACACTAGGGGCTCTCCTGAGCCTTTAGAAAGTATAGAAATTAGGTTTTTTATTTTCAGTGAGACCTGCTGGCAACAGGCTCACTGCAGCGAGGGACTAAGGGGAGAAGAAGCGAACCTGCCTGCTTGCAGCCAGCTTGGGCTTCTTAGGCTACTGGACACCATTAGCTCCAGAGGGATCGACCGCAGGCCCAGCCTTGGTGTTCGGTCCCGGAGCCGCGCCGCCGTCCCCCTTACAGAGCCAGAAGCAAGAAGAGGTCCGGAAAATCGGCGGCAGAAGACATCAGTCTTCACCAAGGTAGCGCACAGCACTGCAGCTGTGCGCCATTGCTCCTCACACACACTTCACTCTCCGGTCACTGAGGGTGCAGGGCGCTGGGGGGGGGCGCCCTGAGAAGCAATAATAACACCTTGGCTGGCAAAAATACCACAATATATAGCCCCAGAGGCTATATATGTGGAAAATACCCCTGCCAGAATATAGAAAAAAGCGGGAGAATAGTCCGCGGAAAAAAGGGTCGGAGCTATCGCCTTCAGCACACTGGCGCCATTTTCCCTCACAACTCCGCTGGAAGGAAGCTCCCTGGCTCTCCCCTGCAGTCTACACTACAGAAAAGGGTAAAAAAGAGAGGGGGGGCACTAAATTTAGGCGCAGTATACATAACTCAGTTAGTCCCTGCATTATATAGCGCTCTGGTGTGTGCTGGCATACTCTCACTCTGTCCCCCCAAAGGGCTTTTGTGGGTCCTGTCCTCTGTTAGAGCATTCCCTGTGTGTGTGCGGTGTGTCGGTACGGCTGTGTCGACATGTTTGATGAGGATAATGATGTGGAGACGGAGCAGATGCCTTTAGAAGGGATGTCACCCCCTGCGGGGCAGACACCTGAGTGGATGAGCTTATGGAAAGAAATGAGTGCACGTATAGACTCCTTACATAAGAAATTTGACGACATGCCAAATGTGGGACAGCCGACTTCTCAGCTCGTGCCTGTCCAGGCGTCTCAAAGGTCATCAGGGGCTCTGAAACGCCCGCTACCTCAGATCGCAGGCGCAGATGTCGACACTGATACTGACACCAGTGTCGACGACGATGAGTCTAATCTGATGCCCACTAAGGCCATTCACTGCATGATTGAGGCAATGAAAGAGGTGTTACACATTTCTGATATAAATACAGGTACCACTAAAAAGGGTATTATGTTTGGGGAGAAAAAACTACCCGTAGTTTTTCCCCCATCAGATGAATTAAATGAAGTGTGTGAAGAAGCGTGGGCTTTCCCTGATAAAAAATTGGTAATTCCTAAGAAGGTACTAATGGCGTTCCCTTTCCCGCCAGAGGATAGGTCACGTTGGGAAACACCTCCTAGGGTGGATAAAGCGCTCACACGTTTGTCTAAAAAGGTGGCACTACCGTCTCCGGATACGGCCGCCCTCAAGGAACCTGCTGATAGAAAGCAGGAGGCGATCCTGAAGTCTGTATACACACACTCAGGCATTATACTTAGGCCAGCTATTGCGTCAGCATGGATGTGCAGTGCTGCCGCTGCCTGGTCAGATAAGCTGTCAGAAAATATTGACACACTAGACAGAGACACGATTCTGCTAACCATAGACCATATCAAAGACTCAGTCTTATATATGAGAGATGCACAGAGGGAAATCTGCCGGCTGGCATCTAAAGTAAGTGCATTGTCCATTTCTGCTAGGAGAGGCTTATGGACTCGCCAGTGGACAGGAGATGCAGATTCTAAAAGGCACATGGAAGTTTTGCCTTATAAGGGTGAGGAATTATTTGGGGATGGTCTCTCGGACCTAGTTTCCACAGCAACGTCTGGGAAGTCAGCATTTTTGCCCCATGTCCCCTCACAGCCTAAGAAGGCGCCGTTTTATCAGGTTCAGTCCTTTCGGACCCAGAAAAACAAGCGTGGAAAAGGCGGGTCTTTTCTGTCCAGAGGTAGGGGAAAAAGGCTGCAACAAACAGCAGGTTCCCAGGAGCAAAAGTCCTCCCCCGCTTCTTCTTCCAAGTCCGCCGCATGACGGTGGGGCTCCACAGGCGGAGCCAGGTGCGGTGGGGGGCCGCCTCAAGAATTTCAGCGATCAGTGGGCTCGCTCACAGGTGGATCCCTGGATCCTTCAAATAGTATCTCAGGGGTACAAACTGGAATTCGAGGCGTCTCCACCCCACCGTTTCCTAAAGTCTGCCTTGCCGATTGCTCCCTCAGACAGGGAGGCGGTACTAGCGGCAATTCACAAGCTGTATTCCCAGCAGGTGATAATCAAGGTACCCCTACTTCAACAAGGCCGGGGTTACTACTCCACACTATTTGTGGTGCCGAAACCGGACGGTTCGGTGAGACCCATTTTAAATTTGAAATCCTTGAACACATACATAAAAAAATTCAAGTTCAAGATGGAATCGCTCAGGGCGGTTATTGCAAGCCTGGACGAGGGGGATTACATGGTATCCCTGGACATCAAGGATGCTTACTTGCATGTCCCCATTTACCATCCTCACCAGGAGTACCTCAGATTTGTGGTACAGTATTGCCATTACCAATTCCAGACGCTGCCGTTTGGACTGTCCACGGCACCGAGGGTATTTACCAAGGTTATGGCGGAAATGATGATACTCCTTCGAAAAAAGGGAGTTTTAATTATCCCGTACTTGGACGATCTCCTAATAAAGGCGAGGTCCAAGGAACAGTTGTTGGTGGGAGTAGCACTATCTCAGGAAGTGCTGCACCAGCACGGCTGGATTCTGAATATCCTAAAGTCACAGCTGGTTCCGACGACACGTCTAAGAACCAGGGTGTCTCTGTGTCTCTACTGTGGTGGCTGCAGAGTGCCCATCTTCTAGAGGGCCGCAGGTTCGGCATACAGGACTGGGTCCTGGTGACCACGGATGCCAGCCTTCGAGGCTGGGGGGCAGTCACACGGGGAAGAAACTTCCAAGGACTATGGTCGAGTCAGGAGACTTCCCTTCACACAAATATTCTGGAACTAAGGGCCATTTACAATGCCCTAAGTCAAGCAAAATCCCTGCTCCTACACCAGCCGGTGCTGATCCAGTCAGACAACATCACGGCAGTCGCCCATGTAAATCGACAGGGCGGCACAAGAAGCAGGATGGCAATGGCAGAAGCCACAAGAATTCTCCGATGGGCGGAGAATCATGTACTAGCACTGTCAGCAGTGTTCATTCCGGGAGTGGACAACTGGGAAGCAGACTTCCTCAGCAGACACGACCTCCACCCGGGAGAGTGGGGACTTCATCCAGAAGTCTTCCAGATGCTGGTAAACCGTTGTGAAAAACCACAGGTGGACATGATGGCGTCCCGCCTCAACAAAAAGTTAAAAAGATATTGCGCCAGGTCAAGGGACCCTCAGGCGATAGCTGTGGACGCTCTAGTGACACCGTGGGTGTACCAGTCGGTTTATGTGTTCCCTCCTCTGCCTCTCATACCAAAGGTATTGAGAATAATAAGAAAGCGAGGAGTAAACACAATTCTCGTGGTTCCGGATTGGCCAAGACGAGCGTGGTACCCGGAACTTCAAGAGATGATCTCAGAGGACCCGTGGCCTCTGCCGCTCAGACAAGACCTGCTACAGCAGGGGCCCTGTCTGTTCCAAGACTTACCGCGGCTGCGTTTGACGGCATGGCGGTTGAACGCCGGATCCTGAAGGAAAAGGGCATTCCGGAGGAAGTCATTCCTACGCTTATTAAAGCCAGGAAAGATGTTACGGCAAATCATTATCACCGCATATGGCGGAAATATGTTGCATGGTGTGAGGCCGAAAAGGCCCCAACAGAGGAATTTCAACTAGGTCGATTTCTGCATTTCCTGCAAGCAGGAGTGAATATGGGCCTAAAACTAGGCTCCATTAAAGTACAGATCTCGGTTCTGTCGATTTTCTTTCAAAAAGAACTAGCTTCAGTACCTGAAGTTCAGACATTTGTGAAAGGAGTGCTGCATATTCAGCCCCCGTTTGTGCCTCCTGTGGCACCTTGGGATCTCAACGTGGTGTTGAGTTTCTTAAAATCACATTGGTTTGAGCCACTAAAAACCGTGGATCTGAAATATCTCACGTGGAAAGTGGTCATGTTATTGGCCTTGGCTTCAGCCAGGCGAGTGTCAGAATTGGCGGCTTTATCATGTAAAAGCCCTTATCTGATTTTCCATATGGATAGGGCAGAATTGAGGACTCGTCCCCAGTTTCTCCCTAAGGTGGTGTCAGCGTTTCACCTGAACCAGCCTATTGTGGTGCCTGCGGCTACTAGGGACTTGGAGGACTCCAAGTTGCTAGACGTTGTCAGGGCCCTGAAAATATGTTTCCAGGACGGCTGGAGTCAGAAAATCTGACTCGCTGTTTATCCTGTATGCACCCAACACGCTGGGTGCTCCTGCTTCTAAGCAGACTATTGCTCGCTGGATTTGTAGTACAATTCAGCTTGCACATTCTGTGGCAGGCCTGCCACAGCCAAAATCTGTAAATGCCCATTCCACAAGGAAGGTGGGCTCATCTTGGGCGGCTGCCCGAGGGGTCTCGGCTTTACAACTTTGCCGAGCAGCTACTTGGTCAGGGGCAAACACGTTTGCAAAATTCTACAAATTTGATACCCTGGCTGAGGAGGACCTGGAGTTCTCTCATTCGGTGCTGCAGAGTCATCCGCACTCTCCCGCCCGTTTGGGAGCTTTGGTATAATCCCCATGGTCCTTACGGAGTTCCCAGCATCCACTAGGACGTCAGAGAAAATAAGAATTTACTCACCGGTAATTCTATTTCTCGTAGTCCGTAGTGGATGCTGGGCGCCCATCCCAAGTGCGGATTGCCTGCAATACTTGTAAATAGTTATTGATAACTAAAGGGTTATTGTTGAGCCATCTGTTGAGAGACTCGGTTGTTTTCATACTGTCAAACTGGATATAGTATCACGAGTTGTACGGTGTGATTGGTGTGGCTGGTATGAGTCTTACCCGGGATTCAAAATCCTTCCTTATTATGTCAGCTCGTCCGGGCACAGTGTCCTAACTGAGGCTTGGAGGAGGGTCATAGTGGGAGGAGCCAGTGCACACCAGGTAGTCATAAATCCAGCCTCCTTCGGAGCCCGCTATTCCCCATGGTCCTTACGGAGTTCCCAGCATCCACTACGGACTACGAGAAATAGAATTACCGGTGAGTAAATTCTTATTTTTACCATTTTGAATAAGTAGCTGCAGTTTTGCAAGGGTTAACTAGTCTTGGGCCACAAATTTGACCCCAAAAATTAACAGAGCGTATTCACTTGCATATGACCCACTTGTATTTTGCCTGGCCCAACGCTGTTTTGAGCATAAAATACACTGGCAAAGTGGGCACAAACACCATTTTATAAATTGCCATTTTGAATAAGTAGTTGTAGTTTTGCAAGGGTTAATTAGTCTTGGGCCACAAATTTGACACCTGAAATCAACAAAGCGTGGTCACTTACATATGACCCACTTGTATTTTGCTTGGCCCAACACTGTTTTGGGCATGAAATACACTGGCAAAGTGGGCAAAAACACCATTTTATAAATTGCCATTTTGAATAAGTAGCTGTAGTTTTGCAAGGGTTTTTTAGTCTTGGGCCACAAATTTGACACCTGAAATCAACAGAGGGTGGTAACTTACATATGACCCACTTGTATTTTGCTTGGCCCAACGCTGTTTTGAGCATGAAATACACTGGCAAAGTGGGCACAAACACCATAATTTACCATTTTGAATAAGTAGCTGTAGTTTTGCAAGGGTTAAGTAGTCTTGGGCCACAAATTTGACACCTGAAATCAACAGAACGTGGTCACTTACATATCACCCACTTGTATTCTGCCTGGCCCAACATTGATTTGTGAATTAAATACGCTGGCAAATTGGGCACAACCACCATATTATAATTTACCATTTTGAATATGTAGCTGTAGTTTTGCAAGGGTTAACTAGTCTTGGGCGACATATTTGATACCAGAAATCAACAAAGCGTGGTCACTTACATATGACCCACTTGTATTTTGCTTGGCTCAGTGCTGTTTTGGGCATCAAATACACTGGCAAAGTGGGCACAAACACCATTTTATAAATTACCATTTTGAATAAGTAGCTGTAGTTTTGCAAGGGTTAACTAGTCTTGGGCCACAAATTTGACACCTAAAATCAACAAAGCGTGGTCACTTACATATGACCCACTTGTATTCTGCCTGGCCCAATGCTGTTTTGGGCATGAAATACACCGGCAAAGTGGGCACACACACCATATTTACCATTTTGAATAAGCAGCTGTAGTTTTGCAAGAGTTAACTAGTCTTGAGACACAATTGTGAGACCTGCAATCAACAGAACGTGGTCACTTACATATCACCCACTTGTGTTCTGCCTGGCCCAACATTGATTTGTGAATGAAATACGCTGGCAAAGTGAGCACAACCACCATATTATAATTTACCATTTTGAATATGTAGCTGTAGTTTTGCAAGGGTTAACTAGTCTTGGGCGACATATTTGATACCAGAAATCAAGGGTTAGATTAGCTCCTTATCACACAGGGGAGTCACAGAGAGCCTATGTTGAGTTAAAGTTGTCTGAAGTCAGCTCCTAGCCTTGCTTGAAGGAAGCTATACTCGGCAGGATTGGGGTGACGGGTCCCAGCAAAGCCCAAGAATATTATGAGTTGCAGCTGAACCCATCTGAGCCTCCAATGGTCAAACAGTAAAACCTGGTTACAGACAGATAAAAACTCTTCTCAGTGGGTAGTGGAAGTGATGGCTCTTGACCAGGCTATATGGGTATTAGACCGTGGTGTAAAACACTGGGCCCTGGAGGCTGATCACCAGACAATTGAGGAGCTAGCAGCGGTGATTGAGAGGTACCTGACCCTGGGAAAATTTAATAAAGCCAAGCAAGGGTTACAGCCAGTACCTAAGCCCAGTACCCAGATCCCCATTGTTAAAGCAAACAGCCTGTTTCCAGTCGTATGTTTTGAGTGCAGAGAGCACAGTCATGCACAGCGGTACTTCTTAAAGCAGGGTGAGCTAGTGGATTGCAGCCCAGGGAAAACAGCACAGCCTGTATTTAGTATGGCGCCTGGAATTATTTCCCCAGCTGAAACTACCCTGTTTCATCTGATGGTACAGATTAAAGGCTGGGATATCTGGGCCTTGGTTGATACTGGCAATGAATTGTCTATCATCTCTGCTAACCTGGTTCTTCCCGGGTCTGGCCAGGTTGTGCTTCTGGTAAAGGTGCTATGTATACTTGGTGACATAGAAGAATGCCCATGAGTGCACCTGCCAGTGGTGATTACAGGATTTAAAGGAAGACCAGTAAAAATGGTAGCAACAGTAGCTTCCAAACCTCCTTATCCACTAATCCTGGGCCAGGACTTCCCACTGTTGCAGGAGTTTGTTACCTGGCATGACATTGGCAGACAGACAGAGGTTGAGCTGTCACAGGGACCAAGATCTACTGGAAGCCAAGGTTGTATGACTAAAGCCCTCTCTTGCCAGTGAGATTGAGACACATTAGTCCACCATTTGCGAAAGAGTGTCTTTGCAGGACTTTAGGCGAGATCAACATAACGATGGCAACTTGTCCAATACTTTTTAAAATGTGGTAGTGGTAAATGGTAAGGTAAACTCTGCTTTACTACCTGAAGGTGTACTTTACTTTTATGTGAAAAACAATTTTGTTTTACCTTGTAACTTATTTGCAAGGTAAAAGGGTAGACCAGTTGCTGATTCCCTGAAAACACGAGCAGCTGGTATTGAGGGCGGCTCACATGCATTTATGGGGTGGCCATTTAGGGGAGGAGAAAACTCTCCAGCTATGGTTCTCCTGGCCAGGCATTCATGCTGCAGTAAAAAAATATTGTCAGGAATGCCCAGTGTACCAAAAGAATGCACCCCATACAGAATTTAGGGCGCCCTTGGTTTTCCTGACTATAATTTCTATGCCTATTGAACCAATTTTTATAGATCTGATAGGGCCAGTAGAAAAATCGGATCATGGGCATCAGTATATATTGGTGACGGTGGACTACTCCACCGGGTACCCGGAGGCCATACCACTATGTAACATGAAATCTAGCACTATTGTCCGGGAGTTCTTGATGCTGTATACCCGTCTAGGAATACCAATAGAGGTCCTGACCGACTAAGGTACCCCTTTTGTGTCTAAATTAATGAAATACCTGTGTCGCCTGTTAAAGGTGAATAGAATTACCATTTCGGTTTACCACCCGCAGACAGATGGCTTGGTCGAATGCTTTAACAGAACCTTTATGCAGATGATGAAAAGGGCAGTGTCACAGGAGAAGCGAGATTAGGACCTACTCTTACTTTAGCTAATGTTTGCAGTTTGAGAGGTACCCCAAGCCTCTATTATTATTATTATTATTATTATTATTATTATTATTATTATTATTATTATCCTTTATTTATATAGAGACTGTATGTATGGGGTTTAGACCCTTCAAACTCCTCTATGGTAGACAATGCAGAGGGATACTAGATCTATTAAAAGATGGGTGAGAGCAGCAATTGTCCCAAGAGCCTAACATCGTTCAGTTTGTGTCCCAATTGTATGGCTGTCTAAGGCAAATTATGCCACTTCTGACCAAGCATATGGTAAGAGCTCAACAGGATCAAAAACGCAGTCATGGCGTTACTGCTGTCAACCAGACTTTTAATAGGGGCGACAAGGTACTGATACTTGTGTCTAGGTACGGCAGGAAGGTAGAAGGAAAGAGGTAAAAGTCTACCATGTGAATTTGTTGAAGCCTTGGAAAGTGCCAGTCAGCCCTTTTTAGTGGCCGTGAAAACCCCAGAATGTCAGGGGCCTACTGAAGTAACTTTGAGTCCTAGCCAGAAACAAGAAGTGGTAAACTTAGTAGCACAGTACCAGGTTGTGTTCTCTGCCCTCCTGGGGAAAACTCAAATCATACCGCATGACAATGTTACTCCACCCGGGGGGGTGATAAAGCAAAGGCCATATTGTATATCTGAGGCCCAACAGGCAGCAGTAAAACGGGAACTGGAAGTGATGCGGCGCTTGGGGGTCATAGAGTAGTCAAACAGTGAATTAAATAATCCCATTTTTTTTAGAGCCCAAGCCTTTTGGAGCTTTGAGATTCTGTAATTACTTCAGAAAGTTAAATAAAGTTCCTCGGTTTGATTCCTATCCTATGGCCCAGGTTGATGAACTGGTAGAAAACTTAGCAATAAGCCAGTATCTAACTACGCTAGATTTACTGAAGGGGTACTGGCAAATTCCTCTGATGGAAGCTGCCAAAGCAACAACAGCCTTCTCTACCACAGTGGGTTTGCTCAGACTGACTCATTACATGCCATCTGCTGGCGCGCTGCAAGCCGCCGGTTCCCCTTAACAGAATGAGGCTGAGCTGGTGTGCAGAGCTGCGGTCTGGCCAGAGGGGGAGAAAGATGTAGTGGAGGAGTCTGGAGAAGGAGAAGGGGCCATCTTCCCCTCTCATTCACGGGCAGCCCAGCTGTTTCTTTTTGCTACTGGCGCCGGAGCATCACGTGACCATGCTTCTAAACTGTAGAGTATCTGAGGTAGTGCAGCAGCATTCCTTGTAAGGCGGTCAGGCAGCTGTGTGTTTATTTATTTTTATTTTATTATACATTTTTCTAATTGTACATTTCATCCTGCAATCTCAGAATCGCGGACCTCAAAGAGGCGGAGCCTACATTGAAGGGGCGGAGATAGGGAGGTGGTGGGCGGGGTTGTTACAGTAAGCTGGTCTCTCTGCAAATAGTAATGGTGACTGTGCAGTGACATATAACATACAGCACTGCATAGAGTGACCCCACTAAGGCAGCCAAGCACAAAGTCATGTATTGTCACCCAGGGTGCATGTGCTGCTGCTGGCTGCATGATGCATAGTGTGGACATCTGTCTCCATGGGCCTTGTGTATCCTTGTACAAAGGAATTGTCCCATCTTTATACAGTGAGAAGTCTCCTGAGTTTTTGTGGGAGTTGGATACAATTGGCCGACAGTTATCATATTGATATTCATTATGTCGACATGAAGAACTGTCAACAAGCAGTCCCTTGTGATATAGCAGTTTCGTACTTTATACCGGTGACAGCAGTGCCTTTTTCTGGATCACATTGCATTGGCGATGTCTCAGCAGTGTTCTGGTGAGTATTTTCCCCACTATCCCTAATCCCTAAACCTTTCCCTAGTAGCTAACCTTAACCTTTTCCCCTCCCCACAGCCTAACCCTAGCCACCACCCCAGTGCCTCCCCCTCCCCCACCAGCCTAACCCTAAAACTTACCCGTAGTGCCTACTATATTGGCGTTACGTGTAAAAGGAGCTCTACTGTGTGGCATAATGTGTATAAGGAGATCTACTGTGTGGCGTAACCTGTATAAGGGGTATTACTGTGTGGTGTAACGTATATAAGAAGCACCACTGTGTGGCATAACGTGCATAAGGAGCACTATTGTGTGGCGTAAAGTGTGTAAGGACCATTACTGTGTGTTGTAACGTGTATAAGGAGCTCTACTGTGTTGCGTAACATGTATAAGGAGCAGTACTGTGTGGAGTAACGTGTATCAGGAGCTCTACTGTGTGGCATAATGTGTATAAGGAGCTCTACTGTGTGGCGTAACCTGTATAAGGGGTATTACTGTGTGGTGTAACGTATATAAGAACCACCACTGTGTGGCATAACGTGCATAAGGAGCACTATTGTGTGGCGTAAAGTGTGTAAGGACCATTACTGTGTGTTGTAACGTGTATAAGGAGCTCTACTGTGTTGCGTAACATGTATAAGGAGCAGTACTGTGTGGAGTAACGTGTATCAGGAGCTCTACTGTGTGGTATAATGTATATTAAGAATACTACTGTGTGGTGTAACATGTATAAGAGGCACTACTGTGTGTTGTAATGTGTATAAGGAGCACTACTGTGTGGCGTAACGTGTAGAAGGAGCTCTACTATGTGGCGTAATGCGTATAAGAAGCAGTACTGTGTGGTGTAACGTGTTTCAGGAGCACTACTGTGTAGCGTAACATATATAAGGAGTACTACTGTTCAGTGTAATGTAATGTAAATCAGTGTAATGTAATAAGGTTGCACTACTGTGTGGCATAATTTGAAATGGTGGTACTATTGTGTGCCCACACCCCTTTTCAATGAGACCATGCCCTATTTTTTGACACTCATGTTTTGGATCTTGGGGGGGCTGGGGCAATGCATTCTGTTGCACCTGGGCCCACCATGGTCTTGTTCCGCCACTGCGTAGGTTCATATGCGAATTTGCCACAGGGCAGCATCATTCACTGAATGTCTGATGAAACAGTCCCAAGACAAGATCTAATCGTAGATGTGCTAAATGTAGCACACCTATAATCATTTACTCTGATATGCGGGTGGATGCCCAGCACAGGACTAGTCCGCCCCGCTTGACTGGCCCTAGCCCCCCTTCCCCCCCCTCGCATAGGTACAAAACCATTGCACTGTGGCGATGATTTTGTACCTGATAAGTAGCTCCCTGCAAGCGAAGCTCCTGCACGCTGGCAGTCCGCTACTCGCCACATCCCGGGTCGCAGAGGCTGTGTGTGACCCCACGCAGATGCCTCGGGCCACCCCCCCCCAACGGTCCAGACAGGCCTCTGTTGTCCAGAACGTGGTTCTAAAGCTGGTGGCATGCCACTTCCCGCCACGTGACCGCCTCTGCCTGTCAATCAGGCAGATGCGATCGAAGCCCTGCGATGCTGATCGAATCTCCCGGGGCTCCCGGGGTGCGCACGCGCATGGCGCACTCCACAAAGTAATTCAGACTGCGATCGCTGCCGCTGCAGTAATGCAGTCTGAATTACCCCCTAGGCCCGCAGAGACTACTTTGCAGAATTTAAGAAAAGCTTTGTGCGCAGAGCCTGTATTGCAGGATCCTGATTTCAGGTGTCAAATTTGTGTCCCAAGACTACTTAACCCTTGCAAAACTACAGCTACTTATTCAAAATATGGTGTGTGTGCCCACTTTGCCAGTGTATTTCATGCCCAAAACAGTGTTGGGCCAGGCAAAATACAAATGGGTCATATGTAAGTGTTCACCCTCTGATTTCAGGTGTCAAATTTGTGGCCCAAGACTAGTTAACCCTTGCAAATCTACAGCTACTTATTCAAAATGGCAATTTATAAAATGGTGTTTGTGCCCACTTTGCCAGTGTATTTGATGCCCAAAACAGCATTGGGCCAAGCAAATTACAAGTGGGTCATATGTAAGTGACCACCCTCTGTTGATTTCAGGTGTCTGTGGCCCAAGACTAGTTAACCCTTGTAAATCTACAGCTACTTATTCAAAATGGTGAAATATGGTGTGTGTGCCCACTTTGCCAGTGTATTTCATGGCCAAAACAGCGTTGGGCCAGGCAAAATACAAGTGGGTCACATGCAGGTGACCATCCTCTGTTGGTTTCAGGGGTCAAATTTGTGGCCCAAGACTAGTTAACCCTTGCAAATCTACAGCTACTTATTCAAAATGGTAAAATATGGTGTGTGCCCACTTTGCCAGTGTATTTCATGCCCAAAACAGCGTTGGGCCAGGCAAAATACAAATGGGTCACATGCAGGTGACCATCCTCTGTTTGGTTTCAGGGGTCAAATTTGTGGCCCAAGACTGGTTAACCCTTGCAAAACTAAATTTTCTGAATATGAAGCTGGAGCTCGAATAAGAAGCTGGCCGAATAAGAGGCTAACTTCAGCCTCGTTTGAAACTGTCACAAAACAAGTCAGTAATGAGATAACTACAGTCCCCAAAGGAGCATAAAAAACAGGAAAGTCAGTGCCTATCAAACTGTAGTATGTCACATAATGATCGGTTTTATTATTGAAGGGGAGAGGCAGTGCCGTTTCTTGCGACGGGGCGCCCACCGCGACACTTTTTGAGGACTTTGAAACCCTCCTCCCCTCTGCTCCCAAGTGCCCAGCTCGGGGGGCGAGGTCTCGCGGAATGACGCGTTTGCGTCGTGACGTCGCAATCGCATCATTCCGCGAAATCCCGCCCCCCCCCCCCCCCCGAGCTGGGCACTCGGGAAGAGGGAGAAGGGGAGCCAAGCCGGCCGGCGGCGCCGCCGCGCAGACGAGGGAGAGGCGGCTGAAGAGCGGGAAGAACCGCTTGAAATGTGAGTTAACCCCTCTCCCTCTCTCTCTCACTCCCTCCCCCCCACCACCACCTGCCTTAATGTGTAAAATAGGGACACCTGTCGGCCGTACTGTGTAAAATGGGGGCACGTGCCTGCCGCAATGTGTAAAATGGGGACACTTTCCTGCCGCAATGTGTAAAATGGGGGCACGTGCCTGCCGCAATGTGTAAAATGGGGACTCTTGCCTGCCGTGCTGTGTAAAATGGGGTCGCGTGCCTGCTGTAATGTGTAAAATGAGGACTTTTTTTTATTTTTTTTATCCTTTGGTGGCCGTGATGATGAGATCAGATGAGGTCACGCCCATCTTAACAAAGCCACGCCCATTTTAACAAGGCCACGCCCCCTTGCCGGGAGCGCGCTTTCACTCTTTATATCTATGGGGGGGGGGGGGGGGGCACATTTTTTTTTTTTATGTGCATGGGGGGAGTGGGGGGGGGGGGGGTGCATTTTTAAATCTCGCACTGGGAGCCACATTGGTTAGAAACGGTCCTGGGGAGAGGGAAAAGAAGCGTGTGGCATCCTTTAAGTGTTCATTGTGATAGTGGCTAAATGACCAGCATAAGGAAATTAAACAAACATAGGGTTCTATTCATGAAGCAGTAAAAAGTGTAGAGAAGTGAGCCAGTGGAGAAGTTGCCCATGGCAACCAATCAGCATTGAAGTAACATTTCTCTATCGTCCTAGTGGATGCTGGGGTTCCTGAAAGGACCATGGGGAACAGCGGCTCCGCAGGAGACAGGGCACAAAAAGTAAAGCTCTAGGATCAGGTGGTGTGCACTGGCTCCTCCCCCCACGACCCCCCTCCAAGCCTCAGTTAGATTTTTGTGCCCGGCCGAGAAGGGTGCAATCTAGGTGGCTCTCCTAAAGAGCTGCTTAGAAAAGTTTAGCTTAGGTTTTTTATTTTACAGTGAGTCCTGCTGGCAACAGGATCACTGCAACGAGGGACTTAGGGGAGAAGAAGTGAACTCACCTGCGTGCAGGATGGATTGGCTTCTTGGCTACTGGACATTAGCTCCAGAGGGACGATCACAGGTACAGCCTGGATGGTCACCGGAGCCTCGCCGCCGGCCCCCTTGCAGATGCTGAAACGAGAAGAGGTCCAGAATCGGCGGCAGAAGACTCCTCAGTCTTCTAAAGGTAGCGCACAGCACTGCAGCTGTGCGCCATTTCCTCTCAGCACACTTCACACGGCAGTCACTGAGGGTGCAGGGCGCTGGGAGGGGGGCGCCCTGGGAGGCAAATGAAAACCTAATTTGGCTAAAAATACCTCACATATAGCCTCCGGGGGCTATATGGAGATATTTAACCCCTGCCAGAATCCGTTAAGAGCGGGAGACGAGGCCGCCGAAAAAGGGGCGGGGCCTATCTCCTCAGCACACAGCGCCATTTCCCTCACAGAAAGGCTGGAGGGAAGGCTCCCAGGCTCTCCCCTGCACTGCACTACAGAAACAGGGTTAAAACAGAGAGGGGGGGCACTAATTTGGCGTTAGAAATATATAAAAAAGATGCTATAAGGGAAAACACTTATATAAGGTTGTCCCTATATAATTATAGCGTTTTTGGTGTGTGCTGGCAAACTCTCCCTCTGTCTCTCCAAAGGGCTAGTAGGTCCTGTCCTCTATCAGAGCATTCCCTGTGTGTGTGCTGTGTGTCGGTACGTGTGTGTCGACATGTATGAGGACGATGTTGGTGAGGAGGCGGAGCAATTGCCTGTAATGGTGATGTCACTCTCTAGGGAGTCGACACCGGAATGGATGGCTTATTTAGGGAATTACGTGATAATGTCAACACGCAGCAAGGTCGGTTGACGACATGAGACGGCCGACAAACAATTAGTACCGGTCCAGACGTCTCAAAAACACCGTCAGGGGTTTTAAAACGCCCGTTTACTTTAGTCGGTCGACACAGACACAGACAGGGACACTGAATCCAGTGTCGACGGTGAATAAACAAACGTATTCCTTATTAGGGCCACACGTTAAGGGCAATGAAGGAGGTGTTACATATTTCTGATACTACAAGTACCACAAAAGAGGGTATTATGTGGGATGTGAAAAAACTACCGTAGTTTTTCCTGAATCAGATAAATTAAATGAAGTGTGTGATGATGCGTGGGTTCCCCCCGATAGAAAATATGGGCGGTATACCCTTTCCCGCCAGAAGTTAGGGCGCGTTGGGAAACACCCCTTAGGGTGGATAAGGCGCTCACACGCTTATCAGAACAAGTGGCGGTACCGTCTATAGATAGGGCCGTCCTCAAGGAGCCAGCTGACAGGAGGCTGGAAAATATCATAAAGTATATACACACATACTGGTGTTATACTGCGACCAGCGATCGCCTCAGCCTGGATGTGCAGAGCTGGGGTGGCTTGGTCGGATTCCCTGACTAAAAATATTGATACCCTTGACAGGGACAGTATTTTATTGACTATAGAGCATTTAAAGGATGCATTTCTATATATGCGAGATGCACAGAGGGATATTTGCACTCTGGCATCAAGAGTAAGTGCGATGTCCATATCTGCCAGAAGATGTTTATGGACACGACAGTGGTCAGGTGATGCAGATTCCAAACGGCACAAAGGTGTATTGCCGTATAAAGGAAGAGGAGTTATTTGGGGTCGGTCCATCGGACCTGGTGGCCACGGCAACTGCTGGAAAATCCACCGTTTTTTACCCTAAGTCACATCTCTGCAGAAAAAGACACCGTCTTTTCAGCTTCAGTCCTTTCGTCCCTATAAGAGTCATATCTGCCCAGGGATAGAGGAAAGGGAAGAAGACTGCAGCAGGCAGCCCATTCCCAGGAACAGAAGCGTTCCACCGCTTCTGACAAGCTCTCAGCATGACGCTGAGACCGTACAGGACCCCTGGATCCTACAAGTAGTATCCCAGGGGTACAGATTGGAATGTCGAGACGTTTCCCCTGCGCAGGCTCCTGAAGTCTGCTTTACCAAGGTCTCCCTCCGACAAGGAGGCAGTATGGGAAACAATTCACGAGCTGTATTCCCAGCAGGTGATAATTAAATTACCCCTCCTACAACAAGAAAAGGGGTATTATTCCACACTATATTGTGGTACTGAAGCCAGAAGGCTAGGTGAGACCTATTCTAAATCTAAAAAAATTTGAACACTTACAAAGGTTCAAATCAAGATGGAGTCACTCAGAGCAGTGATAACGAACCGGGAAGAAGGGGACTATATGGTGTCCCGAGACATCAGGGATGCTTACCTCCATGTCCCAAATTTGCCCTTATCACTAAGGGTACCTCAGGTTCGTGGTACAGAACTGTCACTATCAGTTTCAGACGCTGCCGTTTGGATTGTCCACGGCACCCCGGGTCTTTACCAAGGTAATGGCCGAAATGATGGTTCTTCTTCGAAGAAAAGGCGTCTTAATTATCCCTTACTTGGACGATCTCCTGATAAGGGCAAAGTCCAGGGAACAGTTGGAGGTCGGAGTAGCACTATCTCGGATACTGTTACAACAGCAGGGGTGGATTCTAAATATTCCAAAATCGCAGCTGATCCCGACAACAAGTCTCCTGTGCTTAGGGATGATTCTGGACACAGTCCAGAAAAAGGTGTTTCTCCCGGAAGAGAAAGCCAGGGAGTTATCCGAGCTAGTCAGGAACCTCCTAAAATCAGTGCATCATTGCACAAGGGCCATGGTAAAAAAATGGTGACTTCCTTCGAAGCAATTCCAGTCGGCAGATTTCATGCAAGAACTTTTCAGTGGGATCTGCTGGACAAATGGTCCGGATCGCATCTTCAGATGCATCAGCGGATAACCCTATATCCAAGGACAAGGGTGTCTCTCCTGTGGTGGTTACAGAGTGCTCATCTTCTAGAGGGCCGCAGATTCGGCATTCAGTTTTGGATGTTGGTGACCACGGAGGCCAGCCCGAGAGGCTGGGGAGCAGTCACACAAGGAAAAAATTTCCAGGGAGTGTGATCAAGTCTGGAGACTTTTCTCCACATAAATATAGCTAAGGGTAAATTTATAATGCTCTAAGCTTAGCAAGACCTCTGCTTCAAGGTCAGCCGGTATTGATCCAGTGGGATAAAACATCACGGCAGTCGCCCACGTAAATAGACAGGGCGGCACAAGAAGCAGGAGGGCAGTGGCAAAAACTGCAAGGACTTTTCGCTGGGCGGAAAATCATGTGATACCACTGTCAGCAGTGTTTCATTCCGGGAATGGAAACTGGGAAGCAGACTTCCTCAGTAGGCACGACCTCCACCCGGCAGAGTGGGAACTTCATGGGGAAGTTTTCCACATGATTGTAAACCGTTGGGAATTACCAAAGGTGGACATGATGGCGTCCCGTCTGAACAAAAAACGGGACAGGTATTGCGCCAGGTTAAGAGACCCTCAGGCAATAGCTGTGGACGTTCTGGTAACACCGTGGGTGTACCAGTCGGTGTATGTGTTCCATCCTCTGCTTTTCATACCTAAGGTACTGAGAATTATAAGACGTAGAGGAGTAAGAACTATACTCATGGCTCCGGATTGGCCAAGAAGGACTTGGTACCCGGAACTTCAAGAGATGCTCACAGAGGACTTATGGCCTCTGCCGCTAAGAAGGGACTTGTTTCAGCAAGTACCATGTCTGTTCCAAGACTTACCGCAGCTGCGTTTGACGGCATGGCGGTGGAACGCCGGATCCTAAGGGAAAAGGCATTCAGGAAGAGGTCATTCCTACCCTGGTCAAAGCCAGAAAGGAGGTGATCGCACAACATTATCACCACATGTGGCGAAAATATGTTGCGTGGTGTGAGGCCAGGAAGGCCCCACGAAGAAATTTCAACTCGGTCGATTCCTGCAAACAGGAGTGTCTATGGGCCTCAAATTGGGGTCCATTAAGGTTCAAATTTCGGCCCTGTCGATTTTACTTCCAGAAAGAATTGGCTTCAGTTCCTGAAGTCCAGAAGTTTGTCAAGGGAGTATTGCATATACAACCCCCTTTTGTGCCTCCAGTGGCACTGTGGGATCTCAACGTAGTTCTGGGATTCCTCAAAACACATTGGTTTAAAACCAGTCAAATCTGTGGATTTGAAGCATCTCACATGAAAAGTGAACATGCTCTTGGACCTGGCCTGGACCAGGCGAGTGTCAAATTGGTGGTTTTTTTCTCAAAAAAGCCCATATCTGTTTGTCCATTCGGACAGGGCAGAGCTGCGGACTCGTCCCCAGTTCTCTCCCTAAGGTGGTGTCAGTGTTTCACCTGAACCAGCTTATTGTGGTGTCTTGCGCCTACTAGGGACTTGGAGGACTCCAAGTTGCTAGATGTGGTCAGGGCCCTGAAATATAGGTTCCAGGACGGCTGGAGTCAGGAAAACTGACTTGCTGTTATCCTGTATGCACCCAACAAACTGGGTGCTCTTGCTTCTAAGCAGACTTTTGCTAGTTGGATGTGTAATACAATTCAGCTTGCACATTCTGTGGCAGGCCTGCCACAGCCAAAATATGTAAATGCCCATTCCACAAGGAAGGTGGGCTCATCTTGGGCGGCTGCCCGAGGGGTCTCGGCTTTACAACTTTGCCGAGCGGCTATTTAGTCAGGGGCAAACACGTTTGTAAAATCCTACAAATTTGATAACCTGGCTAAGGAGGACCTGGAGTTCTCTCATTCGGTGCTGCAGAGTCATCCGCACTCTCCCGCCCGTTTGGGAGCTTTGGTATAATCCCCATGGTCCTTTCAGGAACCCCAGCATCCACTAGGACGATAGAGAAAATAAGAATTTACTTACCGATAATTCTATTTCTCGGAGTCCGTAGTGGATGCTGGGCGCCCATCCCAAGTGCGGATTATCTGCAATACTTGTACATAGTTACAAAAATCGGGTTATTATTGTTGTGAGCCATCTTTCAGAGGCTCCGCTGTTATCATACTGTTAACTGGGTTCAGATCACAGGTTTTACAGTGTGATTGGTGTGGCTGGTATGAGTCTTACCCGGGATTCATAAATCCTTCCTTATTGTGTACGCTCGTCCGGGCACAGTATCCTAGCTGAGGCTTGGAGGGGGGTCGTGGGGGGAGGAGCCAGTGCACACCACCTGATCCTAGAGCTTTACTTTTTGTGCCCTGTCTCCTGCGGAGCCGCTGTTCCCCATGGTCCTTTCAGGAACCCCAGCATCCACTACGGACTCCGAGAAATAGAATTATCGGTAAGTAAATTCTTATTTTATAATTTGCATACTAAACAATTATATGGAGTAGCTGATTGGTTGCCATGGGTGACTTCTCCACAGGCTCACTTCTCCACTCTTTTCACTGCTTCATGAATAGACCCTGTAGGGTGCTGTCCTATCGAGGGAGCAGAATCATGCAAGCAAAGTAGAATCCCCAATAATCAACCCCAGGAGACCCGTTATTGGACAGTAACACATGGGTCCGCTAAGTTATCACGGATCCCATGTGCTATCACCTGATAACGGGTGATTTACCACCTGGTAAAAACGGACTATAATTGGATAGTCAGATAGTATTCTCTTACGGCAAATCACATTATAGGATACCGCATGTATTGTTTTGTTTTTTTATTGAGAGGGTGAGTGGTTCTTACACTGTTGGCTTATTTCAGATTTCTTATACCCAGTTGCACTCTCGCTGGCAGGTAAGTATCCTAATTTTGAATATGTGTACATAGTGCACGCTTATACCCCTTTTACACTAAATACGTGGGTCGCAGCTGGGAGCCTAACACGGGTGCCACCCCGGCTGCAACCTGCCTCATGCCCCTTTCCCACTGCAGTTACCAACCTGGCAAATTGGTATTACATGTTGATTAAGCGGCCACAGAATGCTAATAACTGTTCTTAAGGGGGGTACACACCGAGCGATGTGTTCACACCGAGCGACTGTTCTTAAGGGGGGTACACACCGAGCGATGCTATTCTATGGCGGCTCTAGATTTGGCATGCATGCCAAATCTAGTAGATCGCTCAGATCACCGCTGGGTGAGCTGAGCGGTCCACCCCCCTCTCGTTCGGCACACATCGCGCTGTGCTGAGGGAGGGGGAGAGATGTATGCTGAGCGGTCTGTGATAGATCACTCAGCACACATCTCCGGGAGAAATCTCCTGTGTGTACCCCCCTTTAGCCATCTTTCTGGAGCCTCAGGCTGTCATTGTTGTAGATATCTGTGGACAAAACAGTGGGTTCTAGTAAATATATTTTTTTTCTATCACTTCCAACCTGTAAATCCAGTAGAACAGGTTCTGCTGCATGTTTCCAAAACAAGGGAACCGGGAATGTAAACAAAGGGAGTATCCAATTAGCCGAACCAATTCTGTGGCCATAAAAAAAATGTTTCTTTTTTTTTTTTTTTTTTTTTTTTTTTTTATCACTGATTTTTCTTTTTCACCAGTATCCAATTACATTGTGAGATAAACTGTTTTTCATGCGAAAATACATCGGGTCTGCGAAAAGGTGTGTACCTATGTATTTTTGCGGCACTTATCGCGACAAAAATGGTCACTTATTGGGGCACTAATCCCCTATAAGCAATGGCTATCAGGGCTAATAGGATAGTGATCCAATTAGGCATGGTAAGTTACCACAGCTACTCCCCAAAGTATTTTGTATTTTCTATCAGGACAAGAAAATACTAATGATTTTATTTTTGGCGATAATAAATATACCTATATTTAATATTACATTAATAGTCAATCTCAGTACCTCTAGTGCCATACTGTATTTATTTATACAGCACTGTCGACTGAAACGTCCCTGCATTCTAGTTGCCTGATCAAGCTTATTTGACTTATCCAAAGGACATGACACAGGAATGCAAGCAGGGCCTTCAGAATGTCTCACAGTATTGTATAATGAAGAAGTTGTAAGGGCAGTGACATCTCAACATTGAGCCACTTCCAGAGTCCCCTTGAAACTTTTAGATTAATGGGTGGAGCCTTAAGAAATTTTCTCTTGCATCCTAGGGGATACTGGGAATCCATTTAGTACCATGGGGTATAGACTGGTCCACTAGGAGTCATGGGCACTTTAAAAAATTGATAGTGTGCGTGGCTCCTCCCTCTATGCCCTTCCTACCAGACTCGGTTTAGAAAACGTCTCTGGAAGCTCCTGAAGAGTTTTCTGCATTTATTTTCTGTGTTTGTTGTTTTCAGGCAGGACTGGATGGCATCAGCCTGTTTGCTTCGTGGAACTTAGGGGGGCGGGGGAATGGCCCAACCTCTCTCAAGGTTAATAGTCCCGTTCCCCGCTGACAGGACACTAGCTTCTGAGGGAACTATTCGCAAGCCCCACCACGGCGAGCGTATATTCCCGCAGCACGCCGCCACCCCTAGCAGAGCCAGAAGAAAGAAGATTGGTGAGTATTAAGCCAGCGTCCCGGTTAGCGGGTCACCTTACATTATGGCGGCTTGAGGGTACGGAGACGCACGGCTTCTAAACGGGGCGGACTGCGTAAGGACACAGATGCTGAACTGCGGACACAGTACCCAGACTGACAACACAGCCATAAAAGGAGATTTGTTTCCGTTTGTCCACATATTTTATGATTAGCAGCCACCATTACTGGTTTTGCCTATTACATTGACCATAAATAATTTTAATTGGTCCTGGACCACCAATCCAAGGCACCCCTGCATGTGTCCCGAGGCACCCCAGGGTGCCTAGGCACACAGTTTGAGAACCACTGACTTAGACCCATACAGCCAGTATAAAAAAGAGCGGGAAGACCGTACGTCATTGAAGGAGCAGGGCTACACTATGAGCGGATCCACCAGCTCACAGCGCCATTTTCCCTCTGCAGCTGACACAGACGCTGACTGACAGGGACGTGCAGCTCCTCCGGAGAGACTCCAGATTACCTCAGTGGTACCAGAGGGTCATAGCAGGGGGGAAGCGATTATTAGTGTACTAAGTCCCTAATCTATGTACTTGGTCTGCGACCCGGCTAAGCTTGGCAGTAGCGTTAAGGGCGCCGTGTGCTGGTTCCATACGCCCTCTGTCTCTCCCTGGAAGAGCTCTTTGTGGGTTACTTGTGCATTTAACCTTTTCGTGTGTGTGTGTGTGTGTGTGTGTGTGCTGTCACTATTACAGTATGTCAGGCAAAGAGTGTGTTTCATGTAAGGCACAGCGTTCCTCTTCCCCAGGAGGTTCACTAGTGTGTACTCAATGTAGTGTCCCTTCCCAGGCTAGTGGGGCAGAACCAGCATGGTTAGGGGAATGATTTCCACAATCTACTAAGTTATCTCAGATCGAGAAAGAGATGCAATACTTAAGACAATCTATGACTGAGTTTATGAAAAGAAACTCAGTACCCAAACCAGCATCTCAGTCCCCTGCCATTTGTCCGCAAAAATGCACTTTGGCCCATATCCTGTAGTCTGACTCGGAAGATTATGGTTCAGAAATGGAGAAGGGTGAGCTGGACTCAGAGGTGGGGGTGGGTACTCTGTCGCAGGGAATAGAGGCTCTCATAGAAGCTATCAGAGAAGTTCTAAATATCCCTGATAAGGTGACAGGAGAGTTAGGAATCTTATTTTCTCTGACGTCCTAGTGGATGCTGGGAACTCCGTAAGGACCATGGGGAATAGCGGCTCCGCAGGAGACTGGGCACAAAAGTAAAGCTTTAGGACTACCTGGTGTGCACTGGCTCCTCCCCCTATGACCCTCCTCCAAGCCTCAGTTAGATTTTTGTGCCCGGCCGAGAAGGGTGCACACTAGGGGCTCTCCTGAGCTTCTTAGTGAAAGTTTAGTTTTAGGTTTTTTATTTTCAGTGAGACCTGCTGGCAACAGGCTCACTGCATCGAGGGACTAAGGGGAGAAGAAGCGAACCTGCCTGCTTGCAGCCAGCTTGGGCTTCTTAGGCTACTGGACACCATTAGCTCCAGAGGGACCGAACACAGGCCCAGCCTCGGAGTCCGGTCCCAGAGCCGCGCCGCCGGCCCCCTTACAGAGCCAGAAGCAAGAAGAGGTCCGGAAAAATCGGCGGCAGAAGACATCAGTCTTCAACAAGGTAGCGCACAGCACTGCAGCTGTGCGCCATTGTTACTCAGGCACACTTCACACTTCGATCACTGAGGGTGCAGGGCGCTAGGGGGGGGCGCCCTGAGCAGCAATGTGTAAACACCTTGGTTGGCTGGCGAAAATACACCACATATAACCCCCAGGGCTATATGGATGTATTTTAACCCCTGCCAGAACTCACCAAAAAGCGGGAGAAAAGGCAGCCGAGAAGGGGGCGGAGCCTATCTCCTCAGCACACGGGCGCCATTTTCCATCACAGCTCCGCTGGAAGGACGTCTCCCTGACTCTCCCCTGCAGTCCTGCACTACAGAAAAGGGTAAAAAAGAGAGGGGGGCACTAATTTGGCGCAGTTCTAATAATAACAGCAGCTATAAAGGGAAAAGCACGTTTTATAGTGGTATTCCTGTCTATATATAGCGCTCTGGTGTGTGCTGGCATACTCTCCCTCTGTCTCCCCAAAGGGCTAGTGGGGTCCTGTCCTCTATCGGAGCATTCCCTGTGTGTGTGCGGTGTGTCGGTACGATTGTGTCGACATGTTTGAGGAGGAAAATGAGATGGAGGCGGAGCAATTGCCTATTATAGAGTTGTCACCCCCTAGGGAGTCGACACCTGAGTGGCTGAGCTTATGGAAGGAATTGCGTGACAGTGTCAGTTCTTTACGAAAGACAGTTGACGACATGAGACAGCCGGCTACTCAGCTTGTGCCTGTCCAGGGGTCTCAAACGCCATCAGGGGCTTTAAAACGCCCGTTACCTCAAATGGCAGACACAGACACGGATACTGACTCCAGTGTCGATGATGAGGAGACAAACGTGACTTCCAGTAGGGCCACACGTTACATGATTGAAGCAATGAAAAATGTATTGCATATCTCTGATAATACAAGTACCACTAAAAAGGGTATTATGTTTGGTGAGAAAAAACTGCCTGTAGTTTTTCCTGTATCCGAGGAATTAAATGAAGTGTGTGTGATGAGGCGTGGGTTTCCCCCGATAAAAAACTGATAATTCCTAAAAGGTTATTGGCATCATACCCTTTCCCGCCAGAGGATAGGGCACGTTGGGAAACACCCCCTAGGGTGGATAAAGCGCTCACACGCTTGTCTAAACAGGTAGCACTACCCTCTCCTGATACGGCCGCCCTAAAGGAACCTGCCGATAGAAAGCAGGAGAATATCCTAAAATGTATATACACTCACACGGGTGTTATACTGCGACCAGCAATCGCCTCAGCCTGGATGTGCAGTGCGGGCGTGGCGTGGTCGGATTCCCTGACTGAAAATATTGATACCCTAGATAGGGACAGTATATTACTGACTATAGAGCATTTGAAAGATGCATTTTTATATATGCGTGATGCACAGAGGGATATTTGCCGACTGGCATCAAGAGTTAGCGCGCTGTCCATTTCTGCAAGAAGAGGTTTATGGACGCGGCAGTGGTCAGGTGATGCGGATTCTAAAAGGCACATGGAAGTATTGCCTTATAAGGGGGAGGAGTTATTTGGGGTAGGTCTATCAGACCTGGTAGCCACGGCAACTGCTGGAAAATCCACATTTTTACCCCAGGTAGCTTCTCAACCTAAGAAGACGCCGTATTATCAGGCGCAGTCCTTTCGGCCCCATAAGGGCAAGCGGGCAAAAGGCGCCTCATTTCTGCCCCGTGGCAGAGGGAGAGGAAAAAGGCTGCAGCAAACAGCCAGTTCCCAGGAACAAAAGCCCTCTCCCGCCTCCGCAAAGTCCTCAGCATGACGCTGGGGCTTTACAAGCGGACTCAGGCACGGTGGGGGCCCGTCTCAAGAAGTTCAGTGCGCAGTGGGCCCACTCGCAAGTGGACCCCTGGATCCTTCAGGTGGTATCTCAGAGGTACAAATTGGAATTCGAGACGTCTCCCCCTCGCCGTTTTCTAAAGTCTGCTTTACCGACGTCTCCCTCAGACAGGGAGGCAGTATTGGAAGCCATTCACAAGCTGTATTCCCAGCAGGTGATAATCAAGGTACCCCTCCTGCAACAGGGAAAGGGGTACTATTCCACACTATTTGTGGTACCGAAGCCGGACGGCTCGGTGAGACCAATTTTAAATCTAAAATCCTTGAACACTTACATACAAAGGTTCAAATTCAAGATGGAGTCACTCAGAGCAGTGATTGCAAACCTGGAAGAAGGGGACTATATGGTCTCTCTGGACATCAAAGATGCTTACCTACATGTCCCAATTTACCCTTCTCACCAAGGGTACCTCAGGTTTGTGGTACAGAACTGTCACTATCAGTTTCAGACGCTGCCGTTTGGATTGTCCACGGCACTCCGGGTCTTTACCAAGGTAATGGCCGAAATGATGATACTTCTTCGAAAGAAGGGAGTTTTAGTTATCCCTTACTTGGATGATCTCCTGATAAGGGCAAGATCCAGGGAACAGTTGGAAGTCGGGGTAGCACTATCTCCGATAGTGCTGCGGCAGCACGGTTGGATTCTCAATATTCCAAAATCGCAGCTGATCCCGACGACACGCCTTCTATTCCTAGGGATGATCCTGGACACAGTCCAGAAAAAGGTGTTTCTCCCGGAGGAGACAGCCAGGGAGTTATCCGAGCTAGTCAGAAATCTCCTAAAACCAGGCCAAGTCTCAGTGCATCAATGCACAAGGGTCCTGGGAAAGATGGTGGCTTCTTACGAAGCAATCCCATTCGGCAGATTCGACGCAAGAACCTTCCAGTGGGATCTGCTAGACAAATGGTCCGGGTCGCATCTTCAGATGCATCAGCGGATAATCTTGTCACCAAGGACAAGGGTGTCTCTCCTGTGGTGGTTGCAGAGTGCTCATCTTCTAGAGGGCTGCAGATTCGGCATTCAGGACTGGGTCCTGGTGACCACGGATGCCAGCCTGAGAGGCTGGGGAGCAGTCACACAGGGAAGAAATTTCCAGGGCTTGTGGTCAAGCCTGGAGACATCACTTCACATAAATATCCTGGAGCTAAGGGCCATCTACAATGCTCTAAGCCTAGCAAGACCCCTGCTTCAAGGTCAGCCGGTGCTGATCCAGTCAGACAACATCACGGCAGTCGCCCACGTAAACAGACAGGGCGGCACAAGAAGCAGGAGGGCAATGGCAGAAGCTGCAAGGATTCTTCGCTGGGCGGAAAATCATCTGATAGCACTGTCAGCAGTGTTCATTCCGGGAGTGGACAACTGGGAAGCAGACTTCCTCAGCAGACACGACCTCCACCCGGGAGAGTGGGGACTTCACCCAGAAGTCTTCCACATGATTGTGAAACGTTGGGAAAAACCAAAGGTGGACATGATGGCGTCCCGCCTCAACAAAAAACTAGACAGGTATTGCGCCAGGTCAAGGGACCCTCAGGCAATAGCTGTGTACGCTCTGGTAACACCGTGGGTGTACCAGTCAGTGTATGTGTTCCCTCCTCTGCCTCTCATACCCAAGGTACTGAGAATCATAAGACACAGAGGACCCGTGGCCTCTACCTCTAAGAAGGGATCTGCTCCAGCAGGGACCCTGTCTGTTCCAAGACTTACCGCGGCTGCGTTTGACGGCATGGCGGTTGAACGCCGGATCCTGAAGGAAAAAGGCATTCCGGATGAAGTCATCCCTACCCTGATCAAAGTCAGGAAGGATGTAACCGCACAGCATTATCACCGTATTTGGCGTAAATATGTTGCGTGGTGCGAGGCCAGGAAGGCCCCTACAGAGGAATTTCAACTGGGTCGTTTCCTGCATTTCCTGCAAACAGGACTGTCTATGGCAGTGGTTTCCGAACTTTTTTGAATCACGGCGCCCTAGAATATCAGAATTTTTTCACGGCACCCCTAGGCCAAAAATTTCTTATTGAGAAATTTAGAAAGAAATATTACATTAAGTAGATCGCGTTTATATGTCATCCTTAGGGTCAGTTGTGTGGTGAGGGACAAGATTTGCTTCTGTTTGGCCACATATTTTATTACTGACAGCCACAGGACTGGTTTTGCCTATTATATTGACCATGAATAATTTGAATTAGTCCTGGACCACCAACCCAGGGCACCCCTGCAAGTGTCCCGAGGCACCCCAGGGAGCCACGGCACACAGTTTGGGAACCTCTGGTCTATGGGCCTAAAATTAGGGTCCATTAAGGTTCAAATTTCGGCCCTGTCGCTTTTCTTCCAGAAAGAACTGGCTTCAGTTCCTGAAGTTCAGACGTTTGTCAAGGGGGTACTGCATATACAGCCTCCTTTTGTGCCTCCAGTGGCACCTTGGGATCTCAATGTAGTTTTGGGGTTCCTAAAATCACATTGGTTTGAACCACTCACCACTGTGGACTTAAAATATCTCACATGGAAAGTGGTAATGCTGTTGGCCCTGGCTTCAGCCAGGCGTGTCTCAGAATTGGCGGCTTTATCCTATAAAAGCCCTTACCTAATTTTTCATACGGACAGGGCAGAATTGAGGACTCGTCCTCAATTTCTCCCTAAGGTGGTTTCAGCGTTTCACCTGAACCAGCCTATTGTGGTACCTGCGGCTACTAGGGACTTGGAGGACTCCAAGTTGCTGGACGTAGTCAGGGCCCTGAAAATATATGTTTCCAGGACGGCTGGAGTCAGGAAATCTGACTCGCTGTTTATCCTGTATGCACCCAACAAGCTGGGTGCTCCTGCTTCTAAGCAGACTATTGCTCGTTGGATTTGTAGTACAATTCAGCTTGCACATTCTGTGGCAGGCCTGCCACAGCCAAAATCTGTAAAAGCCCATTCCACAAGGAAGGTGGGCTCATCTTGGGCGGCTGCCCGAGGGGTCTCGGCGTTACAACTTTGCCGAGCAGCTACTTGGTCAGGGGCAAACACGTTTGCTAAATTCTACAAATTTGATACCCTGGCTGAGGAGGACCTGGAGTTCTCTCATTCGGTGCTGCAGAGTCATCCGCACTCTCCCGCCCGTTTGGGAGCTTTGGTATAATCCCCATGGTCCTTACGGAGTTCCCAGCATCCACTAGGACGTCAGAGAAAATAAGAATTTACTTACCGATAATTCTATTTCTCGTAGTCCGTAGTGGATGCTGGGCGCCCATCCCAAGTGCGGATTGTCTGCAATACTTGTACATAGTTATTGTTACAAAAATCGGGTTATTATTGTTGTGAGCCATCTTTCCAGAGGCTCCTCTGTTATCATGCTGTTAACTGGGTTCAGATCACAGGTTATACGGTGTGATTGGTGTGGCTGGTATGAGTCTTACCCGGGATTCAAAAATCCTTCCTTATTGTGTACGCTCGTACGGGCACAGTATCCTAACTGAGGCTTGGAGGAGGGTCATAGGGGGAGGAGCTAGTGCACACCAGGTAGTCCTAAAGCTTTACTTTTGTGCCCAGTCTCCTGCGGAGCCGCTATTCCCCATGGTCCTTACGGAGTTCCCAGCATCCACTACGGACTACGAGAAATAGAATTATCGGTAAGTAAATTCTTATTTTAATATAAAAAAAGAAATCCTCAGCCACGTATTCTGTGTCAAAGGAACTAAATACCCTATTTGAAGAACCATGGGTTAGTCCTGATAGGAGATTTCAAATCCCTAAACGGTTATCATCCTTTCCTTTTCCTCCTGAGGATAGGAAAAAATCGGAAAATCCACCGATAGTGGATGCATCAATATCCAGGCTTTCATGAAAAATTGTATTGTCTGACCCGGGTGCAGCCTCTCTAAAAGACGCGGCTGATCGTAAAATTGAGACTACGCTCAAATCCCTGTATACAACTGCTGGGGTGGCCCAGAGACCCACTAAAGCATATGGGTCTCTGGGCCACCCCAGCACAAGGGCTATTGCCAAATGGTCGGGTAACCTAATTGAAGGGTTAGGCACCTTGCCTCAGGAGGAGGTTATCTTGTTCCTACAGCATATACAGGACTCTGCAAACTTTATGGTGGAAGCCATAAAAGAAATAGGCTTGTTTAATGCACGCACTACGGCTATGGCAGTGTCTGGACGCAGGGGTCTATGGCTATGCCAGTGGACTACGGATGCGGACTCCAGGAAAGGCGTGGAAGGCCTCCCTTTCACAGGCGAGGCTTTATTTGGAGATGAACTAGACAAATGGATCTCAAAAGCTACTGTGAATAAGTCCACATACCTTCCTTCCACAGCTCCCCCAGCTAGGAAGGCCTACTCAGGTCCCAATTTACAGTCCTTACGGACTGCCAAGTTTAGGGGCAAACCCAGAGGTTCTTCTACAGCCACCAGAAGCACTAGAGGTAAACCACGCAAACCAGCAACTGCCGGTTCACAGGAACAGGGCTCAATCTCTGCTTCCTCAAAACCTTCAGCATGACGGTGGGCTGCGAAGCCTGGAAGATTGGCAGGTGGGAGCCAGGCTAAAGTTCTTAAGTCACATCTGGACAAGTTCGTGCCAGGATCCCTGGGTCATAGATCTTATTTCCCAGGGCTACAGACTGAAGTTCCGGGATCAGTACTAAATGCCGCCGGTCGGAATCCAGACGCCGGAATCCCGACCACACAATCCCGACAGGGGTGGCGAGCGGAACGCAGCCCCTTGCGGGCTCGCTACGCTCGGCACACTATTATATTCTCCCTCTATGGGTGGGAGAATATGTCGGGATTGTGGCGGTCGGGATTCCGGCGTCGGTATTCCGACCTCGGGGATTCCGGCCGGCGGCATCTTGACCGCATCCCGAAGTTCCAGGAGCTCCCACTTCACAGATTCTTCAAATCAGTCTTACCAGTTTCACAAGAGGCGAGTATAACTTTACAGTACGCCATTCAAAAACTGGTACAGACTAAGGTCATTGTTCCAGTTCCACCTCATCTGCAAAACAAGGGGTACTATTCCAACTTGTTTATAGTACCAAAACCGGACGGTTCGGTAAGAACGATTCTGAAACTCAAGTCGTTGAACCCATACTTACGAGTGTTCAAATTCAAGATGGAGTCTCTGAGAGCGGTGATCTCAGGTCTGGAGGAGTGGGAATTCCTAGTGTCTCTGGATATCAAGGATGCGTACCTTCACATTCCGGTCTGGCCGCCTCATCAGGCTTATCTATGGTTTGCACTGCAGGACTGTCACTACCAGTTCCAGGCCCTGCCATTTGGTCTCTCCACGGCACAGAGGGTGTTCACCAAAGTGATGGCAGAGATGATGTTTCTAATCCGCAAACAGGGAGTGAACATAATTCCGTACCTGGACGATCTTCTGATAAAGGCACCGTCCAGGGAGCGGTTCTTGGACAGCATTGGCCTCTCAACCAGACTACTACTGGATCACTGGTGGATTCTGAACCTTCCAAAATCTCACCTAGAACCAACACAGGCTTCCTTACCTGGGAATGATACTGGACACAGAGTCTCAGAAAGTGTTCCTTCCCTTGGAAAAGGCAGTGGTAATCCAGTCGATGGTTAGGGCTGTCCTGAAGCCAACCTGGATCTTGGTGCATCTGTGCATTCGCCTTATCGGGAAAATGGTGGCTTACGATGTGCTTCAGTACGGAAGGTTTCATGCGACGCCCTTCCAGCTAGATCTGTTGGACAAATGGTCCGGATCGCATCTTCACATGCACCAGAGGCTCCGTCTGTCGCCAAAAGCCAGGATCTCCCTCCTGTTGTGGCTACAGACTCCTCACCTAGTCGAGGGTCAGTAGTACAGGATTCAGAATTGGATTCTGCTAACCACAGACGCAAGCCTCAGAGGTTGGGGCGCAGTTTCAGGGAAGATGGTCAAGTCAGGAAGTTGTCCTTCCAATAAACATCCTGGAACTCAGGGCTATAGACAACGCCCTTCTGCAGGCCTCATCTCTTCTTCAGGCCATTCAGGTCCAGTCTGACAATGTGGTGGCAGTGACGTACATAAACCGACACATAGGTGTCAAGAATTCTCCTCTAGGGGTAATTCCATGATTGTCAACCAGAATGGGCGAAACAACAGAAATTACTCTGGGACAATGTGTACAACAAGCAGACCTACACACCCAAAACAAAGAACTGAAACTTGGAACATGGATTCTAATAAAGCATGTGCTATCAAAAAAGAAGACAAAGAAGTATGTTGCTCAAATTCTAACAAGGAGTGGTACCAGTAACATACTTCATGTAAAGTTTGTTCGACATGACAAAATATCTGGAAACATTTTTGGGCCTACAGTTGATGACGAGGCAAATATTGATACACACCAGATTATAAGAATCTTACCAGAGCCACAATTTGATAATAGGCTTAAACTGTATTTTCAAGATGTTAGCTTTGATGATGATGTAGTTTAATTGACAGATTACACACACACACCGTGACCGTAAAAATGTATTAAAACACACTTACACACTCACACATACTTACCTACATCCCACGCCGGTCACGTCCACTTGTCCAGTAGAATCCAATAGGGCCGGTACCTGTAAAAATGAGAGACAGATTACTTACCTACATCCCACGCCGGTCACGTCCACTTGTCCAGTAGAATCCAATTGGGGTACCTGTGGAGGAGAGAGGGCACACAATTTGTTCTTTGGCAGACTTACTTACCTATACACTCAGGAGGTTTAGGAGTTTGGAAGGAGAGAGAGAGACGCGAACCTGGAGTGAATCTGTTTGCGCCCTCCAGCTGCTCTTGTCGGCGGAGGGAGCAACTCTGACACTGACAGCGGCTCTTCTCAGCGGACCTGCCATTGACAGCGGCTCTTCTCAGTGACGCAGGCATACAAACACTGGAGGGGGACATGCGCCAGGTGTGGGGCGGAGGGAGCAGCTCTGACAGCGGCTCTTGTCAGCAGCTCCCGACGCGGACAGACAAGGAGGGGGAACATGCGGCCAGACGAACCTCGGCTCACTGATTTCCGCCCTCCAACTGCTCGGGATATGGGATACTCAACCTGTATCTAAATTGACCACAGTGGACTAATCAATACTCGTAGAAAGGATGATGTCCTTATTTTGTTCCTAAATAGGACAGTCCCATTAAATGTGCTTATAAATATCTCTTAAATTGGGTATCATATAGTGTGGTATGGATAGAGCTTTTTTACCAGTTAATAGAATTATCCATATGCTCACAAGAACGGATAATTCTTCACTTATGGGAGAAATGTCCTGATATCATGGAGGAAATGATAAAACACCCGGGGCTCAGTGCACCGCAAGCACCTGTTGAATAAAGCTCCCGTTCTCCAATTACCGCAAGTGGCGTCCTCAGTCTCCCACTAGAACTGGCTCTCGTGCACACACCTTTCAGGTTTTGAGGGAAAGAACAGTCCGGCTCCTGGAGCTCAGCGCACCGCAGGCGCTTGGCAGCTGAATGTGCTCCCGTCTTCAAGCCGCCGCAGATAGCGTCCTCCCGTCTCCCGCCTGTCAGCCTCAGGCAGCGCTGCACATCAGTAGGGACCAACAGATAGTGTCGACTGGGTCACAAATAGGGCACTTTCACTGACGCGTTTCGCTTCTAATTGAAGCTTCCTCATAGAGACTCTCGGGGGAATAACTGGTAGTACTGTAGATGCTTAGCAATACATCCATGTTATTGTCATGAGCTTCCCAGCCTCCTTTTTAAAACTCTCCAACCTAGTGCTACCATTGAAAGCATGCCATGCTGAAGTTCTTTAGTCCTCTGCCTGCTTTTTCTGTTTGACCTACTTATTGTGTGATTATGGGGGTAATTCAGTGTGGATTGCAGCAGCAAATTTGTTAGCAGTTGGGCAAAACCATGTGCACTGCAGGGGGGACAGATATAACATGTGCAGAGAGAGTAATGGTGCCCATACACTTGTGCGATGCCCCGTGACGCAACATCGCATGGCATTGCAATGGCAGTTCAGGTGCAATGAAATCGCACCTGAACTGCCAAAGTGATTACCATGCGATCGCATGGTAATCACGTGATGGGCACGTCACCGCCGAGCGGGAGCGGCCTCTGGCCTCTCCCGGCGGGTGCCCATTGCACATCGCAGTGCGATATATAGCATGTGTTTTTAAAAAGATATGCAATCGCACTGCGATTCGATAAATATTAAGTGAAGCACATACTATCTTGACACGTGAGATTCGACCGGCGTGCCCGCGCATCGCGTCGAAAGGTACCTAAAATGTGCAAACAATCCTTCGATTTTTCTCACAGATGCGGTCGAAATCGAAGGTTAGCACCGATTATCTCACAAGTGTATGGGCACCATTAGATTTGGATGGGGTGTGTTCAAACTCAAACTGCAGTCAGTAGCGGATCTTGCCACGGGCAAGCAGGACTTTTGCCCGGGGCGTTATCTTCCGGAGGGCGCCGCACCATGGCAAGATCCGCCACTGTGCCCCCCGCTACCGCTGTGTCCCCCCGCAATGATGGGAACTAGACGGTATCCGTCTAGTTCCCTTCGTGAAGAGGACCTTTGCTGTGCGTTGCGCGATGATGTCATCGCGCACCGCACAGCATTGTGGGACTGGCACAGACGCTAGGGGTCATGATTGACCTCTAGTGTCTATGCTGACGTTTCTCCCATAGATCCGAGTAGAGGAGCGGCTGAGGTCTGCAACGGCCGGGACTCAGGAGCGGGGATTGTAAGTATCCTTTTTTTTTTTTTAAGCGGTGCTACTGGGGGCACAAATGGCGCTACTGGGGGCACAAATGGAGGCACAACTCTACAGGGGGCGTAACTGACTACGCCCCTGTATGAAGCCACGCCCCTATTTTCCGCCCTGGGCTCCACAAGGGCTAGAACCGGCCCTGATTTGCAGTGCAACATGGTTTTGCCCAACTGCTAACAAATTTGCTGCTGCGATCAACTCTGAATATCCCCCCATGTGCACTGCAGGTGGGGGGGTGTCCAGATATAACATGTGCAGAGAGAGTTAGATTTGGGTGGGTTATTTTGTTTCTGTGCAGGGTAAATACTGGCTGCTTTATTTTTACACTGCAATTTAGATTTCAGTTTGAACACACCCCACCCAAATCTAACTCTCTCTGCACATGGTATATCTGCCACACCTGCAGTGCACCTGGTTTTGCCCATCTGCTAACAAATTTGCTGCTGTGATCAACTGAATTACCCCCTATTTGTAATGTGTAGTCTGTAGAAATAAAGACTATAGCGATGCAGTACTTGAATACAGGTTGGGCACAGGACACCATCCGTCAGAATGCTGGTGGTCAGAATACCAACACGAGCATCCTGACTGTTTTAAATCCCAACAAGGGAGCAGAAGGCAGCTAACACTATTCCTCTGCCTCCCCTAAGCCTAACTCACACTCCCCACAGCCTAAACCTAATCCTCCCTTACTGCAACCTAACCCTAACCTCCCGCCCCCCGCAGCCTAACCATATCCTCCCTGGGATCCCAACTACATCACCTTGAATGCCACTGGTATTATGAATAAAATATACTCTGGAATACTTTGATATTAATCATAAGCTGAAACATTTTAGTTACTTTTGATAAGATAACACATTGTACAATAAGCATGCGTTATGTGTGCAGGAGCCAATGGCAATGTGTTCTGTGCACTGTTTATAGAAGTATTTGTTTTGTTTTGCAGGTAGCTGTATCCGGTTGGGTGGCAGGCGTATCCAGGTGGTACCATGAAGTACTCTGTGCCCCTGGAGAGCCAGAGACTGTCCTTTCTTATAGAAAGGGCAGTCTCTAGAGAAGCCCAGATGTGGAAGGTGTACGTGCACAAGACCCCAACCAACCAGGTACTTTTTTTTTTTTTTTGCTGTTAAAACTTGATTAAGTAGCAAGTTTTGTGTTTCAGTACTCATTAGTCTGTTTCCCTGGGTTCAACATCATTGAAAACCTCAAAAGTCAATGCTAAAACTGGAAGATACTAATTTCATGAGGTACAGTATTGAATACGCATGCAGTCTGCATTTTATATGAATGCCTGTATTTAATCTTTGCTTAAGGCAGACTCGCCTACTCTCCAGAAATGGTCGGGAGGCTCCCGAAAATCAAGTGGCACTCCCGGCCCCTTGGAAGAATAGGCAAGTCTCCCGGTTGTTGCAGTGGTTTACACATTCTGGCCAAGTCTTCAGACGCTTATTTTTATTCATTTCTGAAATCAGTGCACTGAAGTATTTTCTAGAACTAGTTAAACGAATTAAGAAATGTAGCAGTACGGTCTACAATAGAGTACCATCAGAAAAAAGCCATATACTATACCATATACACAAAACACTATATAACTGTATAGTGTAGGGCAGGTATAGAAATCAGATATGTTCTCATTCATCTTTGCTGCAGTCACGCCAAACAGCCCCTCTTGGCATTAGAATCTTCCAGCATTGGGTGTCTTTTTTTTTTTTTTTTTTTTGCTTCTTTTTCTGCCAAGAATGCATCTTAGGGGTCTATTCAATTAAAGTCTGAGCTGCTGACTAGACGTCAGTTTCTGACTTTTTTAGGTCTGATCATGATTCAACCTATTCAGTGGTACTGCTGTTTTTCTGACTTGTCGAAAAACACGTAGATCAGCGGATTAGCTGTGGATCCACGTGTTTTGTCGGATTTGCGGCCAAATCCGACAGGTTTTAGTCCTGTTTTCGACAATGTCAATCCGACTTGAAAAAATAAATAAAAAATGGCATTGTAAATTGAATACTGCATTGTCGGATCCTCTCTGTCAGGCAATATAATTGTGAAGAGATTTCGCTGTCCAATCCATTCTAAATATGTGACGTTTTGCACAAAATAATGGGCGGAGGAGGTGAGTTCTGGGCCCAGACCTGGAAAACACTTTTCTGCAGCGGGGTGCACTGGGATTCCATCGGGAATACATCGGGGGTGTAGAATTGGATCTTGATCCGAGGCACCAACAGGCTAAAGCTTTGACTGTTCCCAGGATGCACTGCACCGCCTCCTCTATAACCCCGCCTCCGGGCACTGGAGCTCAGTTTGTAAGTTAGTGCCTGCAGAGCAGGTCACTAACAGGTGGGACTACGTTAGGCAGCCCTAAAAAATAGCTTTTTAAGAAGACTTCAAGGGCTGCAGCACTGTTTATGTCACTCTGACATTCTGTGCTGCGGCTCCATCACCTCCCCAGCAGCGCTGCATACTCCCGCGGCCGGGTTCCCGGGTACTTGCAGCAGAGGTGCACCAGACTTCAGGCACACCACTGCTGACGCTCTCCTGGATCGCGTGGCTGCACATTAGGGAGGAGGTAAGAGGGTCCCCCAGGTGGGACCTGCCGGTAAATTGCGGTTCGGTCGCGATCCCAGGAGACTGACTGCGCCACTGGCATGGACACTGTGCTGCACAGGGACCCCAGTATATCCACCAGGGCAGGGAGAACAGGTCGGATTTACTAAAATCCGTTTTACATAGACTCCACAGTACCCGGTGGTGAAGACCAGCATAGGAGATAAGGCGCTGACCTGTAGCCACTCCCCCAGCTTCAGGCGCCATCTATTGCTGGTGTTCCCGCCCTGGAGCTGCATTTCACTCTCCCTCACTCCCTGAGAGAGATTTTGGTGCCATCTTTATACAAGTAGCTGAGCTGATCTCCGGGGCTGCAGGGCTCTGTCTCCTCTGTAAAGCCGCCTGTCTCATAAGTGTCTGTAAATGCACAGTGCTGAAGTGTTCTACATGTCATTTTAGACAGTGTTAGTTAAGAACAAGCGTACTGCTATCTGAATATTTAGTACAAGTATTCTGTGCTATACATCCAGTATCTACCGTGCATTGTTATATCGATAAATACACACACACACACATACTATATATATATATATATATATATATATATATATATATATATATATATATATATATATATATATATATATAATGTAGTTTTACTAGTCCAGTGCAGCTTTATTGTTTATCTGTAATAACTTCTGCATTGTACCTGTGACTGAGTGCGTCTGTAGCTGTTGTGTGGATTTCATTATCGTGTATCACACTTCTTGCTATCACTATATTCTGTACCCTGGGGGGCTAGGTGCATCAGTCACCTCATACCGCTTTAATCCTCTGTTCGTGCCCTGTATTTACTGTCTCATAAATCTGGGGGTTATTTGCAGGTATTGTGTTTGTCTGGCTATATTGTACTGTTATGCTCTAAGACTACATTCCCTATAATGTCTGCCCCACAGGGCGGAAAATCCGCAGACGATTCTGCATCACGCAGTGTAGGCACCAAGGATTTACCTGAGGGGGAATTTTTAGCTGATGGTTCAGGCACTGGGTGCCATACATCTTCCAGTCAGCCCACAGCACCTGTGGCCAATCAGTAACCACCTTGGGCAGCGTTCTCAAGTATGCTGAATATGCTTGTGACACGTCTTACGCCCCCTTGTGGGACCTCCTGTGCCATTGCAGCCACATATTGTCCCTGTAGTTAATCCGCCCTGGGCGGACACTCTCTCTACCCAGTTACAACAATTAAATCAATCTTTGGTTAGACAAAAGTCTACCCCACGCCCCTCTGGGGTCAAGGGGTCATCTAAGCGGGCCATTTCTTCCTCACAATCCACTTTTATATTTCGGATAATTCTTCCGATGAGGATTGGGAATATACTGATCCATCAGACACTGATACAGTCGCTTCTGATGAGGAATCTACAACCCAAGTTGATGTTCCTGACCTAGTGGAGGCTATTAAGCTGATTCTCCAAATTGATGATGAGATCGATCCCACTACTGCGTCTAAGAAACCTGATAAGTTCAAACGTCAGAAGGTTACTAAAGTAGTCTTACCACATTCTGACCATTTAATTGACATACATCAGGAATCCTGGTCGTCTCCAAGAAAGAAATTTTCCCTGTCTAAAAAGATGCTAGCTCGTTGTCTTATCCCTGCGGAGTTGAGTAACAAGTGGGAAACTTCACCGTCGGTGGACTCTCATGTCGCCCGACTTGTGGTCCACTGTCACCTCACTGAAGGAACCAACAGAAAAGCGTGTGGAGGAATGCTTGAAGTCTATTTACTCTCTTACCAGTGCTGTACATAGACCCACTATAGCAGCCTCCTGGGCCGCAAAAGGAATTGAAGCATCGGTTCAGACAATTGAAGATGATCTGCCTCAGGATATTTCTGATACTGCCAGACAATATCTGTCTCCTATTACCACAGCCTCCCACTATATTCAGGAGGTGGCCTCTGAGGCAGGTGTAATAGCATTTCCCCTTGGTCAGTGGGCCACTGAAAGGACTCTCTTTTGGTCATGGGATTACCACGGTGGATTCCTCATTGTGCACGGCCCAAGCATCGAAGGTTAAATGGACCCTAACAAATGCGCCTCCTTTTTGCCATCTAACAGGATTGACGCTAAGTGGACTTTTCCCTTCACAAATACCTCAGGACCGGTAACTATATCCACCCTTGGACAATACTTATGATCCCAGTCAAGTAATGCAATTTCACAGACTTTTATTATGTACAGGACCTAAACTGTGAGCCCACACATTATGACCATTTAAAGGGGTTATATGCAAGTATTGCAATTTTTGCTTTGTATTTATTAATGTTTTTATTGCTTATTGTATTGGTATACTACTAACAGATATGTTTTATACACAATTAATTTATTTGAGACAACTCAGTTGTAACAAGTGAAGTAAATTTATACATTAAAATTGTTTTAGATCACTTTGCGACACAATAGACATTCATTTTAAATTGGTTTCTAGCGCTGTTTACTGCACTTTTCAGGTGTAATAGCAGCCATGGCGTCTGCTACGTCTATACTGGCTCGCCGAACTCTGTGGTTGAGGTCCTGGAAGGTGGACCTGGACAAAAAGACCTTGGAGGTGTTCCCTTTTAAGGGAGTCCTCCTTTTTGGAGAGGATCTGAATAAGATTGTGACTGACTTGGCAACTGCTAAGACTACGTTTCTCCCAAGTACTTATCCTTCTGCACCGAAGGCAAAGAGTACCACTTTTCGTTTCTTTCGACCTCCAGGGAAGGCAAAGGGTCAGGCGTACCCAAGACAGGCTTGTACTTCCAAATCCACTAAGCCCAAACCTAAACAATCCTGGGCCGCCCGTCCGCCTGCTTCCAAACAAGACAAGCCTGCTGCATGACGGGGCGCGGGCCTCCCCCTGGGGGATCCCAGGGTGGGAGGCCAACTTCTGCAGCTCGCCCAGGCCTGGTTAAAGACCACTTCGGATGCCTGGGTGCGGGAAGTTGTCTCACGGGTACGCAATCTCTTTCAAGAGACGTCACCCTCACCAGTTCTGCTCAACAGTTATCCCCTCGGATCCATTGAAAGCGTAAGCTCTACACTTGGTCGTGTAATCACTCCTGGACACAGGAGTGGTAGTGCCGGTACCTCTGTCCCAGAGAGGCAGGGGATACTATTTGACCCTGTTTCTAGTTCCGAAGCCAAATGGGTCCTCCAGGCCTATATTAAGCCTCAAATCATTGAACAAATTTGTGAGTGTGTCCAAATTCCGTATAGGAAACTCTGCGCTCTATTGTACTGGCCATGGAACCTGAAGACTATATGGTACCCCTGGACATACAGGATGCTTATCTGCATATACCTATTGCCATATCGCATCAGCAATATCTGCGGTTTGCTATTGGCAACCTACATTATCAATTCCAGGCTTTGCCATTTGGACTGGCCACGGCCCCTTGGATCTTCACCAAGGTCATGCCCGTGATGATGGCCCTTCTCTGCCGTCAGGGAATCGGGATCCTGGCGCATCTGGACGACTTACTGATCCTGGCGAACTCCCTTGATGTTCTCCTCAGTCATCTGGAACTGACGGTCCAATTCCTACAAGCCCACGGGTGGCTCAGCAACTGGAAAAAGTCCCCGCTGGTCCCTGCTCGGAGCATAGTGCACCTGGGGGTTCTGCTGGACACACACAGCCAGAGATTGTTTCTGTCCCCAGAGAAAGTCCTGAAACTAACTTCGGGACAGGATCAGATACTTCCTCTCTCGCCCAAGAGTGTCGATACACTTGGCGATGCAAGTACTAGGCCTCATGGTGTTGGCTTTCGACATGGTAGAGTACGCTTAATTTCATTCCTGCCCTCTACAGAGGTTAATCCTTTCCAAGTGGGACGGCCTGCTTCATTGGATCAGGTCTCAAATGATCTCCTTGACTCCGGAGGTTCGTCTGTCACTGAGCTGGTGGCTACAGGACCAACAGTTGAGCAGGGGCCGTCCCTTTTGGATCTCCAACTGGATCCTTCTGACAACGGACGCCAGTCTGCGACGTTGGGGCGTGGTGTTGGAGCAACACTCTTTCCAGGGTCGGTGGACCAGGGAGGAATCTCTCCTCCCGATAAACATTCTGGAATTGCATTGTGTTCAATGCGTTGACTCTTGCCCTGCCTCTGGTAGAGAACAGGCCTGTTCAAGTACAATCAGACAACGCCACCATGGTGGCGTAAAAAAATCATTAAGATGGCACTCGATGCTGCATGGCAATGCTGGAAGTATTAAAAATCCTCCGTTGGGCGGAACGCCATCTGCCAGCAATATCGGCAGTGTTCATTCCCGGACTCCTCAACTGGGAAGCAGATTTCCTCAGTCGTCAGGACGTTCACACCGGAGAGTGGAGTCTTCATCTGGAAATCTTTCAAATCCTAGTGGACAAGTCGGGCCTACTAGATGAAGACCTAATGGCGTCTCGACACAATCACAAGGTTCCGGTCTTCGGATCAAGGACAAGGGATCATCAAGCAGCGTTTGTGGACAGACAGGCAATTCCATGGAACTTTCGGCTGCCATACATGTTCCCTCCAGTGTCACTCCTGCTCAGGGTACTACGGAAGTTCAAGCAAGAAAGAGGACTACTACTTCTAGTCACTCCAGCGTGCAGATGACATTGGTTCTCAGATCTGCAAGGTCTATCGATAGAGCGTCCTCTTCTACTTCCTCAACGCCCAGACCTCCTCGTTCAGGACCCTTGTGTCTATCCGGACCTGGCCAGACTGGCTTTGACGGTGTGGCTCTTGAAGCTTCCCTCCTGAGAGCCAAAGGAGTCTCAGAGGCAGTCGTTCAAACTATGCTGAAAGCCCGTAAACCGGCTTAGGCTCAGATTTATTATAGGGTCTGGAATTCTTATTTCACCTGGTGTGCTAATAAGAATTACGATGCATACAAGTTTAGCACTGCCAGACTTTTGGCTTTCCTGCAACAAGGCCTGGACTTAGGCCATCGTTTGGCCTCCCTCAAGATTCATATATCTGCCTTGTCGGTATGTTTCAGAGGAAAATTGCATCTCTTTCTGTTCATACTTTCACGCAGGGTATTTTACGGATTCAGCCTCCCTATGTCCCTCCTGTGGCTCCATGGGATCTGTCTGTTGTCTTAAATGCCCTGCAAGAGTCTCCATTTGAACCTCTTGAGTCTGTGGACCTTAAATGCCTTACGCTTAAGGTTGTGTTTCTGCTGGCTATTGCCTCTGCTAGGAGGGTGTCGGACTTAGGCGCTTTGTCCTGTCGTCCACCCTTTTTGATTTTTCACCGTGACCGGGCACTTCTTCGAACTTGCCCCGGTTATGTACCTAAAGTGGTATCTTCTTTCCATCTTAACCAAAAGATTGTGGTTCCGGCTTTTATCTCTTCTGGTTTGTCTTCCAAAGAACGGTCTTTGGATGTGGTATAGGCTCTGTGTCTACGTGGAGAGGACTGCCTCTATCAGGTCAGGTACCCTGTTTGTGCTTTTTGGTTTTCACAAACGTGGCTGGCCTGCAAATAAGCAAACCTTGGCCAGACGGATTAGAATGGTGATTGGACAAACCTATGCGCAGGCTGCTATCAAAGTCCATTCTACTCGGTCTGTTGGACCTTCTTGGGCGGCCTGTTGTGGCGCATCCGCTGAACAGTTGTGCACGGTGGCTACGTGGTCCTCCGTGAACATGTTTATTAGGTTCTATGCATTTGATACTTCCGCCTCCCAGGATGCTTCTTTTGGACGCCGGGTTCTTGTGCCTGCTGTACGGTGCTTCCCCTCCCACGAGGAACTGCTTTAGGACATCCCCGATGTATTCCCTGTGGAATCCCAGTGTACCCCGCTGCAGAAAAGGAGATTTATGGTCGACTTACCATAGTTAAATCTCTTTCTGCGAGGTACACTGGATTCCACAGAGCGCCCATCCTGACGCACTTAGCTTTGGGTTTGTATGGCATTAGCCGCTGGTCCCTTCTCCTGTCGTGAGACTGTGGTTCTATGTGTCTAACATTTGCTGTCTTTTACCTGCTACTGCATTGGACTGGTTAACGAAACTGAGCTCCAGTGCCCGGAGGCGGGGTTATAAAGGAGACCGTTCAGTGCATCCTGGGAACAGTCAAAGCTTTAGCCTGTTGGTGCCTCGGATCAAGATCCAACTCTACACCCCCAATCTCATTTTCTAGCTATGGTCAGGACAGCCAATAGTAACTTTCTATAGTTCTTAGAGATTCAATAACGTTCATGAAGGGTGACTAACACTGCCAACTCTGGAAGTCAGGGGCAAGCGGGACACTAAATCATCCTTGGTGAATCTCCAGATCTGGTACCAGAACTTGGACAATTGCAACGTGCCAAATCAGCATTGGGGAGTTTACATTTGGGACAGGAATGATTGCCAGTGGAGCCAATTTGAAAATGTCTGACAGGTAATCCTGATGATAACCTATGTAGAGATTTGTTTTAATATTTATCTCTTGGATTAGTCTACATGAATGCGCTAAAGAGCAAAGCAATATAGCAGGTGCCAAAGAGGGGAAACGGGTTGTCCATAATGTAGACACAATTTAGAAGAGTCCTAATCAAAAGTGTGCCAAAGAGTAGAGAGAGAGAGATTGCCTGATGCAGCTGGACTGGTTACGTGTTTCCCCCCCCCCCCATTTAATCGTATTGGAACATGATTTAAAATTGAGGTATTTTACCTCAGCATCTAGAATCATTTATACGTTTTCATAGGATTCTTTTAGAGCTGCTTTCCCTCCCCATTTACTATCATTATGATGTGTACAGTATAGATGCCCCACTCTGATAGCATGGGCACTCCCTTTCTCTAGGTCTTTTGCTGTAAAACAATTGCACCATCCACCCCACACTTCTTCCGTTATTGGCGGATATCCTGGCTGATGGTCTGCTCCTGGTGTGCGGATATCTTCATAGTGTTTTGGCACTATTACTTGTAGACATTGCAATTTGTTTAAAGATCTAGACCTAGCACCCACAGCCCGAAAACCGCATCCCATCCGTGACCATATTATATGCCGCCCACGATATAAATAAAGGTGAAAAAAATAGCTGTTACAAGATGATCTAATCAAATGGTTTGACCTTGGTATAGTCGGATGAACGTAATGCGCTCCCCAAGCTCACTTCTGTTTTTTAAAACTGATGGTAGACATGTTTAACTTAGTTTATTTATGTTGTAACATTGGGGGGTATCCAATTACCCGCAGTAAAAAATCGGAATGAAAAATGGATGCTTTTCTCGATGTTTCATGTTTCACCAATATTATTTTACAGGATATCAAATTCGATCGCCCGTAAAAAAAAAACAAAAAAAAAACACGCAGGTTCAGTGAAACCTGTGTGCTTTTCGCCAGCCGCAGCTGCAAAAACAGGTCTGCTTTTAGGGATTTGGTGCAAAACAAAATGATAAGCTGCAGCTCGCACCAGCTTATCGGGGCTAATTTGATGGCCCCTGGCGAGGCATTTAACCGCGAATGATTGAATAGGGTCCATTGTATGAATAGGTCTTCAAGAAAATTAGAAGTATAGAATCTAATAGCAATGAAATGTGCTTAATTTACAAATATAATGTGTGTGTAATGGCCAGTTAGTGAAATAACTTGTATCTTATCAGCCCATTCAGTATTTTATGGTTCCATGGGAATTTCAGACACCTGTAATCCACCCCTTACCCCATAGTCCAAATATAATGCCGCCCGAGTTCGGCAGCCGTGTGGGATGCCGGCCGAACGCTGACGTTTCTTTTTAAGGGGCAATCACTTACAAGGTGCGGTTTTGCTTTGTAAGAGATTGGCCCTTTGAAAAAATGTCTGAGTTCAGCCGCCAAACTCGGGCAGCATTACATCTGCCCCATGTGTTTATTTCTGTTTACCTGTTTAAATTTATATACATTTATTCCTTTTTGGGGCTTTAAAAAAAAGAAAATATACTTTTTGTAATTATATAAGGCCTTTCTAAAATATTGGCCACATTTTGTCTCAGACACACATTCACAAGTAAGTACAAAACACTCATTTGCTGGGTTCCATTGCATGAAATTCATGGGAGGTGTACTTTGTTTTACATTGTGTAGTGCGTAGTACTTGTGTCCCGGGGGCATTTTTTTTTCTAGTAATCATTCTGTATTACGTGCTCACGGAGGTGTTTTAATTGATTCTGCAATACTCTGCTCGTCAGGGCAGCACAATTATAGTGTGGATTGCCTAAGCCTTAGTTATTAAATGAACAGCATGTCTTCAGAGAGATGTTATTGTTTTGTATAAAAGTTCCCAGAATGCAGGTTTGCTTTTGTTTCTTGTCTGATCATGTACTTAAAGCAGTTGGATGAAGCAGAAATCCCATTTAGTGAAAGTAAAGGGCCATACTGAAGGGGAGATTTCCCCACAGACCGCTCAGCACACATCTCTCCCCCTGCTCAGCACAGCGCGATTTGCTGAGCGTGGGGAGGACGGACACGGGGGGGGGCGCTCATTTGAAATGAGCAACCTGCTAGATCACAGGTTTTCAAACTCGGTCCTCAGAACCCCACACAGTGCATGTTTTCCAGGTCTCCTCACAGAATCACAAGTGAAATAATTAGCTCCACCTGCAGACCTTTTAAAATGTCAGTGAGTAATTAATACACCTGTGCACCTGCTGGGTTACCTGCAAAACATGCACTGTGTGGGGTCCTGAGGACCGAGTTTGAGACCCTATGTGCTAGATCATAGGTCTGCAAATTCGGTCCTCATTAGCCCACACAGTGCATGTTTTGCAGATCTCACAGAATCACAAGTGAAATAATTAGCTCCACCTGTGGACCTTTTAAAATGTGTCTGAGTAATTAATACACCTGTGCACTTGCTGGGTTACCTGCAAAACATGCACTGTGTGGGGTAATGAGGACCGAGTTTGCAGATCTATGTGCTAGATTGTGCCTGCATGCAGGCCAATCTTGCATCCGCGATAGTGATGCGCATCGCTGTCGCTGGCACCCCTACACACGGAGCGATGTTCAGCTAATTAGCTGAACATCGCTCCATGTGTACCCCCTTTTAATTTTCTGAGGATCGATTAAGAGCCAATATTTCCTTTACTGAAAAATGTATGGCCGGTTTAGTTTCAACTATTAAGAGACTTAAGAGCTTTGTTGGAGTCTGTAGACATTTTATGTTTGAAGAATTTGCTGCAAATTCATTTCACTCAGAACTATAGTATTAAAATAAAATTGCCCCAAACTATTGTAAAGGTTCACAGTTCAGGTTGTGACTGACCGTGAAGGTTTAGCAATCTTAAAGACTATTTGGGGCTACTGTAATGAATATTCTTGAAGAGATCATATTGAGTGTGTGTGTGTGTGTGTGTGTGTGTGTGTGTGTGTGTGTGTGTGTGTGTGTGTGTGTGTGTGTGTGTGTGTGTAGATATAGATAGAAGCAGGGTTGGCCGGTTTAAACCAAATGTTTTTTTGTGGGTGTTATTTTTTTCCAAAACACTGTTATTTTTATTATGCTGTGACTACAGGCATGGCGCTATGCCTTTTTATTTTTTTTTAGTTCTCAGGGAATCCCCTAGGAGTATTGCACATTCTTGTTGCTTGTGGACTTTATTTGAGTGAGCTGAACCAATGGAGTAAATTTGCGCACACACAACAGAAATATATAGGGTAAACCAGATCAAAGAGGTACTAAATTTGCCTAACATCAGCTAAGACTCCACAAACTTGTCCCCTAGGGTTGCCTACCCTCCCGCGTTCAGCGGGAGGCTTCCGTTTTTTGCATAAGTGCCCCGCTAAACCTCCGGTTCCTCGCGGTTTTGATGCGCTGCCTGCCCCAAATGCGCACTGCGCATGCGCAAGTTCAGACTGTCAGGGGGCAGGGCCTGCACGGCGACGTCATGGTTCTTTTATTTAAATACCGTCCGCCGCTCCCCGCATCCCTGCCCTCTGTGGCACACATTTAAGTAACATGCCGCCCACATGTTGACATGGCACGTGTAGGCCCCACCCCCGGTATTCTGGATTTGCGCATGCTCAGTCCGCATTTGTTGGCGAGTCCTGAAAGCCGGGGGGCGGGGCCTATATGAGTCACGTCATGTTATTTAGATTCCGGCCACCGCAGGGTTTAGGGTAGCGGTGGCCGCATAGGACGGAGATGGGGAGGTTTTTTTTTTTTTCATGAGCAGGGACCAACGGCGGGCATAGGGCAGCACTGTGTCATCAGCAGAGGCAGCAGCAATGGTGGTCACGTCATCCCCTTCCCCCACGGTAGCATAATGCGAAAAAAACATTTTATTGAAGCAATGTAAAAAAAAAAATTGTGTCATGAAGCCTTATGGTGGCTGGGCTATGCTGTGCAGGGCAGGATAAAATGAATAAACTGTGGCAATAAGGCATTTTTATTCACTCACCTTCCTTATTCAGAATATTAATTTACATTTTACTACTTGCAGTCTTGCATTATGGGCAATATGTTGTGATGATTGTTGCTGACTAAGTGACCCACTTATCATTGATCGCATATTCAGTGAGCATATTAGTTGGCTGCATCATCCGCCACCTGTAAGGAAAGGTCCTTGTGATGTGCTGAGCGTAGTGCCGGGGCGTCTGCACATGCACGGTCTAGCTGACCGCATATGCACAGAACCACTTCTAGGGGATGTTCCAGGGGAACTCTCTGCTTCCATTCCAGGTATTGATAAATCTGGCATCGCACCTCCAATAGAAACCTATGGGGGCTGCAGCTGCCAGCGGGAATAGAGGGATTGCAGCACGTATCTGCTGCAGTCCTTATATTCTGCAGGAGGCTCCCGTTCCATGTGCTAGTCTCCCGCTGCCCCTAAAAGCCCACCGAATCCCCCAGCACGGTCATAAACCCGTCCTGCGCATGCACGAGTCCGGATGAGAAGGGGCAGAGCGTGATGGCCGGCCACACACTACGTTCACCCTACAGCCTTGCCACACAGCAGCACTTGCTAGCGGTAACCTGCTCCCGCCCACCTGTGAAGCCTGCAAGCATGAGGAAAACACACAACAGCACACCTCTTCCGCAGCAGCAGATCCCCCTCCCCTTCTCCCCGCGCCCTTTGAGAGCAGGCTGAGTGAGACATCTGGAAAAGGAGAATGATGGGGGAACTAGCCTGGCTCGAGAACCCCTGGTGGGAAGATTGACAACTCGGAGGAAAGGTTGGAGGAGGAGGAGTAGAAGGAGTGCCCAATCCCATGGTAATAAATCTCAGGGCAGAAATCATCCCATGTCACATTTCAGGGGATTTACACACAGGTAGAAAATACACTGGCTTTATAAATTTTCCCTTTTAAATACACAGTTGTTTCTTTATCACTTTCTGTTTTTTCTTCAGTGAGATTGTTAAAGCACCTGCATTTTCCTGCTGATGGTATGTAGGGAGTGTATGGTGGGCCTGTCAGAACTGTCCAGCCTTTATGGCTTAATAATATATGACTTTTATTGGAGTCTTAAATATCCGCAATGATTGGAGAAATTTGTGCTGTGTTTTGGGAAATTAATGCTTACAGTTTTCCTCTTAAATTATTACTACCTCCTTTTTTATAATACTAACCTCTCTTACAACAAGCGCATATAAGACTGGCTGTAGTACTTGGTCATATGTCACCCATCCCCCTGCGTTATAATGCCTGCTTTAGGCTTAAGTTACGAGTATATACAGTAGTGGAAGCAGTGTACATGATGTGTACGTGTGTGTAGGCTGGCACTAACCTGTGTGTGTGTGTGTGTGTGTGTACAGTAGTCTAGCACTGACCCCTGTGTGTGTGTCTAGACTGACACTAACCTGTGTGTGTAGGGTGGCACTGCCCCTGTGTGCGTGTGTGTGTAGGGTGGCACTACCACCTGTGGGCCCGAATAGTGGAGGTTATAAAAATACTGCACTTTGTCAGAGGACTCGTGTTGTTTGAGTCAACCAGGTTCACTGTTCACATAAATTAGTGATATTTTGCGTGTGCACATGCCACCCATACACCCCCCACCCCTTGACCGCATGCTGCACTTAGTCATTTAGTTTCCACCTGCCACTGCAGGACACCCCCCATAGCGGCAATAGACATGCTCATAGGTTTAGCTAGACACACCCTTTAGGCGGAGCATGACACGCCCCCTCAGTGGCACAAAAAGGTAAACTCTTAAACCATTTAAAATCTCCCTAAAACTAGTTTCCTAAAGTAGGCAAGTATGTCGTCCCCTAACAGTCCTATAGGACGGTAGAAAACCACAACTAGCATTCTCAATCTTAAAGGGTAAACCACTCCAACACATTAAAGAGGCAATACACAGAAAGACAACTCATGGTTTATTCTCCTTCAGGGTTATTTCAATTCAAAACCTTCAATTCCTATTGAGCTCTCTGAGTGTACTTTGTATACTTGAATATGTTTAGTCGATCTACATATATTCAGCTGCAGTAGGAATAATAAGCAGTAAAAAATTGGTTGTAGTGAAAGATGTAAAATAAATCATATCAAAGCTTAATAACGTTGGATTATTAATGTTAGAATGCACCAAAACATGGTTAATCAAGGTTTCCAATACATGTCAATGTTTCACAGTATTTATACAGTATAAACCACAGGATTAAACATTTTTTCATTAAAACATTAATTTAAAAATAACTGGTTTGGACAATAACAAAAAAAGTTTTAAACGTCTCCCCCCCCCCCCCCCCCCCCCAACCCTGGATAGGAGTAATAATCATTGACATTATGGGCGAAATTCATATCTTATACTGCCGACAGCCACTAGATGGCACCCAAACGGAGCTATTAAATTGTAGCTCCGTTCGGGTGCGATGGCTGTTTGCCTCTGCATTTCAGCTCGCACCCCGGGGGTGGCGAGCAGAAATGTGCAAAAAGTGGCCCAAACAGCACTTTTCGCGATAGCGGGGTAATGTAACTCAATTGAATATTGTCCCTGCAACCTCCCATCACTTTAGACAGGAGATTGGGCATGATAATCAATTGAGTTCCACCCTGTGTCTACACTGTAGATTTATACTGCAAGTTTGATGCAGGGTTGAATGCAAATGGGCTGTATCTTGTATATTTACTTAAATGCAGGGTTGTACACCTGCCACTCCTCCTCATCAGGGCTACACTAGCATGAGCCTATACTTAAATTATAGCCTGGAAACTGGTGTTCTTTTATGCTTCCATCCATCTCTGCATAGCCCACAGGTCCCTCCACACAGCCTACAGGAGAAGCCCAGTGACACCCCTCCATTTGCCAGTGTAGTTGCTCTAGAAATATGTACGACTTTGCATCACCAGTACTTGCACACTTATTTCTGGAGCAAACGCAGTGCGAAAACATGAAAACAGGAGAGTGTCAAACTCCATCAGACGCTATTTATTAATCATGTATAGTATACTACATAAAATGTTTTCAAATATATGATGGCTGTGAATTTACAAATAGTCTGTCTACCTTACACAAATAGAAAAGGGAGATTTGACACTATGGGGAAGAGCATTCAGTTACGTGGTGAGGGACAGGATTCACTTCTGTATGTCCACATATTTTATGATTGGAAGCAACAAGCACTGGTTTTGTCTACTACAGTCACCATAAACAATTTGAATTGGTCTTGGACCACCAACCCAGGGCACCTCTGCAAGTACCTGAAGGTACCCAGTTTGAGAACCACTGTGGTAGGGCGATTTTATATTTTGATGTAATTTCTCTCTCTCCTGGAATGCAACATAAGAACACAATGGCCTGTTTGTTCATGCACCACTGTAGTACCATTTCATGTGATCTGAAAGACATGCTCTCTTTTGTATGTGACTATAGACACAGTGCTATAATCGGTATACGTTTCATTTGCCAGCTGTCCGGATCCCGGTGTTCAGGATACCGATGCCGGAATTCCAACAGCTGGCAATGCTGGCAGCCGGAATACCGGCGCAACATGACTATTCCCACTCGTGGGCGTCCAGGACACCCATAGAGTGGGAATAGAACCTGAGCCGTACCAAGCACAGTGAGCCCGGAAGGGGACTCTTTGTGCTCGCCCCGCTGCTGGCATACTGGCGGCCAGGATGCCATTGTCTGTATACTGACGCAGGTAAATCATACTGAACCCCTTTAATCTGTGGGAAAGCTTCAGCTAGACGTTTAACGTTTTCGTCTTGTGAAGGTTAACACATTTTCTCTAACGTCCTAAGTGGATGCTGGGGACTCCGTAAGGACCATGGGGATTAGCGGCTCCGCAGGAGACTGGGCACAACTACAAAGAAAGCTTTTAGACTACTGGTGTGCACTAGCTCTTCCCACTAAGACCCTCCTCCAGACCTCAGTTAGATTCTTGTGCCCGGCCGAGCTGGATGCACACTAGGGGCTCTCCTGAGCATCTAGAAAGAAAGTATATTTAGGTTTTTTATTTTCAGTGAGATCTGCTGGCAACAGACTCACTGCAGCGAGGGACTAAGGGGAGAAGAAGCGAACCTACCTAACAGGTGGTAGTTTGGGCTTCTTAGGCTACTGGACACCATTAGCTCCAGAGGGATCGACCGCAGGACCCGACCTTGGTGTTCGTTCCCGGAGCCGCGCCGCCGTCCCCCTTACAGAGCCAGAAGCACGCAGAAGGTCCGGAAAATCGGCGGCAGAAGACTTCAGTCTTCACCAAGGTAGCGCACAGCACTGCAGCTGTGCGCCATTGCTCCTCATGTACACCTCATACTTCGGTCACTGATGGGTGCAGGGCGCTGGGGGGGGGGGGGGGGGGGGGGGGCGGGCGCCCTGAGGGCAATAGATAACACCTTGGCTGGCAAAATATACATCATATATAGTCCCAGAGGCTATATAGATGTAAAATTACCCCTGCCAGTATCACAGAAAAAGCGGGAGAAAGTCCGCCGAAAATGGGGCGGGGCTTCTCCCTCAGCACACTGGCGCCATTTTTCCCTCACAGTTCCGCTGGAAGGAAGCTCCCTGGCTCTCCCCTGCAGTCTGAGAAAACTACAGAAGGGTAAAAAAGAGAGGGGGGGCACTACATTTAGGCGCAGTATAGATATATATATATATATATGTAATATATATAAAAAAGCAGCTATAGGGAAAACACTCATTGATAGTGGGATCCCAGTGTTATATAGCGCTCTGGTGTGTGCTGGCATACTCTCTCTCTGTCTCCCCAAAGGGCTTTGTGGGGTCCTGTCCTCTGTCAGAGCATTCCCTGTGTGTTTGCGGTGTGTCGGTACGGCTGTGTCGACATGTTTGATGAGGCGGCTTATGTGGAGGCGGAGCAGATGCCTGTAAATGTGATGTCACCCCCTGCGGGGTCGCACCTGAGTGGATGGTGCTGTGGAAGGAATTACGTGATAGTGTCGACTCCTTACATAAAAGGTTTGACGACATACCTAATGTGGGACAGCCGGCTTCTCAGCCTGTGCCTGCCCAGGCGTCTCAAAAACCATCAGGGGCTCTAAAATGCCCGCTACCTCAGATGGTTGACACAGATGTCGACACGGATACTGACTCCAGTGTCGACGACGAAGAGACTAATGTAACTTCCAGTAGGGCCACACGTTACATGATTGAGGCAATGAAAAATGTGTTGCACATTTCTGATGTTACCCCCGGTACCACAAAAAAGGGTATAATGTTTGGAGAGAAAAAACTACCAGTAGCTTTTCCTCCATCTGAAGAGTTAAATGAAGTGTGTGAAGAAGCGTGGGCTTCCCCTGATAAAAAGATGGTAATTTCTAAGAGGTTACTAATGGCGTACCCTTTCCCGCCAGAGGATAGGTCACGCTGGGAAACATCCCCTAGGGTGGATAAAGCGCTCACACGCTTGTCGAAGAAGGTGGCACTACCGTCTCCGGATACGGCCGCCCTGAAGGAATCTGCTGATAGAAAGCAGGAGGCTATCCTGAAATCTATATATACACACACAGGTGTGATACTGAGACCGGCTATAGCTTCAGCCTGGATGTGCAGCGCTGCTGCTGCGTGGTCAGATTCCCTGTCAGAAAATATAGATACCCTAGACAGGGACACTATTTTGCTGAACGTAGAGCATATAAAAGACGCACTTTTATACATGAGGGATGCACAAAGGGATATTTGCCGGCTGGCATCCAAAATTAGTGCAATGTCCATTTCTGCCAGGAGAGGGTTATGGACTCGGCAGTGGACAGGTGATGCAGATTCCAAACGACACATGGAAGTTCTGCCTTATAAGGGTGAGGAATTGTTCGGGGATGGTCTCTCGGACCTCGTTTCCACAGCAACAGCTGGGAAGTCTACATTTTTGCCCCATGTTCCCTCACAACCAAAGAAAGCACCGTATTATCAGGTACAGTCCTTTCGGCCAAATAGGGGCAAGCGGGTTAAAGGCGCGTCCTTTCTGCCCAGAGGCAGAGGTAGAGGGAAAAAGCTGCAGCATACAGCCAGTTCCCAGGAGCAAAAGTCCTCCCCCGCATCCTCTAAGTCCACAGCATGACGCTGGGGCTCCACAGGCAGAGCCAGGTACGGTGGGGGCCCGTCTCAAGCATTTCAGCAAGCAGTGGGCTCGCTCACGGGTGGATCCCTGGATCCTTCAAATAGTATCTCAGGGGTACAAACTGGAATTCGAGACGTCTCCCCCCCCCCCCCCCCCCCCCCGCCGTTTCCTCAAATCTGCCTTGCCAACCACTCCCTCAGGCAGGGAGGCAGTGTTACAGGCAATTCAAAAGCTGTATTCACAACAAGTGATAGTAAAGGTGCCCCTACTTCAACAAGGAAGGGGTTACTATTCCACAATGTTTGTGGTACCGAAACCGGACGGTTCGGTGAGACCCATTTTAAATTTGAAATCCTTGAACACATATATCAAAAAATTCAAGTTCAAGATGGAATCGCTCAGGGCTGTTATTGCGAGCCTGGACGAGGGAGATTACATGGTATCGCTGGACATCAAGGATGCTTACCTACATGTCCCCATTTACCATCCTCACCAGGAGTACCTCAGGTTTGTGGTACAAGATTGTCATTGCCAATTCCAGACGTTGCCGTTCGGTCTCTCCACGGCTCCGAGGGTCTTTACCAAGGTAATGGCGGAAATGATGATACTCCTTCGAAAAAAGGGAGTTTTAATTATCCCGTACTTGGACGATCTCCTGATAAAGGCGAGGTCCAGAGAGCAGTTGTTGGTAGGGGTAGCACTATCTCGGGAAGTGCTACAACAGCACGGCTGGATTCTAAACATTCCAAAGTCACAGCTGGTCCCTACGACACGCCTGCTGTTCCTAGGGATGGTTCTGGACACAGAACAGAGAAAAGTGTTTCTCCCGGAGGAGGAGGCCAAGGAGCTGTCATCTCTAGTCAGAGGCCTCCTAAAACCAAAACAGGTGTCGGTGCATCACTGCACGCGGATCCTGGGAAAATGGTAGCTTCCTACGAAGCGATTCCATTCGGCAGGTTTCATGCAAGAACCTTTCAGTGGGACCTGTTGGACAAGTGGTCCGGATCGCATCTTCAGATGCATCGTCTGATAACCCTGTCTCCAAGGACAAGGGTGTCTCTGCTGTGGTGGCTGCAGAGTGCTCATCTTCAAGAGGGCCGCAGATTCGGCATACAGGACTGGGTCCTGGTGACCACGGATGCCAGCCTTCGAGGCTGGGGAGCAGTCACACAGGGAAGAAACTTCCAAGGACTATGGTCAAGTCAGGAGACTTCCCTGCACATAAATATTCTGGAACTAAGGGCCATTTACAATGCCCTAAGTCAGGCAAAACCCCTGCTTCAAAACCAGCCGGTACTGATCCAGTCAGACAACATCACGGCAGTCACCCATGTCAATCGACAGGGCGGCACGAGAAGCAGGACGGCGATGGCAGAAGCCACAAGGATTCTCCGATGGGCGGAAAATCATGTGTTAGCACTGTCAGCAGTGTTCATTCCGGGAGTGGACAACTGGGAAGCAGACTTCCTCAGCAGGCACGACCTCCACCCGGGAGAGTGGGGACTTCATCCAGAAGCCTTTCAAATGATTGTAAACCAGTGGGAAAAACCACAGGTGGACATGATGGCGTCCCGCCTAAACAAAAAGCTAGAAAAATATTGCGCCAGGTCAAGAGACCCGCAGGCGATAGCTGTGGACGCTCTGGTAACACCGTGGGTGTACCGATCGGTTTATGTGTTCCCTCCTCTTCCTCTCATACCAAAGGTACTGAGGATAATAAGGAGAAGAGGAGTAAGAACTATACTCATTGTTCCGGATTGGCCAAGAAGAGCGTGGTATCCGGAACTTCAAGAAATGATGTCAGAGGACCCATGGCCTCTACTGCTCAGACAGGACCTGCTGCAGCAGGGGCCCTGTCTGTTCCAAGACTTACCGCGGCTGCATTTGACGGCATGGCGGTTGAACACCGGATCCTGAAGGAAAAGGGCATTCCGGAGGAAGTCATTCCTACGCTGATAAAAGCTAGGAAAGAAGTAACCGCGAACCATTATCACTGCATATGGCGAAAATATGTTGCGTGGTGTGAGGCCAGGAAGGCCCCAACGGAAGAATTTCAGCTGGGCCGGTTCCGGCACTTCCTACAGTCAGGGGTGACTATGGGCCTTAAATTGGGTTCCATTAAGGTCCAGATTTCGGCTCTATCGATTTTCTTCCAGAGAGAATTGGCTTCACTACCTGAAGTTCAGACTTTTGTTAAGGGAGTGCTGCATATTCAGCCCCCTTTTGTGCCTCCAGTGGCACCTTGGGATCTCAACGTGGTGTTGGATTTCCTAAAGTCACATTGGTTTGAGCCACTGAAAACCGTGGATTTAAAATATCTCAGGTGGAAAGTGGTCATGTTGTTGGCCTTGGCTTCGGCAAGGCGGGTTTCAGAATTGGCGGCTTTGTCATGTAAAAGCCCTTATCTGATTTTCCATATGGATAGGGCAGAATTGAGGACTCGGCCCCAGTTTCTCCCCAAAGTGGTATCCGCTTTTCATCTGAACCAACCTATCGTGGTGCCTGCGGCTACGAATGACTTGGAGGCTTCCAAGTTGTTGGATGTAGTCAGGGCCCTAAAAATTTATGTTTCCAGGACAGCTGGAGTCAGGAAGACTGACTCGCTTTTTATCCTGTATGCGCCCAACAAGTTGGGTGCACCTGCTTCTAAGCAGACTATTGCTCGCTGGATCTGTAGTATGATTCAGCTTGCACATTCTGCGGCTGGACTGCCGCATCCTAAATCGGTAAAAGCCCATTCCACAAGGAAAGTGGGCTCTTCTTGGGCGGCTGCCCGAGGGGTCTCGGCTCTTCAACTTTGCCGAGCTGCTACTTGGTCAGGGGCAAACACGTTTGCTAAATTCTACAAATTTGATACCCTGGCTGAGGAGGACCTTGAGTTCTCTCATTCGGTGCTGCAGAGTCATCCGCACTCTCCCGCTCGTTTGGGAGCTTTGGTATAATCCCCATGGTCCTTACGGAGTCCCCAGCATCCACTTAGGACGTTAGAGAAAATAAGAATTTACTCACCGGTAATTCTATTTCTCATAGTCCGTAGTGGATGCTGGGCGCCCATCCCAAGTGCGGATTGTCTGCAATACTTGTATATAGTTATTGCTTAACTAAAGGGTTATTGTTGAGCTATCTGTTGAGAGGCTCAGTTGTTATCATGCTGTTAACTGGGTATTGTATCACGAGTTATACGGTGTGATTGGTGTGGCTGGTATGAGTCTTACCCGGGATTCAAAATCCTTCCTAATTGTGTCAGCTCTTCCGGGCACAGTATCCTAACTGAGGTCTGGAGGAGGGCCTTAGTGGAGGAGCCAGTGCACACCGGTAGTCTAAAAGCTTTCTTTGTAGTTGTACACAAGGGAATAAACAGAAAAAGACACCAGTCCTTATCTGATATTCTTCCGGCGCTGATAACAATTAGTAATTAATTACACAAAGTGCATCAATAGCTGCTGAGTAGGACAACTAGCTAGGTTGCCAAATAATTGAAAAAACAAGAAAAGGAAAATAAACTCTGCGCTATATAACCACTATATCAAATTAAACTATGGTGTGCAGTCTGTCATACAGAATAATTGACTCAGTAGAACTTTGTACGTATAATAATAAATTCTTTAATCTAATATTAAAAGGCAATATACATTTTGTACAGAATAAGCAGCATGTGTTAAACAACAATTAATCTATAAGCACAATTAATATAACATATAATGAAATAAAATATTACTAAAAAGTAATGAATGAAAGTACACTGGCGTCCCAGTGACTAGTATAATGTCTCGTAAAGGAATATATATTTATAGCTTTGACTGATGTTAAACTTTTGTATATATTGAGGTATATTTACCCATGTGCAAATTTCTGAGTATGGATAAACCGGATCCGTTATTATAAATGTGCACATCAATGGGTATACAGTTTAATGTAACTGGTTAAAGCTGATTTTGAACAGGCCGTATATTTTTCTCTCGGCTTTATTCCGGATAGATAAAGTTCTTAATAAACTGTACGGCTTGGATACACTTGGATACACGCCGGGCGCTCCGGCCAGCGGCTCTCGGCGAGTGCGCTGACATCCGTCCAAGTGCTGTGCTGCAGACGTCAGGTTCTCTTCTTACCTGCACCGAGTGAGTGATATTGGCCGCTGCACTAAGGTCTAACACCCGGCTTGAGGAGATTACCATCACTACAGACGTGCAGCTTTCCGCTCTCCCGTACCGAGTGACTGCTACTGACCTCCGCAGTGAGGTCTAAACACCCGGTTTGAGGAGGTGGGTTTATTGGAGATCTTTATACAGTTTATTAAGAACTTTATCTATCCGGAATAAAGCCGAGAGAAAAATATACGGCCTGTTCAAAATCAGCTTTAACCAGTTACATTAAACTGTATACCCATTGATGTGCACATTTATAATAACGGATCCGGTTTATCCACACTCAGAAATTTGCACATGGGTAAATATACCTCAATGTATACAAAAGTTTAACATCAGTCAAAGCTATAAATATATATTCCTTTACGAGACATTATACTAGTCACTGGGACGCCAGTGTACTTTCATTCATTACTTTTTAGTAATATTTTATTTCATTATATGTTATATTAATTGTGCTTATAGATTAATTGTTGTTTAACACATGCTGCTTATTCTGTACAAAATGTATATTGCCTTTTAATATTAGATAAAGAATTTATTATTATACGTACAAAGTTCTACTGAGTCAATTATTCTGTATGACAGACTGCACACCATAGTTTAATTTGATATAGTGGTTATATAGCGCAGAGTTTATTTTCCTTTTCTTTGTAGTTGTGCCCAGTCTCCTGCGGAGCCGCTAATCCCCATGGTCCTTACGGAGTCCCCAGCATCCACTACGGACTATGAGAAATAGAATTACCGGTGAGTAAATTCTTATTTTAACCTTTTTTGGGAGCTTAAGAACCCACGTTAGGGACACGATCAGTTTTGCAGGATAATAATGCAGTTAAAGGAAACACGCAATTTTCATGGGGCCACCCCGTTACCTGTGGAAAGGTTTAGAACACATTCTAAGATTAGGGGGAAATGTTATAGGGTCAGAGTTTGCCGAGGTCTGGGATTTCTGACAAGATTGCATGTATTTTTAAAGTGGCAATCATTTACAAGGTAAAACCAACCTGGTTTTGCCTTGTAAATGATTGCCGCTTTAAAAATACATGTAATCTCGGCTGAAATCCCGGACCTTGGCAAACTCGGACCGTATTACATTTCCCCCCAGATCTTCCTTTTAGTTGTGTACATATTAGGGCTACAGTTATTTATCAATCATGACAGTGAAATTGTAAACCGACAATCTTAAACCTTTAGTAACAATATACAGTATGTTGCTGTATTATGATCAAGGTCTGTGTACGACCTTCCGTTTTGTTCTGTTGGGTGTTCATTTTTGTGAAATCCTTTATAGACAGTGAAGGATGGCAATTTATGTATTCTCCGTAAATTAGATCATTTTAGTCACTTAAAGCTGTGTAGTTATTGTTAGTACACTTTTTATATAATTTGAAATCAGCATACAGTAAAACTTACCCAAAAATCATAACCTGCAGGGTTACAGAACTGATTTGTACAGATGCCCAGTGCACTGTACAGCAAATGCACCTTCTTTTATTAGGCAGTACTCCTGGTACGGATATTGCAATCATATGTACAGTTCTTGGATCGCTCACTGCGGAATGGGAGCCAAAAGCTTACTTTTTTCCCACGTAGATTACTGAATCATGTGGGGTTTTGAAAGTTCAAACATGAAACCAACAGTGGACTATGTTTGAAGTAGACACAAAGGTTGAAGGGTCAGTGCGCTAAGAATACAACAATTCATTATCCATGATACAAGTCTGAGCTGCTCAGCCTTTACAGCATACTGTACTACTTATTTCATCACCTTGCATATGTATGCCAACATTTTCTACTGTTTAAAAAAAAAAAAAAAGTGGTTTTATTGGCTGTGAATATTATACAGGTTGAGTATCCCTTATCCAAAACGCTTGGGACCAGAGGTATTTTGGATATCGGATTTTTCCGTATTTTGGAATAATTGCATACCATAATGAGATATCATGGCGATGAGACCCAAGTCTAAGCACAGAATGCATTTATATTACATATACACCTTATACACACAGCCTGAATGTCATTTAAGCCAATATTTTTAATAACTTTATGCATTAAACAAAGTGTGTACATTCACACAATTCATTTATGTTTCATATACACCTTATACACACAGCCTGAAGGTCATTTAATACAATATTTTTTAATAACTTTGTGTTTTAAACAAAGTTTGTGTACATTGAGCCATCAGAAAACAAAGATTTCACTATCTCACTCTCACTCAAAAAAGTCCGTATTTCGGAATATTCTGTATTTCGGAATATTTGGATATGGGATACTCAACCTGTATTATAACTTGGCCAGTTACTTATTACTCTGTGTATGGGCCCAAAATAGCTGGCAGCTGAATGTGCTGGGAAAGGGCTATAACTTGTCTGTATGTATGCATTTCTTAGCATACTATACCTCAGTAATTTGTGGTTCGTTTTTGTCACCGAATGATCAGATCTGACAAAATTTGGCCAATCACATGTTTAATAAGTTATAAGGTGTTCCAGCCAAATGACCGTATCTGCTAATGTGTGGGTGCATATGTATGTGACGTTATTCTTGGACAGTATCCCATAAGAAAAACAAACGAGAATTCGGAATAGGAAAAAAGGGACTACCTGGACTGTAATATAACTAGGTAGAATGATTATGACCAAAAGAATGAGAAAACTAGGACTAAATACATTAATTACCAGGATATAAGTAGAAGCAGGAGCACACTACAACAAAACAGCCAGGTGCACAGATAAGTGCTGGGTTTTATAGAAAGCCCTTTTTTGGGCTCAGAAACCAGCAGCAGCTGGGCATACACATGGAGCCACGCTTATCTTGGTTTCTCTGCTGCGCCTAGGCACAGCATGGTTTATTAGCATAAACTCTTCATCTATTGTTCTCAGATGCAATACAATACAGAGAACAATACATCAGGGGATTAAGTCATTACAGTGGGGGATTAAATCTGACTGCCCTGGCTCAATTAATCCTATTAAAAGGCAAGATAAAGATGGCTCCATCTGTAATCTACTGTCAGCAGGACTAGGGGAGATATCTGATGTATAGACTGGAATAGAGAAACTTTTACTGGATCCAAAAGCTTCTGTTTAGTGCCTACATTTTGTAGCCGCATTTTAGTCACTAGAGGGAGGGTTAGAGATTAGTGTTGGGGATAGGGGAAATATACTTACTGGAAAGCTTGAGGACCGCAGGTCTGATCCAGAAGTGCCGATCACATGACTGCCAGGACCCGGAAGACTCTGCTGGGACTACTGGCATTTCTGTAATGGGTGCAGTGTGTACGGTGCACACGGGCCCCTGAGTCCAGAGGGGGCCCCCACCGCACACGCTGCATCCATTTTCTCAATACTCACCCCTCCGGAGTCCCGCAGCGACGTCGACGGCAGTGTTAAAACTCCGTGAAAATGGCCATTTTCACAGAGTTCTGCACATGCGCAGTAGAGAAATCTCAGGAAAAATGGCCGCTGCGCCATTTTCCTGGAGATCTGTGCATGCGCAGTAGAGTCTGAGCGCTCTAGTGCTCAGACTCTCAGCGCTGCCGGCAGAGAGGAGGGGGCCCGAATGGAGGAGGCTGCACCCGGGCCTCCTCCTCTCTTAAAGCGCCCCTGGCTGGAACCACTGCAGCCACCAGGAAAAAGTAAGTCACAGCTGGCCCACCAGGACAAAATGTTGATATTCTAACATGTCGACATTTGATCACTGTAGTATGATGAATGTTGACATGGTCAACATCGGCATTATAACTATGTCGACTTGAGTGTTAACATTTTGTACCCATCCCTTAGTACAGTATACACAGAGTACCCTGTCACTATACACTGGTCTAGCACAAGTATACCTTTCTAAATACTCCATAGTAGTACCATAATGGCCTCTTGTGTTATCTAGACCAGTGGTTCTCAAACTCTCTCTGTTCTCAGAACCCCACACAGTTCACGTTTGCCAGGTCATCTTGCATGTTCACATGTGTAATCATTACTCACACATTTTAAAAAGGTTCACAGGTGGAGCTAATTATTTTACTTGTGATTCTGTGAGGAGACCTGGGACATGTGAACTTTTTGGGGTCCTGAGGACCGACTTTGAGAACCTATGATTTAGACAAAAGGGTTTTTTCAAACTTCTACAAAGACCAGCCCTTTGTTTTCTTATTTTCTAATATTCATCATAACAAGCTAATTCTATCATTTATTTCTTTTTTGTAGTTATGTATTCTCTATAAAGCACAATTTTTTTTCTTCTATTTTTGTAATGTACAATTTGTTTCAGTTATGTATTATCCATTGACCTGTCCTAAAGGTTGTGGTAATAACTGAAGCCAATGTGTAAGGAAGTGTTTGTCAGAGTATGCACAAGCAAGTCTTGGTGTACTTTGCTCTCAGCAGGAAGCAGCTGTAATAGTGTAGAGGAAAATATTTGTTTGCGATTTGTTATCAAAATGCTTACTTTAATGTTAGCCTATTACACTTGTTTATTGCATTTTAGATGGTTGGTTGTTTATTTCAATAAAGCAGTTAGTAAACATGATCACAAGCCAAACAAACCCTATGAACCTTTCTAACAGTAAACTTTGCCACCTGGCAAGAGGGACTAAATAAAGCATTAATAAACTTTATTTTGTTTTAATTTTACACTTAATTACAATCTGTGTTGTCCGCATTAGTGCCCTGCGGTTCAGTGAAGTGTGAAGAACAAGCCAAGCTTTGGTAGCATGGAAGACGGTAGCTACAAAGCGTTTTGAAGGAAGTAGTCTTTATTATAATTAATTATGCCTAAGAGACAAGTTTGAGGCATAATGATCAGGTGTAACCTAAATCTCAATCTTCAATTCAAGAATTCGGCTAAAGTATGCTTAAAACTGGTGGCAGAACCAAATCATGTGAAAGACGTCATCATTGGAGGAGTGAAACCTTTTTTTTGTAGGAAAAATTGGGAGTTTCAAAGCCAACACTAACATTATTGAAAATTCTTTGCTACGTGGGTATAACCCTTCCTCGAGCAGCAATGCGGCTAAAGTAACTACCAGCATTGAATTGTGGCTGCAAGGCATGTTATAATTGTAAATATTGGGAATACATATTACTGGGTAGGTCATGCCCATTTCTAAATATCAAGGAAATCGTCAGAATTGGCTACGTGTTTTTTTTTTTATTAGCGATTCTATGGATTGCCATTCTGCTCTGTACATTAATATTTCTATGAATAGAGCAGGGATGACCATGCTAAATTTATTGCAGTGTGTTGGGGAACACGTGTGGCCAATTTCATTGATAAAACCAAATGTAGAATGAAAAGTTGGGAAAGAGCTGCTATACATTTTTCATGACATGGGATACATTTACTGAGCTTGTCGATGTGTTTGAGGAAATTTAAAATGGCAATACTCCGTGTTTTGCTATGAATAGTATGCAGTTTAAATGTCCTGTTTATCATTCTGAAATGTTTTAGTTTTTACAAGCCACCATTTGTCTCACCCGCAAAACAGTCTGAGCTAATCCGCAAGGTCTAATTCAGAGATGTACGCAAACACAATGGTTTATACCCATCTCCGATGTTAGGCAATCTGCGCATACACAGAATCTGTATTGCCCATGTGCAGGTTTGTTTCTGCGACTACGGTCTAGGTGCCTCCTAGGTTGCAGCATGATTGACATGCTGCGGTCATTTAGGGTGGGGAAGGTGCAGAAATGACCAGCATTTCAGAAAACTGGGTGTGTCGGACCCTCTGCTCCACTGAGCCTGGCGACATGAAAACACTGACCATCCTGAGTAACCGGAGTGTTTATCACATGGCCAATGTTCATGTATATGATTCGATGCTGTGTCCCCAGACATGGCAGTGGATCAGAGAAGCCGACAGGAGGCATCTATTTACACAAGATGCCTCTTCCAGTATTAGCATCTTATTGCACAGCTGCTGTGTACAAAGTCACAGCAGCTGCGTAGTATCTCCCCTCTCTTAATCAGGCGCACAATTCAGGATGGCATTTGGCATATCGGAGAATGATGTAAAAACATTAGGCTGTAAATTAAGAAAACTGCTAATAGTCCATCAGCACAGTTGTATGACTGGTTTACTCATTGTAGTTCACACCAGTGTTTTTTCTAAATATCTAGGACCTCAAAACAAGCTCACAGATGCAGCCTCCAGCACAAGAGCAGAATTCTCTAGGTCTGGAAACAACTACCTGTTTTTATATGAACCAAAAGAGCATCTTAATAATATAAATTAGGGCGGCATTATTCAGGGTGGATTCAAGGTACTCCTCCTGTATCTGGGTGAACTGGATTGTCACAGTTTAAGTGAAAAGGTAGTAGATATATTGCAAAGTAGCTATGTATCCTCCAGTCTAAAAAGGGTCTTTTGTGTATAAGGAAACATAATGGTTTCTAACCAGAGATTGTTAGGAGTTGGGGAATCCCATCTTTCATTACAAAGTAAGAAAGTGAACAGCTTAGTGCAGTGGTATGAATACTTAGACAGGGGCTTCTGCTTTTGGCTGGTGGCTGTAATGTGGGATTTTAGATAGGCGCTGGTCTTTAGAGGTCAGCTTATCCATCATGGCCCAGGTTGCAGTCTCGATAAATTGGAAAGCAAGCCTGAAGATACTGGAAATGATGCGCTTACCGAGATATGACTAAGTAAGAAAGGTTCTCCGTTGCGAGCACTTCTAAACTTCCAGGAAATTCTCTGGTCAAGGTCCCTCTGCTTTCTCTGATGGCAGGATACATTTTTCCATGTCATCCATCTCACACTGGCAGGATGTTCTACTACTACTACTTTCTCTCGTGAGTCCTGCATATCCTGCCACATCGGCAGCATGTGTCCACCCTGATCTGGACTTGTTGAGAGCAGCTTTATAGTTTCTAAATGCCGTAGGAAGGTTTCTCTTGGACAGTTCTCCAGATTGGCCTTACACTGCCATTAGCAATAAGGTATTCCAGCTGGAATGTAGAGCTTATCCCTTGATTTTTTTAATTTTTTTTTAATTTTTTTTATTTTGTGTAGGCCGTTTGAAGACAATAGATTTGTTATTTTTTAGTTGTAAATAAACAAGGTACATTACCAAAAGTAAACACCGTACCCTCACAAGGAAATTGTACAAACAGCAGAGAAATATTAATAAACCCATAAGACTAGAATACATGGATACAAACCCATATTATTTCTTTCTTTATTTTTAATGAACATTTGCCTTCCTCATGGAACAAGTCTGGATAGCGCAAGTTGCAGATGTATTCATTTTATTGCCAGTTTATGATTTGCATTTGCAAGATTATCTTCTTAATAAACAGGATAAAATTGTTAAGCTACACTGAGCTCAGTAGCATGCCCTCTCATCTCAGTGGCACAGCACTTTTGGAAAGTCTTTATTTGCCAACCCTTTTCTTATGGAACTAAGGGGGACATTTACTAAGCAGTGATAATAGCGGATAAGTTGCCCCATCAACCAATCAGCAGCTCTGTATAATTTTATAGTATGCAAATTATAGATGTTACTTCAGTGCTGATTGGTTAGCATGGGCACTTCTCCACTGGCTCTCTTCTCCGCTCTTATCACTGCTTAGTAAATTTCCCCCTAACTTCTATGCATCATCCAGAGATGTCAACCTGTGGACAAAGAATTAGGAATGGGCTGCACAAAGCACACACTCAATATACTGTGCTCAGGTGTTGGTGGGGCTTGCCAAGTAGTGGCTACAGTGTAATGCTGTAAACCAATACAATAAAGGATACAAGCATAAGAACACTGGCTTTTTATATGCCAGCGTATTGAGCTTCAATGTGACCGTTTTCTCACACTGTGGGAACGGTAGTAATATGTAACGTGCTTCCATGAGGTAAGTTTGCAATGCTAATCATTATTTTCTTAAGCCTGTGAAAGGCTGTTATGCCTGCTTAATCCAGGGGTATGACTGCTATTGTGCTCCAAAAATGCAAATGCAACTACTTTACAGTTCTTGAGACTGCTCGCTTTCCATGCTGTGTATGTATTGCAGGAAAAATACATGCAATCCAGTGAGAATGACTAATATGGCATGTGTAACTTCAGAATGCACGCAGTCTGGATGATCACGACACTGGCTCCAGTGTAACACAGTGTACATCAATCACCTCAAGTGTGAAAAAGAGTGAAACACATCAGTGTTTATTGTGCTATATTATATAGCTATATTAAAAGGGCTGTATTTTTAAATTAATTTAGGGAATTGCGTAAAGGCAGTTCTGCTGTTGGATTGGGTGAATCCATAAATCAACAGTACTCACTACCTTTATATCTGGTGCATTGGCATCTAATGTCCATTTATTTACCATACAGTATTGAGCAATACGTCATAATTTAGAAGGGATGGATTAGTGGAAGCAACTGTGGTGTGTTCAGTGGAAAATTACATATTTAAGAATGTTATCACAACAAATAACCGTTTTTACCTCTGAGGAGAAACTCTTGACTCTTAGCAGTTTTAACCAAAGTTTGGCTAAAAGGATATTGATAAATACACCCCAGTGTTCGGGTGAAAAAAAAGGTGGCCATGCCTCTGATCCACACAAAGCCATGTATGCCAGTGTTGTTTCTAAGATACAAATCTTTTATACCGCAAAGAGCTGTACTGTATTGTTTAGTCTATGATGGTGTATGTCAGGTTACACTGTGCTAGAGTCTGATATCCCCAACCATAGGTTACTGGGACACAATCATTCAATTTTTAATTATCTTTTAATGTATTTTAAATAAAGAACATGAATTTTTTTGTTACCAAAACTCTATTTCAAATAGTCAAAATACAATGCAAGTATTAGTTCATGATCTTGAGTATAGCTTCTATTTTTTTTTGTGTAGTATGATAAAGTATCAAACTATGTTGTAGATCTACGTGCAGATTAATGGTTTTGTTTTTCTTTCCACAGGATACAGCTGTTTCTCCACACCAGCGGGATGAAGTGATCCAGTGGTTGGCCGAAGTGAAGCACCAGTTCCATGTTTATCCAGAAACCCTTGCTCTGGCCATCAGTATTTTGGATCGTTTTTTAGCCTCTGTAAAGGTGACCCCTCCTATTACAGTCCTATTAATCCTATTCTTACAGATTTACACATTGTGGAAAAGCTTAAGGGGGGTATTCAATTACCGCCAACAATTTCAAAGCTTTGAAATTCACCCCCCTGCGTATTCAATTGCAGCTCGCTTTCGACCATTTTTAAGGCATTTTTTCGCCAGGGCACCAGTCCTTTACTTTGCCAGGGGCGCTCGGAGCCCTAGATACACCCCTGTATGTAAGTAACATTGTGACAAGTGAAAAAAAATTGCAGCTACTTTGTGCCAAGGTTTATGTCCTTCAGAGCCACTGTAGTGGGTGCCATTACAGTCCACATATCTCAAAACATACAGCAACTTACCAATAATGCTTAACCGTAGCTGGTTCTTCAAAAAGCATGTACAGCAGGATTTACACTTAGACCAATATCAAGCATACATGCAGCGCTGTTTAATACTGTATATACAATTGAAGGATTAAAAGTAGCATGGTACTCGAATAACTTTTTATTTTTATGTTCCTTTTTTGTTTTTCTATCTGTGTAATTATATTAAAACTTGCATACCTATATTTATAATATGCATCATACATGTTTTTGATTTTGAATATGTCATAAATTATACATCAGGTTCATATGACTTTTACATTTGGTAAAATGTTGGTCATGTATTTAAAGCTGGATACACGCTATGGGGTCTATTCAATTATTGTCGGAAAAACTGCACTTTCCGACTTTTTTAGGTCGAATCCCGATTTGACCTATTCAAGTCCAGTGCCGTTTTTCCGAATTGTTGGAAAACACGTGGATCGGCGGATTAGCCGCGGATCCACGTATTTTGTTGAATTTGCGGGCGTTTCCGACAGGTTTTTTTGGCCCGTTATCAAAAATGCTGATCAGACTTTAAAAAAAAGTCTGATAAACATTTTCAAAAACTGGCAAAAACCTGTCGGAAATGCCTGCAAATTGAATACTGAAGTGTCTGATCTTCTCCGTCGGAGAGGATCCGAAAATAATTGAATAGACCCTATAAGATTATCTGTCCAATCTTTCTGGTTGGAAACAAAATCTGGTAATGTATGGGAGCAAATGACAATCAACTATTTGCTCCCAAAGCCGGAAAATGGATACATTGGTTAAAAAAATCAATGGATTTAACCAATTTGTCTAAACGTCCATTTTTGTCTGTTTTCCAGTGTTGGGTAGCAAATGGTCAATTGTCATTTGCTCCCATACATTACCAGATTTTTGTTACAACTAGAAAGATTGGACAGATGATCTTATAGCGTGTATCCAGCCTTAGGATAATGTCACACGGCAGCAAACACTGTACTTTCGCAGTACAAAATTGCTGTATAATAGTCTCCTTCAGCTCTATAATCTGCTTCTTGGACATTTTACATGTATATTGTTACAGTCACAAATTTAGTTTAGTAACAAAACCTGCATTTTGCAATTTAAGTGTCATCCTAAACACCTATTGTAAACACTATGCTGTATTAATTTTCCCTGTTTTTTTAGCTTACCTGTACAAGATCTCATTTATTCAGTCAAAACTTTTATCTGGTAGCCAATGCAGGAAGAGTAGACTTTGGCCTGAACCTACATGGCAACAAATACCCTGATTTTTGGAAAAAAATGTCTAGCGTTCTAGGTAGTCAACACTTCCAATGGGAAATCCATATAAAAAATAAACCAAAATAAACCCCCCAAAAACAAATGTAGGATAATATACAGTGTTCTTTCTATGCCAAATAATGAAATTGTTACAAAACAAAGGTAATACTATCAAATGTTGCCTGTACTTGATTATTTTCTAAATTAGATGGTCACATAACTTACGTAGTAACCAAATGACACTGTGTAGACAAAAGGGATTGGACATCCTTCCCCCACCACCACCCGACCCACACACACATGTGAAATGAAGGTATAAAATGGATAGGGGCACTGATTAGCTAATTTACTAATGAAATGGCTTGCTGGAAGGAGCTAACATAGGGGGTCATTCCGAGTTGTTCGCTCGTTGCCGTTTTTCGCTGTACTGCGATTAGTCGCTTACTGAGCATGCGCAAGGTTCCAGAGCGCATGCGCTTAGTTATTTTACACAAAAGTTAGGTATTTTACTCACGGCGTAACAAAGCTTTTTCATCGTTCTGGTGATCGGAGTGTGATTGACAGGAAGTAGGTGCTTCTGGGCGGAAACTGACCGTTTTCTGGGAGTGTGCGGAAAAACGCGGAGTGTCTAGCCGAATGCTGGGTGTGTTTGTGACGTCAAACCAGGAACGAAACGGGCTGAGCTGATCGCAGTGTAGGAGTAAGTCTCGAGCTACTCAGAAACTGCTAAGAATTTTCTATTCGCAATTCTGCTAATCTTTCGTTCGCAATTCTGCTATGCTAAGATACACTCCCAGAGGGCGGCGGCTTAGCATGTGCAATGCTGCTAAAAGCAGCTAGCGAGCGAACAACTCGGAATGAGGGCCAGAGTTTCAAAAGTAGGCTGTGCGATCTCATGTTACCAGGGCGACGCTGGACTGGTAAACTGGACATTAGGTAACCCAGTTGGGCTGGCCAGCTCAGAGTCCAGATGTTAACCCCATTATTACTGCACATGGTGGACCTACAAAGTACTGATGTCAAATAAATCTTGTTGATCTATTTGCTGTCAGTGTCCAATCACTTTTGTCTACATAGTGTATAATTGTGCTTGATTAGAATTCTGGAAAACATTTCTTTGGATACAATGTGACTTCAAAAACCTATAGGGTCAATTAATCATGTTTTAACTTGTTAAATAGAGCATAATGAATGAGCTTGTGAAGGACAATGTGTCCTTATCCTGTTTTTTCTTGGCAGGCCCATCCAAAATACTTGCGGTGCATTGCAATCAGCTGTTTCTTCCTTGCTAGCAAGACCATTGAAGAGGATGAGGTAAGTTAAATTACCTGTGATTTTTTGACTTTATGGGGTATATGCAATTCACGGCGAATCGCGGCAATTTTTCGCCATTTTTTAATTCGACTAAATTCGCCAGGTGAATTCCGGCAGGTGGCTGCCGGAATTCACCATATTCAATGAAAAACGGATTCGCCAGAATCGCGGGCGAAAATCGTCCGATTTGGCGGATTTTGCCGCGATTTAAAAAAACGGGTAAAAACGGGAAAAACCCGGAAAAAAAAATGGCGTGGGGTCCCCCCTCCAAAGCATAACCAGCCTCGGGCTCTTCGAGCTGGTCCTGGTTCTAAAAATGCAGGGGAAAAATTGGGCAGGGATCCCCCGTATTTTTAAAACCAGCACCGGGCTCTGCGCCTGGTGCTGGTGCCAAAAATACGGGGGACAAAAAGAGTAGGGGTCCCCCGTATTTTTAACACCAGCATCGGGCTCCACTAGCTGGACAGATAATGCCACAGCCGGGGGTCACTTTTATGCCGTGCCCTGCGGCCGTGGCATTAACTACCCAACTAGTCACCCCTGGCCGGGGTACCCTGGGGGAGTGGGGACCCCTTCAATCAAGGGGTGTCCCCCCCCCCCCCCAGCCACCCAAGGGCCAGGGGTGAAGCCCGAGGCTGTCCCCCCCCATCCAATGGGCTGCGGATGGGGGGGCTGATAGCCTTTTGTGATAATAAAAAGATATTGTTTTTTCCAGTAGTACTACAAGTCCCAGCAAGCCTCCCCCGCAAGCTGGTACTTGGAGAACCACAAGTACCAGCATGCGGGAGAAAAACGGGCCCGCTGGTACCTGTAGTACTACTGGAAAAAAAATACCCAAATAAAAACAGTACACACACACCGTGAAAGTAAAACTTTATTACACACTACCGACACACACATACTTACCTATGTTGACACGCCGACTGCCACGGTCTCCGACGATCCGAGGTACCTGTGAAAAAATTATACTCACCTTCCAGCGTCCAGAGATAAATCCACGTCCAGAGAGATAAATCCACGTACTTGTAAAAAAAACAAACCGCAAATACCCGCTCCATACCGGACTGAAAGGGGTCCCATGCTGACACATCAGACCCCTTTCTCCCGAATGCCGGGACATCACGTGACTCCTGTCACTGAAGTCCCTTCAGCCAATCAGGAAGCGCTACTTCCGTGGCGCTCACCTGATTGGCTGTGCGCTGTCTGTGCTGTCAGACAGCGCATCGCAAAGCCGCTCCATTACTTTCAATGGTGGGAACTTTGCGGGTAGCGGTGGGGTTAACCCGCGGTCAGCCGCTGACCGGCGGGTGACCTCACCGCTAGCCGCTAAGTTCCCACCATTGAATATAATGGACGGGGCTGTGCGATGCGCTGTCTGAGTTCAGACAGCGCACAGCCAATCAGGTAAGCGCAACGAAGTTGCGCTTCCTGATTGGCTTTAGAGACCTTTCAGTGACAGCTGTCACTGAGAGGTCTCTCTGCATTCGGGGATAGGGGTCCCATGTGTCAGCATGGGACCCCTTTCAGTCCGTTTGGTCGGGTGTCCGGTTTGTTATTTTCTACAAGTACGTGGATTTATCTCTGGACCCTGGTTGAGGTGAGTATATTGATCTTTTATTTTCAGGTATCCGTGGATTCTACATGGAGAAGAGGACCGATGTCGGCGTGTGAACATAGGTAAGTATGTGTGTGTCGACGGTGTGTGTGTCCTGTTTTTATTTGGGTATTTTTTTTCCAGTAGTACTACAGGTACCAGCGGGCCCGTTTTTCTCCCGCATGCTGGTACTTGTGGTTCTCCAAGTACCAGCTTGCGGGGGAGGCTTGCTGGGACTTGTAGTACTGCTGGAAAAAACAATATTCTTTTCATGATCACAAAAGGCTATCAGCCCCCCCATCCGCAGCCCATTGGATGGGGGGGGACAGCCTCGGGCTTCACCCCTGGCCCTTGGGTGGCTGGGGGGGGGGGACCCCTTGATTGAAGGGGTCCCCACTCCCCCAGGGTACCCCGGCCAGGGGTGACTAGTTGGATATTTAATGCCACGGCCGCAGGGCACGGCATAAAAGTGACCCCCGGCTGTGGCATTATCTGTCCAGCTAGTGGAACCCGATGCTGGTGTTAAAAATACGGGGGACCCCTACGCTTTTTGTCCCCCGTATTTTTGGCACCAGCACCAGGCGCAGAGCCCGGTGCTGGTTTTAAAAATACGGAGGATCCCCTGTCAATTTTTCCCCCGCATTTTTAGAACCAGGACCAGCTCGAAGAGCCCGAGGCTGGTTATGCTTTGGAGGGGGGACCCCACGCCATTTTTTTTTAGGATTTTACCGTTCCAGCAATAAAAAAAAAAATTAAAAAAAAGAATATTTTAAAAAAATATATAAATAATATTTGTGCCTCCAAAAAAAAAAAAAAAAAAGTACCTAATCCCTTCTAATATAAATAGATCTGCTATTCCCAAAAAAAAAAACACAAAAAAAAACATGTTTAAATTTTTTTTATTTGTTTTCACCCTCCAAAGTGTGGCGGATTGAAAATGACGAATTTGCTGTCTAAAAGCACTGCTGTCGAATTTCCAAACTTGAATTGAATATGCTTTGGTCGAATTGCAGCACTTATATCATTGCAGAAAAGTCGAATTTGCAAAAATTCGAATTTCAAAAAGTCGAATTTTGAAAGTCCGTTTTTTGGTCGGAAAGCACTGAATTGCATAGGCGAATTTTTTTTTTTGGTCGAAAATGACCCGAAATTCGACAATTTCGGGAATTCGACCGCAATTGCATATACCCCTATGTCCTTTGTCTTCTGCCTTATCCTCCAAAGCTTACATAATAGCGTAGTCTCATCCCTCTGTATATGCAGGCACAATGGTGCACACTCCCATAGCAAGGAACGGGAAGTTACAGAAAACTTTCAGCATGCATCTTCATAGGGCTGTTAAATACATAATTACATTTTTAGAGTCCAGTCTTATACATAACTCACTAATCAGCCAACAATGAATTAGCTTGTAGCTTGGACTGTGAGTATGGCTTTGTGCTGATTTAATGAGATTTGTGCAAATACAAAAGGGTATCAATAAGGAGATTTATGGTAAGACTTACCATTGTTAAATCTCTTTCTGCGAGGTACACTGGATACCACAGGGAATAACATCGGGGTGTAGAGTTGTATCTTGATCCGATGCACCAACAGGCTAAAGCTTTGACTGTTCCCAGGATGCACTGCACCGCCTCCTCTATAACTCCACCTCCAGGCACTGGAGCTCAGTTTTGTTAACCAGTCCAATGCAGTAGCAGGTAAGAGAGATGATAGTAGTTAGCAACATAGAACCCCATTCTCACGACAGGAGAAGGTACCAGCGGCTAATGCCATACAAAGCCAAAGAAGCTAAGTGCGTCAGGGTGGGCGCCCTGTGGAATCCAGTGTACCTCACAGAAAGAGATTGAACAATGGTAAATTTTACCATAAATCTCCTTTTCTGCAGTGGGGTACACTGGTATTCCACAGGGAATAACATCGGGGATGTCCTAAAGCAGTTCCTCATGGGAGGGGATGGACTGTAGCGGGTACAAAAACCCGGCGTCCAAAGGAAGCATCCTGGGAGGTGGAAGTATCAAAGGCATAGAACCTAATGAACTGAGGACCACGTAACCACCTTGCACAATTGTTCTAGGGACGCGCCACGGCAGGCCGCCCAAGAAGGTCCAACAGACCGAGTAGAATGGCCTTGTTAGCAGCAGGAGCTGGAAGTCCAGCCTGCGCATAAGCTTGTGCAATCACCATACTAATCCATATGGCCAAAGTTTGCTTATTCGCAGGCCAGCCATGCTTGTGAAAACCAAAAAGGACAAAGAGAATCAGATCTCCTAAGAGAGGCGGTTCTCTTCACATAGATACGGAGAAGCCGTACCACATCCAAAGACCGCTCTTTGGAGGACAAACCAGGAGAGAGAAAGGCCGGAACCACAATCTCTTGGTGAAGGTGGAAAGACGACACCACCTTAGGTAGATTACCAGGGCGAGTTCTAAGAACCACACGGTCACTGTGAAAAATCAGAAAGGGTGACTGACAGGATAAGGCACCCAAGTCTGAAACCTGTCGAGCAGAGGCAATAACCAGCAAAAATAAGACCTTAAGCATAAGCCATTTAATGTCCACAGACTCAAGAGGTTCAAATGGAGACTAATGTAGTGCATTCAGAACAACGGACAAATCCCAAGGAGCCACAGGAGGGACATAGGGAGGCTGAATCCATAAAACACCCTGAGTGAAAGTATGAACATCAGGCAGAGACGCAATTTTTCTCTGAAACCACACCGACAAGGCTGAAATATGAACCTTGAGGGAGGCCAGACGAAGGCCTAAGTCCAGGCCCTGTTGCAGAAAAGCCACAAGTTTGGCAGTACTGAACTTGTACACATCATAATTCTTAGCTGCCCACCAGGTGAAGTAAGAATTCCAGACCCTAAATAAATCCGAGCCGAAGCTGGTTTACGGGCTTTCAACATAGTTTGAATGACCGCCTCAGAAAATCCTTTGGCCCTCAGGAGTGAAGCTTCAAGTGCCATGCCGTCAAAGCCAGTCGTGCCAGATCCTTGTAGACACAAAGACCCTGAACGAGGAGGTCTGGGCGTTGCGGAAGTAGAAGAGGACGCTCTATTGAGAGACCCTGCAGGTCGGAGAACCAATGCCGTCTGGTCCACGCTGGAGCGATAAGAAGTAGTATTCCTCCTCCTTGCTTGAACTTCCTTATTACCCTGGGCAGGAGTGACACCGGAGGAAACACGTACGGCAGCCGAAAGTTCTATGGAATTGCCAGTGCGTCCACGAACACTGCTTGAAGATCCCTTGTCCTTGCTCCGAAGACTGGAACCTTGTGATTGTGTCGAGACGCCATCAGGTCTACATTTGGTAGGCCCCACTTGTCCACTAGGAGTTGAAAAAATTATGGATGAAGGCTCCACTCTCCGGCGTGTACGTCCTGACTACTGAGGAAGTCTGCTTCCCAGTTGAGGACCCCCAGAATAAACACAGCCGATATGGCTGGCCGATGGCGTTCCGCCCATTGAAGAATCTTTGACACTTCCAACATTGCCATGTGGCTTCGAGTGCTGCTTTGATGATTTATGTACGCCACCGTGGTGTCATTGTCCCACTGTACTTGAACAGGCCTGTTCTGTACCAGAGGCAGGGCAAGTTTCAGAGCATTGAACACTGCACGCAACTCCAGAATATTTATCGGGAGGAGAGATTCCTCCCTGGTCCACCGACCATGAAGAGAGTGTTGCTCCAACACCATGCCCCAACCCCGCAGACTGGCATCTGTCGTTAGGAGGACCCAGTTGGAGATCCAGAAGGGGCGACCCCTGCTCAATTGTTGGCCCTGTAGCCACCAGCTTAGTGACCGACAAACCTCTAAAGTCAAGGAGATCATGTGATATCTGATCCGGTGGGGCAGGCCGTCCTTGGAAAGGATTAATCTCTGCAGAGAGCGGGAATGAAATTGAGCGTACTCCACCATGTCGAAAGCTGACACCATGAGGCCTAGTACTAGCATCGCCGAGTGTATCGACACTCTTGGGCGAGAGAGGAAGCATCTTATCCTGTCCTGGAGTTTCAGGACCTTCTCTGGAGACAAGAATGTTGGTTGTGTGTCCAGGAATGCCCCCAGGTGCACCATGTTCTGAGCAGGGACCAGCGAGAATTTCTTCTAATTAATGAGCCATCCGTGGGCTTGTAGGAATTGGACCGTCCGTTCTAGATGACGGATGAGAACCTCTGGGGAGTTCGCCAGGATCAGCAAGTCGTCCAGATACGGCAGGATCCTGATGCCTCGACGACGGAGAATGGCCATGACATCGGTCCAAAAGGCAAGGCTTGGAATTGATTATGTAGGTTGCCAATAGCAAACCGCAGATACCGCTGATGCGACATGGCAGTAGGTACGTGTAGGTAAGCATCCTGTATGTACAGGGATACCATATAGTCCCTGGGCTCCAAAGCCCAATAGAGCGTAGAGTTTCCATATGGAATTTAGATACCTTCACAAATTTGTTCAAAGACTTGAGGTTGAGAATGGACCGTGAGGATCCATTCGGCTTCGGAACTAGGAACAGCGTTGAATAGTACCCCCTGCCCCTCTTAGACAGAGGCACCGGCACTACCACTCCTATGTCCAGGAGGGATTGTACCACCAATTGTAGAGTTTTTGCTTTAACGAATCCGAAGGGATAATTGTCGAGCAAAACTGGTGAGGAGGATGTGTCTTGAAAGAGATGGCATATCCGTGAGTGACGACTTCCCACACACAGGCGTCTGAAGTGGACTGTAACCATACCTGGGTGAACCGCAGAAGTCTGCCTCCCACCCTGGAGTCCCCCTAGGGGGAGACCCGCCCCGTCATGCTGCTGGCTTGTCTGATTTGGAAGCGGGCTGACGCGCAGCCCAAGAACGTTTAGGTTTGGGCTTAGAGGCTTCGGAAGCGCGAGTCTGTTTCAGGTACGCCTGACCCTTTGCTTTACCTGGAGATCGAAAGGAGGTACTTTTAGCCTTCGGAGCTGAAGGATTAGTGGCAGACATGCAGTTTTAGCAGATGCTAAGTCAGCAACAATCTTGTTCAAATCTTCTCCAAACAGTATGTCTCCCTTAATAAGGATCACCTCCAAGGTCTTTTTAGAGTCCAGGTCCACCGACCAGGACTGCAACCACAGAATCTGGCGAGCCTGAATGGACGTAATAGACGCTTTGGCTGCCAGAACACCAGCATCAGAGGCCCCCTCCTGAATGAAATGAGGCTGTGGTAATATATGAAAGACATTGGCATTATCAGAAAAATTCAGAGTTAGCTCTGCCTCAACAGCTTGAACCCAGGCTTCAATACCTTTTGTAGCCCAAGAAGCTGCTATAGTGGGTCTATGTACATCACCTGCAAGAGTGTAAATAGACTTCAAGCAACCCTCCACACGCTTATCCGTCGGTTCCTTCAGAGAGGTGACGGTAGTGACAGGCAGAGTAGAAGACACCACAAGACTAGCTACATGCGAGTCCACCGGTGGTGGTTTTTCCCAATTCTTACTTAACTCTGCAGAGAAGGGATAACGAGCTAGCATCTTTTCAGACAGGGAAAATTTCTTTCCTGGAGACTCCCAGGATTCCTGATGTATGTCAACTAAATGGTCAGAACGTGGCAAAACTAATTTAGTTACCTTCTGACGTTTGAACTTATCGGGTTTCTTAGACGTATCTGGAGGGTCAGTTTCGTCATCAATCTGAAGAATCAGTTTGAAAGCCTCCAATAGGTCAGGAACATCAACCTGTGTTGTAGATTCCTCATCAGAAGCATCTGCATCAGTGTCTGATGGATCAGTATAAACCCCATCTTCATCGGATGAAGATTCCGAAACATGAGTGGATTGTGAGGAAGGGACCCTTTGGTCCTAGGAGGGCAAGGGTTAGGCTTTTGGTTAACCAAAGACTGATTTAACTGCTGTAACTGAGTCGACAGAGCATCCACCCATGACAGATTTACGACATGGACAATATGTGATTGTAATGGCACAGGACGTTCCATAGGGGGCATAAGTCTTGTTACTAGCGTAGTGCCACCGATGCTGCAGACTGACTGAGGGGTAGAGAAGCCCCGTTACCTGGACCCTCAGCTGGAATATTTTCCTCAGATAAATCTGCGGCGTCCGCACTGCAGGACGCAGGATCAGCCACGGATCTCCCGCCCTGTGTAGCAGACATTATTTGGAAACGTAGCCTTAGGGCATAACAGTACAATATAGCCAGACACAGTACCTGACAAAAAACCCCTGTGGAGTGTGACTGCAAATGCAGAACACAAACAGAGGATTTAAGTGGTATATGGTGACTGAAATACACATAGAAAAATACAAAATAGTATATCCTGTGGAAAAAAAAAAAAAAAAATATATATATATATATATATATATATATATATATATAAATATATATATATATATATATATATATAATAATTTCTCTGACGTCCTAGTGGATGCTGGGAACTCAGTAAGGACCATGGGGAATAGCGGCTCCGCAGGAGACTGGGCACAACTAAAGAAAGCTTTAGGACTACCTGGTGTGCACTGGCTCCTCCCTCTATGACCCTCCTCCAGACCTCAGTTAGAATCTTGTGCCCGGCTGAGCTGGATGCACACTAGGGGCTCTCCTGAGCTCCTAGAAAAAGAGTTTATTTTAGGTTTTTTATTTTCAGTGAGATCTGCTGGCAACAGACTCACTGCTACGAGGGACTAAGGGGAGAAGAAGCGAACCTACCTGCTTGCAGCTAGCTTGGGCTTCTTAGGCTACTGGACACCATTAGCTCCAGAGGGATCGAACACAGGGCCTGACCTCGATCGTCCGGTCCCGGAGCCGCGCCGCCGTCCCCCTTACAGAGCCAGAAGCAAGAAGATGGTCCTGAAAATCGGCGGCAGAAGACTTCGGTCTTCAACAAGGTAGTGCACAGCACTGCAGCTGTGCGCCATTGCTCCTCATGCACACCTCACACTCCGGTCACTGATGGGTGCAGGGCGCTGGGGGGGGCGCCCTGAGCAGCAATATTAACACCTTGTCTGGCAAAATAATCACAATATATAGTCCTAGAGGCTATATATGTGTAAAATACCCCTGCCAGGATCCATAAAAAAGCGGGAGAAAGTCAGCCGAAAAAGGGGCGGGGCTATCTCCCTCAGCACACTGGCACCATTTTCTCTTCACAGTGCAGCTGGAAGACAGCTCCCCAGGCTCTCCCCTGTAGTTTTCAGGCTCAAAGGGTTAAAAAGAGAGGGGGGGGCACTAAATTTAGGCGCAAATCTGTGTATTATAGCAGCTATAAGGGAAAAATCACTGTGGGTAGTGTGAATCCCTGCATTATATAGCGCTCTAGTGTGTGCCGGCATACTCTCTCTCTGTCTCCCCAAAGGACTTTGTGGGGTCCTGTCCTCAGTCAGAGCATTCCCTGTGTGTGTGCGGTGTGTCGGTACGGCTGTGTCGACATGGTTGATGAGGAGGCTTATGGGGAGGCGGAGCAGATGCCGATAAATGTGATGTCGCCCCCTGTGGGGCCGACACCAGAGTGGATGGATAGGTGGAAGGTATTAACCGACAGTGTCAACTCCTTACATAAAAGGCTGGATGACGTAACCGCTGTGGGACAGACGGCTTCTCAGCCCGCGCCTGCCCAGGCGTCTCAAAGGCCATCAGGGGCTCAAAAACGCCCGCTACCTCAGATGGCAGACACAGATGTCGACACGGAGTCTGACTCCAGTGTCGACGAGGTTGAGACCTATACACAATCCACTAGGAACATCCGTTGCATGATCTCGGCAATGAAAAATGTGTTGCACATTTCTGACATTAAGGGGTTTTATGTTTGGGGAGAAAAAGCAGACAGTGTTTTGTTCCCCCATCAGATGAGTGAATGAAGTGTGTGAAGAAGCGTGGGTTCCCCCGATAAGAAACTGGTAATTTCTAAAAAGTTACTGATGGCGTACCCTTTCCCGCCAGAGGATAGGTCACGTTGGGAGATATCCCCTAGGGTGGATAAGGCGCTCACACGTTTGTCAAAAAAGATGGCACTGCCGTCTTAGAATACGGCCACTTTGAAGGAGCCTGCTGATAAAAAGCAGGAGGCTATCCTGAAGTCTGTATATACACACTCAGGTACTATACTGAGACCTGCAATTGCCTCAGCATGGATAGTGCTGCTGCAGCGTGGTCTATTACCCTGTCAGGACAGGGATACTATTTGCTAACCATAGAGCATATTAAAGACGTCGTCTTATATATGAGGGATGCACAGAGGGATATTTGCCGGCTGGCATCCAGAATTAATGCAATGTCCATTCTGCCAGGAGGGTATTAGGGATCCGGCAGTGGACAGGCGATGCTGACTTTAGAAGGCACATGAAGATTCTGCCTTATAAGGGTGAGGAATTGTTTGGGGTCAAAGTCGCTTCCTTTCTGCACAGAGACAAGGGAAGAGGGAAAAAGCTGCACCAGACAGCCAGTTCCCAGGATCAAAATTCTTCCCCCGCTTCCTCTGAGTCCACCGCATGACGCTGGGGCTCCACAGGTGGAGCCAGGTGCGGTGGGGGCGCGTCTCGGGAACTTCAGCGACCAGTGGGCTCGCTCACAGGTGGATCCCTGGGTTCTGCAAGTAGTATCACAGGGATACAAGCTGGAGTTCGAGGCGACTCACCCTCGCCGTTACCTCAAATCAGCCTTGCCTGCTGCCCTCGAGGAGAGGTAGTACTGGCGGCAATTCACAAGCTGTACTTCCAGCAGGTGATAATCAAGGTACCCCTCCTTCAACAAGGCCGGGGTTCCTATTCCACAATGTTTGTGGTACCGAAACCAGACGGTTCGGTGAGACCCATTCTAAAATTGAAATCCTTGAACACTTTTATATACGAAGGTTCAAGTTCAAAATGGAATCGCTCAGGGCGGTTATTGCAAGCCTGGACGAAGGGGATTACATGGTATCACTGGACATCAAGGATGCTTACCTGCATGTCCCCATTTACCCTCCTCACCAGGAGTACCTCAAAATTGTGGTACAGGACTGTCATTACCAATTCCAGACGTTGCCGTTGGTCTGTCCCCGGCACCGAGGGTATTTACCAAGGTAATGGCCGAAATGATGATACTCCTTCGAAAAAAGGGAGTTATAATTATCCCGTACTTGGACGATCTCCTTATAAAGGCGAGGTCCAGGGAGCAGTTGTTCGTCGGAGTAGCACTATCTCGGGAAGTGCTACAACAGCACGGCTGGATTCTGAATAGTCCAAAGTCGCAGCTGGTTCCTACGACGCGTCTACTGTTCCTGGGTATGGTTCTGGACACAGAACAGGTAAAATGGTTTCTCCAGGAGGAGAAGGCCAAGGAGTTGTCATCTCTAGTCAGAGACCTCCTAATACAAATACAGGTGTCGGTGCATCAATGCACGCGAGTCCTGGGAAAGATGGTAGCTTCTTACGAAGAAATTCCATTCGGCAGGTTGGATCTTCCAGTGGGATCTGTTGGACAAGTGGTCCGGGTCGCATCTTCAGATGCATCGGCTGATAACCCTGTCCCCAAGTGCCAGGGTGTCGCTGTTGTGGTGGCTGCAGAGTGCTCATCTTCTAGAGGGCCGCAGATTCGGCATACAGGACTGGGTCCTGGTGACCATGGATGCCAGCCTTCGAGGCTGGGGGGCAGTCACACAGGGAAGAAACTTCCAAGGACTATGGTCAAGTCAGGAGACTTCCCTACACATAAATATTCTGTGACTAAGGGCCATTCACAATGCCCTAAGTCAGGCTAGACCCCTGCTTCAACACCAGCCGGTGCTGATCCAGTCAGACAACATCACGGCGGTCGCCCATGTAAACCAGCAGGGCGGCACAAGAAGCAGGATGGTGATGGCAGAAGCAACAAGGATTTTCCGATGGGCGGAAAATCATGGGTTAGCACTGTCAGCAGTGTTCATTCCCGGAGTGGACAACTGGGAAGCAGACTTTCTCAGCAGGCACGACCTCCACCCGGGAGAGTGGGGACTTCATCCAGAAGTCTTCAAAATGATTGTACACCATTGGGAAAGGCCACAGGTGGACATGATGGCGTCCCGCCTCAACAAAAAGCTAAAAAGATATTGCGCCAGGTCAAGGGACCCTCAGGCGATAGCTGTGGACGCTCTGGTAACACCGTGGGTGTACCAGTCGGTGTATGTGTTCCTTCGTTTGCCTCTCATACCCAAGGTACTGAGAATACTAAGACAGAGAGGAGTAAGAACTATACTCGTGGTTTCGGATTGGCCAAGAAGAGCCAACTTCAAGAAATGATCTCAGAGGACCCATGGTCTCTGCCGCTCAGACAGACCTGCTGCAGCAGGGGCCCTGCCTGTTCCAAGACTTACCACGGCTGTGTTTGACGGCATGGCGGTTGAACACCGGATCCTAAAGGAAAAAGGCATTCCGGAGGAAGTCATTCCTACGCTGATTGAGGCTAGGAAAGATGTGATCGAAAAACACTGCATATGGCAAAAATATGTTGCTTGGTGTGAGGCCAGGAAGGCCCCAACGGAGGAATTTCAACTGGGTCGATTTCTGCAATTCCTACAGTCAGGAGTGACTACGGGCCTAAAATTGGGTTCCATTAAGGTCCAGATTTCGGCTCTGTACATTTTCTTCCAAAATGAACTGGCTTCACTGCCTGAAGTTCAGACTTTTGTTAAGGGAGTGCTGCATATTCAGCCCCCGTTGTGCCTCTAGTGGCACCGTGGGATCTCAACGTGGTGTTGGATTTCCTGAAGTCGCATTGGGTTGAGCCACTTAAATCCGTAGAGCTAAAATACCTCACGTGGAAAGTGGTCATGCTGTTGGCCTTGGCGTCGGCCAGGCGTGTATCAGAATTGGCGGTTTTGTCATGTAAAAGCCCTTATCTGATTTTCATATGGATAGGGCGGAATTGAGGACTCGTTCCCAATTCCTTCCTAAGGTGGTATCAGCTTTTCATGTGAACCAACCTATTGTGGTGCCTGCGGCTACGTGGGACTTTGAGGACTCCAAGTTACTGGACGTAGTCAGGGCCCTGAAAATATATGTTTCCAGGACGGCTGGAGTCAGGAAAACTGACTCGCTATTAATCCTGTATGCACCCAACAAGCTGGGTGCTCCTGCTTCTAAGCCGACTATTGCTCGCTGGATCTGTAGCATGATTCAACTTGCACATTCTGCGGCTGGACTGCCGCACCCTAAATCTGTAAAAGCCCATTCCACGAGGAAAGTGGGCTCTTCTTGGGCGGCTGCCCGAGGGGTCTCGGCTTTACAACTTTGCCGAGCTGTTACTTGGTCGGGTTCAAACATTTTTGCAAAAGTCTACAAGTTTGATACCCTGGCTGAGGAGGACCTAGAGTTCGCTCATTCGGTGCTGCAGAGTCATCCGCACTCTCCCGCCCGTTTGGGAGCTTTGGTATAATCCCCATGGTCCTTACGGAGTTCCCAGCATCCACTAGGACGTCAGAGAAAATAAGATTTTACTCAGCGGTAAATCTATTTCTCGTAGTCCGTAGTGGATGCTGGGCGCCTGTCCCAAGTGCGGATTGTCTGCAATACTTGTATATAGTTATTGCCTAACTAAAGGGTTATTGTTATGAGCCATCTGTTACTGAGGCTCAGTTATATTTCATACTGTTAACTGGGTATAATATCACGAGTTATACGGTGTGATTGGTGTGGCTGGTATGAGTCTTACCCGGGCTTCCAAATCCTTTCCTTATTGTGTTAGCTCTTCCGGGCACAGTATCCTAACTGAGGTCTGGAGGAGGGTCATAGAGGGAGGAGCCAGTGCACACCAGGTAGTCCTAAAGCTTTCTTTAGTTGTGCCCAGTCTCCTGCGGAGCCGCTATTCCCCATGGTCCTTACGGAGTTCCCAGCATCCACTACGGACTACGAGAAATAGATTTACCGGTGAGTAAAATCTTATTTTCTCTTACATCCTAGAGGATGCTGGGGACTCTGTAAGGACCATGGGGATAGACGGGCTCCGCAGGAGACATGGGCACTTTAAGAAAGACTTTAGATCTGGGTGTGCACTGGCTCCTCCCTCTATGCCCCTCCTCCAGACCTCAGTTAGATACTGTGCCCAGAGGAGATGGGTGCACTACAGGGAGCTCTCCTGAGCTTCCTGACAGAAAATATATTTGTTAGGTTTTTTATTTTCAGGGAGCCTGCTGGCAACAGACTCCCTGCATCGAGGGACTGAGGGGAGAGAAGCAGATCTACTTCTGTGAGTTTCAAGGCTCTGCTTCTTAGGCTACTGGACACCATTCGCTCCAGAGGGATCGGTACGCAGGTCTCACCCTCGCCGTCCGTCCCAGAGCCGCGCCGCCGTCCCCCTCGCAGACCCGGAAGATAGAAGCTGGGTGAGTATGAGAAGAAAAGAAGACTTCAGAGGCGGCAGAAGACTTCATGATTTTCACTGAGGTAACGCACAGCAGTAAAGCTGTGCGCCATTGCTCCCATACACCTCACACACGGCAGTCACTGTAAGGGTGCAGGGCACAGGGGGGGCGCCCTGGGCAGCATATAGACCTCTTTTTGTCACAAATAAATATATATACAGCTCGGCACTGTATATATGTGTATGTATGTGTGTGTGTGAGTATATATGTATATATATATATATATATATATATATATATGTATGTGTGTATGTATGTGTATATATATATATATATATATATATATATATATATATAGTGTGTGTGTGTATGTGTATATATATATATATATATATATATGTGTGTGTATGTGTGTATATATATATATATATATATATATATATATATATATATATATATATGTATATATGTATGTGTGTATATATGTATGTGTGTATATATATATAATCCCCCGACAAATTTTACTGTTTTAAGCGGGACAGAAGCCCGCCGCCGAGGGGGCGGGGCTTCTCCCTCAGCACTCACCAGCGCCATTTTCTCCACAGCACCGCTGAGAGGAAGCTCCCCGGACTCTCCCCTGCTTATACCACGGTAGAAAGAGGGTTTTAAAGAAGAGGGGGGGCACATAATTAGGCGCATATTGTATATATAAAACAGCGCTATCTGGGTAAACAAAAAATTATTGTGTTTTTTTCCCCCGGGTCATATAGCGCTGGGGTGTGTGCTGGCATACTCTCTCTCTCTGTCTCTCCAAAGGGCCTTGTGGGGGAACTGTCTTCAGATAAGAGGATTCCCTGAGTGTGTGGTGTGTCGGTACGCGTGTGTCGACATGTCTGAGGTAGAAGGCTTTCAGGAGGAGGTGAAAATTAATGTGGTGTCTCAGTCGATAACGCCGACACCTGACTGGATGGATATGTGGAATGTTTTAAGTGCTAATGTAAACTTATTGCACAAAAGATTAGACAAAGCTGAAGCTAGGGAACAGTCAGGGAGTCAACCCATGCCTGTCCCTATGTCGCAGGGGTCTCAAAAGCGCCCACTATCCCAAATAGTTGACACAGATACCGACACGGATTCTGACTCCAGTGTCGACTACGATGATGCAAAGTTACAGCCAAAATTGGCTAAATGTATTCGATATATGATTATTGCAATAAAAGATGTTTTGCACATCACAGAGGAACCCCCTGTCCCTGACACGAGGGTACACATGTATCAGGGAAAGAAACCTGAGGTAACCTTTCCCCCCTCACATGAGTTGAATGAATTATGTGAAAAAGCTTGGGAATCTCCAGACAAAAAACTGCAGATTCCCAAAAGGATTCTTATGGCGTATCCTTTCCCGCCAACGGACAGGATACGGTGGGAATCCTCCCCTAGGGTGGACAAAGCATTGACACGCTTATCCAAGAAGGTAGCGCTGCCATCCCAGGATACGGCTACCCTCAGGGATCCTGCTGACCGCAAGCAGGAGGTTACCCTAAAGTCCATTTACACACATTCTGGTACCTTACTCAGACCGGCAATTGCGTCGGCCTGGGTTTGTAGCGCTGTAGCAGCATGGACAGAAACCTTATCAGCGGAGATTGAGAACCTAGATAAGGATACCATTTTATTGACCCTAGGGCATATAAAAGATGCTGTCCTATATATGAGAGATGCTCAAAGAAACATTAGTCTACTGGGTTCTAGAATCAACGCTATGTCAATTTCTGCTAGGCGAGTCCTATGGACCCGGCAATGGACAGGTGATGCCGACTCAAAGAGGCATATGGAGGTTTTACCTTACAAGGGTGAGGAATTGTTTGGAGAAGGTCTCTCGGACCTGGTCTTTACAGCTACAGCTGGTAAATCTAATTTTTTGCCTTATATTCCCTCACAGCCTAAGAAAGCACCACATTATCAAATGCAGTCCTTTCGATCAAAGAGAAACAAGAAAGTACGAGGTGCGTCCTTTCTTGCCAGAGGTAAGGGCAGAGGAAAAAAGCTGCACAACACAGCTATTTCCCAGGAACAGAAGTCCTCCCCGGCCTCTACAAAATCCACCGCATGACGCTGGGGCTCCGCTAAGGGAGTCCGCCCCAGTGGGGGCACGTCTTCGAATTTTCAGCAACATCTGGGTTCACTCACAGGTGGATCCCTGGACAATAGAAATTGTTTCTCAGGGTTACAAGCTGGAATTCGAAGAGGTGCCTCCTTGCCGGTTTTTCAAATCGGTTCTACCATCTTCTCCCCAGGAAAGGGAGATAGTGTTAAATGCAATTCACAAATTGTATCTTCAACAGGTGGTGGTCAAGGTTCCCCTGCTTCAACAAGGAAGGGGATATTACTCGACCCTGTTTGTAGTCCCGAAACCGGACGTTCGGTCAGACCTATATTAAATTTAAAATCCCTGAACCTATACTTGAAAAGGTTCAAGTTCAAGATGGAATCGCTAAGAGCGGTCATTGACAGCCTGGAAGGGGGGGATTTTATGGTATCTCTGGACATAAAGGATGCATACCATCATGTTCCCATTTATCCACCTCATCAGGCGTACCTAAGATTTGCGGTACAGGATTGTCATTACCAATTTCAGACGTTGCCGTTTGGTCTCTCCACGGCCCCGAGAATTTTCACCAAGGTAATGGCGGAAATGATGGTGTTCCTGCGAAAGCAAGGTGTCACAATTATCCCGTACTTGGACGATCTCCTCATAAAAGCGAGATCAAGAGAGCAGTTGCTGAACAACGTATCACTTTCACTGAAGGTGTTACAGCAACACGGCTGGATTCTCAATATCCCGAAGTCGCAGTTGGTTCCTACGACTCGTCTGACTTTCTTGGGCATGATTCTGGATACGGACCAGAAAAGAGTTTATCTACCGATAGAAAAGACCCAGGAACTCATGACTCTGGTCAGGAACCTATTGAAACCAAAACAGGTGTCAGTACATCACTGCACTCGAGTCCTGGGAAAGATGGTGGCATCATACGAGGCCATTACCTTCGGCAGGTTCCATGCGAGGACCTTCCAATGGGACCTACTGGACAAGTGGTCCGGGTCTCATCTACAGATTCATCAGATGATCCGCCTGTCCCCCAGGGCCAGGGTATCTCTCCTGTGGTGGCTGCAGAGTGCTCACCTTCTAGAGGGCCGCAGGTTCGGCATTCAGGACTGGATCCTGGTGACCACGGACGCGAGCCTCCGAGGTTGGGAAGCAGTCACACTGGGAAGAAATTTCCAAGGTCTTTGGTCAAGTCAAGAGACTTGTCTTCACATCAACATCCTGGAACTGAGGGCCGTATACAACGCCCTACGTCAAGCGGAGACCTTACTTCGCGACCAACCGGTTCTGATCCAGTCAGACAACGTCACCGCAGTAGCTCATGTAAACCGCCATGGTGGAACAAGGAGCAGAGTGGCGATGCCGGAAACCACCAGAATTCTTCGCTGGGCGGAGAATCATGTAAGCGCACTGTCAGCAGTGTTCATTCCGGGAGTGGACAACTGGGAAGCAGACTGGCATCCAGCAGAGTGGGGACTTCATCAGGAAGTCTTCGCACAGATTACAAGTCGGTGGGGACTGCCCCAGATAGACATGATGGCGTCCCGCTTCAACAAAAGCTAAAGAGGTATTGCGCCAAGTCAAGAGACCCTCAGGCAGTAGCTGTAGACGCCCTAGGGACACCGTGGGTGTTCCGGTCGGTTGATGTATTTCCTCCTCTTCCTCTTATACCCAAGGTGTTGAGAATAGTAAGAAAAAGAGGAGTGAGAACAATCCTCATTGTTCCAGATTGGCCACGAAGGACCTGGTATCCGGATCTGCAGGAAATGCTCACAGAAGATCCGTGGCCTCTTCATCTAAGACAGGACCTGTTGCAACAGGGGCCCTGCCTGTTCCAAGACTTACCGCGGCTGCGTTTGACGGCATGGCGGTTGAACGCCAGATCCTAGCGGAAAAGAGTATTCCGGATGAGGTCATTCCTACGCTGATAAAGGCTAGGAAGGACGTGACATCTAAACATTATCGCCGTATATGGCGAAAAATGTTTTTTTGGTGTGAGGCCAGGAATTCTCCTACGGAAGAATTCCATCTGGGCCGCTTCCTTCACTTCCTACAAACTGGAGTGAATTTGGGCCTAAAATTAAGCTCTATTAAGGTTAAGATTTCGGCCTTATCCATTTTCTTTCAAAAGGAATTGGCCTCTCTCCCTGAAGTACAAGCTTTTGTGAAGGGAGTACTGCATATTCAGCCTCCTTTTGTACCTCCGGTGGCGCCTTGGGACCTTAACGTGGTGTTAAGTTTCCTAAAGTCACACTGGTTTGAACCACTTAAAACGGTGGAGTTGAAATATCTCACTTGGAAGGTGGTCATGTTATTAGCCTTGGCTTCGACTAGGCGAGTGTTGGAATTAGCGGCTTTATCACATAAAATCCCCTATCTGGTTTTCCATATGGATAGAGCGGAATTGCGGACCCGTCCTCAATTTCTGCCAAAAGTGGTCTCATCTTTTCATATGAACCAACCTATTGTGGTGCCTGTGGCTACGCGTGACTTGGAGTATTCCGAGTCCCTTGATGTGGTCAGGGCTTTGAAAATTTACGTGGCCAGAATGGCTAGAGTCAGAAAAACAGAAGCACTGTTTGTCCTGTATGCAGCCAATAAGATTGGCGCCCCTGCTTCAAAGCAAACTATTGCTCGCTGGATCTGTAACACGATTCAGCAAGCACATTCTACGGCGGGATTGCCGTTACCTAAATCGGTCAAGGCCCATTCCACTAGGAAGGTGGGCTCTTCTTGGGCGGCTGCCCGAGGGGTCTCGGCACTACAGCTGTGCCGAGCTGCTACTTGGTCGGGTTCAAACACCTTTGCAAAGTTCTACAAGTTTGATACCCTGGCTGAGGAGGACCTCCTGTTTGCTCAATCGGTGCTGCAGAGTCATCCGCACTCTCCCGCCCGTTTGGGAGCTTTGGTATAATCCCCATGGTCCTTACGGAGTCCCCAGCATCCTCTAGGACGTAAGAGAAAATAAGATTTTAAACCTACCGGTAAATCTTTTTCTCGTAGTCCATAGAGGATGCTGGGCGCCCGTCCCAAGTGCGGACTACTTCTGCAAGACTTGTATATAGTTATTGCTTACATAAGCGTTATGTTATAGTTTTCATTGGTCTTGGACTGATGCTATGTTGTTTTCATACTGTTAACTGGGTAGTATATCACAAGTTATACGGTGCGATTGGTGTGGCTGGTATGAATCTTGCCCTTGGATTAACAAAAATCCTTTCCTCGTACTGTCCGTCTCCTCTGGGCACAGTTTCTCTAACTGAGGTCTGGAGGAGGGGCATAGAGGGAGGAGCCAGTGCACACCCAGATCTAAAGTCTTTCTTAAAGTGTCCATGTCTCCTGCGGAGCCCGTCTATCCCCATGGTCCTTGCGGAGTCCCCAGCATCCTCTACGGACTACGAGAAAAAGATTTACCGGTAGGTTTAAAATTATATATATATATATATATATATATATATATATATATATATATATATATATATATATATATATAATGTGTGTGTGTGTGTATATATGTGTGTGTATATATGTGTGTGTGTGTGTGTGTGTGTATGTATATATATATATATATATATATGAGGACCCTGGTGCACTTAGCCCACTTCAGGGTACAGAATATAGGGATAGCAATGTGTGTGAGGTACACGGAATAGGAACCACACAGTAGCTATAGGCACACAGTCACATGTGCAATGCAGAAATTATTACACACAACAATAAAACTGCACTGGACTAGTAATACTACATAAAACTATGTATTATACATAGGTCTAACAATGCACAGTAAACACTGGATGTATATCACAGGATACTTGTACTAAATATTCCTGTAGTAATGCACTTGTTCTTAACGAACACTGTCTAAAATGACATGTAGAATACTTAAGTGTACTGTAAATGCACAGCGCTGATGAGGCAGGCGGCTTTACAGAGGAGACGGTGCCCAGCAGTCCCAGGATCAGCGCAGCTCTGTGAAATGGCGCCCAAACGCTGACAGGGAGTGAGGAAGAGAGAGAGATGCAGCTCCAGGGTGGGAACATCTGCTGTAGATGGTGGCTGGGGGAGGGGCTACAGGTCAGCGCCTTATCCCCTCTGCTGGACCTCACCACCGGGTACTATGGAGCCTGTAATAAACGGATTTATTAAATCAGACCTGTGCTCCTTGCCCTGGTGGATATAGTGGGGTCCCTATACGGCCACAGTGTCCACGCCAGCGGCGCGGTCCATCTCCGGAGACCACGTCCCGGATTGCGATTTCAGTGGGTCCCAGCTGGGGGACCCTCTTGCCTCCTCCCAGCAGCGGTGTGTGTGTCTGAGAAGACCGGATCGCCTCCGCTGTAAGTACCTGCAACAAGGGCGCGGGAGTATACAGCGCCGCTGGGGAAGGTGAGGGAGCCGCAGCACGATATGTCAGGAAGATGTATAGCATCAAATGCCTATTGCTGCGGCCCTTGAAGTCTTCTTTCTTCTCAGAAAAGCTCTTTTCAGGGCTGCCTAACGCAGCCCACCCTGTTAGCTGCCTGCACTGCAAGCACCAACTTACAAACTGAGCTCCAGTGCCTGGAGGCGGGGATATAGAGGAGGCGGTGCAGTGCATCCTGGGAACAGTCAAAGCTTTAGCCTGTTGGTGCCTCGGATCAAGATCCAACTCTACACCCCGATGTTATTCTCTGTGGAATACCAGTGTATCCCACTGCAGAAAAACACTTTACTGACTTAACAATACTGAAAAAATATGATTTGGCATAAAACTACTTTATATTCTGATGGTAACTAGAGGCATGAGTAATCATTAAAGTTGTAGAAGGGATTGTGCATACCTCGGAACTTTCCTGCTATTGGCACTGTCCCACCCATGGGCCGCAGTGTCCTGTGGACAGGGAGGCTGGTGGAGCACATGATCACTGCTGCTCTGCGAAGCAGCGGGTGATCCCTGAATAGATGCCATGCGCACGCCATCTAAACAGTGCAAGGCGATGAGCTCGGGGAGCACTGGGCATACACTCAAAATGCCAAAAACAGGGTAGTGCTGCGAGGACATATATCTTGTCATATGCAAGAATAGCAGCAGCCTCTCTATTACTTACACACTGGGACAGGTCTATGGAGGATTCTCTGTTTGTGTCTCTCTCTCCAATCCCGAATGCTCTTGTCGGATAACACCTCAATCTAACCTGCTGTGTATGGGAGGGGTATGGGGAGTAGGGATTTGGGGGAGGGGGGAGAGAAGCTGGGCCCCCTGGGTCACTTACTGCTCTCTCCTCCCTCCTATCTCTCCTTTGGTTGGGGAGCTCCTATGCCTGCTCATGAAATCTGATACTCCTGTGCTTGAACTGCACGCTGTCCTGCTCTGCACTGTACACTGTCCTTTTACTTTCTGGCTGCCAGGTTCTTCCTCCTCCTGCTGCTGTACAAGAGAAAGAGCTGGTGATGTCCGTGTGCTCTGGCCGGGATGCCTGACTGAGGGGGACCCGGGGTACAGTTTCCCCTGCGGAACCCCCCCCTCCCCCCCTAACTTCCCCCTACTCCCTTTAATCCGGCTCTTAACACCGTAAACTTCTATAGGGAATGATGGCAGAGCAGGATCGAATGAGCGATGATGCTGGATTCTGCTAGTATTTCCCATTTCTCTCCTTTCTTGCATCCACACAGTTCTGGCACAAGTTGTTTTGGATAGCCTTTAGATTGTAAACTCCTGCGAATTGAGACATCTGCTCATCCTGTTAAGTTTATGTTGAAATGAGATTTGCTTGTATTTGTTTCCCACCATAGCATAGTGAGTAGCAATATGAGTTTGCGTTTACACTTTCCTCATGTCAGCATTGTAATCCAGGTGTAATGTAATCCTCTTTTTTTTTTTTCTTATATAGACTATTCCTGTCCTCAAGGTCTTGACTCAGGGAAGTTCCTGTGGCTGCTCTCCGGCTGAGGTACTTCGGATGGAGAGGATTATTCTGGACAAACTGAACTGGGACCTCCACACGGCTACACCTTTGGATTTCCTTCACATTGTAAATATGCTGTAATTGGAGAGATTTTCAATGGGAGGGTTTGTGTAGAAGTAAAGGGGACATGACTTTCTAAATAAGTTCTTCCCAGTGAAGCTGATACAAAGTGACAAATATGGCATCCTTCTAAGATGCATATTTAGTATGACTCCCTGGTATTGAAGAGGTTAATGTACTGTAATTGACGCTATGCTGTGTTGTGGATCACGTTGGGAGCCGGAGGATTCTATGAAGATCCGTTCATTCATGGCACAGCTGACTGTGTTAAGGGGGGTACTCACGGAGCGATCGCTGCTTAAAAGCTAAGCAATCTGACTAGATTGTTTAGCTTTTAAGCAGCGATCACTCCGTGTGTACCCCTCACAGCGATAGCGATGCACAGCCCCGCGCATCGCTATCGCTGGTGCTAGATTGGCCTGCATGCAGGCCAATCTATCAGGTCGCTCACTTCACCCGCTGGGTGAAATGAGCGGCCCCCCCCATCTCCCCCCGCACGTTCAGCACACATCGCGTTGTGCTGTGCGGGGGGAGAGATGTGTGCTAAACGGTTCACTCAGCACACGTGTCCCCAAATCGGGCCTTTAGGCTGGGCCACCAAGTAATAACATGCTGCTGTTCAGTTTTCTGCAAGTATAAATGAAGAAAATAATTAGAATATTTAAGGTTCCTTTTTTTTTTTTCATATCATATTTATAACAAATGTACATGTTGCATCTCTTTAAAGCTGAAGTTGGCTTCAGAGTTTTTGTATCTTTAGGCATTATTCACTATCTAGAATATGGAGAGAGGCTAAAGGGTCTATTAATAAAGCAGTGAAAAGAGTGGAGAAGTGAGCCTGTGTGGAAGTTGCCCACGGCAACCAACGAATCATGAATATACCCCTGCTTCATGAATAGACCCCTAAGCATGATAAAATATCTGATTAGTCACCTGTTAGAATGGGAAATTCCTGATCTCTGAGAGAGAGTGCTGCAACCTAACAGTTCTGAGTGTAATCCCGCATCTTACACGAGGACACAATGCAGTGCACCATTCAGTCATGTTAAGGCGTATTATTATCTAGAATGGTGAGGAACCACTCATCTAATCGGGAATATTCCAGGTACATAAGTTCCCTTTTTCAACAGACTGGCTGATTAACTTAGTATTGGAATCTGTTTACAGATACAGCATTGTAACATTACATTTTAGATACTAATTTGTATCTCTCTGTAACAGTTCCATGCCATGGCAATGACCACCAGCCCTCAGTTGTTAGACAGGATGCCAGAGATAAACTCATCGCAACATGTGGCTCTGCTAGCCCACCAGCTTCTTCAATGTGTTGCCTCTCACCAACTCCTGCAGTTCAAGGGCTCAATGCTGGCACTGGCTGTCCTCAGCCTAAACATGGAAAACCTGGTTCCTGATTGGCTCGCTCTTACCATCAAGTTGCTTCAGTCTGCACAGGTCAGTAGTGAATTCTGAGTCTTAAACCTTGGCCTTGAGCAGAATACGAAGTACGAAGTCATGGCCTTGTATGGGGGTTTCATTAAGGACGCAGAACACTGTGCTGCAGCTGGGCTTTTCAAATCATTCTTCGAGCACCCTGTCATATGAGAGGTCACAAGTTGATTTTCAACACCAGCACTTTTAGATAAAGTTGAGGGAATGTTAATAAACAGTCTGTGTGGGATTTACCGCTCAATGTATACATACCTTATGGCATAGGATGATATTGTCACACTTGCTGCTCTGTGGTATTGTTGTCACTGCTTATACTTGTCCTCTTTGTTACAGATGGATAGCTCCCAGCTGTTCCTCTGTCGGGAAGAGGCAGCACGGCACCTTTCACCTCTGCAGGCTTCCTTGCCTCCCAACGCTGTATACGTCTACAGTCCTCTCAAGCAGACACTGGTGACCTGCAACAGAGGAGCGTACCAATTCCGTCCCTCCCCTGTCCCAGGCCCAGTAGTCCACAGCCAGGGCAAAAGCAAACCAGGAGCTATTATGAAGGGAACAGCTTTCTTCTACCAGCGGCTGGCAGCTCCAGCTGCCTGCAAGCATGCCTCCACCAAGCGAAAAGTGGAGCAGATGGAAGTTGACGACTTCTATGATGGGATCAAGAGGCTGTACAATGAAGATAGCACCATAGAGGCTGGGAGCGTGGAGATCGCTGCATGCAGTAGTGGCCTGTCTAGGCAAGAGGGCAGCATATCCCCATGTCCCCAGTTACAAGCAGTGTCTGTCATGTAATATCATCACTTCATGTTGCAAGACCGCATGCTAGATAAGATTCCTATTGACACCTTCAAATGTTGGTGGGGGTTCATCTTCCAGTGCAGTGCATTGGAGCCTCCAAAGCAGGAATGGTGCTCAAATGCTAAATGCCATGCCCTACCAGTTCTGGACAGGGGTCTACTAGCCCTGCCTGATTTCTCATGCTGCCGATTCTTGTTCCATCTGTCATTTAAATAAAAAATAAAAAAATTAAAACATAAGACAAAAAGTAAAAAATAATCAAAACGCCCAAAAAACAACAAAATTGTAGCAAAATTGTTTAACTTTACTAGTGTTGTCAGTTCCACTGTGTTTTGCTGGTGTATCTGCTGTATTTTGTGCACCTTGACATTTCTTGTGCGAGTCTGTTCTATCTTGTGTTCTACAGTTGTCCTTGAGTATTCGCTCTTATCTTGGTCAATGCTTTCAGTTTTCCTCTGCTTTCTTGGGAAAACTGACCTTACTTTAAATATTTTCCATTCCTTTAAAATTAACAGACAAAATGATAACAATACAAAGTTAAATAGAGTTGTTTAATTGTAATGCCATGTTTAAGCCTCTCAGCTTTTTAATTATGTGGGTTTTAATGATGCCTACTGTACAAATTAGAGGTGCTTGTGAGAATTCAGTTTAATTAGTTCTAGATTTCACCTCTATGCTTGTACTCTGTAGCAGTGGACCTTGCAGTGCAGTCATTGCTCTACTGGTTGTAGGCTTGGTGATGTGTATTTTTGCAGAGTCCCTATGACGTGGTATCACTCGTAGATCTGCACCCACTATTTTAATTCCATTCAAACAATAGAAAAATTAAATAAAATTCACTTTTATTTGTAGTTTTAAGAATGCATCATGCTAGACTATGGTTGGTTTTTGAAGGATGTTAGAATATCTATTCCATAAACATCGGAATTTCCTTGTTTTTCACTGGGACGGTGTTAACTAGAGTATATTAACTTTAGAAGTGTTTAAATGGTTAGCAATACCTCTTCTTTGTCCCAGCATGCCTATTTATTTTGTCTGTTAACCTGTATTTTTCATGACAACCTACCTTAGAGATCACTGCTCAGTCTGGGGCAGGCATGGCCGATGGAATCTTTACTGGTTGCAATAAAACATTGCCCTTACCTCATTGTGTCTTTCAATTTTTTTTTCCCATATGAAGTTGTGACTTGATTATGTTTTATAATTTTAAATGGCTCTTTCAAGGTATTATGGGGTCTATGTACTAATCCGTGGAGAAACTACCAACCAATCAAGCTCTTGATATTTTTTTTAAACACAGCCTATAACATGGCAGTCAGGAGCTGATTGGCTGGTATTTTATCTCTCTACAGCTTAGAGTTTACCTCAGCAGCTCTATACGTATGTGATTAAGCTCTTCTCAAACAATGTTCAATTTATGCCCACGCCTTTATTGGCTGTGCTGCCTGACCACTATGTCTAGCTCTACTTTGATTAATGTTTCAAAGAAAGCAAGCACACTGTGCACAGCCCCCAGAGTTTACCAGCAGAGTAGCAGGGAGTAACGGACGGTATCCGGTCTATAGAGCTACACTAAAAAGGTCTACAGTCAATAGGTCGACCACTAATGGTAGACATGCATTAGATCGACAGGGCCGAAAGGCATGATCATAGTTGACACACACATGGTCAAAACAAGTTTTATTTTTCTTTGCATTTTTTTCAACTTTTTCATACTTTACCATCCATGTGGACTACGATTGGGAATAGTAACCTTACCCGAAGCGCTCGCCATGCAATGGAACGTGGTACACCAATGGGGCTTTTTTGTGGCAGAAAGTGACAAAACACCCCCAAAAAAAGTCTACATTTTCTACTGGCTACCTATTCTATGTTGACTTTTTGACCCTGTTGACCTAATGCATGTCTACCACTAGTGGTCGACCTATTGACTGTAGACCTATTTAGTGTAGATCTAGTAATCCACCCGAAACAGATTATCTTGGTATCGAGCGCTATGGAGCCATAGATTAGCAAAGGAAATAGATGTAAGAAGCTATAGCTGAGGGTTAGAACAACATATACTGTATACACACTTGTTTTACTGTAGATTGCATAGATATAAGTAATTCATACTTAACAGTGGTTTGTGAATAAAATATTGTATTTAGCACACCTGCAATTCTTATTACTGTTATATGTGATCACAGGTCTCACGGACATTTCTCTGACGTCCTAGTGGATGCTGGGAACTCCGTAAGGACCATGGGGAATAGCGGGCTCCGAAGGAGGCTGGGCACTCTAGAAAGATTTCAGACTACCTGGTGTGCACTGGCTCCTCCCACTATGACCCTCCTCCAAGCCTCAGTTAGATTTCGTGCCCGGCCGAGGTTGGATGCACACTAGGGGCTCTCCTGAGCTCTTAGAAAGTAATAGTCTTAGATTTTTTTATTTTCAGTGAGACCTGCTGGCAACAGGCTCACTGCAACGAGGGACTAAGGGGAGAAGAAGCGAACTCGCCTGCTTGCAGCCGGATTGGGCTTCTTAGGCTACTGGACACCATTAGCTCCAGAGGGATCGACCGCAGGCCCAGTCCTTGGTGTTCGGTCCCGGAGCCGCGCCGCCGTCCCCCTTACAGAGCCAGAAGCAAGAAGATGGTCCGGAAAATCGGCGGCATGAAGACTCCGTCTTCACCAAGGTAGCGCACAGCACTGCAGCTGTGCGCCATTGCTCCTCTCACACACTTCACACTCCGGTCACTGAGGGTGCAGAGCGCTGGGGGGGGGGGGCGCCCTGAGGCAGCAATAAAAACACCTTGGCTGGCAAAAATACCTCAATATATAGTCCCAGGGGCTATATATGAGGTAAATATCCCTGCCAGATTCCATAAAAAAGCGGGAGAATAGGCCGTGGAAAAGGGGCGGAGCTATCTCCCTCAAGCACACTGGCGCCATTTTCCCTCACAGCTCCGATGGAGGGAAGCTCCCTAGCTCTCCCCTGCAGTTTACAACACAGAAAAGGGTTAAAAAAGAGAGGGGGGGCATTTAATTTAGGCGCAGTATACATATATAAAAAAAGCAGCTATAAGGGACATAACTCAGTCCCTGCATTATATAGCGCTCTGGTGTGTGCTGGCATACTCTCACTCTGTCCCCCCAAAGGGCTTTTGTGGGTCCTGTCCTCGTTTAGAGCATTCCCTGTGTGTCTGCGGTGTCGGTACGCTGTGTCGACATGTTGAATGAGGAGGCTTATATGGTGACGGAACAGAGGCCGATATATGTGATGTCGCCCCCTGTGGGGCCGACACCAGAGTGGATGGATAGGTGGAAGGTAGTAACCGACAGTGTCAACTCCTTATATAAAAGGGTGGATGACGTAACAGCTGTGGGACAGCCGACTTCTCAGCCCGCGCCTGCCCAGGCGTCTCAAAGGCCATCAGGGGCTCAAAAACGCCCGCTCTCTCAGATGGCAGACACAGATGTCGACACGGAGTTTGACTCCAGTGTCGACAAGGTTGAGACATATACACAATCCACTAGGAACATCCGTGACTTGATCCCGGCAATAAAAAATGTGTTATACATTTCTGACATTAACCCAAGCACCTCTAAAAATGGGTTTTAGGTTTGGGGAGAAAAAACAGGCAGTGTTTTGTTCCCCCATCAGATGAATAAATGAAGTGTGTGAAAAGCGTGGGTTCCCCCGTTAAGAAACTGGTAATTTATAAAAAGTTACTGATGGCGTACCCTTTCCCGCCAGGAGGATAAGTTACGCTGGGAGATATCCCCTAGGGTGGAAAAGGCGCTCACACGGTTGTCAAAAAAGGTGGCACTGCCGTTTTAGGAACGGACACTTTGAAGGTACTTGTTGATAAAAAGCAGGAGGCTATCCTGAAGTCTGTATTTACACACTCAGGTACTAGACTGAAACCTGCAGATCGTGCTGCTGCAGCGTGGTCGGTGACCCTGTCAAGCATACTAGTTTGCTAATATGAGAACATTCTAAAGACGTCGTCTTATATATGAGGGATATTTTGCCGGCTGGCATCCAAAATTAATGTAATGTCCATTCTGTCAGGAGGGTATTAGAGACATGTCACTGGACAGGTGATGCTGACTTAAAAAGCGCATAGAGATTCTGCCTTATAAGGGTGAGGAATTATTTGGGGATGGTCTCTGGGACCTCGTATCCACAGCAACTGCTGGGAAGAAATATTTTTACCTCAGGTTTTCCTCACAGACAAAGGTACAGTCCTTTCGGCTTCAGAAAAGCAAGCGGGTCAAATGGCGCTTCCTTTCTGTACAGAGACAAGGGAAGAGGGAAAAAGCTGCACCAGTCAGCCTGTTCCCAGAATCAAAATTCTTCCCCCGCTTCCTGTGAGTCCACAGCATGACGCGGGTGCTCCACAGGTGTAGCCAGGTACGGTGGGCGGCCGTCTCAAAAATTTCAGCAATTAGTGGGCTCGCTCACAGGTGGATCCCTGTTTCTTTCAAGTAGTATTTCAGGGGTACAAGCTGGAATTAGAGATGTCTCCCCCCAGCCGTTTCCTAAAATATGCCTTGCTGACAACTCCCTCAGGCAGGGAGGCTGTGCTAGAGGCAATTAATAAGCGGTATTCCCAGCAGGTAATACTCAAGGTGCCCCTACTTCAACAAGGACGGGGTTACTATTCCACACGGTTTGGGGTACCGAAACCGCATGGTTCGGTGTGACCCATTTTATATATTAAAATCCTTGAACACATACATAAAAAAATTCAAGTTCAAGATGGAATCGCTCAGGGCGGTTATTGCAAGCCTGGACGAGGGGGATTACATGGTATCCCGGGACATCAAGGATGCTTACCTGCATGTCCCCATTTACCATCCTCGCCAGGAGTACCTCAGATTTGTGGTACAGGATTACCATTACCAAATCCAGACACTGCCGTTTGGACTGTACATGGCACCGAGGGTGTTTTATCAAGGTAATGGCCGAAATGATGATACTCCTTCGAAAAAAGGGAGTTTTAATTATCCCGTACTTGGACAATCTCTTTATAAGGGCGAGGTCCAAGGAGCAGTTGGTAGTCGGGGTAGCACTATTTTGGAAAGTGCTACAACAGCACGGTTGGATTCTAAACAGTCCAAAGTCACACCTGGTTCCTATGACACGTCTACTGTTCCTGGGGATGGTTCTGGACATAAACCAGAAATAGTGTTTCTCCCGGAGGAGAAAGCCAAGGAGTTGTCATCTCTAGTCAGAGACCTCCTGAAGCCAAAACAGGTAGCGGTGCATCATTGCACGCGAGTCCTGGGAAAAATAGTAGCTTCCTACGAAGCAATCCCATTAGGCAGGTTCCATACAAGAACTTTTCAGAGGGACCTGTTGGACAAGTGGTCCGGATCGCATCTTCCGATGCATAGGCTGATAACCCTGTCTCCGAGGACCAGGGTATCTCTACTGTGGTGGCTGCAGAGTGCCCATCTTCAAGAGGGCCGCAGGTTTGGCATACAGGACTAGGTCCTAGTGACCATGGATACCAGCCTTTGAGGCTGGGGGGCAGTCACACAGGGAAGAAACTTCCAGGGACTTTGGTCAAGTCAGGTGATTTCCCTACACATAAATATTCTGGACCTGAGGGCCATTTACAATGCCCTGAGGCCTGTAAGGCCTCTGCTTCAAAACCAGCCGGTACTGATCCAATCAGACAACATCACGGCAGTCGCCCATGTAAACCAACAGGGCGGCACAAGAAGCAGGATGGCGATGGCAGAAGCCACAAGGATTATCCGATAGGCGGAAAATCATGTGTTAGCACTGTCAGCAGTGTTCATTCCCGGAGTGGACAACTGGGAAGCAGATCTTCTCAACAGACACGACCTCCACCCGGGAGAGTGGGGACTTCCTCCAGAAGTCTTCCAAAGGATTGTACACCAGTGGGAAAGGCCACAGGTGGACATGATGGCGTCCCGCCTCAACAAAAAGCTATAAAAGATATTGCGCCAGGTCAAGGGACCCTCAGGCGATAGCTGTGGACGCTCTGGTAACACCGTGGGTGTACCAGTCGGTTTATGTGTTCTCCCCTCTGCCTCTCATACCAAAGGTACTGAGAATAATAAGAAGGCGAGGAGTAAGAACGATACTCGTGGTTCCGGACTGGCCAAGAAGAGCTTGGTACCCAGAACTTCAAGAATTTATATCAGAGGACACATGGCCTCTGCCACTCAGACAGGACCTGCGGCAGCAGGGGCCCTGTCTGTTCCAAAACTTACCGCGGCTGCGTTTGACGGCATGGCGGTTGAACGCCGGATCCTGAAGGAAAAGGGCATTCCGGAGGAAGTCATTCCTACGCTTACTAAAGCCAGGAAAGAGATTACAGCAAATCATTATCACCGCATATGGCGGAAATATGTTGCATGGTGTGAGGCCGAAAGGGCCCCAACAGAGGAATTTCAACTAGGTCGTTTTCTGCATTTCCTGTAAGCAGGAGTGACTATGGGCCTTAAATTAGGTTCCATTAAGGTACAGATCTCGGCTCTGTCGATCTTCTTTCAAAAAGAACTAGCTTCAGTACCTGAAGTTCAGACATTTATAAAAGGAGTGCTGCATATTCAGCCCCCGTTTGTGCCTCCTGTGGCACCTTGGGACCACTAAAGACCGTGGATCTGTAATATCTCACTTGGAAAGTGGTCATGTTATTGGCCTTGGTTTCGGCCAGGCGAGTATCCGAATTGGCGGCTTTATCATGTAAAAGCCCTTATCTGATTTTCCATATGGATAGGGCAGAATTGAGGACTCGTCCCCAGTTTCTCCCTAAGGTGGTGTCAGCGTTTCACCTGAACCAGCATATTGTGGTGCCTGCGGCTATTAGGGACTTGGAGGACTCCAAGTTGTTAGACGTGGTCAGGGTCCTGAAAATATATGTTTCCAGAACGGCTGGAGTCAGAAAATCTGACTCGCTGTTTATCCTATATGCACCCAACAAGCTGGGTGCTCCTGCTTCTACGCAGACTATTGCTCGTTGGATTTGTAGTACAATTCAGCTTGCACATTCTGTGGCAGGCCTGCCACAGCCAAAATCTGTCAATGCCCATTCCACAAGGAAGGTGGGCTCATCTTGGGCGGCTGCCCGAGGGGTCTCGGCTTTACAACTTTGCCGAGCTGCTACTTGGTCAGGGGCAAACACGTTTGCAAAATTCTATAAATTTGATACCCTGGCTGAGGAGGACCTGGAGTTCTCTCATTCGGTGTTGCAGAGTCATCCGCACTCTCCCGCCCGTTTGGGAGCTTTGGTATAATCCCCATGGTCCTTACGGAGTTCCCAGCATCCACTAGGACGTCAGAGAAAATAAGAATTTACTCACCGGTAATTCTATTTCTCGTAGTCCGTAGTGGATGCTGGGCGGCCATCCCAAGTGCGGTTTATCTGCAATACTTGTACATAGTTATTGTTAACTAAATCGGGTTATTGTTGAGCCATCTGTTGAGAGGCTCAGTTGTTTCATACTGTTAACTGGGTTTCATATCACGAGTTATACGTGTGATTGGTGTGGCTGGTATGAGTCTTACCCGGGATTCAAAATCCTTCCTTATTGTGTACGCTCGTCCGGGCACGGTGTCCTGACTGAGGCTTGGAGGAGGGTCATAGTGGGAGGAGCCAGTGCACACCAGGTAGTCTAAGATCTTTCTAGAGTGCCCAGCCTCCTTCGGAGCCCGCTATTCCCCATGGTCCTTACGGAGTTCCCAGCATCCACTACGGACTACGAGAAATAGAATTACCGGTGAGTAAATTCTTATTTTTAGTTTTCTCCGGCTGGGCCCCCAGGATGCATCGGGGCTCCTCCATATAATCTCGCCCACTGACTCAGTCAAATCAGTTTTTTGTTTGGTGCGGCAGGAGCCGGACCATGGTCACAGTTAAAGCAGCCCTAAGCTTTTATTATTTTATTTTTATAGTCTTACTATGTTTTGAGTGATCTTTCTTAACAGCGTCTTAAACACATGCTAGAAAGAGTCGCTCAAACAACTCTCCACTGGGTCGCAACAACGCTTACCTTCGGGTATTAGTGCTGTCTCGGCGGGCGTCTGTGACTGATGTTCTAGCAGGTCCAGCAGATGTTACCAGGCTGTGGCCGGAGCATGGGGAGTAGGTAAGGCATCGGTTCCACTTACTAGGGGATTCCGGACACAGCCACACTGTATTGGAGGAGACTACAAACAGTGGTTGATGCGCCGCCACTCTTAAGTGCTCCAGCGCTATGCTTTAAGGATCACAGGCGCCAGGACTAGTTGAGGCCGCGATCCCTGGAGTTTGTCAGCAGGGGGAGTCGGACGCTCTCCTGGTCGCCCCTCCCCCCAGTTCATGACCAGTTTCCGTGCGTCTCCTGTCCATGAACTGATGACCTCACTTCCGTCTCAGACGCTACCACGAGGGTACTCTGTCGCAGCTTGGGCCGCTGCGGTTGTGTACACTAGAGTTGCCGTCGAGACCGGGTCGCAGACAGGAGCGTCTGCATACACTCTTCGTTCACTGAGCGTCTGTGTCAGTTATCAGTTACCGGAGCGGCAGTGTACACTAGTAGCGTCTGAATCCACTCAGCGTCTTTCGAGCATATTGATCGATCTTGGAAGTGGGGTGAGTCTCCCTGTATCCCACTCTGAGTAAGGGTTATACAGTACTAAGATTCTATCTACTTGTTAGTATGAATAGTTAATTTTGGTACACAATGCATATGAGGCCTGTACAGTACTGTTGTTTTCTGCATATTATGTCTGAAAAACTTGTTGTAATAGCTGTTTAAAAACAGAAATACAGTAATTGTACTCCTACATACTAGAAAAGTATTTTTGTAGTTGATTATATTCTCATATGACAGTTTTTAACATGTGACTGACTGCTAGTATGATTGCTGACTTTTATATGTTTGTCAGTATTGTTTCTGAACCTCAATTCAGGTGCACGGGTTGTGGTCAGACTAATATCACTTCTATGTCTATATAGGTGGTTTTCAGTCAGAGTGTAGTATTTGTAAAAAAAAAAATGGATTATTTACCATGTCTGTGAGCGGCAAAAGACGAGGATACTTTATCAGAGACTTCTACACCCTTAACATGCTTATCTGGTAAAAGGATTTTGCATGGAATAGCCCAGTATTTTACTTATGAGGGGCAACGCCCTGCAAGAAGGGGTGTGGTCGCACAGACCTTGTCTACAATAGCTGACAGATTAGCACCTGCAGTTCCACCCCCAGGAATAGGTTACACTATTAACCCATACATGCAGCTCCCTCCTTATGGTTTGGTTCCAGCAGCTTCTACAAGTAGCCAGGCTATTAAAACCAGGGTAGATACATCCCTGTTACAGACTACACAAAAAGATACAACAGATGAGGATACAGTGTATTCAAATACCCCATATGATGATCAGTCGGAGGGTTTCAGCTCAGAGCATATAGCTGAGCTTATTGATGCCATGAAGGCTAGTCTGTCTCTGGAGGAATCAGCCAAAGCAGTGTCAAAATCTAAAGCACCTATGTTTAAACGTCCAAAAACAGTTAGGACTGAATTTCCAGAGTCAGAAGATCTGACGGAAATTATGGAAGGACCTTGGGCTACACCCAATAAAAAGTATAAGATTCCGAAAAAATGGTTCCTCCTAAAGTAGATGCACATGTCATGCGACTTGTGCGTAAATCTATTTTACCATTGCCGTCTACCTCACTGAATGATGTCACAGATAGAAGAGAAGATGGTTTCTTGAAAAATATATATATATTTTTTTTTTCTCTCTCTCTCTCAGGGGCTGTTGTAAGGCCAGCTATGGCTTCAGCCTGGATGGCGAAAGCAATGGTAGAATGGGCGGAGGAACTAGAGAGTGGCCTCTCTGCTTCTACCAGGGAGCAGGAGTCTCATCTAGGCTGCATAAAACAAGCTGCGCAATATTTGGAAGAAGCAGCAATTGATATAGGTACGATTGCTTCTAAAGCATCAGCCTTGACGGTAGCCGCTCGCAGAGCAATTTGGCTACGTACTTGGAAAGCGGATGCAGAATCCAAGAAAGTTTTGGAAGCTCTGCCTTTCGCTGGTGATATTATGTTTGGAAAACAATTGACAGATATTCTAGAATCGGAAGCTGAATCCAAGAAGGTTGGGTTTCCGGCTAGTTATAACCCTAAGCCTAGGGGTTTGAAATTTCGGCCATTTCGATGGCAAGGCAGAGCAAAAGGGAAAGAGGAATTTAAGCAACCCCAGTTCAATAAATCAACTAGGGGTAGGAAGCAATGGGCCAATAGACGGCCAGCTTCCAAACCAGAACAGAAGCCATCAGTCTGAGGGTGCGGGCCTCCGCCTGGAGGACTCCAGGGTTGGGGGCCAACTCCTTCACTTTGCACACATATGGCATCAGTAGACGACAGATGCTTGGGTGCAGAAGGTGGTATCTCTCGTTATGTTTTCCCTTTCAAGAGGCAGCCGCCTCAAAGGTTTTTTCTTTTTTTTGCACCAGCCCGTCTCGTTTAGAGTCGAAGGCCAATGCCCTGCAAGAAGCAGTTCAGAAATTGCTTCAGTCTGGGGTAATTATCCCAGTTCCCCACACACAACGGGGACAGGGTTTTTACTCCAATCTATTTTTGATTCAGAAGCCAAATAGGTCATTCCGACCAATTCTCAATCTCAAAATGTTAAACAAATACATTTGGGTTCCAAGGTTCCACATGGAAACGTTACGTTCCATAGTTTTGGCTATGGAACCAGCAGATTACATGATATCTTTGGATATACAGGATGCTTACCTACATGTGCCCATAGCACGATCCCATCAGTGTTACCTCAGGTCTGCCATTGTCCAGCAACATTTTCAGTTCCAGGCTTTGCCCTCTGGCTAGCGACAGCCCCGGGGTATTTACCAAAATGATGGTGGTTATGGCAGCTTATCTCCGCAAACAGGGGATAAGAATTTTTCCATACCTCGACAATCTTTTAATCCTGGCACAATCCCAGGAATTACTCTTGAGCCATCTCCAACAGACGATAGTCTGTATACAAGGACACGGATGGCTCATAAATTGGGAAAAATCGTCTCTGAATCCGTCACAACGGATGGTTCATTTGGGGGCCATATTGGATTCAAGTCTACAAAGAATAGTTTTACCTTGGAAAAAGATATCCAAGGTGCAAGAATGACTCAGGAGTTGTTACACAGTCAGACAATATCAGTCCATGCAGCAATGCGACTGATGGGTCTGATGGTGTCAACATTCGACATGGTGGAATATGCACAATTTCACTCCAGACCTCTACAACACCTCATTCTGATCAGATGGAATGGAAGACATCAGACAATAAAAAGACAGATGATAAAGCTTCCAGTAAACGTAAAAATGTCACTAACCTGGTGGCTTCAGACGGACTATCTAGACAAGGGGAGACCCTTTTGGATAACAGATTGGCAAGTCCTGACAACAGATGTCAGTCTTCAGGGCTGGGGAGCGGTGTTCGAAAGTTTCTGGTTCCAGGGAAAATGGACCATAAGGGAAAGTTGCCTGCCAATAAATCTGTTGGAAATAAGGGCCATATATTTGGCTCTGGTTAGGCAAAGGACATTCTGCAAGGAAAACAAGTCCAGATCCGCTCAGACAATGCAACAGCAGTAGCGTACCTCAATCATCAGGGAGGAACTCACAGCAAAAGGGTTAATGGAGGAAGTAACTCGCGTACTAAGATGGGCAGAACTCCATCTTCCGGCATTGTCCGCAGTGTTTGTTCCAGGAGTACTGAACTGGGAAGCGGACTCTCTCAGTCGACACACCATTAAGGAAACCGAATGGGCGTTACACCCGGAGGTGTTTCAGACTCCAGTAAACAGATGGGGTCTGCCAGAGTTAGATCTCATGGCGTCCCATCTGAACAACAAAGTTACGATATATGGGTCAAGGACAAAGGATCCCGGGGCGATCCTTGTAGACGCACTGTCAGAGAAATGGGAATTTCATCTGGCATATCTGGTTCCTCCAATCTCCCTGTTACCCTGGGTGGTGAGGAAAATAAAGCAAGCAGAGAGGGCTATAATTCTAATAGCTCCAGCTTGTCCCAGAAGGCATTGGTACACAGATCTACTAAGGATGTCAGTGGAAGCTCCAATACAGCTCCCTCAATGTCCAGATCCACTAATGCAGGGTCCTTGTTATCACAGCCATCTGGATAGCCTGTCTTTGACGGCGTGGCTGTTGAAACCTCTATCCTAAAGTCAAGAGGATTTTCACAAGTAATTCAAACTATGCTTAGAGGAAGAAAACCTTCTTCAGCTCGTATTTATCATCGAATATGGCACTATTCATTGGTGTAGTGAAAGGAGTATGGATCCAAGATCTTTTAGAGTATCCAGGATTTTGGATTTCCTTCAAGCAGGATTGGATAAGGGGTTAAAAGTAGCTTCCTTGAGAGTTCAAGTATCAGCATTAACTGTATGGTTTCAGAAAAAGATTGCTAACCTGCAGGATGTGCGTACTTTCTTTCAGGGAGTGTTGCACATTCAACCTCCGTTTGTTCCTCCTGCAGTTCCCTGGGATTTGAATCTGGTTCTTAAAATCCTTCAGGGGGCTCCGTTTGAACCACTTAAAAGAGAAGATCTTAAATGGTTGACGGCTAAAGTTCTCTTTCTACTGACGATGGTGTCAGCTAGAAGAATGTCAGATGTAGGAGCACTGTCGTGTAAGTCTCCTTTTCTGATCTTTTATCCAGATAAGGCAGTTCTCAGAACTAGATCTGGGTATCTTTCGAAGGTAGTCTCAAAGTTTCATCTTAACGAAAAGATTGTAGTAACGGCTTTTCAGGTATCGGGACTTTCTGCGGGAGAAGCGTCGCCGGACGCGGTCCGTGCGTTAAGAATCTACATAGATCGTACTAGTGCCATCAGACAGATTCTCTCTTCATTCTCTACGGATTTCACAAAAGAGGATGGCCTGCTAGTAAACAGACGCTGGCACGATGGCTCCGAATGGTAATTTCAGAAGCATATTCTCGTGCTGATCTCCCTGCTCCGGCTAATGTCTCTGCGCACTCTACCCCTAAGGTAGGTCCTTCATGGGCAGCACAACATGGTGCTTCAGCAGAACAGATTTGTAAGGCAGCCATATGGTCTTCCATTAACACATTCATTAGATATTATGCCTTTTTGCCTCTCATGACGCGGAATTCGGGCGAAAGGTTCCCCTGTCTAATCGGGAGCGTCCCCATCACTAAAAATGGCTTTGGGAATGCCAATGTTATCCTGTGGACCCAGCCGGAGAAATATACGTTATGGTAAGAACTTATCGTTGATAACAGAATTTCTCCTATGTCCACAGGGATCCCACCCTGACGCACCTGATTTGAGGATCTTTACAATCACTAAACCTCTTCCCTCTTGTATGGAAGGGTGTGCATGTGTGTTCTTATCACCTGAATAGGGTTCTACATGATGCTCCTGCCTAGCTTGCTGTGAAAACAACTGAGTTGACTGAGTCAGTGGGCGGGATTATATGGAGGAGCCCCGATGCATCCTGGGAGGCCAGAAAGCTCGTGACTATTTGGTGCCATTTCCGCTGTTGTTCCGGCATATCCCAATGTTATCCTGTGGCTACCTGTGGACATAGGAGAAATTCCGTTATCAACGGTAAGTTCTTACCATAACGTATATTTTGGCTATGTCATTTTTCTTACTCTCTTTAATAGCTATTTGACAGTTGGGCACAACCATAAAAATATCACATTTCACAAAGATGGCCTACCCTGCTCACGGTTATCCTACTATTCCACAGCATGTAAAATGGCAATTGGACTGTTTCTACGTGTCATTTAGCAAAATAGGTATTCTAGATTTCTTAGCCTATTACCAAAAATGTGCTCTTCCTATGGGCCAGAACCTGTAGTATTAAATATTGCTTGCAAAGCCATTGATTAAATGTGAAGCTACTCTTTGGATGTGTCTTTTATCTTAACCTGCTCCTAATCCTTCTCTTCCCAGCTCCACGTTCCACTGTAGTTTGTCTCTGGTGTTTAACTTTGAGCCCTACTTCATAGCATATCCTCACCTACCCCAGAGAATATGGAGACAGCTGTTGCCAGGAGCAGTGGGAGGCTTGGGAAAGGGAGGAAGTTCTTTTTGTGCAATTGTTTTTCAAGCAAGCGATTGGTTATACTCTTGTTATTGTGCCCACATACACTACCTTAAAGCAGTTGCTCTCAGACAGGGATGTCTAGGCATTGTTATCCCAATGAACATTATATTTTAATGAACATTAGTTGATACGGTTTCCAACCATTTTACTTAAAGATCTAAGGAGAGGTGCAAATGCAATGATAAGGTAGCAATCCCGTTTTTGTGCAATTCCTAGTCACCCTGTATAAAATGCAGAGCAAATAATATCCTTACAGACCTGTCGGGAATATAGAAATGTTCTAGAGATTTGTGTATACTAACAGATGGATGCTGTGGGCTTGTGAATATAGATTTTAGGGAGAAAGATTCAATTCCCAAACCAACTAAACTTCAGCAAATATTATTATTATCCTTTATATGGCGCCACAAGGGATCCCCAGCGCCCATTACACAGTACATAATCAAATAAGCACACAAGAAAACAGCACTTACAATTCAAGACAATATAGGACCGGTATAGAAAACCCGGGGTTAGGTGCCATCAAAGGGAGTAAGGAGTATAAGATTGTGTAAGTAAGAAAAGGCACATGAGGAAGGAAGTCCCTACTCTTGCGAGCTTACAATCTAAAAGGTGAGGTGCTAATAGACCGGGGTGACACAGAAGGGGAGACAGTGAGCATAGACAAGAGGGTTAGGAGGAGAGTTGGCTGGGTTTGGTAAAGAAGTGGGTCTTGAGAGCCCGTTTGAAGTTTTGTAGAGAGGTGAAGAGTCTGATGGGGGGAGAAAGCATTCCAGAGATAGGGAGCAGCACGTGCAAAATCTTGTAGGTAGGAGTGGGAGGAGGTAATCAGTTGCCAGGAGAGACGGCGTGCATTAGCAGAGCGAAGAGGACGGCTGGGAATGTAAAGAGAGATAAGGTCATAGATGTAAGAGGGAGAAGAGTGGGTGAGGGCTTTGTAGGTGAGTCCAATCTGGAGATGAACAGTGAGTGGATGAGGGTCTTAGTAGCATCCTGGGTGAGAAAGGGTCTGATCCTGGAGATGTTTTTGAGATGGAAATTGCAGGTTTGGAGAGGTACTGAATGTGTGGTTTGAAGGCGAGGGAAGAGTCAAGGATTACTCCAAGCAGAGGATGTGTGTGTGTGTGTGTGTGGGGGGGGGGGGAAGAGTCATGAGAGGAGACAGAAGGAACGGTCAGAAAGGTAGGAGGACAGCCAGGAGAGAGAAGCATAATGCAAACCAAGTGAGTAAAGGATTTGCAGGAGGAGAGGGTGGTCTACAGTGTCAAAAGCAGCAGAGAGGTCAAGGATAATAAGCAGAGAGTAGTGTCCCCTGGATTTAGCAGCAAGGAGGTCATTCGTGAGGGTAGTTTCAGTGGAATGCTGAGGTCGGAAACCAGACTGGAAAGGGTCAAGCAGTGAGTGGGAAGAAAGAAAGACAGTGAGGCGGTTATAGACAATTTGCTCAAGGAGTTTGGAGGCAAAAGGGAGAAGAGAGATGGGTCAGTAGTTAGAGAGATTGCTTGGATCAAGGGTAGGTTTTTTAAGAATAGGGGAGACAAGTGCATGCTTGAAGGCAGAAGGGACAGTGCCTGACGAGAGAGAGATTGAGTAGATGGGCAAGATGGGAACAGGCAGAAGAGGAAGTAGAGAAGGTGGGAGAGAATAGGGTCAAGTGGGGAGGTGGAGGGGGGTGAGGACCATGACTTCCTCTCCAGATACAGGGAAGAAAGATGTCAGAGTTGGTAGGAGGGAAGGAGAAGGGGGGGGGGGGGGGGGGGGGGTTGCTCAGGTTCTGGTGGGATGTTATGTCCCGACGAATGGAGTCAATTTTGGATGTGAAGCAGGTGGCAAAGTCAAGAGCAGAAAGTGAAGAGGGGAGTTGAGGTGGGGGTGGGCAGAGGAGCGCCAGGGGTTTGAGGATTGGGAGGAGATGAGGTTTTTGAAGTAAGATTGTTTAGAGAGGGTAAGGGCAGCAAAGTAGGATGAGAGCATACATTTTTAGTGGAGGAAGTCGGCCTTAGAGCGTGATTTCCTCCACTGTCGGTCAGCGGTACGTGAGCATTTTTGCAGATATCTGGTACATTTGGTGTGCCAGGGTTGAGGTGTCGATCTGTGAGGGTTATTAGTGGTTGGTAGGGCGAATGAGTCGAGAGCAGAGGTAAGGGATGCATTGTATAGGGAAGTAGCATGTTCAGGGAAGGAAAGAGAGAGAATAGGAGAGAGCAGCGAGTCAAACAGGGAAGATAGGAAAGTGGTGTCAATAGCCTCAATGTTACACTTTGTGATGGTAGTCTTAGGTGGTAAAGATGGAGAAGCAGATAGAGATAGGTTAAAAGTGAGCAGGTGATGGTCAGAGAGGGGGAACAGGGAGTTGGAGAAATCAGAAAGATCACAGAGGTGAGTGAAGACCAGATCCAGTGAGCTTCCACTCACATGGGAGGGGAAGGAGGTCCACTGGGAGAGACCAAAAGAAGAGGTGAGGTTAAGGAGTTTAGAGGCAGGTGATTTTGTGGGGTTATCTATAGGGATGTTGAAATCACCTAGGATAATGGAGAGAATGTCAGAAGAGAGGAAGCCAGAAAGCAAAGTTGTCAAGGAATTAGGGGGGCGGTAAATGACAGCTACTCGAAGATAAACAGGTTGGAAGAGGCGTATGGCATGGACCTCAAATGTAAAGAATGTAAGGGATGGTTCTGATGGTATGATTTGGTATGAGTAGCTAGAGCAGGGCTGGCCAAACCAGTCCTCGAGATCTACCAACAGTTTACATTTTCCAGACCACCTAGCTGGTGCACAGGTGTAGTCATTACTAATTAAGATGTGCTGCATTCATTCCTAACTGACAATTCTACAGATCTCCAGGAGGCCTGGAAAACATGAACTGTTGGTAGAGCTCGAGGACCGGTTTGGCCAGCCCTGAGCTAGAGGGTAGTAGGAGCCCAACACCACCACCGTGGTGACCCCTAGGTCGGAGGGGAGGGGTGAGAATGTGAGACCACTAGCAGAGAGAGCAGCGGGAGACACTGTGTCAGAGGGGGTAATCCAAGTTTCAGTGATGACTAGGAGATGCAAGGAATTTGAGATGAAAAGGTCATGGGTGGGGACAAGTTTATTACAGACAGATCTGGCATTCCAGAGGGCACAGGAGAGAGGGAGAGAGTCTGAGGGAGTGATGTGAATGAGATGATCAGGGTTGCTGTAGCAATGAGGTGAAATGGATTTAGAAGACAGGGATACAGAGGCTGTAGTGAGGGTGCTGGCTCCTGGGCTAGGAAGGAACACTGCAGCAGTTGAGCATGGAGGGAGTAAAGTGTGGTACAGAGGGATATGAGGTGAGGGAGGGAGCAGGGCAGAGTGGTGGACGATTGGGTCCATGGTAGGTGAATGACAGTGGGATGTCGGGAGGAGTGGAAGTGAAGCAGTGGAGTGGATGAAAGACAAAGTAGCGGAGAGAGAAGGAAATGTAGGAGACTAGGGGAGAAGGATAGAGGTGGGAGCAGGAGACAGAAAAGGATAGGGCAGACAAGGAGTGTTGGGGGTGATAGTGACAGGCTAGACATGCTGTAGTGTGGATTAGGTAAATAGATCAATTTGGAAATAGGAGTGGTGGTTGTAAGATGAACAGAGCAGTAGGATAGCAGAAATGCAGGTGAAAGTACAGTGTTGGAAGTGTTCAGTGGCATTAAAATTTGGTTACAGCAGAAAGTTTATGTAGTTGCAGAAATTGAAGGATGTGTTTAGAAATGAGAAGACATGAGAGGGTAAGCAAAAAGCAAAGGTAATTCAGACTGGATTTGCAAGTGTGTAAAGACAAAATGATATAGGTTCAGCATGTGCATGAAGATGTTTGTGAATACTGCAAATAAATATACAACTGTACAAGTCCATTGAGATCACTGAAAGCTGGAGATAAAACTTGGGGGTAGTGTAAGACAACAGGACCGATCCCTGGAGTCTCATGGTCAAAATGGGATTGAAGTCATAACTGCTATTATACACTGAAGGGAAGATCTCGCAAGAGTCTCCGTTGTTCATACCACATGGTATGAAACAAAGAGCCAAAAAATCTTGTTAGGCACGTCAAAGAGCCGACATCAAGCCACAGGCGCACATGCAAAAATGGGGTGTGGCCTTGTGCCTGCTAGGCCACGCCTCTGGTGTAAAATACATTTAAAAATCCAGATCCACATAAAATACATTTTTAAAGCCAGAACCACATAAAATACATTTTTAAAGCCAGATCCAACATAAAATAAATTAAAAAGCCACTTCCACATACCCTACTGTGTCACTTCAGCCAGCTACCTCATGTGTCACTCTGGCTAGCACACTCCTACAGTATGTCATTACAGCCAGCTACCCCATGAGTCACTCCTGCCAGGACCCTCATGTGTCACTACAGCCCCCCCCCCGAAAATACACCTTGTGCCATTGCAGCAGCCCCTTATGTGTCCTCTGTTTGCCAGTGGGTGTCTCACCTCTAGTATCTGGCTCTCTCAGTTCTCAGTGTCCGTAGTGCTGCTGCCTGTCTGGCTGGAGTGCAGCAGTTTCTGGATCTGTTGTGGTCACATGACTTTGAGTGTCGGGAGCCACATTTGAATAAAGAAAGAGTCGCATGAGGCTCAAGAGCCACAGGTTGGCCACCGCTGCTTTACAGCATCTTCAATTCTACATTGACGTTCCCTAGGTAAACTGGAAATATAGCTTTCCCATGTAAATACAGCTCTTCTTAAGCTCCCTGCCTCAGATCCCACTCCTCCATGATCTTACTCCGTTTGAACCACTTTGTAAATTTTGTCCTATATACAAAGACAGGATTTCTAAAGTATCTGGCATTTTCCTTGATGCTACCTTCCCTGAGCAAAAACCTCATGAAGTGACCTGGGAAACAGATTCCCCGACTGCTGAGGAACTTAGTAAAACATGAGATTAGCCATAGCCAAATGCTCTATCGCGTCATATAGAAACATTGTATAAATTATTTTTTTGCTTGTATTACACACCAGGAAGGCTCTTCTAGATGTTGCCCGCTGCCTCGCCCGTTTGTTGGAAAAACTGTGGCCACCGGGGTAACCTAGTTCATATCTGGTGGAGTTGTCCTGTACTTGCCATTTTCTATACAGCAGTCCAGACATTTCTAGCTTACTTAACCTCTATACCAAAGGATCTGTGGCTCTTTCTAGATTTCTCTTATGTTACCTCGCTCCCCCCCCTGAACTGATGCCCCACATTTTGGTCATTGCTAATAGCCTTGTCGCATATAATTTGAAGAACCCTCTTCCTCCATCCTTCTCTGTTCTAAAAGACCAAATATGGCATATCGCGACTTTGGAAAATACCACCTATTACCTAAACGTCTAGGTTTCTTGGCTCTCGCTTGAGGGCACCCCCGCCTTTGCTTCCTGCATTCAGAATTGACCCATGTACGCTGTGATGGTATACTGCACCTTCTGCTATTGATTTTCACTATACTATTCTTGACACCTTTTTTTTCCTCTTCCTTCATAACATGTGGCACTCCTCTCAATGCACCTCTCTGTTGCAGAGTCCGTTAATTCTCTTCCGTTCTACCTTAGTCCTGTTCCCCTTTACACCCCCTTTACTTGTAGTTGTTTAGGTATGCATTTGTTACTGCTGTATAATAGCTCACAAATTCTGCTTGGTTTTCTTTCTCTGAAATCGATTAAGAGGTAATCTAGTTGTTAATTAGCTGCCAGAAATTGTTAAATATATTTGTGAAGATCAGGGTATAGCGGCTTACGGTCATTTGGTCGACAAGACTTAGGTCGACAGTCATTAGGTCGACCACTATTGGTCGACATGGTCATTAGGTCGACGTGTACTAGGTCGTCATGGAAAAAGGTCGACATGAGTTTTTACATTTTTTTTTACCTTTGGCATACTTTACGATCCATGTGGACTACTATCGGGCACGGTAACGTGTGCCGAGCGCAGCAAGGCACCTTGCCCAAAGCATGGCAAGTGAAGCGAGCCATGCGAGGGGACATGGTGCACTAATTGGGGTTCCCCGTCATTTTACAAAATAAATGACACCAAAAAAAGTTAAAAAAAAACTCATGTCGACCTGTTTCCATGTCAACCTTGTGACCCTGTCGACCTAATGCATGTCAACCAATAGTGGTCGACCTAATGACTGTCGACCTAAGTCTTGTCGACCAAATGACCCATACCAGGGCCGAAACTAGGATTTTAGTCACCCGGGGCAAGGTAGTCATTTGACACCCCCCCCCCCCCCCCCCCCCCCCAAAAAAAAAGATTTATTTTTTTACAATAAATAAATAAAAAAGTAAAAAAATAAACATTTTAAAATAAATAAATAAATGAATAAAAATATTATATATATATATATATATATATATATATATATCTCTCTTTCAGAACTTTTTAACCTGAAAAATTGCCTTTTCTAACATAAATTTCATATCCAGGAAAAAGTGTCCCCATTTTACACAGTACGACAGGCAAGTGTCCCCATTTTACACATTGCGGCAGACAGGTGACCCCATTTTACACATTGCGGCAGACAAGTGTCCCCATTTTACACATTGCGGCAGGAAAAAGTGTCCCCATTTTACACATTGCGGCAGACACGTGTCCCCATTTTACACAATACGACAGGCAAGTGTCCCCATTTTACACATTGCGGCAGACAGGTGACCCCATTTTACACAGTACGCTGGCAAGTGTCCCCATTTTACACATTGCGGCAGACACGTGTCCCCATTTTACACAGTACGCTGGCAAGTGTCCCCATTTTACACATTGCGGCAAACACGTGTCCCCATTTTACACAGTACGACAGGCAAGTGTCCCCATTTTACACATTGCGGCAGACAGGTGACCCCATTTTACACAGTACGCTGGCAAGTGTCCCCATTTTACACATTGCGGCAGACACGTGTCCCCATTTTACACAGTACGACAGGCAAGTGTCCCCATTTTACACATTGCGGCAGACAGGTGACCCCATTTTACACAGTACGCTGGCAAGTGTCCCCATTTTACACATTGCGGCAGACACGTGTCCCCATTTTACACAGTATGACAGGCAAGTGTCCCCATTTTACACATTGCGGCAGACAGGTGACCCCATTTTACACAGTACGCTGGCAAGTGTCCCCATTTTACACATTGCGGCAGACACATGTCCCCATTTTACACAGTACGACAGGCAAGTGTCCCCATTTTACACATTGCGGCAGGAAAAAGTGTCCCCATTTTACACATTGCGGCAGGAAAAAGTGTCCCCATTTTACACATTGCGGAAGGAAAAAGTGTCCCCATTTTACACATTGCGGCAGGAAAAAATGTCCCCATTTTACACATTGCGGCAGGAAAAAGTGTCCCCATTTTACACATTGCGGCAGACAGGTCCCCATTTTACACATTGCGGCAGACAGGTCCCCATTTTACACATTCCGGCAGGTGGTGGGGAGAGGGAGGGAGAGAGAGAGAGAGAGAGAGAGAGAGGGAGGGAGAGGGGCTGACTTACATTTGAAGCGGTTCTCGCCGCTCTTCAGCCGCCTCTCCCTCCTCTTCTGCGCGGCTCCCCCTTCTCCGTCCTCCCGAGTGCCCAGCTCGGGGGGGCGGGGTTTCGTGGAATGATGCGTTTGCGTCGTGACGTCACGACGCAATCGCGTCATTCCGCGAAACCCCACCCCCCCGAGCTGGGCACTCGGGAGGACGGAGAAGGGGGTTTCAAAGTATAAAGAAGTGCCGCGGCGCTGCACTGGCGCATAGGGAGAAGGTGTTAGGGGGTCTCGGCGCCCCCTCCAATCCGGCGCCCAGGTCGCCTGCCCCCCTAGCCCCCCCCTAGTTTCGTCCCTGCCCATACCCGGGTATAACCAGGAGGCAACATCATGCAATATGACCATCATTAATGAAATCAAAATGTGTATATAAAGCAGAGGTTTGCAAACGCGGTTCTCAAGGCTCTCAACAGTCCAGCTTTTAAAAATATCCATGGCTCAGCACAGTCCAGCTTTTAAAAATATCCATGGCTCAGCAAAGATGGTTAATGAAACTGACTGAGGTAATAATTAAATCACCTGTGGTCAAGCATGGATATACTTAAAATTGGACCATAAAGTTTTTTTTAAATATATATAATATAAAAAGTCATTAAGGACAGGAGCTATTACAGCGGGTGTAGTACGGGTGACCGGCGGTCTCCTGACCGCCGGTCACCTTACCGACGCCAGGATCCCGGCGGGGAGGGGCGAGTGCAGCAAGCCCCTTGCGGGCTCGCTGCGCTCGCCACGCTGCGGGCTCGGTGGCGACCTGCGGTCGCCACGGGTTCTATTCCCACTCTATGGGTGTCGTGGACACCCACGAGTTGAAATAGTCCCTGTTGGTCGGCATGCCGACCATCGGGATAGTGAGCCGTCGGGCTCACGTAGGAGGTCATGTGACTGTCGGTCAGCCGACCGGCGGTCACATGACTACCACCCATTACAGCATGTGCTCTTTGATCAAGAACCCTTTTGAAAAGGGAACACCTAGTCTAGAAGATATGTAATTGTTTATTGCCTGTGTGTGTGCTGTGGCATTTGCAACACAATAAAAGCCATATTAGCAATGGGGCAGAATGTCGAGAAGGAAGTTGTCAGCGCTATGCAGCTATAATGCATTTAATCTATTCATTATAAATGAAAGTCTACTTGTTTGTCTGATGGAGATAAACTCCGGAACCACTGAACCAATTGTGATGCGGAATTCACCATTGTGTAGGTAATTTCTCCAGGCAGGTTTTACTCTTAAGTGTCATCACGATCGGTCGTCAGGGGGCTGCAGGCGGGAACTATACTGTGCATCCAGAAAGTATTCACAGAGCTTAACTTTTTGTTATGTTACAGCTTTATTCCAAAATGGAATAAAAAATATTTTCCCCTCAAAATTATGAACACAATACCTCATAATGACAATGTGAAATTTTTTGTTTAGATTTTTGCAAATTTATTAAAAATACAAAACTATGAAATCACATGTACATAAGTATTCACAGCCTTTGCCATGAAGCTCAAAATTGAGCTCAGGTGCATCCTGTTTCCACTGATCATCCTTGAGATGTTCCTACAGCTTAATTGGAGTCCACCTGTGGTAAATTCAGTTGATTGGACATGATTTGGAAAGGCACACACCTGTCTATATATAAAGTCCTACACTTGACAGTGCATTTCTGAGCACAAACCAAGCATGAAGTCAAAGGAACGGTCTGTAGACCTCTCAAATCTGGGGAAGGGTACAGAAAAATATCTGCTGCTTTGAAGGTCCCAATGAGCACAGTGGCGTCCATCATCCGTAAATGGAAGTAGTTCGGAACAAGCAGGACTCTTCCTAGAGCTGGCTGTCTAAACTGAGCAATCAGGGGAGAAGGTCCCTAGTCAGGGAGTTGACCAAGAACCAATGGTCACTCTGTCAGAGCTACAGCATTCCTCTGGGAAGAAAGGAGAACCTTACAGAAGGACAACAATCTCAGCAACAATCCACCAATCAGGCCTTTATAGTAGAGTAGCCAAACGGAAGCCACTCCTTGGTAAAAAGCACCTGGCAGCCTGCCTGGAGTTTGCCAAAATGCACCTGAAGGACTCTCAGACCATGAGAAACAAAATGTTCTGGTCTGAGACAAAAATTTAACTCTTTGGCTTGAATGCCAGGCATCATGTTTGGAGCAAGAGGTGGAAGCATTGTTCAAAAAGGCCAAACTCAGGAAAGATCCAGATCCTGACAGTGTCACCATCTGCCTTGAGAGCATGTGCGGGTCAGCTCACCCCCATATTCACCAAGATCTTCAACAAATCGCTGGAGCTACAGAAAGTTCCTTCCTGCCTCAAAAGGTCTACTATCGTCCCGGTCCCCAAGAAACCTCTATCACGAACCTGAACGACTTCAGGCCGATAGCACTGACCTCTGTGGTCATGAAAACGTTCGAGCGTCTGGTTTTGAATCACCTGAAAAAACTGTGGCTTGCCCCCAACTGGACCCCCTACAGTTCGCCTATCGATCAAATCGGTGTGTCAAGTATGCAGTCAACCTTGGCCTGCACTACATTCTACAGCATCTAGACATTCCCGATACCTAAGCGAGGGTCCTGTTTGTCGATTTCACCTCGGCCTTCAATACAATCATTCTCAGCATCCTCCACCCCAAATTACTTTGCCTAGGGGTCCCAGAAGCTACCTGTTCCTGGATAGTAGACTTCCTGACAGATAGTACACAGGTGGTGAAAGCGGAATTCACCTCTCAAGCGCGGTCCATTATTACAGGGGCCCCTCAGGGCTGTGTTCTCTCACCCCTGCTTGTCTCCCTGTACACAAATGACTGCACCTCAGAGGCGCTATCAGTAAAGATTATCACATTCGCCGATTACACCACCGTCATCGGCCTCATCAAGGATGGGGACGAATCGGCCTATAGATGGGAAGTAGAACAATTGGCCGAGTGGTGCAGCCACAACAACCTTGAGCTCAACCCCTTCAAAACGGTCGAGATGATAGTGGAGTTCAGGAAGAAGTCAGCTAGTGCACCTCCGCTAACGATTGCTGACAGTGTGGTATCGCTAGTGGACTCCTTCAAGTTTCTAGGGACCACAATCTCCCGGGACCTTAAATGGGGGTCTAACGCTGATGCCACTGCCTGGAAAGCGCAGCAGGGGTTGTTCTTCCTCAGGCAACTAAGGAAGTTCAACATCCCACAGAAGCTTCTGCTCCTCTTCTACTCCGCGATTGTGGAGTCGGTACTGTGCTCCTCGATACTGGTATGGTACAGCTCCACCAGTACGAGGGACAGATGCAGGCTCCAAAAGGTGGTCAGAACCGCAGAGAAGATCATCGGGCCCGATCATCCCTCAGTCCAGGACCTGTACCTGTCCAGAGCTAAAAAGCGGGCAATGAAGATAGTAAAAGACCAGCTACACACCAGCCACAGCATGTTTAACTTGCTTCCTTCAGGCAGGCAGGCGTTACAGGGCCATCCCCGCCAGGTCCACCAGAAGCCTGAAAAGTTTCTTTCCCCAAGCGGTCCGCCTGCTGAACTCCTGAACATTGACTGACTAGACATACATGTAACTAACATGTGTCCCTACGGTATTCCTATCTGTATGACTTTACTTGCCACCCCCTCCCCAACACCTGCTTATCTGTTATCTATTTGGCTGTTGTATAGCAAATCGAAGACAAATTCCTAGTATATGCAAGTATACCTGATCAATAAAGCGGATTCTGATTCTGGAGGATACCAGGCACCGCTCATCACCCGGCCAATACCATCCCTACAATAAAGCATGGTGGTGGCAGCAGGAACTGGGAGACTAGTCCGGATAGAGGGAAAGATGAATGCAGCAATGTACAGAGACAAACTGGATGAAAGCCTGCTCCAGAGCACTCTTGACCTCAAACTGGGGAGACAGTTCATCTTTCAGCAGGACAACGACCCTAAGCACACAGCCAAGATATCAAAGGAGTGGCTTCAGGACAACTCTGTGAATGTCCTTGAGTGGTCCAGCCAGAGCCCAGACATGAATCCGATTGAACATCTCTGGAGAGATCTGAAAATGGCTGTGCACCAACGCTTCCCATCCAACCTGATGGAGCTTGAGAAACGGCCCAAAGATAGGTGTGCCAAGCTTGTGGCATCATATTCAAAAAGACTTGAGGCTGTAATTGCTGCCAAAGATGCATGAACAAAGTATTGAGCAAAGGCTATGAATACTTATGTACATGTGATTTAATAGTTTATTTTTAATAAATTTGCAAGAATCTCAAAAAAAAACTTTTTTCACATTGTCGTTATGGGGTATTGTGTGTAGAATTTTGAGGGAAAAAAGGAATTTAACCTAATTGACCGTATCCCGCTTAGCCTTAGACCAATGTTTCCCAGCCCAGCTCCAGTCCTTAGGGACCAGACTCTAACCAGAGGAGGGGGGGCTAGGGAGGAAATTTCCCCGGGCCCCAACATTTTTGGACTTATTGTTTTTGCATTCCCACTTTTTTTTTTTTAATATAGTTATCCATTTGCTAATTTGGCAATTTCCAAATAATAAAAGTTTAAACATAGCGCCTAAGCTAGAAAAGTACTAATCAGTATATGTATACAATATTTTATTTGTAAATTCTTATAACGTTAAGCATTAAAATCCGATTTAAAATAAATTTTCAAAGCATTTTTTTTTTTTTAAGAAAGAGGGGGTGGGGGTCCTCTTAATTTGAGTTTTCCTGGGCCTCTATGAACCTCTGAAAGGGTCTGTCAGTGACCCCTATCAGTGCATGTTTTACATACCTCCTCGGTGTCTCAAGGGAAATAATTAGTCCCACCTGAAGATCTTTTAAAATGTGTCAGTAATGAATACACCAGTGCAAAGTCTAGGAGCTCTGTAAAACATTGACTGTTATACCCCTTTTACATCGCAAAAATAATGCCAGGTTATTGCCAGGTCAACCCAGGTCAAGGTGCAGTGTGAACGCGCCAAAGTGAATAACCCGGGTCGATTAAACCGGCATTTCAACCCGTGTTAAAAGAAGGGTTAAACATGGGTCAGACCCGGGATGTTGTGCAATGTGAAAGCCACTGACCCGGGATATTCAACCCGGGTCTCAGAAAAAGGTGCTGATTGGCTGGTTATGTGTCTGCTCAGAGCAGTCCCCAGCCCCTCCTTTTATTTCCTTTGAAACCTCATCAATGTGATCCAGAAAAGTCCATTTTAAGTCACATCACAGTGTTTAACATTGGTGACTTGGCTTCAGTGTGAAACGTGTAACCCTGATTTAGGGTTTAAACAACACTTATACTGAGGTAGTTATAATATGGTTACTAAAATGGAGTATAAGCATATATATTATTCATATAAAAGTTAATGGATGTTGTAATACTGTATGCATGTTTTGAGGTAAATAATACAGTTCACATATATGTAATTGTATGTACATTGATGTAAATGTAGTGGTGAATACAATTAAGGCTTATTTTATGGTTTCACAGTGTATCTAAAGGGTTAATGTCCTTGTGCTCCTAACTGTCAATCACCTAGTGGGGTGATTGCCAGTGGGCGGGGCATCACCTCAGAGTGGGTCATGTGACTACTGGAGAGGGGTGGAGAGGTGCTGTGAGTGTAGCTGAGGGAGAGACTGCATATCCCTTGGTGAGAGGACATAGTTTTTTGCTGTGCCGGCCGTCGCCCGCATTAGAGCTGAGCGGTATACATTGCGGCGGCCGGAGGGGGCTTAGTGTGTGTAGCCAGAACAGGGCTTCCTTACTGTAAAGGTGGTGACAGCAGCATTGAGACTCAGCACTGTTCATAGAACCCGGCATCAGGGCTAGTCAACTCACCCAGCAGTATTGGAAGGGCGCACCGGTGACGGAGACAGAGAGGGTTCCTTCCTACCTATTACCGGCACAGACTCTGACAGCCACAACAAAGAAGCCAGGACCAGCAGCAGAGGCTCCATTCTGTGTGGCTGTAAGTGTAAGGGAGGAGTCGGGGGAGCAGCCTGCAGCAGCATCACTAGATCGTAGAAGTGTGAGTGTATAATCCAGCCATTTATATTACCCCTACACTAAGCACAGCAAGCCATAGGTGACTATGATACATAGTCAATTTCATATTGGGACTAAGGACTCCAGGGCTAGGCCGCAATAATGGCTATTAAGCAGGAGGACAGTAATGGGTCACAGTAGTCAGAGTGACCTATAATTACAGTTCCATGTATGGCTTAATCATAGTGCTAAGGAGAAGGTAGAAAGCACTGGGTATATATATATATATAACAGGAGGAGTGGAGTGAAACTTGAACTGTTTAACGCTTCATAAATACAGTTTTAAAGCTCCCCCATATATCAGCATCACATCAGTCAAAGGAGAGCCAGAGACATTGTTCCGCAGCGCTAAATAGAAAGTAACACCCTAAAGCTGCCCCCTAATGTGTGTATTTATGCCCCTGAATTAGCAGAATTAGAGTCAAGGACATTAAAGGTAGCCATACTACAGTGACATTGGATGGATGTTAAAGCCTCTTAGCCACAAAGGATTAGAATATCATCCCGATTCAAGGACTAGCTTGTGGCACTTTAATACAACTGTGTTATATGTATATTCGTGAACCCGTAAGAAGGACTGACACGTAAGAGACTATTAGTTTTAAAGTTAAAGGATTTGAGCTCGCTGTGACTATGATAAGAGAAACCATCTCTTGCAGATATATTTAATATAGACTCATCCTAAGAGACAACAATAATTTGAGGCATACAGGAATCGAAAAGCTATATATGCTCTGAAATATAGAAAGCATCAGCTACTTCAAATGGACACAAGGACGCAGCATAACAAAGGTTTATCATACCAGCTTCTTAGGAGTTTAGTTTAATACTGGACAACTACGGTAACATTTTTACTGAGGAAAGGATACAGATTCCTTGGTAATCAACTGTTGATGTTACTATCTATGAGCTAAATAGGTACTTTCTGTTATCTGCCAAGGAGGAACTATAAGTAACCTTATAGGAGAAAGTAATCGCTACCATAAGTAGACTGAGCCAAACATCTTTCTCTTTAACTGAAGGGAGAACTGATAGTTGATACTAAAACATAGTGTCAGACATTCTGTATTAACTGCTGTTATTTTTAGGAAGTTTATGGGCCCTTATAGTGCACTATCATATTAAGAGTACCCGGGTCACTCTAACACCTAAGGGTGTCTTGAAAAGAAAAAGGATTTGTTGTATTGCATGCAGGTACTGTGTATAGGCCTAATTGACAGGGGGTTAGCATGGATTAATGACTTAAAGGGGAATGTGTAATTGATGAAATGTTAATGTATACTTAATCCATTTGGTACTGGTCATTAAAGTGTTATACTTGCCATGTGTGTCTGGTCCGTCTGGAAGTTGATCTGAAGATCCTGGAAGAAAGAGACAGGTATATTAGATAATATATCTATGATATAAGGGAATCATCCCCTAAGGATAGAGATCAGGCTTACTCAAGCAAGCCTTAACGGTAGTTAAATACTACACATAGCTTGAGTGGAGGCACAACTATTAGGTAACCATCCCTTAATAGAATACATAGACAGCTCTCGTTCAAGGTATTGAGGGTAGGGTTACATTTGGAGGCACCGCGTGAGATAGAAGTTACACTCAGGCCCTGTTACACCGCAAGTGTCAGCTGCCATTAATTATTATTGATAAAGTCCTCACATCCCTAAAAATAAAATACAAATATGGGAAAGAAGCAAAGGAACAGGAAGAAGGTTGGACATAAAGCAATTGCTGTATCAGTTGGGAGAGTTGAAGCCAATAGAGAATGTAAAAGTATGGACAAACAAGAGTACCATAAGGGACCAGGCTTAAAGGAAGAGGTGACATGCAAGTTTGTGGGAACTTTTGTAAATAACCTAGGTGTGAAAAATGAAAAAATATTAGATGTCCCTGTAGAGTTGGAGAAGAGAAAGAAAAAATCAAAGGACAAGAAAGTCAGACTTGATCCCCACCTAAAGGATAGTGAGGGAGGTGTTAGTGACAACCTTGCTCATACTTTGGTCGCTAACATGGATTATGGAATGATAGGAGATAAGAATGTTCTACCACTGAAAGAGAGAGTTCCAGGGGAAGTGAAGATAGATGTAGGTATACAGAAATTAGAAACTGTGCTAAAGCAAATAGCTGAGGATTATAAGAAACATGGACAATTAGTATTAGCTCTGCCAAAAGATCAACAGAAGGACCTGCTTTCCCTGTTTCCAACTTCCATTGAGGAACCAACAAGAAGAGATAGCCCAGTGGATCTACAGACCCCGATAGAGGTGATAAAACATATAGCACTGGACAGGTCTAAACATATTTATCAGTTGTTGGAGGTTCTAGATGAAACCCGATGGAAGCTAAAAGAAGAACAGATGTTTAACACCAAAATTGATGAGAGGAACAAAGAGCTTGAAAGAGAACTTTGGTTTATACAGAGAGAGATGGAAACCATGGCATCTGATGAAAGACAAACCAGAGTGGATCAGGAGCAACAAAAGTTGATAATGTACCAGCAGCAGGAAGACAATATTCATTCTCTGGAATCAAAAATAACTGAGTTGTCTGAATTATTGGAAGTGGGTAAAGAAACTGAAAAGGAGGATCATATTCGTCTGAATGAAATGAAAGAAAGACTGTCTCAGCTAGAATCTGAGAATAAAATACTCAAGGATGCCAACTTTCTAAACAACTGTCCTGAAGACCGTATCCATGAATTTTCTATGCGACCGGATACTAAGGACATAGCATTACAGACTGAGGTAGTGGATGGTATATTGCTGAGACAATCTTCTATGAATAAAGTTGATAGTAAAGGGACACAGTATATGTCTCTTAAAATGACTGGCACAGTAATATGGTTCCATGTGAAGAAAGGCTATGGCTTCATTAAAAGGCATGACACCGGAGAAGACATATTTGTACATTGGACATCCATAACGAAGAATAACCCCCTAAAACTGTTGTACAGTGTAGGAGATGGAGAGAAAGTAGAATTTGAAGTGTTGGAAGGGGAAAAGGGTGTACATGCAGCAAATGTGACTGGCATAGGTGGAGTACCAGTGAAAGGGAGTCGATTTGCTCCAAACCGACGAGGATCATACAGTTATTGTTATCAACCACGAGAAAAAGCGGTTGATGAAGGAAGTGCATATTCAGAACAAAGGCAAGGGAGAGATCCAGCTCCATGTCATCCTTCTACAACCTTACATTACCGACCTCTCTCGAGATTCAATGGTAGAGTAAATCAGTCCCAGGATCAAGAAACTGAAAATTCAGATGCTAAAGACTTGATAACTTTAGAAGCTTCGTCAGAGAAAGAAACTAGTCTCAGTGACAATCGTACTGAGGTACATGATAACTTTACCCTTAGCACAATCTCTTAAATCTTCCATCCGAAGTCCAGTACTAAAAGAAGTCAATAAATCAGGTGTAGAAGAGCAAGGGAAACCAGCACGATCAGAGAACACTATCCCTGGGAGGCATGAAGGCTATGTAGTTCCATCCCTCCCTATTTGGCCAACAGTTAAAATGGTTGAGATGAGGTGGCTTGCTAATGGATGTGAATGAATATATACTATTTTAGCATAGTGAGTAAGGTAGATGGTGCATTGGCACCTAAAGATGTTAAACAGTGACAATGCACCAGGGGGAGAAATGTAACCCTGATTTAGGGTTTAAACAACACTTATACTGAGGTAGTTATAATATGGTTACTAAAATGGAGTATAAGCATATATATTATTCATATAAAAGTTAATGGATGTTGTAATACTGTATGCATGTTTTGAGGTAAATAATACAGTTCACATATATGTAATTGTATGTACATTGATGTAAATGTAGTGGTGAATACAATTAAGGCTTATTTTATGGTTTCACAGTGTATCTAAAGGGTTAATGTCCTTGTGCTCCTAACTGTCAATCACCTAGTGGGGTGATTGCCAGTGGGCGGGGCATCACCTCAGAGTGGGTCATGTGACTACTGGAGAGGGGTGGAGAGGTGCTGTGAGTGTAGCTGAGGGAGAGACTGCATATCCCTTGGTGAGAGGACATAGTTTTTTGCTGTGCCGGCCGTCGCCCGCATTAGAGCTGAGCGGTATACATTGCGGCGGCCGGAGGGGGCTTAGTGTGTGTAGCCAGAACAGGGCTTCCTTACTGTAAAGGTGGTGACAGCAGCATTGAGACTCAGCACTGTTCATAGAACCCGGCATCAGGGCTAGTCAACTCACCCAGCAGTATTGGAAGGGCGCACCGGTGACAGGGAGACAGAGAGGGTTCCTTCCTACCTATTACCGGCACAGACTCTGACAGCCACAACAAAGAAGCCAGGACCAGCAGCAGAGGCTCCATTCTGTGTGGCTGTAAGTGTAAGGGAGGAGTCGGGGGAGCAGCCTGCAGCAGCATCACTAGATCGTAGAAGTGTGAGTGTATAATCCAGCCATTTATATTACCCCTACACTAAGCACAGCAAGCCATAGGTGACTATGATACATAGTCAATTTCATATTGGGACTAAGGACTCCAGGGCTAGGCCGCAATAATGGCTATTAAGCAGGAGGACAGTAATGGGTCACAGTAGTCAGAGTGACCTATAATTACAGTTCCATGTATGGCTTAATCATAGTGCTAAGGAGAAGGTAGAAAGCACTGGGTATATATATATATAACAGGAGGAGTGGAGTGAAACTTGAACTGTTTAACGCTTCATAAATACAGTTTTAAAGCTCCCCCATATATCAGCATCACATCAGTCAAAGGAGAGCCAGAGACATTGTTCCGCAGCGCTAAATAGAAAGTAACACCCTAAAGCTGCCCCCTAATGTGTGTATTTATGCCCCTGAATTAGCAGAATTAGAGTCAAGGACATTAAAGGTAGCCATACTACAGTGACATTGGATGGATGTTAAAGCCTCTTAGCCACAAAGGATTAGAATATCATCCCGATTCAAGGACTAGCTTGTGGCACTTTAATACAACTGTGTTATATGTATATTCGTGAACCCGTAAGAAGGACTGACACGTAAGAGACTATTAGTTTTAAAGTTAAAGGATTTGAGCTCGCTGTGACTATGATAAGAGAAACCATCTCTTGCAGATATATTTAATATAGACTCATCCTAAGAGACAACAATAATTTGAGGCATACAGGAATCGAAAAGCTATATATGCTCTGAAATATAGAAAGCATCAGCTACTTCAAATGGACACAAGGACGCAGCATAACAAAGGTTTATCATACCAGCTTCTTAGGAGTTTAGTTTAATACTGGACAACTACGGTAACATTTTTACTGAGGAAAGGATACAGATTCCTTGGTAATCAACTGTTGATGTTACTATCTATGAGCTAAATAGGTACTTTCTGTTATCTGCCAAGGAGGAACTATAAGTAACCTTATAGGAGAAAGTAATCGCTACCATAAGTAGACTGAGCCAAACATCTTTCTCTTTAACTGAAGGGAGAACTGATAGTTGATACTAAAACATAGTGTCAGACATTCTGTATTAACTGCTGTTATTTTTAGGAAGTTTATGGGCCCTTATAGTGCACTATCATATTAAGAGTACCCGGGTCACTCTAACACCTAAGGGTGTCTTGAAAAGAAAAAGGATTTGTTGTATTGCATGCAGGTACTGTGTATAGGCCTAATTGACAGGGGGTTAGCATGGATTAATGACTTAAAGGGGAATGTGTAATTGATGAAATGTTAATGTATACTTAATCCATTTGGTACTGGTCATTAAAGTGTTATACTTGCCATGTGTGTCTGGTCCGTCTGGAAGTTGATCTGAAGATCCTGGAAGAAAGAGACAGGTATATTAGATAATATATCTATGATATAAGGGAATCATCCCCTAAGGATAGAGATCAGGCTTACTCAAGCAAGCCTTAACGGTAGTTAAATACTACACATAGCTTGAGTGGAGGCACAACTATTAGGTAACCATCCCTTAATAGAATACATAGACAGCTCTCGTTCAAGGTATTGAGGGTAGGGTTACAAACGCACCAACTCGGGAATAACCTGTGAATAAACCGGGTCGAAACTGCAATGTGAAAGGGTTTGAGCCAGCTCGGACCCGGGTCGGGCTTGAGTTCAAAAGCCAGATCCGACCAGGGTTTGCGATCTGAAAGTGGTGGACTGGAATTGGGATACAGTGGCTTAAGGCCCCCATACATAAGCAATCATACATAAACAATTTGCAGATTTTGAGATTTTTTTTACCCAGGTTTCAAGATGCCCCAATCCACCAATCTGTGCCCATACATTACAGATATGTGATTTGCAAATCATTTTCAGCAAATACATATTTGCCAGTTTACTAGAAACGGTCTGCAACTCTGTTCCTTGTGGGGGTTATTCAAGTCCTATGCAACCGCAATAAACCTGGTCCTGGCGGCAATGCGCACGCGTAGGTCCCGTCCTGCGCTAGCAAACAATGAGATCTGATTGCATGAAAGTTTGTGGGGTGGAGACGGAGCGTTGCGGGAAAAATGGGGAGGTCGGCGCGCATTTTCGTGAGGGCTGCGTAACATCACATGCAGCCACTCATATCAAGAAAATGCAGGTGGACCGCCTGCATACTCAGCCTAGCTGCGGTTGCAGGGGTTGTCCACTGTTTTTGCGAACTCACTAAAATTGTGGTCGCATCCGCTGGGCAGGCCATTCAGCATGCTGAGCGACCTTGCCATGGTCTGGGCGGCCCCCAGCATGGGATATAAAGGATTGCAGATTCTACTTTTTAGCAGAATCTTCAGTTCTTACTGAATAACCCAGTTACCATACACAGCAATCTACAGCCCCAATTGATCTGTGAAATCCAACATGATGGACAACCTGATTTAACAATCCCCATCACTTTCTGGATGGAATCTGCGATCTGTGAACCCCATACTGAACATTGCAGGTTTATTTACACAATCATCTGCAAAACACCAAATTGCACCAATTAATTGCTGATGTATGGGGTCATTGACTTTACCAAAATGCATTATACTTAAGTCTGAACATATGCATTGTGCTATATTGCTTTGTATTCATCTAGATTATAAAGGATTTTGACTGATGCTGATGTCAGCCGTTACATTTTATCCCTCTTTTTATAGTAACTATAGTGCGTGACTATGCACAGTAACCCTGGATATCCTTATCCATTAGTAATTTAACCCATTCTTAAAGGTGTTGACTGAGTCCGCCATTACAACTCCCTCAGGCAGGGAATTCCAAACACGTATTGTCCTTACCGTGAAAAAGCCTTTACGCCGTATTGTGCGGAATATCCTCTCCTCTAACCCGAGCGAGTGTCCACGAGTCCTCTGTGTTGATCTAACCAAAAACAGGTCCTGCGCAAGCTCTGTGTATTGTCCCCTTATATATTTGTAGATGTTGATCATGTCCCCTCTTAGTCTCCTCTTTTTCAGTGTAAACATGCCTAGTCTTGCAAGCCTTTCCTGGTATTCCAGGGTCTCCATGCCCTTAATTAGTTTGGTCGCCTGCCTCTGAACCTTTTCTCTCTCCAGGATATCCTTTTTGTAATGTGGTGCCCAGAATTGTACACAGTATTCAAGGTGTGGCCTCACTCGTGATTTATATAACGGGAGTATAACACTCTCGTCCCTTGCATCAATTCCCCGTTTTATGCCTGCTAATATCTTATTAGCCTTCTTTGCTGCAATCCTACTTTGGGCACTGCTGCTTAGTTTTCTATCTGTGAGAACCCCTAAGTCCTTTTCCAGAACAGAATCCCCTAATTTTACCCCATTTAGTATGTGGGTGTTATTTTTGTTCTTGTTATCACAGTGCATTACCTTACACTTGTCTGTATTGAAGCACATTCTCCATTTGGCTGCCCATGCTTCTAATTTAACTAAGTCGTTCTGAAGCGACTCAGCATCCTCCTCCGTATTTATAGCCTTACACAATTTTGTATCATCTGCAAAAATTGACACCATGCTCTCTAGACCTACTGTTAGGTCGTTAATGAAAATGTTGAACAATAACGGTCCTAATACCAAGCCTTGTGGCACACCACTTAGCACTTCAGTCCAATTTGAAAAAGATCCATTAACCACAATGCGCTGCTCCCTATTATCTAACCAATTTTTGACCCAAGTGCATATTGTGCTTCCTAGCCCTATTTCTTATAGCTTGTAGATAAGTCGCATTTGTGTAGTACAGTGTCGAAAGCTTTGGCAACGTCTAAAAAGATTATATCCACCTCTTTACCCTGATCGAGGTTTGCACTTACTGTTTCATAAAAGCCAAGTAAGTTGGTTTGACAGGATCTGTCCTTCACAAATCCATGTTGATTCCTTTTAATGACCTTATTGGCTTCAAGTAACGTCTGAATACTTTCCCTTAGAATACCTTCCAATACTTTCCCCACTATAGATGTAAGACTAACTGGTCTATAATTACCTGATTCAGCATTACTTTCCTTTTTGAATATAGGCACTACTTCCGCTATACGCCAGTCTTTGGGAACCATACCTGATATTACTGAATCTTTAAAGATCAAAAATAGCGGTTTTGCAAGTTCAGAGTGAAGCTCCATTAGAACCCTTGGGTGAATTCCATCGGGACCCGGTGACTTATTAATCTTTAAATGTTTTAATCGGTCACAGACTACCTCCTTGCTTAAATAAGTACCTATCAGTGGGATATTCTCATTATTGAGATTATATGTTAGTCCCTGAATTGGGTCCTCTCTAGTGAATACTGCTGAAAAAAACTCATTTAGTGTGTCCGCTGTATCATTATCATTTTTGCTTAAGACTCCCAACTTGTGTTTTAAAGGGCCTATACTCTCACTCTTTAATCTCTTGCTATTAATGTATTTAAATACTTTTTGGGGGATTCGCTTTGCTTTCCTTTGCTACTAGTTTTTCAGTTTCTACTTTAGCCGCTCTTATTTCTTTTTGCATATTTTGTTACAGTCCTTATAGTGCTGAAATGACTCCGCTTTCCCGTCAGATTTGTATTTTTTTTAAATGCTTGCCTTTTCTTGCCCACAAATTCCTTTATCTTTTTGTTAAGCCACATTGGTTTATGATTTTTATTCCGTTTTTTGCTGCTCGTAGGAATAAATTTGAGAGTATTTTTCGCTAGCAGGGATTTTAGTACATCACATTTCTCTGTAGTATTTTTTCCTAGAAACAACCCTTCCCATTCAATATCCCTGAAAAATACCCTCATCATTTCAAAGTTGGCTTTGCTAAAGTTTAGAGTCCTAGTTGAGCCAGTATAGGACTGTTTATTAAAACTGATATTGAATGTTACCATATTGTGGTCGCTGTTTCCTATGGGCTCCCCTACTATAATACCCGATACCAATTCCCCATTATTTGTTAATACCAGGTCTAAGACTGCATTGTACCTGGTAGGTTCCTCAATTAGTTGAACTAAGTAGTTATCATTTAGTGCGTTTAAAAACATATTACCCCTAGCAGTATCACAGGAATAATTTTTTCGGTTTATCGCTGGATAGTTAAAATCTCCCATCACTACTATGGCACCTACTCCTGCTGCTCTTTCAATTTGCTTCAGTAACAATTCCTCATCAGATACATTAATACCAGGCGGCCTGTAGCATACACCCAATACTAACTTTTTTATTCCTTTATCCCCGCATGCAATTTCTACCCATAACGTCTCGACAGTGTCTACAGTCCCCTCCTGATATTTTCCCGTAAATCAGGTTTTAAAAACGGCTTTATGTAAAGACACACCCCTCCACCCCTTTTATTTAATCTGTCTTCTCTGAACAGCGTATAACCCTCTAGATTGACTGTCCAATCATGAGATTCGTCCCACCAAGTTTCAGTAATGCCTATAATATACTGTTTGCTTGCTGCAAGTATTTCTAGTTCGCCCCTTTTACCAGTAAGGCTTCTAGCGTTCACATACATACAACCAAGATAAGTATTTCCCCTTGCTTTAGGGACATCTTTCACCTTATGTAGCAACGATGACCCGTAATCGTTATTAGTTATTGCTTCCGTAAAACCTCTTTTAGTACCCATGTTAGTACAATTACCGGCTGCTCTTACCCTCCCCCCAACTTCTCCCCCATTTCATTTACTACCGCCATCCCCACTATTCTCACTGCATGACCCGTAGTTTCCAGCTATACCCTCCCCCCAGGCTCCTAGTTTAAAATCTCCTCCAACCTTCTAACCATCCTTCCCCCCAGCACCATAGCGCCCTCCTCATTCAGGTGCAATCCATCACAACAAAAGAAATGGCGCCTGAGAAGTCCGCCCAGTGTTCCAGGAACACAAATCCCTCTTTCCTGCACCAATATCTACGCTACACATTTACCTCTCTAATCTCCCTCTGTCTCCCTGGACTAGCGCATGGCACGGGTAATATTTTGGAGAATATTACCTTAGATGTCCTTTTCTTAAGTTTCTTGCCTAAGTCCCTAGTCTTTCTTAAGGACATCCCACCTTCTGCTAACTTTGTCATTGGTGCCAACATGCACCAAGACCGCCAGGTCTTTTCCAGCCCCTCCCAACAATCTTATCTACCCGGTCCGCAATGTGCCATACCCGAGCACCCGGGAGACAGCAGACTGTACGGTGATAACGGTCCCGATAGCAGATTGCCCTATCTGCCTTCCTGATAGAATCCCCTACCACCACAATCTGACTAGGTACCTCACTATCTTTTATCCCAACTGCGTCAGAGGGACCGCTCCTCTGGATGCTAGAGGGAACAGTCCCCTCCGGCACAGTCATTTCCTCACTATTATCCTCCGAATCCTCGTCCAGTCTGCAAATTTGTTCGGGTTTCATATTTCGGAGCTGTCGAGCCTCACCCTCTTTTTCTTCCTTCTAACTTTGACCCAGCTGGCTACCTGATCATCCTCTTCTACCAGTGACCCCTCCCACAACTCCTCCACCATTCTATCTAAACTTCACTCGAGAAGTAGCAGGAGAGAGATCTTCCAATATCCCTCCGGCAGCCTCTATCTGCCTCCAGCTCAGATTGCCTGGAGGAGTCTTACAAATGTTAAAAACTCCTCCAGAATGCCGCAAAAGTAACTCGCAGGGATAGTGGTTACCACTATTGCAGTCCCTGCGAGTTACAGTTCATATGTAGCTAGGATATTTTCATTAAAATTGAAAATATCGGGGGCATTGCCTAGCGGACTAGCAGGGAAGTTGTGTTTCCACTGAGCTTCCGGATCGTGGGCCCTGTAGTCCACACCGGAACTGGACCAAGAGCTACATTGGCGCCCTGCTACACCTCTCTCCCTCCACCAAGTCTCCAGGAGCCATGCGGTAGGTCCGCGGAGCCGGGGAACGCCGGATTCGGTTCCTGCAGGTTGCAGCCTACCTTCTCAACCCAAGCCTGGGGCCTTGAGTTTGGAGCCTGCTGGGGACGGCCGCCTGCCAGTCCGCAATACAAGGTGCTCCTCTGCCTCTCTGCCCTGCCTGGACGCCGCTGAGGGATCCCACTGAAGCCCTGCTGATTGGGGTTGAGTCACCCCTGGACCTGCTGCATCTCTCTGTGGGATAGAGGACTTCTCTGGCCCTCCAGCTGCCCAGGTTCTTCTCATAGGGATATGCTGATTGTCCCATGCCAGCCTCTAGGAGACATTTCACGCTACAGAGCTCTGCTGGGCTGTAAAGTATCGCACACCCCTTCTCATCTCAGGGTGTTGTTTATTGGGGGGCAATATATCCATTTGTAGCACAGACAACCTGCTGCTGGTCATAGTGCTGTACTGTGCTGCACTATACTAATTTTTTCTGACACCTACTGGATTTTATATACAACCTGTTATTGACCTGCACTATTGAAACTTGATACACAGCATTATTCAGTGGACTTTGTTTTTTTTTGTTTTCTGTTTGCCCGTGATGGATACATTTGTAGCAAGACCTCAGAGGGGTCTTAAATGCAACCAACAGGGTAGGGGTCGAGGTAAAGATATCCCTCCTGCTTCCTCCCCTCCCTCTCCTATGTCTGGATCAGGGGCTGTTTTTGGTGCCAGGGATTCAGTCCCCACTAGATCTCTAACTACTGAACCAGTCTCAACAACGGAAATTACCGCCATCCTTGCATCTTTACTGGATCAGAAATTGGTGCCTTTAAAAGATTCCATGGACTTTGCTTTAACTCAGCTTACGCAGCATGATCAAAGGCTTTCTGAGGCGGAGCAGAGAATATCCGATTTGGAGGATGAGCTCTCCTCCACCAAAGCAACGGATACTGCACAGGAGAAGCTGGTGGCCTCTTTCCACGACAAGTTACAAGATTTGGAGAACAGAAATAGAAGAAATAATATTCGCATTATTGGTCTCCCTGAATCTGTGAAATTTGCCGAGCCTATGCCTCCTGTGTCGGAATGGCTGCCCCGTGAACTGGGCTGTGTGCCTGCTGATGGTTCGTTTCTGAAGGAGACAGTCCATCGTGTTGGCCCTGACTGGCAACTGTCACAAGACAGATCTCGCCCAGTTATTCTACGAATTCTCAACTATGCAGACAAAGTTCATGTATTAGACGCATATAGAAAATGCTCGGATCTTCACTATGATGGTGCTAAAATCCTCCTTTTTCAAGACTTTTCCCACTTTGTTGCCACAAAGCGGAGGGAATTTGCCCCCATCTGTAGGAAACTGTTTGAAATGGAACACCGCTTCGCCTTATTGTATCCGGCTACGCTCCGTGTCTTCCATGATGGGAAGCCCTATTTTTTTTTATTCTCAGCAAGCTGCCAAGAACTTTTTTGATTCTTTGTCGTCTAGATAGTCTTCACGTATGGACGATGCAGACTGACTTCTTTAAATATATCCAACTGTCATATCCTTTTATTTTGCTACAATCATGTTTTTCCTGACGCATTGTTTATTGTTTTATTTACTGTGTGCCTTTACTGGCATTGTTATGTCTCTGTTCTTTATTGGTGAGACTTGCCGAGTATCAGGTTTTTTTATTTGCCTAATACTGTGATCTCTCATGTTAATTATGTTTTACCGGGTTCGCCCGGATTTATTGCTGATATCTGGTTACTCGTACTTGTCATTGTATTTTCTCTGCCCTATTTTCCTTTGACATGTCACCATAACCCAAGTCCTCCTATGACACACTCATTTGTTCATCTCAACATTAGGTGGTCCTTGCGATTGCCCTCCTGGGTTCTAGAAATAGTTAAACTAATTTTGAACAGTTTCTTTGTTTGGTGTGTTGTTGACCGGTATAATATATGGTACATGGGTCTGACATGGCACCTCTGGCCCTTGTTTTTTCTCAGTGGTGGGTCTAATTGCCTTGTCTGACCATGCTCCGGTATGGTTTACGCTGTTGCTTTAGAATCCTGTTTCTACGTCATGTAACTGGAGATTTTCTTCCTATTTGGTTAATTCCACTGACTTTCGTAGCCATTTAGAAAATGCTTTTCTTACTTATGCCGCAGATAATGAGCAACATGTGGATGATATTCATTTATTTTGGGCTGCGGCTAAGCCGGTTGTTAGAGGCCAAATAATGGAATTTGTGGCCAGGAAGCGCAAAAGGCTAAAACACTATTATAGCTGATCATAGCAAAATATTGACATCTGCGTATGATGATATATTTTTGACCAATTTCGAAGGGGCCCAAAATTCCTATTTAGAAGCTAAGCATGCCTATGATACTTTGTGCACGGAGAAGGCCCAAGTTTTACACATAGGGCGTCATTCCGAGTTGATCGCTCGCTAGCAACTTTTTGCAGCACTGCGATCAGGTTAAAACTCTGCAAAACTGCGCATGTGTAAGCACCGCAATGCGCAGGCGCGTCATTCGGGTACAAAGAGGATCATGCTGGGCGATGGATTTAATGAAGAATCCATTCGCACAGCCGATCGCAAGGTGATTGACAGAAAGAGGGCGTTTATGGGTGTAAACTGACTGTTTTCTGGGTGTGTTTGGAAAAACTCAGGTGTGTCCAAGCATTTGCAGGGCGGGTGTCTGATGTCAATTTCCAGGACCAAAAAGTCTGAAGTGATCACAGCGGCTGAGTAAGTCCAGAGCTACTCAGAAACTGCAACAAACTTTTTTGTGCCGTCGGCTGCAAAAGCGTTCACACACTTGCAAAGCGAAAATACACTCCCCCATAGATGGCGACTATCTGATCGCAGCACAGCAAAAAGTTGCTAGTGAGCGATCAACTCGGAATGACACCCCATAATATCCAGCGTAACAAATATTTCCGTGGATGTATTAAGTCAGGGAGGTTATTAGCGAATTTAGTCTGTTCTCAAACCGCGCCCTCACATATTTTGCAAATTGCTTCCCCCTCGGGTCCTTGGCTACAGATACACCAGATATTTCAACTGCATTTCAATCTTATTATAAACACCTATATGACACTCCACCTGATAAGCCTCTTAAGGGTATGCAATTCCTTCAGAAGGCTGATTTACTGACACTTACTAATGAGGAGCGGGACTCTCTAACCTCCCCTGTAACTGAACAGGAATTGCTCTTTATTATTAAATCTTTAGTAAAGGATAAATCCCCCGGCCCAGATGGCTTTGGGGCAGAATACTATCTGATGTTGAAAGAACATTCCCCACCTTCTATCTTTGTATAACTCTTTACTTTCTGGAACTCTACCTCCCCATACTTTCACTGCAGCTCGAATTGTGGTGTTTCCGAAGCCAGGTAAAGACCCTGCTCAGGTACAATCATATAGACCTATTTCTTTGTTAAACCAGGATTTAAAATGTTTTACTAAATTGTTGGCCCAACGTTTACAGTCAATTTTACCTAGAATTTTACCCTCGGTGCAAAATGGATTTGTTAAAGGATGTACTTCAGTGCACAACATACGCATGCTAGTAGCCGCCATGCACCGTATTCATCAGCTTGGTAATAAGGAAGCTATAAATAGAAAATAAATCGAAGAGTCCCGTGCGCACAAGCTGCCAGTCAGTATAACACTTCCAGAGGTATCCTTACACCCTCACCAATAGTGCAAACAGAAAAAACAAATGAAGTAATTAAACTTAACCAGCGCTTTATCGATGATCCGATAGATCACTTGTTCTCATGCATCATCCCGATATGCAGTGGGGGAAATATAACAAAGAGAAAAAATATAGTGTAACACAGTTTTAATTTTACATGAATAACAGACAATGTTAAAAAGCTCACATGAGAACATAAAGTGCAAAGCAAGGCATAATTCTCTCTCCAAATCAGGAGGCTTTCCAGTCAGGTGATACAGTGGGTATTTACCAGATAAGTTGGAACTGTGGTTTAGGCAGTTCAATACACGTTCATACAGATATCATTGGGGATCCAGGGAAAGTCCCACTGCAGAGCCGTATAGGGAAATATTCCTGTATGTCTAGTGCCAGATCGCCTCCCCACCAACACGTTTCTTCCCCACACTGGGGTCTTTATCAAGGTGTGAATATGCCTTCCATGAAAATCTTTCCCCTATTTAAATGAACAGCGTCCAATGGTGCTTCTCCGTGCACAGCTGAACCAATATACATAAAAAACTACGAGTCCCAAGGTTCTCAGCTGTGTACAGGACTTCCTGCTAAGTCACTTCCGGCATAGCAGGGAACCATGGCAACATCGGGTTCCCGGACACAGGGGCAGATTTATTAAGCCTGGTGAAGTGATAAAGTGGAAGGTGATAAAGTACCGGCCAATCAGCTCCTAACTTCCATGTCACAGGCTGGGTTTGAAAAATGACAGTTAGGAGCTAACTGGCTCGTAAGTTATCACCTTCCACTTTATCACTTCTCCAAGCTTAATAAATCTGCCCCACAGTCCGGTAACCTCTTGCCATTACCATCCAACCTCATTCTTTTAAACACCTAAACAGGTTCCTTTGTGTCCACAACTGTTTTAATGATAAAGTATTAACAATGGGACAGCCGCAATTGAAAATCCAGATACCGCGATACGTCACTTCCGGTGACGTGATACCATACACACAGCGGTTGCCATGGGGATCCCGAACGTGATCTAGAAAGTAATTAAAAATATGCCATAGCAATAGAGTTCAAGATCATAAATAGATATTTAGTGCAAAACAAACTAGATAAAACAGCAAGTGTAATCACAATAAAAATAGCTTCTTAAAAAGGCATTTTTATAAAAATAATTAAGAAAAACAATCGTGCTTGATTAAGATCACTATTTTAAAAACCACTTTTTTATTTCAAAATCGGCATTTAAGCCTCCTGGTTTCAGTGTACCCAGTTCATATATTGCCTGCATCTCTGCTTTCGCTAGTTGACTAACAGCATCTTTTTTCTCCAATGGTTCTTAATGTGTCTTATACCACAGAAACGTAAAATACCTGATATGTTCCCATTATGGGGAACTCTAAAGTGCTCAGAAAGTGCACGGGTCATCAGACCCTTCTTAATATTCCTCAAGTGCTCGCTAATTCAGATTTTCAGAGCCCTTGAGGTGCGTCCTATATACCACAGATGGCATGAGCATTCAATGGCATAAATAACGTTAGTACTATTACATGTTATAAAATCCTGTATATTAAAATTATTACCATTAATCTGTATCTCTGGTATCTTACCGATGCTGTGTGGTATGTTTCTACAACCTATACACATTCTGCAGCGGAAGAAACCTTTGGATTTTACTGTGCACAATGGTGGTCATTCTGAGTTGTTCGCTCGTTGCCGATTTTCGCTATTCTGCGAATTGTTGCTAAATGAGCATGCGCAATCTACGCAGCGTGCATGCGCTTAGTTATTTTACTAAAATCGGTGAGTGATTGAAAGGAAAGGGGAGTTTCTGAGTGGTAACTGAGCGTTTTCCGGGAGTGTGCTAAAAAACGCGGGAGTGTCTGGAGAAACGGGGGAGTGGCGGGCCGAACGCAGGGCGTGTTTGTGATGTCAAACCAGGAACTAAACGGACTGAGGTGATCGCAATCAAGGAGTAGGTCTGGAGCTACTCAGAAACTGCAAGAAAATATTTAGTAGCAGTTCTGCTAATCTTTCGTTCGCTATTCTGCTAAACTAAGCTACACTCCCAGAGGGCGGCGGCCTAGCATGTGCAATGCTGCTAAAAGCAGCTAGCGAGCGAACAACTCGGAATGAGGGCTATTGTTTTCTTTACAGGCTGTGCACTTTTCACCAACTTGTTTTTCAAGTTCGGGGTTCTCCTAAAGATACATTTAGGTCTTTCTGGTAATAACTGACCAATAACGGGGTCTTTACGTAAGATCCCCCAATGCTTATTCAAGGATTTTTCTAACAATTTATGCTGACTATTAAAAGATTTTATGAATGTCCAATCAGATTGTACTCCTCTATCATTAGCCCCTTTTTGCTTTGACTGTAATAAGTCTCGACGATCAACCTTTGAGACATTTGTTTTTTTAACATCTATCCTATCTCCTGAATACCCTGAAGCCATAAATTTAGACTTCATCTCTTCCGCCTGTATATCGTAAAGTGCTATATTCATACAATTGCGTTTCAAGCGCATAAATCAGGGATGGAGCTAAGCCAATTAGGATGATGGCAGCTATTGGCATTAATATACGCACCCGAGTCTGTAGGTTTGATAAAGTTTTAGTTTCCATTACATTATTGTCAATAAAAACAGTAATATCTAAAAAATTTATGCTTTCACGATTGCTTTCGAAGGTAAAAAAAAAGGAAGCTATAATTGTTAGTTGTGACGCAGATAAAGCTTTTGATCGTGTTTCCTGGTCACATCTCCTCAGAATATTACAGATTCAGCAGCTTGGCCCAGATTTCATAAGGATATTTAGGATGTTATATTCCTCCCCAGAGGCCTATATTACGATTAATGGGTTAAATTCCCCTTCTTTCCATTTGTCTAGAGGGGCCCGTCAGGGTTGCCTCTTAACCCAGTTGCTATTTAATTTGGCCCTTGATCCGTACCTTTTGCTGATGACTTGCTTTTATACTTTAGTAATCCAAAAGTTGCCTTATCTGGCCTACAAACTACGCTGAACACTTTTCATGACCTATCAGGATTTCTGGTTAACTTTCATAAAACAGAGGCTTTATCCAGCTTTATCCAGAGGCACAGTTGGGCTGGGGATATTTGTTTCCTTTGCGCTGGGCCTCAGTTTCTGGTGTACCTAGGTCTACGATTTTCTAGAAATGTTTCAGACCTCTATTCAGTTAATTTTACTCACTTCATTTCTCAAATGTTGTCTGACTTTGATAAATGGAAACATCTGCCACTCTCCTATATTGGTCGCTGTAATTTATTTAAGATGGTCTCTTTTCCCAGGCTCCTCTACCCAGTCCAGATGCTGCCTTTTCTCTGACTAAACGTGATACTACGGTTATTAAATGGGCACTTACCAAATTTATATGGCCCGGCAATTGTCCCAGGATCTCGTTGTTGAAATTACAACAGCCATTATTATTGGGGGGTATTAACCTACTGAGTATTCAAAATTATGCCCTGGCCTCAAATTTACGGTATGCATTGGACTGGATAGGAGACGTGGATAATTAGGTGTATAAGTCTTTGGATCAGATATTTCAGGTATTTCTCTCAGATGTTACTTTGGATGCATTGCTACATAAGCCAATGGCTTCTTTTCCGGAGACAGTGAAGAATAATCCTTTATTATATACCCCTTATTTGGCCTGGTGTATTTCTCGTAAACGGTTACACTTATCTTGTACTAGATCCATATTCTTTCCTTTAATTTATAATTTAGATTTTCAAGATGGGATGGCGGATGTTTTTACTAATTGGGACTTCGTCTAGTACATCTATTTTTGGCCGAAGATTGTTCCTCGGTCCCTTGACTTGTCCGGCCTCAAGGAATTACACCCCCGGGTTTCCATTCCTCTATTTGCGTTTTTTCAATTCCGTAATTATATTTTGAAACTGTTGTCTGACCTCTCAGAGCATGAACGAAGTAACCCATTTGATACTTTAATATTAAGTCGTAAGGGGGGTCCCATGCCCACTTACCTGCTTTATGACCAAATTCGGATAAAGCTAGACCTTCCTCGAGACACAACGGGTCTGACCAAGTGGTGTGCTTTATTCCCTGATCTTTCAATACACTCAATTATTAAACATTCGGTTTTGTTGAATAAGCAACTGATTTCTGCATCCTTTACAGAAATGCAATATAAAATACTACATAGGGCATATAATATGCCTAAACTCCGTCACATAATTGGTCTATTGGAAACCTCAAATTGCTTGAAATGCTCACTCCCAGAGGCCGATATCCTTCACTACCTACCTTTGACAAAGTCACGTGGAGCGTGACGAAACGCGTTAGGACTCCACCCTCAGCTCATCTCAATCCAGGTGTCTTTACGATATACAGCTTTGCACTGTTTCAGCGCGAGTGTCTTCAAGCTTTTTTACTGCCGCCGGTTACGGCCTTGTAACACATCGCTGGATCTCCTTCTAATATCCCGGTGGTCACCCTTACCTCTACTACGCTGCATAGCGCAAGTGGGCACTGCAGGACATCTGGCCGAGGACGCTCGGCCCGCCGCCAGCCCATTTGAGAGGTAAAACATTAATCTTAAGTCTGGTGATATCATACACCTACAATTCCGGGACTGAGTTTGTTACTTACCTGCCAGCTGTTTATTCCAGCTAAATACAGCTTATTACACTCCGAGACTGCACCTGAATTCCATTTGCCGGCTATCAGCCTAATTATTATCAGTGCTCTGCAAATTATGGACATTATCTTTACTCATAACTTTTAATATATGCTTACCAGACATCTATAAACGGAGCATTTAGAGGTGTTGTTGATTAGATTTTTTAAGGTCATTTATGTGGTTTTATTATTAATAAATTTATATACTTAAATTGTTGGCTCTCATCGTTTAATTTATTTCCTGGAACACAGCGCAGCCGTAATCTCCTTTTTTTCTTTCATCCTGTCAACACCACACATAGTGTTCACGGATGCGCAGTCTTCCAGGACAATATTAAATTTGATATTCATTTTATGTGTATATATAATTTTTGGGGCGCTATATAGCAGTTAGCTGTTTCTTTTTGCGATATCCTTTACTGTCTATGGTCCTGTGATGTAGTTCAATTATTTTGGACTGAAGTACAGTCTTATATTAATAATACCTTACACACACCCTTTACAGTGAATGTTTCTTGGGCTCTATGGGATCATTACCCTCCCTCCCTCCCACCTCCTGGAACAGACTATTGGTATGCGCTATTTATTATCCAAAAGTAGCTGCAGTGACTAAGAAAACTATTCTTTCTAAATGGATCCATAATGATCATATGTCATTACAATGTATGCTTCCTAGGCTTAATTATATCTACCAAATGGATTGGGTTGAGTTCACCCTAGACATTGAATCACGTGCTATGAAAGTTTTTGATATCTGGATGCCCTATATTATTTCATTTACAGATGTTGAAAAAGACTGTATCCAACAATTTGTCCATCTTTCCACTTGTTATAATATGGCTGTTCTGGAGGGTGGTAGTCCACCTTTTTAAGCTACTTGACTATATGCTCTTTTATTTTAACTATGATTAATTAATGGGAATTTTTGATATCTTTTGTGGTTTCCTAGAACATTCCATGCCTTTTCCCTTTGTGTTGATGTTATAACATGATTGCTCTCTTTCGATTACTTTTCTAACCCTGGATGGCTTTTTCTTGCTGCATTACCATGCCATGTCTATACCCATGTATTTGAACCATTTACTACACTTGTACCGTTTGTTGCTCTTCAATAAAAATATTATTTAAAAATACAACAAAAACTGAAAATATCCACTGCAAAGCAGATTGCTAAAATATGTTTTTACTGTGGGAAGTATGAATATACAAGGAATTGTATTAGATGGAGGCGTGTGTTTATAGATATAAACTCCCATCACAAGCATGTGAAGACTGATGTCTATAATCCATTGTCTACAAAGATTGCTGTAACATTGAGTAAGATTGGAGTATAATTGTTGATAAACAATAGTAGTTGTGTATGTTAGTCGTGGCAAGCTATCTGGTACCTTTGCTTTAGTGATGAGTCTGTAATTACTCCCCTTCTGAAGCTGTGTCTTCTCCATCTAGTATCCGGAGCCAGGTCTTCTGCATCAGCTGGGATTATGTGAGTGTTTCTAAGTGTGTATGTGGGACCCCCTCGTGTAGTGTTATACCCCCCAGAGCTGACCGCTGGGAATACTACATTTCCCAGCAGCCCCCTACCCAGTGTAAAGATGGAGTGGAGACCACAAAGGTTTTTTTTTTTTCTTCACACGTAACTGGGTTTTCAGAGCGGATATTGGATAGCGCAGGTATCGGGAGCACACATACCAGCAAACATCCACAATTTGGTGTGAGGTACGCACATTTTTTTTTAACTTGCTAAACCTCGCTCCCAATGTAATTTCCCACCAAAGATACAATTTATAAATATACAGAGGAGGGGTATGGGATGGAGATCTAGTTGGACAAAAGTAAGCATCCCACCCATCCCTCTGCAAACTAGCCTCTGCCCCTTCCTCTCTTACCTCACACTTTCATACCAAGTTTTATAACACGTGAACATTTTTGAATATTGTTAAAAGAAACACTATACTTTAAATCAGAATTAAACTGCTCATAATTGAGCAGTGAGAATTCCATTCCTAACTGAACATGACTGAAACTATTCATTTTTCCAACTGTTACATTGTAAGTCTAGAATTAGAAATGTATTCACAATGAGATACAATCTTCAGCTATAGTGGAGCTGTTACCTGCATAATTGACAGGATAACTTTTTTAACCCCTGGATGCCTACATGAACTGAAGAGGACCGATCTTCACTGGAAATAGGGGAGTATTTTTATTTTTACAGGTACCCTAATGGATTCTACTGGACAAGGGGAAATGAATGGTGCCGTGGGATGTAGGTAGGTATATGTAAGTGTGTAAATAAATGTATACTTTTGTGTGTGTGTATATATATATATATATATATATATATATATATATATATTTTACTGTGGAACTACAAGTACCAGAGGGCCCATTTATGCCTTGCATGCTGGTACTTGTGGTTCTCCAAGTACAAGCATGCAGAGGATTTCAAAAGGTATGTTTTTAAAAATAAACAAGATCAAAAATAAAAAGGAGATACTGAAGTACATGTACCAGGGCAAGCTTGTACTTGTGGTTCTTCAAGTTCCAACTTGCCTTGGCAGCCCAACTATGCTGCGATCCATAGTGCACTATAAAAATAAATACATTTAATCAATGTATGGTGGTGAAAGAAAAGCCCAGTTTCACGGACACTGTCCGCATACTTTGGTGACATCACAAGTTAGAAGTTGGCAGGTTGGTTGGGCTGATGAAAAGTTGGTTAGATGTGTGAAGCACTGTTTTTGTTGGACAGACAAGTTGGAGGTTTGGAGAAAAGTTGGTCTGATATACAGTATGGCTAGCGTAAGTCTAGCATGCTACATTATCTTTCTAGATCGCAATAATCCTTGCGGTAAACAGCTATATTTACTTGGTATAAAATTGTGAGTTATTATGGTTTATAGGTATATAATTGGTCATTAATTATGATCAGATACAGCAGCGGTTCCTACTTACTAAACATAGGGCGGCTGCTGCTACCCCCGTGCCTGGAAAGGAGAGTCGACAGCTAGCTCCTGGTTCTGGCACCTGTGCAATGGATCCGGCAGGTGATGGGACCAGCGCAGACCCCACAGTGCGGCTGTGCATGTGCAAACACCTGGCATCTATGGACTGCATTAGCTGCAGTCCATTGGATTTTGCTGCACGAAAGGCAGCCCGGTCTGGCAGTCCCAGAGGGAGGAAACTCCTCCCAAATGGAATGCCCTGTGTGCCTGTGACTGACAGGTAGGACTTCCAATAGGAAGTCACTGCCAGTCACAGTGAAGTCAGTGCAGTCACGGACTGCATCTGGCTTCAATTACTCTATTTGGTGTTGCGGGTTTTACCTGGGGGGGGGGAGGGAGGACTGCAGTCTTGCAGCCCATAGGTAAAATCCACCACTGATTAGATCAGAGGTGGCCAACCAGTTAGAGGTAAAGAGCCCAAAAATATCTGTAGTCAAGTCAAGGAGTCAGTTAAAAAAATGAGGCATGGCCAACCTGGCATAAGGCCCATTTTTGTGCGCCCGCCTTCAGTATGACATTTATGGGAACATGACCATAACTCACACCCCCATTTCTAGTCACACTGGGGAGCAAGAAACACTGAAACAATTCAGATCCACATAAAATACATTGAAACAAGCCAGCCTCCCCCTTCACCCTGTCTCTCAGCCTCCCACCCTTTACTCTGTGCCTCTCACCATCCCATCTGTGTCTTTCAGCCTTCCCCCCTTCACTCTGTGCCTCACAGCCTCCCATCCTTCACTCTGTGTCTCCCCCCCCCCCGGGGCCTGGTAACTGTAAAGGAGGTGGGGTTGGTATATTACTGTCCAAATCTTACACGCTGTTTTACCACCTGTTCCCTCACTTGCATTTGCATAATTTGAAGTACATTCTATCAAGATTTTCACCCCTTTCTCTTTGCATGTTGCAGCTATCTATCGCCCACCTAGGCAACCCAAAATGTTTCTGGAAGATTTTTCTGCATGACTCCCTCACTTTTTATCCTCTGACATCTCCAACATCATTATGGGTGATTTCAATATCTCTATTGACAGTCCACAATCTCCCCATGCCTCCAAACTACTATCTCTAGCTCCTCTCTTGGCCTCTCCCAATGGACTGACTCCCCTACTCATCAGGAGGGCCACTGCCTTGATCTTGTATTCACCAGACTATGCTCTGTTTCTGAACTCATCAACACTCCTTTCCCTCTCTCAGATCACAACCTTATCACCTGCATGCTCTCCTCCATTACTTCAAACTCAATGACCCTGAAGTCTACCAAGCTGCCTCTAACCCGCAGAAATATTAACGCTATTAATTTTCAACAACTATCTAACACTACAACCACTGCTCTCACCAATTTCTACATTCACCTCTCCTGAGACTGCTGTTTCACACCTTAACCAAACTCTAGAAACAGCACTCGAAGTAGCTTCAGCTACCCATCACATTCCACGTAGACTTAGATGTCAACCGTGGCACTCTAAATACACAAGACACCTACAAAAACTCTCATGTAAGGTAGAACGCCAGTGATGTAAATCTCGTAGTTCAAATGACTTTCTCACATATAAGACCGTGTACCACTCTTATCGTAATGCTCTGGACACTGCCAAACATATTTCCAATCTCTCATCTCTGCTCAAGCCTCTAACCCCACGTGACTTTTTAATACTTTTAAATCACTTCTTGTCCTTCCCTCACCCAACCCTCCAGCCACTATCAGTGCGCAAGATCTTGCTTCCTATTTCAAGGACAAGATTGATAAGATCCAAAATGAAATGGTATGCTGTTCCACAGCAAGTGACCTGCTCAATGTCCTTGCTGAACCCTCTAACACCTTCTTTTCATTTGATCCTACAAATGAAGATGAAGTATTTACACTCTTCTCATCTGCCTACTCTACTACCTCTCCCCTTGACTCTATACCCTCACAAATTAGTAAAGCTGGCTGCTGTGCTCATCCCAACCATAACTAAAATCTGCAATCTCTCTCTGTCTACTGGTATCTTTCCTTCTCTGTACAAGCATGCAGTGATTACTCCAATTCTGAAAAAACAAAACTCTGACCCTAACTCTCTCTCAAACTACCGTCACATCTCTCAGCTCCCATGCCCCTCCAAGCTACTTGAGAGACTTGCCTACACTCGCCTCACACACTTCCTTAACTCACACAGCCTACTGGACCCACTTCACTCAGGATTTTGTGGCCAACACTCCACAGACAGCACCGACTAAGGCAGTGAATGATTTGGTCACTGCTAAATCTAAAGGCCATTACTCACTACTTATTCTCCTTGATCTCTCTGCTGCTTTTGACACTGTTGACCACTCTCTTCTCATACAAACATTACAATCCCTATGTCTTCAGGGCACAGCCCTTTCTTGGTTCTTATCCTACTTATCTAATCGCTCCTTCAGTGTTTGTTTCTCTGAATCCACCTCTTCTTCGCCACCTCTCTCACTTGGCGTACTGCAAAGCTCAGTCTTAGGTCCTTTTCTCTATCTATACCACATCTCTTGGCAAACTAATCAACTCTTTTGGATTTCAGTACCATCTGTATGCAGATGATACTCAACTCTACCTATCCTCCCCAGATTTGTCACCACCTGTATTGGGCTGTGTCACTGAATGCCTTTCTGCCATTTCATCTTGGATGACAACTCACCACCTCAAACTTAATATTTCCAAAACAGAATTAATTATATTTCCACCGGTCAATAGTAGTTACCAACCTGATATCTCTATCACTGTTGATAACTCAGCAATCATCCCTACCCTACAAGCTTGCTGCCTAGGTGTCATTCTTGACTGTGAATTGTCCTTTGTTCCCCACATTCAATCTGTCTGAAGATCATGTTACATATATCTAAGAAACATATCCAAGATACGACCATATCTTACACAGCCAAAAAACTCATTATCTCCCACGTTGATTACTGTAATAGTCTCCTGACTGGTCTTCCCAGACATAGGCTCTAACCACTACAAACCATTTTGAATGCAGCTGCGAGGCTAATCTTCCTCGCTAGACATTCGTCTGCAGATCCGCTCTGTCAGTCACTCCATTGGTTACCGGTCTTCTACCGTATTAAATATAAAATACTTTCACTTACATAGAAGGATATTAATCAACCTACACCAACATACATTTTTTCACTCAACTCAAAATATCTCCCTATCCGACCTCTCCGCTCTGCACAAAATCTGCGTCTCTCAACCACACACATTACTTGGTCACATTCAAAATTACAGGACTTTATCTGGGCTTCACCCACTCTGTGGAATGCCCTCCCATGCACAATAAGACTCACCTCTAGTCTCCAAACCTTTAAACATTCCCTGAAAACTCACCTCTTCAGACAAGCCTATCAAATTCCAGAACCACCCACATAACCTTCAGTGCTTCCCTATCTAATTACATCCTCTCTGTACAGTACACATAACATCACATATCTTGTCTTTCTTTACTCTCACACCCTCCTGACCCTTGGCCAACATTTCTGGGTGATCATATCATACTACCCATTAAGAACCTAACAATCTGGTGGACCATTATGCAATAGGTAGCATCTATCCTTGTGTATCAATGCCTATTTCCCTATAGATTGTAAGCTGGCGAGCAGGGCATTCCTACCTCTATGTCTTTCAGTTTTTACACACAGTTTTGTCCTATTACTGTTGTTCTAATTGTAAAACGTAACAGAATATGTTGCGCTATATAAGAAACTTAATAAATAGTAATAAATTTATCACAGACTGGCACTTGGACTATGCCCTTACTATGGCTGTGAATGAAGTTTTCAATATGTAAAATAAAAATGTTATGACATAAATAAACAAGAAAAAACTCTTAAGACAATTGTTTTATTATAAGATTTATGTACCAGAAATGTACAATTCATTTATTTATTGACCCACAGAGTTCAGGTGTTTTATTTTGTAACACAAAAGCACAGAAAGTAGATCAAAGTAACAATAATGACAGACTGAGGTTGGAATAGATTAATACACATTCATTACTATAAAAAACATGAATTATACCACCATGGTGCCCTACAATGCATGACTGCTTCATATAGGTAGTGTAATCGTCCTTGTATCATCTTACTTTCAATAAAATATAAAAACAATCCTATAAATCATGTTCGCCTGTGCGGAATATATACCAATATTTCCCTACTTCTACTTGAAGACAAATGGAAATGCAAAATCCAAGAGATGTCCCATATTTGTCCTCCATGTGGAAGTATTCAGAGGAGGTAGTACCACTATGAGCATCTCTACACAAAGTATAAAGCAGACTAATAGTTTTAGATTTGTTTTGAACCTTCACTTCACATATTCACTTAGAGAAACTTGCTTAGTAGAATCAATTCAGACTATGTAAAAGCAATAGTGAAATAGGAGGTGGTCACTGTAGTGTGGGGTTTGCTGAACAGATAATCTGATATACAGTATGGGGGTTTATGCAACATGGTATTTTAGGGATGTCGGCTTTGGGACATAGGATGGAATAATCATGAGGATACAGTACTAGTATAATTAAGGGCAGGAACACAGATTGGTGGAAGCCAACAACTGCTATCCTTTGCTATAATCTAAGTTTGTCTTAACGAGCGGCAGCTCCTTACCTGTCTGGCTGGGGTGGTCCAGCAGCAGTGTGGCAGGGTGTATATCCAGGGGCAGGTCTTAAATTGCAAACAGACTGGCTTCTAGGGACTGCATCAGCTGCAGCCCCTAGAAGTCCTATAGGGATGCCATAATGACAGCCCCAGGCTGAGAACCTCTCCCCCCAATCATCCAAGACTGCGTGCGATTAGCAGGTAGTGCTTCCAATGGGAAGTCACTGCCACTGCTAGGCAGTCCCTGCAGCTGGCAGATTTTTTTGCTGGAGAGACAGCCCTTAGGTGAAATCCACCACAGGTCTTAACCGAATTCTGCTGTTTGCTGTAGATCTGCATTTCTCAAACTCTGTCCTTATGGAACCAGTGCGTGATTTCAGGGTATCCTCACAAATAACTGTTACCACCCGTAGATCTATTGTGTTAATTTATTAACACCTGTGCTCCAGCTAGTTTATCTGGAAAAAATGCATAGTTAAGTGTTATTTGAAGACCAGTCTTGAGAAACCCTGCTATAGATGCTTAACATTAGGATTTTTTTTTCTGTATAATTTTGTTGCCTTACGTTCCTGCTTGCACTTCCTGCCAAATGTCAGTGGCTCTGGAATGCACACTGGAGGTAGTGGACGCTGTCAGCACCATTCTCATCAAAAACAAACATGATGCTTTTGGAGTAATCAGAAAGGTTAATATTTCCTTTCTACTTCTAATACACATCAGTCAACTTGGAAAAACAGAAACAAACCACCAATATAATTATACGTGGGTGTAACAAGTTTACTTTAATGACAAGTTTGTATTTTAAGCTTTTTGTCAATGTATTTGTGGAAACGTTATACTGTATAGAGAACAATTTTTCATTTATTTTATTTTACAACCGCAATCACTTACAAGGCACCGCTCACAAACCCCCTAGTTACAGCACTGTATGAAGGGCTAGTTCGGTAAGGATAAAAGAAAAAAAAAAATACATAAAGGATGAAACTATAACCAAATTTTAAGATCATTTTCAGAGACAGACTGCTGCTGCACTGGTCGTCTTAGCATATCACAAGTGGCGGAGCAGTAAGCCCAACAGACGTAATCAAGATTACCGATTTCCATAATTACTTATGTGCACTGTCTTGTAAGAACCATCAGGGGCACCGACAGTTTTGGTGGGCCCTGGTACAAAGGAGGGGGCATGGCCATACCCCCTCCATTAAAAAGCATAATTATAAGATCTGTGCAGCCGCGCTCCCCACACGAGAGCGCAGATGTTGCAGGCGGCGAATGCTCGCTCCCCATCCACGCAGGGAAAGAGGGAACAGGCTGGCGCTGCCTCTCTCCCCAGCTCAGTCAGTTCTCTTTCTTCCTGCCCAGCTCTCTGCGCGGTAGAGGGGGAGTGGGGACCCGGGACCCCTCCAGCAGGCCCGGGCAAAGAGTACCCGCTCCCCCCTCTTGGCGCCACTGACCACCATCTCCTTGTGTCATTTTCACCCAGACAACAAGACTAAATTTTAAGAACTGCATCTAGCATACACACAGACATTTTATTGTGTTATTGGTCAATACTAAAAAAATAAAATAAAAGACATTTCCACAGACAAATCTGGCAGTTGAAATTAGGGATGTACAAGTATAGTTACACCAATCCCACTTTGACTTAATAAAAGGGAGTATGTATAAAGAATAACAATTCAAAACTAATTAGGGCAACAATTTCTATTCCTCCTCTCTTACAGAATATCCCCATGTAAAGGGGAGAAAGAAAGCACTTGTCTAAATCTACTACCAAATAGTCATTTTATGAATGAGGAACATTAACACTGACCCACCCAGTATTCATCATGGGCTGTACAATGATTAGCATTGCTGCACTGGGGTCCTGGATTTAATCTGCAGTTTGTAAATTATCCCTGCTTTTGTGTGGGTTTTCCTCTGGCTGCTCCAGTTACCTCACACAAATACATACGTTATTTAATTGGCTTTAGCAAAAATGTACCCATAGGTTGTATGTGTTAGGAAATTTAGTATGTGTGCTCCACTGGGGCAGGAACTGAATGATTACATGTTCTCTGTACAGCAGGATGTAGTTGGGATCCCGGCACCTGTTAGAATGAAGGCACTGGCATACCGACAGGCGGAATCCCGAACATAAGTATCCCGAATAGGTTATGGTTAGGCTGTGGGGCAGGAGGTTAAGACTGTGGTGAGGGAGGGTCAGGATGTGGAGAGGGTTTGGTTTAGTCTGTGGTGAAGGAGGATTACAGGGAGGGAGAGGATTAGGGTTAGCTGACTCCTGCGCTCCTTGTCGGGATTTCAAGCAGTTGGGATACTGGTGTCGGTATTCTGACAGCTGGCCAGGGCTGGCTCCAGGCTCGTTCGACAGGAGCAGCCACGCAGGGCACCAGGTTTTTAAGGGCAGCTGACCATTTCTAATGTGGTGCTGGCAGTTAGCCAATCAGAGCTTGCAGACCGGCAGTAGCAGCTCTTGCTTGGCTCACAAACTTGTGCCATATTTGAGATGCCTGAAGACGGGAGTCCAGCAGCAGAGCCAAGCCCAGCAGCGGTGGTGGTGAGCAGCACTACTGGGGGTATTAGGTGTATCTGCCACTATTGGGAACATTGTGTGTATCTGTCACTATTGGGGGCATTATGTGTATGTGGAACTATTGGGAGTAGTATGTGTATCTGCCACTTTTGGGGGCAGTGTGTGTCTGACACTATACTGGGGACATTATTTGTATCTGGCACTTTACTCGGCATTAAGTGTAACTGGTACTATGGGGGGCATTATGTGCAACTGGCACTATACTGAAGGCATTATGTGTATCTGGCTCTATACTGGGGGCATTATCTGTAACTGGCACTATACTGGAATGTTATGTGTACCTGCACTATACTGGAGGCATTATGTGTATCTGACACTGTAACTGAACATTATGTGTAACTAGCACTATACTGAGGCATTATGTGTATCTGGCACGCTTTCACAATAATGGGGGCATTATGTGTATGGAGCGCTACTGTGAGCAATATGTGTAAGGCTGCTAATTGTATGTGTGTAGAGGGATGTGTGAATATATATATTTATAGTTTGATAACATAATATAAAGCTGTGAGGCCACGCCCACTTGCCAGGTGTGTGCGCGCCTTTGCGGGGGTTGGGGGGGTGTTAATAGGCCTGGAGATGGCCCTGCTGTCGGCATCCAGTACTCAACCCTGTACAGCATCGTTAATATGCTGGCATATACATAAAATACAGATCTTCTCAGATGACCAGTATATTCTCTGTACTGCCATATGCTGATAATGTATTTTGAATCAACATTAAAGTATAATTATGTTATTACTGATTTTGATATCAAACAGCAGAGATTAATGGGCATAACCTTCACTTTCAGTTGAATTACTCATATACTGGCTCAATTCAGGTATAAACTGTTTAATCCACAGATACAACGGTCTCTAAAATTCCTAAGAGATGTCCTATAGAATGCTAATATATGGTTTAAAATTCCATTTTCAAAAAGACACTGACATTTTTAGATTTTGCTTTGGAGAAAGCAATTTAAATGTATATTTAGTAAATGTTTGTTTTGGTTACTTATAAAAAATTAGAGTAGAGTAGTTTAAGTGGATGAGATAAAAAAATAAATATATAAAATATATTTATTTTCACTATAGCTACCAAGACTCCTAGTTTGATTATAGAGCATATGTGGCAGTTTTGAAGTCATGGATGGGGTAGTGTTAAAAATAAATTGCAGGCTTCGGATTTTTTTAATGAAATAGGTCAACATCTTATTTGAGGTTAGCTGCCATTTAAATATAACAAAAACAAAGAATAAATAAAACATAATATACCCTTAAAAAGGCATTAACATACTCAATTACTTTTGTCTCATGCTGCAGTTTAAAATATAGAAACAGTTAACTTTTTGAATGTTTGTCTAAAGAAGTCCCATAAAATAAACACTGATAATACATAAGCATTGCAGGTATTGCACACAGAATATAGCAATTTCTCTTACATTTTAAATAAATTTTTAACATTTTGAATGTTTGTTTGTCTAAAGAAGTCCCATAAAATAAAACAAGAAAAATACTTAAGCATTGCAGTTATAGAACACATCAGTTTCTCTTCCATTTTAAAATAATGTTAACATTTTTAAGTAATGCAAAAAGAAATTGCTTATTTGTGGAATGCAAATTTTTTTTGAGGCAAACTGCTACCAAGAAATCTGCTATAAACAAAAAAAACAAACAAATCACAATTCTTTAGCCACGGTTTACTTGGAAAACCTTACTATATAGTATTAAAATATTTTTTGTGAAAGTTAAAAAAAAAAAAAAGTGGAAAAATAGCAAATCATTACACATTTTACTGTGCAGTGCGAGTAAAGCTGGGTACACACTAGAGCAATATTTCCACCAATCTGATAAACAGTACGATTTTACAATTATCGTTACATCATTGCTGATATAGGTCAGGAATTCTAAATGATCAGCTAATCAGTCCGAGTGCTTCTAGTCCATTTTATCACCATTTCAGCACTACACAATCATTTTTGAGGATTATTGTGTAGCTAGATTTATAAAATGAAAGAGTTTGGTTGATTTTAGTGCAGATTTGCCATAGTTTCAGCAACAATGGTAAATAACTAGTGTTATTATTGGTGTGATAACTGATCACAAATTATTTTGTTTCACGTCAAATAGTGTTGATAAAGGTCTACGCTATGCTACATGGCAATATAAGCACCAGTTATATACCACTTCAATAAAGAAAATACATTTTCCTTGTAATTTACAGGCACATTTACTGTTATTACCAGAGCTGCTCCCCAATGCCATGTTAGATATCATGTTACCACTCATATTAGAGGGATCCTTCAGTATTTAGAGATCTTTTGTTACCCAACAGTGGATTGGTCAGAGAGATCTTTGGGCTCATGGATATGACTTGTGTAAAGGTTCTGCAGATATCTTGCACATTGGTTCTGCTATAGTGCCATCACTTTGTCAGCCACTTAGAATCAGGATGAACATCCGTAGTGAGCAAGGAATTGCACTCACAACACACAGAAACACGTAACCCACACAAGATAAACATGAGGAAGAACAATGTCAGAAATCATGAGAAATCTTCCAAGAGGCGTACTCAAAGACTGCTGCTCTTCTGGTACCTTACTGTCCATTATAGGGAAGGTGAGTACTCTCAACAGGTTGGTTATAGAAAGAAGAAGCTACAGAAAAGAGGAAAAAAAGAATATTAAAGCATTGAGATTATGGTTGTGACCATCACAGGGCTGTGCAATACCATCCATGACTCTTCAGCTGTTGAACTAGCCTCATGATTGGATGCTCATGTTGAGATATTTAGCTCAACAGCAGCTGGAGAATGAACAGTTGCCCGTCATGGCAATGAGGGATAAAACAAAGTCACAACACATTTTGAGAAAGCGTTGAAAAGGACAAAAATACATATGTTAGAATTTAACACATGCCAATTGGGTCTATTTCTAATGGTCTCATTTATTATTAAATTGGCAAATAATATTAATCTTGATATTCGTGCATTTTCGTAAAAGCAGAATGAAAGCGGTAAAGCAGCAAAACATTCATATTGGTAGCACAATACAATTCCGGATTGCTAGTACCATGCTGCAGCTACTGTGTTTAGAACCTGTGGGTACTATCTTCCAGTTTTAAGAGAGCACCAGCATGGCGTGTTCACACTGGCTTATCCATAGGTGGCTGGTTGTTCTGGTTACAGTTTAGAAGACCTCAACGTACAATCACTTTACAGCATGATGTGTGGGTAGAACAATTCCATTATACCTGCTGCCTATATCTGCTACTTATGTCACATTGACATCCGACTCAGTGCCAGGTGGTTATATGGTAAAACATGGCATTAGAAAATGGAAATTTAATAAATGAAGCAACTGGACAGTAAAGCCACTCACATTTTGTTGTATGTTTACAGAATGACATGTAAACACTTTACTTGACTTAACTGAAAAAATGACATCTAATTATCACTTTTTGGAATTACCACAAAGAAGTGCTAGTAAAATATATTGTGTGAATGAAAAACAGTTGTGCCAGAATCATATGATAGTAAAAGTGGTTGTTTTGGGACATGCTAAAGCGTAGGTAAAAAGTGCTATAAACTGAATTGTATGTATGTGTATGTCAACAAGTGCGTTCATTCCGCAGTTTTTACACATGCATTTGTGGCCCAGGCAGTTCTGTTCCAGTCTAAAACACGTGGAAATGTTCTTACGCACATCTCATTGTATTTACGATGCACTCCCATTACGGTAAAGGTGACGTTTCAACAAAGTTAATGAGTCAGATGTATTGAAATTGAACATAAATGCACTGCTTCCATGGCTTTACATGTTCAGTATCTAAGTTACAGACATTGTAAACAAAAAAGTGTACCTGTACTGAGCAATGTACTATAATGTATGATTAATTTACTCTTAAAGGGTCTCAAATAACATTAGCAAGTCCAGCTACATTACACAGGGGTTACACCACTAGGTCCCAAACCTTAATTACCTTTAATATCAGGCTTGATAATTAAAACGTATTATTCTACCCCAATGCTTCAAAACCTTGCCTCAAACAGGACAATTTCATATAGATCCTTTATATTATCACCACAGCTCTTGAAAGTATAGTAACCCACATTTTTGTGGTCAGGCCACTACGGTGGGTCCAATAAAACATATCCCGATAGTTTTGGAATAGACATTTTCATAGCATTACAAAAAGCTGATTATATTGCTAATTTCCCTCTTTTAGATGTTCAAAGAGGAATTCTTAGTGCTGGTTAGTCACCTCATCTAGAACAGTGGTTCTAAAAAACACAACTCTCAAATATTCCCAACATATCATATTTGGAGGATTTCTGTCTCTGGAATAATTACTGACCCAGCAAAATAATTAACTCGCCTGTGCATGATTTGATGAAATCCACACTATATGACCTTTTTGTGGTACTTGAGGACTGGAGTGGACAACCCCTAGAAACATAGGAACTATTATCAACACTTTCGGAGGATTTCAAAAACTTGCTTAAGGGGGGTACTCACGGGAGAGATGTGTGCTGAGCGATCTTAACACAGACCGCTCAGCACACATCTCTCACTCCGCTCAGCACAGCGCGATGTGCTGAGCGAGGTGGAAAGCCGTCGGGGGGCCGCTCACTTCACACAACGGTGAAGTGAGCGACCCGCTAGATTGAGCCTGCATGCAGCTCAATCTAGCATCGGCGATAGCGATGCGCGGGGCCGCGCATAGCTATCGCTGGAGAGCATACACACGGCAGATCCGTGCTTAAAATCTAAGCAATCTAGCAAGATTGCTTAGATTTTAAGCACAGATCTCTCCGTGTGTACCCCCCTTTACGCTAAAGCTCAGTCTTCTGGATAAATTTAAGATTGAATGAGATAATCATCCAGTGACAAATATATGTTTGACAGTTTATGAAAGCGACCACTGTCCAGTTGTCTGAATACATTCTGAGATGCTTGTATTTTATGAGTGGTTGATGCCACAGAATTGCACGCCACACTTATTTACCTGCATTTTCTGAATGTACATAACCACTGTGGTTAGCCCAGCTAGCATCAAGGGGGGTACACATGGAGAGATCAATGCTTAAATTCTAAGCAATCTGCCTAGATTGCTTAGAAGTTAAGCACGGATCTCTGTGTGTATCCCCTACAGCGATAGTGATGCGTTGCTATCGCCGGTGCTAGATTGGCCTGCATGCAGTCTCAATCTAGCAGGTCGCTCATTTCACCCTCGCTCAGCACACATCACGCTGTGTGCTGAGCGGGGAAGAGATGTGTGCTGAGCGAACCGCTCAGCACACATCTCTCCTCCCGCTCAGTACAGCGCGATATGTGCTGAGCGTGTGTGGGGGGGGGCTCTCATTTCACCGAGCAGATGAAATGAGCGACCTGCTAGATTGCTTAGATTTTAAGCAGCGATCGCCCCGTGAGTACCCCCCTTATGGGGCTTTAGACCCCATGATCCCTTAATTTCATCTTATCAGAAATTTCTTTGTGATCTCTGTAAGCTTGACAAAGTAATTTAGAGCTGTCTTTTGTTAACATGGTTAACCAATGATCATAATCTTAGGAACTGATGTTGAGGGACAATAGGATTGTGCAGACAGAGAAAATCTGTCTATTGCATGTAGAGTGGATTGTACAGTTTCCATGCATATCTCAGGTATAGCACTGTTAAAATGCCTCCTGATGCTTTCTAAAGGGGGTACACACAGAGAGATCCGTGCTTAAAATCTAAGCAAACTGACTAGATTGATTAGAAGTTAGGCACAGATCTCTTGTGTGTATGCCCCCAGTGATAGCACTGTGCAGCGCTATCGCTGGTGCTAGATTGTGCCCGCTGGGTGAAATGAGCGCCCCCCCGTAAACCTGGTATACAATCTATAATGCTGCTTCACAGTCCAATATAATGTCTCAATTCTTTCAATTGCGGCACTGAAGAAAAGTTTATAATTCTCTTATCTTGAGTGAAGCGATGTGACTTACCCCAGTGATCTTCTGAAGCAGTGTTTAGTCTCTCAAACAAAAAGTGTATGTACGTAGCTGAGCAATTCTGTGTGTGAGGATCTGCCGGCCATGTCGGTAACATAATGCTGTAGTGGCCACTACTGGAGAGATTATGCCAGATAAAAGTTTCTTTTGGTGAAGCTGCACACATGAAGTCAATCCCTTTTTGAGTTAACGCAATAATTTTCAATAAGTACTGTCTACATATCTTTATAAAGGGTAGAGATTCAAGCCATGGCAATAATCCGTTTACAAATTCTGTTTAATGTGTCTGAAAAAAAATGTGCATTTTTTTTAAAGCAGCTTTGGATTTTTCGGTTCAGTCTTCCAATGTAATGAATGTTAGAACATCTCCACTTCTAAAAACCTGCACTTTAGTAAATATATCCCTTAGAGATCTGGGTCACTTTTGCCCCTCCATATTTAGTATTTCAGCTTTAGCTAAAAATGTATCTTGAGCAGAAGCCGATACCAATGAAACAATTTCTTAAATTTGTTCAGGAGCAGAACAAATGTTTTTTAGGTACAGTTTTTGCACTCTGCCTCAGATATTGTCACATATTCTAGAGTCTGGTGATGCATCTTACAGGTTTTATACCACTGCAGGCTCTACAAGAGTGCTGAAAGAGAAACAACTAATTTGAATGTGTGTTTGATTATGCTGTCTATTTGATTCCTGTTACATTTGGCGCCCGAACAGGGACACAATTGCTGGATGGTATCCGCAGCAAACCCTATACAGATCCACCCACAACGGCAATGAGACGCATTTCAGGATGCTACCCGCTGCACAGCTTCTTGGCGAGTGTGAATCTTTAAAACAGAAGGATACGTGTGTATGTGTCTTTTTGCAAACTGTGAACACTATAAAGTGGTTAATAATTCTTGTGTAAGGGAGCCCAGGAATGGTATGCAGTGTTAAGGGTAACCAGCTTTGGTGGGAAACTGTCTTACCCTAGCCCTGGCCATCTTGTGGATCTCCAGCTGTTGTGAAAAGTCCCAGCATGCCCTGTCACAATTTTGCTATTAAGGAATTCTAAAACTGAGGCAGGGCATGCTGGGAATTGTAGTTTCACAACATCTGGAGATCCACAAGCAGGCCTGCCCTAGCCATTTAATTAAGCCTGCTAAATTTGTAAATGAGAAGCACGGAAATATGGAGGAAGTTTTGAAGGTGTTTGCTGAATTGCCTACAGGCCAGCAAAATCTGGCTGCTGGCCAACAGAATCTGGTTGCCAAGCAGCAGCTCAGATTCAAAGACAGCAAATTTAGATCCAGTAGCTTCAAAATTATGTAAAGGAGATGTGAGTAGGTGGGCAGGAGCGCAAGGTGTTACAAAAGCTCACACCCTCAGATTATATTGAGGTGTTTTTATGCACTTTTGAATGCACTACCACATGGTTAAAGTGGCCATTTGAGTTATGGGCTGCCAGGTTAGCTCCCTGCCTCACAGGGAATCACAGCAAGTCTATACTTACATAGTTACATAGTTGTTGAGGCTGAAAAAAAGACAAATGTCCATCAAGTTCAACCTGTAGTAATAATAATTTTTTTTAATCTAACTAAATGCTGTATCCTTGGATATTTTTTTCCGCTAGGAATTTATCTAATCCATTTTTAAATTTATTGATTGAGTACACCATTACTACCTTCTCTGGCAAAGAATTCCAAATCTTTATTGTTCTTACTGTGAAGAACCCTTTTCTCCGTTGTGACTGGAATTTATTTTCTTCTAACCTCAGGGGGTGTCCTCGTGTCCTATGTAGTGTTTTTTTTTTATGCACAAATCGTTTGATAAATCCTTGTATTGTCCCTTAATGTATTTAAAAATATTAATAATGTATCCTCTCAGTCGCCTCTTTCCCAGTGTAAACAAATCTAACCTTTTAAGTCTTTCCTCATAATCCAGTGCCTCTAACACTTTAACCAGTTTGGTGGCTCGCCTCTGAATCTTTTCGAGTTCCAAGATATCTTTTTTATAGTGAGGTGCCCAGAACTGTACACAATATTCCAGGTGTGGCCGCACCAATGATTTATACAGTGGCAGGATTGCACTCTCATCCCTCGTCTCCATTCAAGTTTAATGCATGCTAACACCTTATTTGCTTTTGTTGCTGCATTTTGACATTGCGTACTGCTACCAAGTTTATTGTCGATGAGCACTCCCAAATCTTTTTCAACTACCATTATCCCTACATTTTCCCCATTTAGTTTATAGGCTGCCTGGTTGTTCTTAGTCCCAAAGTGCATAACTTTACATTTGTCTATATTGAACCTCATTCTCCATTTATCCGCCCAGACCTCAAGTCTAGATAAGTCATTCTGCAGAGACTCAACATCCTTGTCTGAATTAATTACTCTACATAGCTTAGTATCATCTGCGGAAATTGACAGTGCTTTCCAGTCCCTCTCCTAGGTCATTAATTAATATGTTAAACAACAATGGTCCGAGTACTGAACACTGTGGAATTCCACTGAGCACTGAAGCCCAGAGTACATCCCATTTATCCCCACTCGCTGTTCCCTATTGAACAGACAATTATTCACCCAAGTACAAATAGTGTCCCCCACCCCACGCTCCCTTAATTTGAGAATTAGTCTCTTATGTGGAACTTTGTCACAGATCTTAGTGAAGTCCAAAAAGATCACATCCACTGCATGACCCTGATCAATATTATCGCTCACTTTCTCGTAGAAGCTTATTAAGTTAGTTTGACAGGATCTGTCCTTCACAAAACCATGCTGATTCCTAGTAATGACCTTGGAGGTTTTCAAGAACTCAAGTACTGACCTGACTGTAGCTGTAACTAGCTCATATCCTCGTGTGAAGGAGGGCATACTAAGCGGGGTTGGTGTGATGGGCCCCAGTAAAGCCCAGGAGTTTCACGATTGGCGGCTAAACCCGCCTGAGCTGGCCAGACTGAGTAAAGTGTGGCTACAGCCAGAGAAACATACGGCTCCACTTATAGCAGAGATTATTGCTTTGGACCATGCTATACGTGTATTAGACCATGGTGTACAACACTGGGCCCTGCAAACTGACCCTCAGATATTTGAGGAGTTAGCAGTGGTGATTGAGAGGTACCTGACCGTGGGAAAACTGAATAAAGCCAAGTAAGGAATACAGACATTACCTAAGCCCAGAACCCAGGTTCCCATTGTTAGGCTAAACAACCCACCTCCAGCCGTATGTTTTAAGTGCAGTAAACCCCGTCATGTACTGCGGGACTGCCCAAAGCCGAGTGAGACGATGTATTGCATCTCAGGAAAAACAGCACAGCCTATAGTCAGCATGGCAGCTGAGAGCATTTCCTCAGCACCTTGTTTCGTCTGATGGTACAGGTTGAAGGTAGGGATATCTAGGCCTTGGTTGAAACTGACAGTGCACGGACCATCATTTTGGCTATCCTGGTTCCTCCTGGGTCTGACAAGATTTCACTCCCAGTAAAGGCACTGTGTATACATGGGGACATAGAAGATTGCCTATGAGTACATCTTCGGGTGATTTAAGGATGCCCAATAAAAATGGTAGCAGCAGTAGCATCCAAGTCTCCTTATCCGCTGATCCTGGGCTGGGACTTCCTGCTGTTACAGGAGGTGGTTACCTGGAATAACATTGACAGAGGCTAGCTAACCCAGGGGCTGAGATCTATTGGAGGCCAAGCCTGACACACACTGGTCCCCCACTTGTGAAAGTGTGCAGCACTTTGGGCGAGATCAATGGACCGATGGTAATTTGTCAATGCTTTTAAAAATGTGGTAGTGGTAAATGGTAAGGTAGCTCTGCTTTACCTGCTGAAGGTGTACCTTACTTTGTGGTTAAAAGGAATCTATTTTACCATGTATCCTATTTGCAGGGTAAAAAGGTAGACCAATTGCTGGCTCCCCGGAAAAACAAGCAGCTGGTATTGAGGGCAGCTCACACACATTATGGGGTGGCCATCCAGAGGAGAAGACATCTCTCCAGAATACACAACAATGGTTCTTCTGGCCAGGCTTTTATGCGGCAGTGAAAAAAATGGTCAGGAATGCCCAGTGTGCAAAAAGACTGCATCCCGGACAGAATTTAGGGCGCCCTTGTTTCCCCTGCCTATCATTTCTGAGCCTTTTGAACAAATTGGTATGGATCTGCTAGGGCCAGTGTAAAAATCAGCTTGTGGGCATCAGTATATATTGGTGGTGGTGGATTATGTTACCAGGTCCCCGTAGGCCATTCCACTACGGAACATGAAGTCTGGCACTATTGCCCGGGAGTTGTTGATGCTGTATACCCATCTAGGAATACCAAAAGAGGTCCTTATGGACCAAGGTACCCCTTTTGTGTCTAAATGAATGTGTTGTCTGTTAAAGGAAGATATAGTTACCACTTCGACCAAGCAGTCTGTCTGCGGGTGGTAAACCGAACACTTCAACCAAACCCTTAGGCAGATGATAAAAGGGAAGTGTCACAGAAGAAGCGGGATTGGGACCTACTCTTACCTTATCTAATTTTTGCTGTTCAAGAGGTACCCCAAACCTCTGCAGGGTTCAGCCTCTTCAAACTCCTCTATGGTAGACAGCCCAGAAGGATACTAGATACTGTATGTTAAAAAAAGGGTGGGAGCAGCAATCACATCACGAGCCTAACATAGTCCGTTTCTGTCCCAATTGTATGGCTGTCTAAGGCAAATTGCGCTACTTCAGAATAAACATATGAAAAGTGCACAACAGTGTCAAAAATGCCATTATGACATTACCGCTGTCAACCGGACCTTTAATCCAGATGACAAGGTACTGGTACTCGTGACTACTACTGAAAGTAAGCTATGTCCAATGGCGAGGCCCTTATGAAATCATAGAAGCAGTGGGACCTGTGAACTATAAGGTATGGCAGGAGAATAGAAGGAAAAAGGTACAAGTCTACTACGTGAATTTGTCAAAGCCTTGGAAAGAGTGCCAGTCAGCCCTCTTTAGTGGCTGTGAAATCCCCAGAATGTCAGGTGCCCATTGAAGTCTTCATAAGTCCTAGCCAGAAACAAAAAGTGGTAAGCACAGTACCAGGATGTGTTTTCTGCCCTCCCTGGGAAAACCCAAATCATACAGCATGATTTTGTTACTCCACCCAGGGTTGTGATAAAACAAAGGCCTTATCGCATACTTGAGGCCAAACGGGCAGCAGTAACATGGTAAGTGGAAGAGATGCTGCGCTTATGGGGGTTACAGAGGAATCAAACAGCGAATGGAATAATCCCATTGTTTTAGCGCCTAAGCCTTCGGGAGCTTTGAGATTCTGTAATGACTTCAGAAAGTTAAAGTTTCTCAGTTTGATTCCTACCCTATGCCCCGAGTTGACAAACTAGTAGAAAGTTTAGCAACAAGCCAGTATCTTACCACGCTAGATTTAACGAAGGGGTACTGGCAAATTCCACTGACGGAAGCTGCCAAAGCAAAGACAGCCTTCTCTACCCCAGAGGGTTAGTTCCAGTATAAAGTGCTGCCCTTTGGTTTGCATGGTGCTCCTACAACTTTTCAGAGATCTATGAATAAATTGTTCCAGCCGCATATGGAATACGAAGCAGCGTATTTAGAGGACAATGTAAGTAATTTTTAGCTCTGACTGGATGTCGCGCCTTCCAAAGGTGGAGGTAGTGTTACAGTCTCTACGGGCACACAGGTTCACAGCTAACCCAGAGAAGTGTGCAACTGAAATGGTGAAGGCAATGTATCTGGGGTATATTGTAGGCTGAGGGCAAGTTAAACCTCAACCCAGCAAAATTGAAGCAGTCCTCACATGGCCTAAGCCAAAATTTAAGTTGCAACTCAGGACAATCCTTGGTCTGGTGGGCTATTATCGTAGGTTCATATGTCACCAGGGCAACACCCTTAACTGAATGTCTGAGGAAACAGTCCCCAGACAAGATAGTGTGGCCTAGGCCCACAGAGACTGCTTGGCAGGGTTTAAGGCAAGCTCTATGTGCTGAGCATGTATTGCAAGCCCCTGATTTCAGAAAACAGTTTGTGCCTCTGGGACAGGGTTAGGGGCAGTCCTTTCCCAAGAGGTAGATGGGGAGGAGAAACTCATCCTTTACCCAAGACGTAAATTGCTGCCCAGAGAACGCAAGTGCTCAACTATGGAGCTATGGAGTGCTTCTCAATTAAATGGGCAGTGGTGTCACTGAGATACTATTTGTTGGGGCGAGAATTCCGGCTAATCACAGGCCATGCACCCTTACAGTGGATGCACACAAACAAGGAGGTGAATGCTCGTGTGACTCGCTGGTTTCTGACCTTACAACCACTTAAATTTGATGTGCAGCATCATCCAGGGAAACACCACCTCAATTCACATGCCCTTTCTAGAAAGTTTATGGGTCTCGATTCTTCTAGCAATCCTGTGGTGAAGCTAGGGGAGGAGGACGGTGGAGAAGGGGGGTCTGTGGAAGCTAGTCAAGGGATGTGTTCCTGGACCGATGGCACAAATAGGTATGGGCGAGGCAGAGAACTCGCTGAGTGACTGAAGCCAAGGGGGGAGGAGTGTTGCAGTGACCGCATGATTTCACATGAAGGTAATGTAGAATGGCAGGCTTTTGAAGGACTGGAATAGCAGCAATAGGTCTTATGGAATCCAGTCTGGGTCTTAGCCGAGTCTGTGGTAAGCCACATCTGAGCTAATCACTTCACCTTGTCTGTGGTCTTTAAAAATGTGTTTGTCAGTAGGTCTTTGCTCCTAATACCAGCAAGTAGCCAGGCTTGGGGGATGGGGGGGGGGAAGAGTCTGTGGTTACATTAGGAACCATTTTGAACATGAACGGTTTGTGATTACCAGAACTTGTTATACTATACTACTTTTTTTAAGAAACGCCTGTAAAACCTGACCTGCAAAACCTGCATGTGAAGCTGTATTCTCCCTAAGGTGGAAATAAAGTGTGTTGGATTATACTCTATGTGATTCCTATCACAGATGTTTATTTTTTTGTCTCTACTTAGCTGATTGAGGGCATTATCACACTCATACATGGCTACTACGGAGTGAAAAAAGAAAAGAGGTTTCCTACAAGAAGTTTTAAAATAAGTGTTTTTGCTTGAAGTGTCCTAAAAATTTACTTCTAAAGGGTGGATTTTGTCTGCTATTTTCACTATTATACATACTGTACACAACATTTTATGATACACATGCAAATGTAGATAATGTGTAGAACATACAAAGCAAACATACAGCGCATTACAATGTAAGTGAATGATGAAAGCTTGCCATTCAAACTTTGCCACTAATGCAATAATGTACTCTCCGGTAAATGTTAATAATCTACATAATTACTTGATATAAACCCCCAGAAGGAAGGTAGGAGGGGAACAACCAAAACTCCTAGACTTACATGACTGGACTGACTGTCACAGTTCTTTTAATGTTAGAGTTCTGCAGCACCACCTGCTGGCAATAAGTGGTAAGGCAACAAAATCTATTACAGTAAGTCATAAATGATATTCCAGCTCAAGGACTACATTTTAATATGTACTCTAACCTCACCCACTTTTGTCCATTTGATCCGCTTTCATTAAGTATAAGATCCTATTCTTTGGATTCCTTGGGGTGTATAATGAAATAGTGTCTCCACAACATACAGCACAATTACTTATTAGGATGTGATACAAGCCCAAAGTTGGCCCAAACTCCTGTTCTGCTCATGGTGTCTGTTCAGGCAAAAATGTCTACAATTACAGTGTCAACAGTTATTACACTGGGACAGTTGTAGCTATGTGACAGGATGAGCAAGGGTCTGTAGCGATACAGCATAAATTAAGTGGTTCTGATATAAACCCTAGATACACGCCAAGGAGGTGTTGGCAAGGAAGGTACACATCTTTAGGAACGTGTTCTTCTATTCTGGGAATGAATTTTTGCAGGTATTTCTGTGAATAATGGGGAAATGTACTAAGCAGTGATAAGTGTGGAGAAATGAGCCAGTGGAGAAGTTGCTTATGGCAACCAATCAGCTGCTCTGTATAATATTAAGTATGCAAAATTATAAATGTTACGTCAATGCTGATTGCCCATGGCAACCAACTTCTCCACTCTTTTCATTGCTTAGTACATATCCCCTAAATGACTATGTAATCAATCATAAATTATTGTTTAAAGCAATATATATTCAACACACATATACAGATACACACACAGTGTGGAAAAGAGAAATTAAAGAAAAAAAAAGGACACACGTCTTAAGTTGGGGTAAAAGTATATTTTGTCGAGTGCTGGCAGTATTTCATGTCCTCTGTCTAACATACAAAACTGTATTCAAAATAACGTGTATAGTTTTATACTTCAAAGACAAAATGTTTAAACACCAGAGTAAAAATTCAAACACATAACAAGTGCCTACTATACGCATCAACTATATAATACTGCATTAACACTGGATGCAAGGTTAAAAAAAAAAGTTGACATTTTCAAGAACATTGGTATTCAAACTTCTAAAGCTACAATTTAAGGCAAATGGTATATTTTATATATTTATAAACATTTAAGTGTAACATTACATTAAACCTAGTGCTGTTCACAGCTTTTTGTTCAGAAAAAAAATAAAATAACAGCAAGTATTAGTTTTCATCCACAAGCTTTCCAGATGGCATACACCACATTAATCCCAATGCACTGCAAATGAACGAGACACAGTGAGCACAATGGACAAAGCTTGACAATGAGGAAATGTGACGACCCACGAAATAGCTCCCATCCCTACCGAGAAAAGGGATGAGAGATGAGGCGAAGAGGGTGAAGCCATGAATGGTACAGCCAAGACAAAGCATTACGTATTAAAGGGTGCAGCATTTACCTTATAATAAACCTACAATTGCCATGCAGCCAATGAACCTGACTATCCAGTGCTGTGGAATTTGTTACAAAGAAACAATTATGATAAACAAGCCAAATAATACAAATGTACTACTACAGTATATATCATATTAAAAAATTAGATTTTCACTTCTACCAGTCCATCTCATTATAGGCATTCCGGTGCAGTGTTTCATAACTGTGGTCTCCACGGGTCAATAATTTGCACATGCATTTATTATAACACATCATGATGCAGTCAGCATGAATAGGATCATTATTTGGCAGGTTGGTAAATCTGGTGCATATTTGCCTACTCTCCCGGATCCTGCAGAAGACACCTGATTTTTCGGGTAGTCCCCTGCAGCCCTGGAAGAGTAGGCACTCCTCACGCATCCCACCCACTTCCAAGTGAAGTGGGCAGAATGGGGAGATTAATATAGGGAATACTGGGGTGCTCGTGGGTCTAGTGACACGTTTCCATGAAAATGTGTAATTTTGGCCCTTCCCAATGCAAATGTTAACCAATTGCAGCAATTTATCCATGAGTGGGTGGGGCTTAATGATGCAACTAGCCTAACCCTGCCCCCATTGCTGCCCACCTGCTTCTCCCAGGGAGGAAAAAAGCAAAGTAGGGAAATATGATCTGGTGCGATGGTGAACACTACTGACTCGTGTGTGGAATAACAGGCCCCAGTGAAATAAAGGCTATCCAGCTGCCGGGCCTAAGCTCTGAACAGCTGCTTCTCACTGAATTTGTCCTCAAACTTCTTTGGCCACTGCTCTGGGGGAAGCTTTATCAAGTCTTCTAACGAGTAAAGAAGTAGACAAGTAGAGAAGTTGTCCATAGCAACCAATCAGCTCCTACCAGGGACGTGCAGTGAGGTAAATGGCTCAGGAAGCACTGGCTAGTATCAGAACCAGATTTACACACAATATATGAGCCCAAGGGTGCATGTGGGCATTATACACAGGTGCAGCAGTAAATAGTATTGGAAATTTGGTGAGTTTTGATCAAGGATGTGTTGAAAATATACTGCCTCACCTGTCATATACTTTTTACTTCAGCGTTTTGACTATTTAAATGATTAGAATAATACAAAGAACATATTTATAATATACTAGTTAAAAGCCTGTCAAAATAATCAACATCAGGGCTGGATTATAGGGGGGAGCTGCCGGATTTCTGGAAGTCCTGCTGCGTGTGTGTAGCGTTAGCCTTTTATATATGTACATGCGGTATTAACTGTAATGGGCAGGCTATAATGATGTTGCACTATATACACCAGTACTGACACATGTACTCACTAGTCCCTGCATAGCTCCTGACCAGTCTGGGGGCAGAGGACACCAGTAAGCCACCAACAGCTGGCTGGAAAGGTCTGTGCATGGCCTGTGCAGGGTGTGGGAGGGGTGAGCACTGGACTCCATCCCTCCGCCGCCGCGCAGTATATATAAAGCAGCTGAGCCGGTTATCTGCCTCCTCACTCGCATAATCTGCAGCCCCAGCACCAACCCCTCCTCCTCCCGGTTACCGCACTGCTCACCCCACACAGGGACTCACTACTTACTGCCGGACTGATTCACCTTCTCTCACCGGCGGTAAGTGGCCACATGTGTGTCCGATGCCTCTGCTCTGAGCGCTGCCGGACCGGCTGGTGATTTCTACATCCATTTCCTTGTTACTGCTGCTACTTGTTGTTGAGTCCCGTGTTGGCAAGTTACCTGAGGTTTCAGCATAGGAGGCAACTGAAGCAAGTGCCACCCCCCAACACCACCGTTCCAACACCCTCCTCCTCCACCTAGTATGCAGCAAGGATTAAACAGTTGCTGATGCTGCACCTATTTTATCACAGATAGGGTCATCCTCTCAATGGTTCCCGCAACCTGTGCTGGTGTTAGTAGGGCAGCTGAGCCCGGGCAGGCTGTAAAATCTCCCTGCAGTATCGCTTTTACTGTCAGCACACACTGGAGTCATTTGATTTATGCGGCGGCCTCTAGTGGCCAGCAGCGCACATAACAGAGGTGAGGAGCAGCCGTAGCTTTTTATTATATAGGATTCTATGTATTTTTCATGTACTTTATGCCAGAGTTTTGGATATATACACTGGAGTAGGACCGAAAAGGCTCTGCCTCACCTCACCGCATGTCACTGGCTCCTACCTATAATTTTATGGAAGGTACTTGATAAATTGCTAACTAGAAGCTGATTAGTTGCTAATGGACAGCTTGTCCATTTCTACACACTTTAGAAGACTTAATATAGCTCCCCCATAGTCAACTTAGGGATACATTTACTAAAGCATCGGTTTTGGGTTTTTGGACATTTTTCTGTCTTTTTTTGTAAACCACCAATCACTAGAGTCAAAGATGATCGAAACCTTGAACCGTCCATTGCCATACTCTCAGCCAAACAGCATGTCCCCATCTATTCCTAACACCTGTCATTTTGGAGTAGGTATTGTTCATGGGATACAGATAGGGTTGCCACCTCATCCCTTTAATTCTGGACACACATTAATTACACAGGTTCTGTGGCTGATTAAAACCAGGTGAAATGGAGTCTTGAAGTCAGCCAGCCACAGAACCTGTGTAATTAATGTGTCCAGAATTAAAGGGATGGCAACCCTAGGTACAGTCCTTTGTTTGTTTTTGCAAAAAAGAATGGATTGCCTAAATCATGGGTCTTCAACCTGCGGCATGCCAGCTGCTGTGGAACTATGCATCCCAGCATGCCCTTCCACAGCTTTGCTATTAAGGCATGCTAAAACTGAGGCGGGCATGCTGGAATATGGATGTAGGAATAGGGGTATCAGCGACCAACGGTGTTTATAACCTTTCTTAGTTTAAAAGAAGGCTTGGAAGTGTGGTAATAAAACTAAAAGATAGTACCGGTATTTATTTAAACAGGATGAGACGGAAAGGGGGTTTGTTTAAAAAGATATAACAATTTTATTCTAGACACAAAGGTAAAAACCAGTATTCATATATAAACACAAATCAAGAGACACATAAAATAATGAGAAATCAGTATAAAAAACTATAAGAAATAAAATGATAAAAGAGGCAATATATAGCTATAAAATGAGAACTAGGAGCTTATCTTAATATGAGGAGTCAATGAGGTATACCCAACACGTTTCGTCTGTCTGACTTCATCAAGGGTCAGACATGCTGGAATGTGTAGTTTCACAGCAGCTGGAGGGCAGCAGGTTGAAGACCCCATGGCCTATATGGACTGTCGGTGTATGCGTCTTGTGGTTCTTTTAATACTTTCTGTACAAGCAGACTACAGGTGCCAGCAGGCCCTAAATAACCAGGCATGCAGGTACTTATTATTCCACAAATGCATGCATGTCGGGGCAGGCTTGCTGGAACCTGTAGTCTGCCTGTAACAAACATTATTATCTGTTCTTTATCCATGAACCCTGCACCCACTGCCTCCAGGGTTTCAAATATCCCTGGACTTTCATCCCCATGCCATTTTTCCCCATACCAGCCCAGGCTAAGGGCTCCAGGGCTGGTTATGGTGTTGGCGGGGCGGACCCCACATGTCTTTTTTTCAATATGAACTCTTCCATGTTTTACACCTAAGATCCCTGCACAGATCATACTGATCTCTGCTTTGCTTCTGTTTGGATGGGTTTGCTGTCGTTTTTTAATTTCTATTTGCCATCAGCTTTGAACTGAAAGATCAAAACAGACACCATTTAAAGCTGCAAAAACAGACTGACATTGACGTCAGATTACAAATGAAGCCGAAAGACGACGGATGATAGTCTGTTTTTACACAGCTAAACGCCGTCTGGTGGTTAGTAAATTTACACCTTAGAGCCTGCACAAGTGGCTGGATCAGTCTATTTGAGAATAACATACTTGGACCTATTAGAATGAGTCAGTCCCAATCATTCCTGATAAATGAAGCTGCAAACATGCTAAGTACTGGCATTAATAAACCCTGTTTTAGTGTTCATGTGAAATTTCAAATGCAATACGATATCTCCCAATGTGCTATTACATAATTATGGCATTGTGTTTTCATGAGTAAATGCTGTTTTAACACAATATATATATTTTTTCTTGTCCACAGTCCATGAAAAATGGTGATGTATTTAATTATACAGGCCATAAATGTCAGCAGCACATTGTATCAAGAAGTATTCATAATTGAAATGCTTGTAACAAGGCAGCCATCTGTTGGCATGAATTATTAGTCTGTGACTGAAACATGCTATATTTATGACGCTAGCTAGAACTTCTTGACACTAAAGGGAACAAATGTACGAAACAGGCCTGAGAAGTGTAATTGCTCCTTTCCCACATTCTGTGGGACGGTTACATGTTCATTACTTCAAAGTAAAAAAAAAAAAAATATGATCCACTACTTTATAATGATGCACACAAGCTCACATTCCACAGCATTCAGTAATCATGGCTACAAACATCGCAGACAAAAATCCAGACTGATTTACTTACATGCGTGCAGGGGAAGCACATCCAAATAGATTGGAGGGAAGCCACTTACTCCGTGCACAGCCAAGGACTACTGTGGAAAAAGTATAGACACAGAAAGAAAGAAGAAGAACAAACAGGTGCGGCGGTATTATGCTAAACATGGCCCAGGGGTATGTAATTAAGGCTTGAAGAAGACACTTAATAAATGAAATGTTTGGATCATAACGTGCTCTCTTTTTAAATATCATTAAATAAAAACCTTCTTCCAATTACAAAAAGGTATAAATAGTACAAAGCTCATCATTACAAATGTGCATAAGGCTTTATATAGCTGTAAGTCTAGCACCATGCTTGCTACATGAAACATTGAGTCCATCTGTTCTAGAATGGACTCTCTCTCTCATTTAGGGGTACAGCTGTGCAACACAATAATTGACACTTACTAGACAATTCCAAAACATTGGAATGCTCGCCACAAAATGTAGTTAAGGATCAGACTCCTGAGATTAGGCGCATTTTATTCCATCATAATGTTATACATGGTGAAATAAAGATCCGTGGCCACAGACTCAAACACTGTCAGGACATCTTATATATAAATGGAAATTGACTTGTGCAATGCATTACAAATAAAACAAAAACACCACACAAAGACATCCAGAGCGAGACTTCTCAATGCTTGAGGGTGTAATGAGTGACCAAACACAACTCATGGTAAGGAAACTGGTTTATGATTTGATGCTAAAGCTGCTAGCATTACTAAACCCGTAGGCTCCAGTGTCCCTGTTCTGTGTTTTTTTTTGCATAGTGGTCTTTCCTATACTGAATACCACCCAGAGCCATGTTTAGGCAGTGATAAAATAAAAAAGATTTGCCTCCACCAAGGCAATATCAAGCATTAAGATGCATAAAAGCATTCCAGCACACTTGCAAGTGAGGGGTCAGCTGCAGGCAGAGTGGGATGTGCAGTGATCCAGGCAAGCTTAGGAATAACATAAGAGAGGCTACCTAGCTACGAGCAGAGGGGAGAGGGAATCAGGCAAAACACGTCAGAAGAAAAAGAAATCCCAGAGGTCAAAAGGTAAACATGGGTCGCCACTTCTTGGAATGTATCATAAAGGGGAAGGAGCTGTCCAGGAAGGAACCGCATAGAAAAAAATACAAGAGACAGTTTAGTCAGTTTTCTTGCCATGTATGCCAGTGCAAAATGAGCTTGGGATGTTAAGGTGGAAAGCTTTCTTGTACACTTGAAAAAGAACAGCAATGGATATGGGAGATCCTTAGCAAAGATAGATACTTACATACATATATAAATCTCCTACTCTCTGAAGTACATGTACATAAGGGAGTAATACTTAAACCATTTACTAGAAATCTAACACTTGCATAAAACAGAAGATTCTTGTTGCTTTGTAAGCCAGTTGCCTTGCCAAACCCTGGTGCCCCAGATTCATAACGTAGGCGCAGAACACATTCTTGAGGGGGGTCAAGAATGTACCAGAAAAGAAATAAGCTGTTGCGTTAAGCCAAGGCTTTTACTACCGCTATAGCACCTCCAGTAGAAAAGAAAAAAACAAACAGGAAAAAACCTTATTAATTTACACTGATGGTTTTATGGTCTTCGAAGAGGTGGGGTACAAAATCCCGGCGGTCGGGATCCCTATGGACAGAATTCCGGCACTTAGAATGCCGACTGATTTTGATTAATAGTTTCACCCTAACCTTAGATCTAAACCCCCCCCCCCTCCTCCCGCAGCCTATCCTTGCCCCCCACCAGCTTAAACCTCCTCCTAATGACTAACCCTACAACTAACCCTAACACTCACCTTGAGCATCAGTCAGCAATGTGAGCCTCGGAATTCTGGCAGTCAGGATCCTGACTATATCCCCTTCCAAGTTAGCAGCACCTCTAAAGAGCATACAGTTTCATTCTTATGTGGCTGGTTTTTCAAGTCCGGCCTCTTAAACAGTGTGAAGCATTTTTTAATGAGGAGATATGAGAAGATTTCAGAAACCTACATGTGCAAAGCTAAGTAGAATGGTTCACACTGGTATGTGAGGAGCATTATCAGAACTTGTTTTGCAAGAACACAGAGTTTTGAAATTCAATTTAGATTGAACATAGATTTTTTTTTTAAATGAGATATGAATACATATTTAGCCACATCATTTAGTTTTTTCCTTTTCAATAATCAAAAAAAGGTATACAAGATTGTTAAAGAATGCGCTATAAACGGTAGTCATGTGCATACTGCTCATTAGTCAGCTGACTGAGAAAGATCATTTGCAATTGTTTGATGTCCAAGTAAAGGTTCAGCTCAGTGACTGGTCCATTCTAAAATGCATGAAGGTAAGGTCTTCAAGGATTAGATAGATTTTAGTCAGCAGAAGCACAATAAGGATTGTGATAGGCACATGTCCCTGCCATTCAGAGCAGGCTAGGCTCAGCAACATTCGCCTCCCAGCAACAAAACATATAGTCCGAGTGCACGCAGTCTCCCCCACGGACAGCCAAACATGATGCGTTAAGTGATTGATTAGTGATCTGTGTCGAGGAAATGGCGGGGAGACATTACTGCAAAAAGCAGGTGAATGCTGGGACATCCTTGGCTCGGCACACTTTATGTGAAGCTTGCACTGCAAGTTAAAAGAAAACAAAACAAAAACAAAAAGAACACACAGAAAACACACAGGGGGAAGAAAATATACAAAACACTCACATTAGAAATGGAAAACTGCAAATTAAAGGCAAAGTTGAAAAAACAAACAAACAAACCCACAACTAAAATAACCATAGAAGCAACATTCATCTTTGGAGGTTCTTGCCATTATCATTGATAAAAACAATGTAGACTGGACAAATTGCATACATGTAAAACATTAGAACCAATAAAGCCTACGATTTATGTGTCAAGCTCAGAAAAATAACAATATTTTTATTTACACCAAACTTAATTTCTTCCAACACATTCTCCAAAACACACAAGAGAAGAATATATTGTTGAGAGCAGTAAACGATGGATACGAAGAGAGGATAAATTTAAAGCTCATCTGCATGTCATATTACTGAGCCTGACACTTAAACTGAAGTTACAAGCATACATTATACACTTGTGGGAAAAAAACATACATACATAAAATGATAAAATGCCTGGTGTGAGTGAGCCGACAGGTACTGTGCAACTCCGTTAGCGTTGGGCGTCTTTTTTTTTTTTCTTTTTCTGAAAATGTGCCTTATTGGCATCGGTATGCGAATAAGATGCACAAGCAGACTGCTGATTAAAAATTATATGCGGCATGCCTATATTCTGTGTGCATCTGCAACTGCATACGAAATGCTACATTACAATTTTTGTAGGAAAAGACAGTAGTGTAGCATTTCATATACAGATACAGCTGCAGAATATAGGCATGACATCAATTTAATCACTGGTTGTACGTCTTATTCGCATTGTTTGCAAATAAGATGGATTTTAATGGAAAAAGTTGCACAAGAAGACACTCTGCGATACCGAGGCACTCCATGACATGGCATGATTTTAAGGGCTGTTTAATGAAAATATCTATATCTATACATATATATCTATATATATATCTATATATCTATATATATATCTATATCTCTATATATCTATATACACACATACATACACACACAGATGTAGTCATGCTCATCTTACGGCTATGTGGCAGTGTGACTATTCGCAGCCAGCGGTTGATGCATTCATTACTAAAGCCTGGTGGCACGCCATTCAGCAAGCAGTGTTGCAGCAAAGATGAACATGGCTACATCTGTATACTGTACACACACACATATATATATATACATACACACACACATATGTATATATACATATACACACACATATATATATTTATATCCATCTATCTATACACACGTATATACATACACACACTATAACTGCATGGAACGTGAAAAAATCCAGATAATGCTGTATGGAACATTACTTCACTTTCTCCTCATCAGGTGCAAACATTGCCATGTTAAATAGTCACAACAACTTTACAGTAATGTAGAATGGACACAGTAAAACAGTTTACACTGTAACAAAAGATGAAATACATGTTCTGAAGTGTACTCTAATACATTTTCGTGGGTAAAAAATAAATAAAAAAATCAGACTCTTAATGATAGGTCACCATATTTTTTTCTTTGACAAACTATTGCTTTTTATCAAAAAACACAATTTCTAAATCAATGTAAAGGTGCATACACACTTACCGATAAAATGAACGACAACGCTCATTTTCTCCCTTCCTGAGTGACGTAGTTCACTTTCTCAGCAAGTGTGTATGCCGGCGACGACGACCGATGCGCGGCACCACGGGTCGTTAATGACCCTCGGTGTCGGCAGTGCATGCATGCTCAATCTGGACTGTTGTCCAGGAGCTGCATGCACGGCACGGCCGGAGGGGGAAACACTAGACGAGGTCGCTCACATAGCGCCGTCGTCTAGTGTGTATGCACCTTAAGACTGATCAATTGATCCTGAAGATGCCCCTAGCTCAAACAAAAATGTAGTCAGATTCAAATGATACCGAGCACATGCTACCATTTACTAGCCTACCCCAGCGAGTACAGGCATGTGCTTGCACATTAATGGAGTCATTTAAAATTGGGGCAAAGCAAAAAAAAAAAAGAACAAATTCGCACCATCACAAAGCCACACTGTAATGCAGGTGGGGCAGATTCAAAGTGTACATTATCTGGGACGGGTATTTCCAAGATGTATTCTAAATTACAGCATACAAATAAAACAGTCTGGTATTTGTGGGCTACATGCAAGATCAGACAGTATTTACCTTGCATGCAAAAAAGAAATCTACCCCATGTACATTATTTGGCTAGGTGCAAAGTTGCTCCTCTTTTTGCTCCCAAATCTGAATCAGCCCCTAAATCTGGATACACACTTTTAGAATCACTCTGTTCACCCTGATCAGATACTGTGTCCCCAGCATGATCTCCAGTCGGCCTCCTGCTACACCTGCTTCTGTGAAATATGGAGGTTGTCCCGACAAATAATAAACAGTACATAAGGTGCGACCTCCTGATCCTGGCCATTGCAGGAGCATTATAAGCAGTCTATCGGCTAACGTTCCTGCAACGGTTCAGCATACACACCTATACAATCACTGGCCCGATCAGAAGAGGGCCATGGATTGTGTATGTGTGTACCCAACTTAAATCTGCCAATCTACACTTTGGGGTGTTAGAATGGCCCACAAAGCAGAAGTGTGGAATTAAACAAGTATATTAAAGGAAAACAGAAAATCAATGTGTGATTAGGTTTTTGGTGGCACAGACATCCCTTTTATTTGTGCATAACTGTAATGTCTACAATAAGGTAGCCCTCAGTTTCCATTCTATATAAAAATAGTACTATATATACTACAAACATGCAACCATGTCCTAAGTTTAGAAACTACACTGACAATCACCATAAACCGCCCGTTTTTTCCCTATCTAACACTGCCAACTACATATAAAAATGCAAGCATTTCTAGTTAAGGAAATTAACAGTATTCAACATTAGATCTATACTCTTTGCCCCTACCCAATTCTACGTTTTCATAGCTTGCCGAAAGATTGCTAGCAGGGTCTTCCTAAAGGTGCATACACACGGAGAGATTTTGACTATGAGAGATTTTGACTGAGAGATTTCCCTTGAACTGGCAGTAGGAGATTTTGACTAACTTTTCCAGCGATTTTGACAATGAGCGATTTTGGCTAACTCATTTAAGCAAAGGGATGCTTTTTCTTTTCCAGCGACCTAGCCAAAATTGACTTGCCTGCACAGTCTATTTTTAGCAGCGATAGCGATCTGGCGGGGACGCGCATCGCTATTGCTGGCTGTGTACACATGGAGAGATATGCACTAACTTTCTAAGCGATTTTGACTACATAGTCAAAATCGCTCAGTTATATCGCTCCGTGTGTATGCACCTTAACTCTAGGTCTGTTTGTTATTACCCAGTTTTGTTCTGTTACTTTTTATTCCAAATATAAAGCACAATAGAATATGCTGCGCTATGTATCAAATGTTTCTAAATACAAATAAACTTTATCTTTATTGTCAAAGGTTAAAATGAATTCTACTAAATAGCCACTAGATGGCGTTTGGAACATGATGAAAAACAGGGAGAGGGGAAAGGCAGATTCCCAAATTTATATCTAGGGTAATATTCCTTTAGAAATAATCTGCAGCTCATTTTTCAGTTTTCAGCTGTATTTACGGAAGTATATAAGTGCCTTTAGAAGAGCCGGCAAATGCAGCTATACTCGGGGGTCAGCCCCTTGTAAATGCACAGTACACATGCATACACCTTAGTGAATCCAGATTAATTGTCCACAAATAGGTGGCTGGGACACAGACTGCCGATTCCACACAGGTCCGGAAAGCAGCATTGTGGAAAATGTCACTGGTACTATACTGGTAATGTATATATACATTACACCAACCGTAACATTAGAAATATTAGCAGTGTAATGACTCTACAAATACTATGCAGTCCTAATTCTTTTCAGGGCCTGCTATTAATAATGGGTAGCAAGCAGACTTTCCCACCATTATAATTGTAGTTCGGGGTTTTATCCAAGTACCATACTCTGAAATGCTGCTCTTTGTGAGAGTAGCTGCATAGAAATGAAGATACAATACTGAAGGCTCAGTGCCCAAAAGGGAAAGCTATTCTGATTATTACTTATGCTAATGGTATCCTGCAGGGGATTACCACAGTATGAGCGAACAAATCTCAAAGCCACTTCAACATTATGGGTTCTATGCATCGCTCATAATATGCATTTCTATATCTATGGCATTTACTTTTTAAATCCTATTGCTCACTTCTTATTGTACATTAAAGAAGGAATTAAACAGCCCACTTGTAAATGGGGACTATCAGCTGTTCCTTTTCCTATTTGTGTAAGATTGGGCTGAAATACTACACAATTGTGTACTGACTGACATATGCCAGTCACACAGAATCATGCTTTGACACACTTATAGCAATATATCAATGGCTACTACTGCAAAACTATACGGTCAATATAAATAAGTAAATGGACAGCGCCTTCTCAATGTCTTATTGTAGCTGCACAGATAATTGATCTATTCTAAACATGGAAACATATGCTCCTTATCTAAGTGGTCATGTCTCATAATCCACAGAGGTTTTGTCATACAAATAAAGGACAAGATGTGAGAAGATCAATGTACATTTTAACAGGCGGAACGGTTACGAGCCGTCTGTACAAGGGAGAGGTGCTGAGCTGGAGGAGGTCACCTCGCCAGGCCTCATGTCCATTCGTGTTTAAGCATTAGGGCCCAACCTGCTGATCCATCACACAATAAAAAATACAATGCTGTGAAAGGACTAGCATAACGGGGGGATTTTTACGAACAGCCTTTTTTCTCATTAATGTGTGGGCCCGTTACGCCAACTTTTTCTGTAGTCAGCCGTTTTGATAATTTTTAAATGTACATCAATAATATCATAAATACATTTACAAATACAACTGTGGCCAGGGACCCAGCCCATGTGATCAAGCTGGTGGCCACGACACTGAGGGGGTTAATCCCTAGTGCTGCAGCTCTATTTTATATTAACTATTTGCACTAGAGACCAGGTATTGTAAATGTATATTAATAATGTATTTGACCAAGCTACAATGAGTTTGCTGTGCACAGCTGTAGAATTGCATGCTTCAATGTACAGACTATGCATTTACAGGAATTGCCATCTTATGTGACACAGGCAAACATCAGCAATATAGTAATTGTCCTGGCTATAGAAGCAGGTTTGGTGATGATTGGCCAAACCTTTGTCTAAAGCACTCTCTCTGTGTAACATGTACAGCAAGTATATTTGAGGAAGCCATATGCTAATTATAATACTATTTAAATCACATAGATACATTGATAAGTGCGGTAGATATATCAAAGGAGGGATGCAGTTGAAATATAAGCCGTTTTATGTTTTGTGAGACACAAGTCTTAGTTGTGTTCTATTCATAGAGGAAGGATTATAAACCTGCTGTATTGTGTCCTCTCACTATAAAAAGGGCTTATGTGGCTGTAGTGTGTAGATCCTACTTCACCAGCGCCTGCCCCGTTTATAGCGGAGCAATCCACCTCTTACTCTCCGTCGACTTCTCCTAATTAGGAGTGTTCATATCAATTAGTGACCGGTAAGAGAGGAGAGTGCAGAGAATAGTGTGATACCATAAAAACAAGTATTTAATAACATCAACCTTTAAAAACACAATCAAGATATTCCAATATGGATAATGCTGGTATAATGACACAACATGTGTCACAATGGACAAAGACATTCACTGAAAAAAATCCACCCTTATGAGAAAACGGAAGCAATGGCTGATTACCGATTCCTGGTGAACTGATTTGCGTCAGTTCTTAAGCGCATGTGAATCCAGATGATTTCTCCCAGCTGCAGCAAGGGGATCTCCTGGTCTCAGTTCTTTCCAGGTGTAGGCTCAGTCCATAAACATCAGTATCAGCATGTGGGGGGGAAATCCAAGCAGGACACCCACGCGTTCCGACCCGCCTCGGGTCTTTCTCAAGGTCTGCTTGGTTCCGCTTTGAACTGAGCCTACACCTGGAAAAAACTGAGGGTGGATTTTTTTCAGTGAATGTCTTTGTCCATTGTGACACATGTGTCATTATACCAGCATTATCCATATTGGAATATCTTGATTATGTGTTTTTAAAGGTTGATGTTATTAAATACTTGCTTTTATGGTATCACACTATTCTCTGCATTCTCCTCTCTTTCCGGTCACTAATTGATATGAACACTCCTAATTAGGAGAAGTCGACAGAGTAAGAGGTGGATTGCTCCGCTATAAACGGGGCAGGCGCTGGTGAAGTAGTATCTTTTCCTTCTTGTTTTCATTACGTTAGTTGCCACTGCGCACTGTTGGGTACTGTTTATAAAATTCTTTTCACATGTAGTGTGTAGATCCTCTGACTATCAGAGAGGACTGGCTTATGAAGAATATTTGTATGCTGTGATTGTCTCAAGCACCTTTAGCAAAGGAACCTGTCTTTGAGCAACAAACATCTACTTGCATCTGCCTGTATCCTATGCCATTGCGTTCTCTGGCTCTTATTTATTATTATTTATCAACAGTTCCTTACATAGCACAGCAAATTCCGTTGCACTTTACAACTGGACACAATGATAAGACAAAACTGGGTAATTACAGTCATAGAGGTAGGAGGGCACTGCTCGCAAGCTTATGAGCCCAGTGTCTCCAAGCTGAAACCCTTTGCAAACTACTTAGTGCAAACTGGTCCATAGTAAGGGACCAATAGGAATAACTGAACACTGCCTAGGAGGTGTTCCACCAGCGTGTCCACACATACAAAGTAGGCAGTTCCAGGTGCTGGCGTAGGAAAAAGCTGTGTGGAAAAAGCAGTTCCAAGTGCCAGTGTAGGAGCCTAATGGCGGTAACGAGTTTACCCACTCATTACTGTGGTAGGAGTCAGTTACCAGTGGATACTGAAGGCAAGAGGAAATACCTAGGAGTGGTGAAATCTCATCCTAACCCACTGTTCCACACTCACTGTCTAACCATCTGTGTCACCCGTCTGTCGGCCCCTCCCCTTTCGGATGTACACTTTCAAGAGTAGGGCCCTCTTCCCTCATATGCTTATCCTTTTCCTACTTAAACCATCTCTGGCGGCACCAAATCCTGCGGTTTTCTGCCGCCCCGATACTTATTTCAGTGTCATCTGCTGATGTATCTATGTTTATTTACCCTGTACTTGTCCTATATTGTTTTCAACTGTAAGTCATTGTTTTCCTGTTTTGTTTTGCGGATCCCTTGTGGCTCCATATAAAGGATTATAATAATTATAATAAAACTAGTGCAATACCTACTGGTTATTTGGAAATACACACATGTCGTGAAACATGCACCTTCTACAATAATCTGTGGGGATCGTTTTTACTGGGGAGTGCACTCAACTGCACGCATTTCCCCTGGCCAACCATTATGGCTAGTATTGAAGCTTGTATAAGAAGGGGTTTAAGAAGCTTATTTATCCTCTCCCAGCAGCCCCAAGATTAATATGCCATTGATAAACATGGAACTTGCCTACCTCAGCCTCCTCCTCTCTTTAAATGGATTGCAGAAAATGGATAGCGCAGAGGACACCAACACTTACTGTATCTCACATACTGTACAGAGTATGAACCTTCATGAACCTTCATATGGTCTATGAAGGCAGACTGTCTTCTTGTTGGCTTGTCCATTGGTTTTTTTACTTTATTTTCAATGGCTGTGTTAGGATAGTTGTTTAGATAGTTAATTGACTAGCAGGACAAAGGATCTAGACTTGTGTCCTATACCATGACTGTATTTTAAAAAAAAAATTATTTCAAGTTTGAATAAATAGAAACTATTGATTGTAAGGAAAAAAAAAAAAAAAAAAAGAACTTGCCCCCTATTGTCTGGTTATATTGTGCGTAATAACTATGTAATGTATATGCAGGTGAGGTGGGACAAATTATCTAGAAAATTACGATTCTTCTCCCCCACATAAATACTTGAAAAGGTACAATGTAAAAAGAAATTTAAAAAAAGACAGGTTATCTGTACATAAAAAGATCGATATGCTTATCATATCATACATCATAATATAAAAATACTAGCTTTTTATTTTGGGCTTGAGAAGGCCTTTCGTACTAAAGTAAGGCGACAAAAATGGTCTTCTCCTACAGCTGAATGGAAACTTGCACTGCCAGTGGCAGATTAAAACCCTCATGGCCCTGGGTGGTACTCCTGATATAAGCCTACCTCCTTCAGTACCTACCTCATTCTATTCGCTTGATAACTTGCTTCCAGATATTTCACCAATTATTATTTAGACCCCTGGGATAACAGTAACACATAGCGCTAGCAATGTACAAGTCAGCAACTAGCATCAATGCGATGCTAACTAACTGACAAACTGTTCAATTACTGTACATTAAAAGTCTATAGCAAAAAGTACACTTAATTAAACTTAGAAATATGCAGTGAACAAATTTGACCTCCCCCCTTCCCCTATGGCAGTGGTTCACAAACTTTTTCCATGGCACCCTAAATCAGAATTTTTGTTTTCATGGCACCCCTAAGCCAAAAGTTTCTTATTGAGAAATTCAGAATAAAATATGAAATGGAGTAAACTGTGTTTATATATCACCCCTAGGTTCAGTTATGTGGTGAGGGACAGCATTCACTTCTGTTTGTCCACAGCACTGGTTTTGCCTATTACATTAACCGTTAATAATTTGCATTGGTCCTGGACCACCAACTCAGAACAACCCTGCATGTACCCCAAGGCACCCCAGGGTGCTTAGGCACACAGTTTGAGAACCACTGCCATACAGCAATGGCTTTGTACTACCTTCCCCACTGCCATATACTGATTCACCAATGCATGCTACTCCGTTACAGAACAGTGCACCTGTGTGACAAGTTTCAATTGTAGCTCTGAGGATGTCAATCACCTCAGTCGCACAGGAAGACCAGACAAATAGTGAGTAACCATGCTACATAAAACATTGGGTCATTTCTCATTGTAAGGGGTGATGATTAAGCAAAAAATTTAGTGTCTTCTGGGACAACTTTAAAACTAATCATGACAAATATTACCTCTAGATATAAAATAGAAATTACCCAAGACCACTGGAATCCTAAATAAAATTAGACCAAAATGTAAATATTAAAGAGATCTCTAAAATACTTTCCACAAATGTAACCTCACACAGCATTGAACATTTCCCACTTACGTGTCTATATAACGATGCTCAGTGGATCTGGACATTAGTGCCTAACAGCATTATGTACATCATGAATGCTAAATACTGGCACTATAGGATTCAGGTTACCTAGAGACACAATTGATTTGGCTTGTGCTTCTAGCTCTGACGCTGCCTCTTTCTGGTTAGATCACATTTGTGGTGCTCAGAATATCACCCACATTTTTAGATTTTATTTTATTAAAGAAGGTATAAAAATGAGTAAATAGATAAAGACCAGTTTCCCATTATGACGATGAGGAGATGGCGGGTAGCAACATTCATACCAAAGCCAATGGTTGAGATGGTGAGAAGTCACACAAGCCTGCTTACTTTTTCTTGTCCTTGTCCTTCTTAGTTGTCTGGGAGCCAGCTTGTTGGGCCTGGGACTGCAGTAGCTGTGTGGCTGCTTTCTTTTTCTGGAACATGTTCACTTCTTCCTCGATCTCCTTCTTCTTGTCTTCCAGCTTCTTCTTCTCCTCTTGGTGAGTTCGCTTCAGGAGATCAAACTTTTCATGGAGCTAATGCGAAATTAGTAGAAGCTCATTAAAAGACTTTTATGTATTTGTCCACACATTGATACAGAATATGAATAAAACTGCAATTGTTGACTCTAATCTTCCCATTTATCAATTAATGTTGATGAAATTTGTGCATTCACTTTACTGATTAACAGTTGTAATAGTAGTAAAAAATGATTTTATTTTTTTTAAACCTAAATAAAAATGTATTAACACACAGAGACCGGATAGTTCTTACTTCTTTTTCAGCCTCTTTAAGTTCAGCTTCCTTTTCTTTTACTCTCATGACAAACATTTGTCTCATTTCTTCCTCCTTCTTCTGTAGTTCTCCAAGGAACTCATTCCTCTTGGCTTCATACGTTTCCTGGAGACTGGTAACAGAAAGAGCAAACATTTCATAAGACTGGATTGCTTTATAACTGGGGATGTTGTGGGACAAGACTCCTTTTATAAACCTTAAATTAACCTTATGAATGAATGAATGAATTCAATAATAAACAAATAAATAAATAAATAAATAAATAAATAGGTATAGCTGATTGAGAAATAGCTGATTTTCCAGACATAATATAATATTCATAATGATAATAAAATAATAATAATAATCATAATAAGCAGACAACTAAGCAGTCACTGAATAACTTAGCCCAGCTCGAGAGAGGAGACAGAGAAGGAATAGTGAAATCTTTTGGGTTCTTCTCTGAAGAAAGATTATGGGTACAATGAGGCACCATAATGACATAATCCCAGACAATATAAACCACTTTCACAAATGTCTGCAGAAAACGTTCATCCAAAGAGCAAGTAAAGCTGGTTTTGGGTATTAATATGTCAAAGCCCGAGTCTTAAGGTGCATACACACGGAGAGATATAACTGAGAGATTTTGACTACATAGTCAAAATCGCTCAGAAAGTTAGTGCATATCTCTCCATGTGTACACAGCCAGCGATAGCGATGCGCGTCCCCGCCAGGTCGCTATCGCTGCTAAAAATAGACTGTGCAGGCAAGTCAATTTTGGCTATGTCGCTGGGAAAGAAAAAGCACCCCCTTGCTTAAATGAGTTGGCCAAAATCGCCCATAGCCAAAATCGCTGGAAAAGTTAGTCAGAATCTCTGGTAAAGTTAGTCAAAATCTCCTACTGCCAGTTCAAGGGAAATCGCTCAGTCAAAATCTCTCATAGTCAAAATCTCTCCGTGTGTATGCACCTTTAGGGTGTGTACACACGGTGAGATCCCGCTATGTTCGATTTTGACTGAGATTTCCCTTGAACTCCACCAGAGCCCAGATAGCACAGATTTTTACTATCTGTGCTTGAGATTTTGTCTATGTACGATTTTGACTAAGTGCCAATTTTGACTATACTTTGTACACTAGTCAAGATTGACTTGCCGGCATAGTCTATCTAGCCTTACGATACCGACCCTACGGGAGCGCGCATCGGGATAGAATCTGTATCGCAAGCTGCTTAGCACCATGAGATATGCACTAACTTTTCATAAGATTTTGACTATATAGTCAAAATCTCACAGATTTATCTCACCGTGTGTACACACCATTACTGAGCTACATAATAATCTCATATGACTTGATTTGTTTGTACTCAACTACAATCTAGCATTCTATTTGTTATGTAGTTTACAAAAAACAGAGCCTTACAAAACACACACACACTTAGGATGGGGCTGCTGCTTTATCTTCCAGTACTGGTTAGTGGGGCATCACCACTGCAACACTCATTTTACCTTGCTACTCCCATAGCAGTGCACAGGGCATTGGGCCTAATTCAGACCGGATTGTAGCCGTGCAAAATTTTGCACGACTACGATCAGCCACCGTGACACGCAGGGGAACGCTCGGCACAGGGCTAGTCCGCCCCACATGTCTGGCCCTCCCCCAGCCACACAGGTACAAAAGCATCGCACGGCGGCGATGCTTTTGTACCTGAAGAGTAGCTCCCTACTAGCGCAGCTCCTGAGCTCTGGCAGGGAGCTACCCGTCGCTCTCCAGGTCGCAGTGGCTGCGTGCGACGTCACGCCTGTGTTGCCCGGACCGCGCCCCCAAAACGGCGGCCCAAAATGCTGCTGGCTCGCCCCCTCCCGCCCAGCAAACGCCAATTAGGCAGAGGCAATCCCTGGGCAGAGATGCCGATCACATCTCTGGCAAGCCCCGGCGCATGCACAGTTCAGACCAGAATACCCGCTGTGCAAAAACGCACAGCAGCGATCAGGTCTGAATTAGGTCCATAGAGAGCGTGCAGCCAGCGCTAGCCACTCATCAGCTCCTGCAAAACAGGGAGATGCAGGGATGAAGCAGTGCTCTCGCCGCTTTGCTGCTGCTGGCTGCCGCTGCGTCTGTCACACTGTGGCAGACGCCAGCAGCGTGAAGTCCAGCTCCGGCTCGGTTTCTCCGGCTCCCTCCTCCTCAGAGCCGGCCCGACCTATACGCCGGGTACGCGGCTGAATTAGGCGCAACAGTGAGGAGGGTTCCGCGCAACCATGGAGAAAAGCCAATCGGGGACCCGCCCCAATCAGGCGGGTGGCGCCACATTTGAAATAGCCGCTGACTGTACCAGTACTGAAGAACTCTGACGCACTGCAACATCTGATTATACTGCAGCAGTGGCAGTGGATGCTTGCTGCAGTTACAGTATAAGTCAGTGGTTACCAGCTGGAGCCATCTGAGCTCCCCACACAGCCAGCATTGAGGACCCAACCAGGAGCTGAGGCTCATAGAGCACTACAGATGGCAATCTCACCGCACTGCAACATAGCGGCAGTGCGCCCGCTCCTACTGCGGTGTAACTGGCCACATACGGGGAAACTGGCCAGTTACACCCTCCCCCCCGCAGCTTAACCCTACTCCACCCCCCCCCCCCCCACCCCCCGCAGCCTAACCCTCCACCCCCCCGCAGCCTAACCGTTCTGTGTGGTACGACTACTGTGGGCGTTCTGTGTGGCACGACTACTGTGGGCGTTCTGTGTATGTTAAGAGACACTACTGTGGGTATTGTGTATAGGGAGCACTACTGTGTATCAGAATGTGCATTAGGTACACTACTATTTAGTGTAATATGAATCAGGGGCACTACATGTGGTATAATGTTATTAAGATTATGATACTGCGTGTGGCGTAATTTGAATTGAGGGTACTATTGTGCCCCTTCCATGTGAGACCACACCCCACTGGCACGCACCGTCCCTTTATTACGCATGGGAGGGCGCAAATGTATTGTTTGCAGGAGGGCGCCGAACACCGTAGCACCAGCCCTGCGTGCAGCCACATATTGAGAATTTTCAGAATTGCACTGGATCCTGAGTCCATTCCACTCATCTGATCCACACCACTAACAATAGTACATTAAACATTAATCATTCTACATACTGTTGCGTAAGCCTTGAATACCCCTATGCCATTCCAGGAATATTGTATGCATAGTAGAGCATAAGATCAGCAGCGAAAAAGGCATCTAGCAACTCTACAAACACTGCTGATAGTTCCTACTAAAAACCTCAACCAATAAGACTTTTGCTACCTTCATCCACCTTAAACGTGTTAGGTACACATCCCAACTGTACCGATTCTGCAGAGACAGTCTTCATTTGCAGACCTTACACATAAATGCATGTTACAGACAAGCAGATGCCTCTCAGCAGATTCCAGCGGAGCTTATCTTGCCATAAAAAAAAATGCTGTTCAACCGGGGATCCGGTCTCTAGGTCGATAGTAACTAGGTCGACAGGTCAAAAGGTCGACATGAGTTTTTCACAAATTTTTTTCTTTTTTTTTTTTACATTTTCATACTTAACAATCCACGCGGACTACAATTGGGAATAGTAACCTGTGCTGAGTGCAGCGGAGCAAGGCACCTTGCCCGAAGCATGGTGAGCGAAGCGAGCCATGTGAGGGGACACGGTGCACTAACTGGGGTTCCCAGTCACTGTACGGAGAAAACGACCCCCCAAAAAAACATTAAAAACTCATGTCGACCTAGACCATGTCGACCTAGAGACCCTGTCAACCTAGAGACCCTGTCAACCTAGAGACCCTGTCAACCAATAGTGGTCGACCTAGTTATTGTCAACCTTCCATACCACACCCGTTCAACCGAACTGTCAAAGCCATTATTTGTCTGTTATCAATGATTAGCAAATTTAAATAATTTAACCCTACTGCCTGATTATGGGAATCACAGAAATCCCAGGATCCAAATCTTCCTCCACTCAAAATAGATTCTCAAGACTACAGTATAAGAGTGTGTGCATTTACATATGCATAATAGATACATACAGTAGATTCTAATTCATGTAGTAATATTAGTAGCAGAGAAAGGGTTTAGTCTTGCATACTGTTCCCCATATGTGACTTAACAAGCTGGGCCTATATACCATTCCAGGACTAATATGGCCAGATGTGGCCTCAGGCATGCAGGAAGTCAGTCAGAAATTCCTTAAATGCTTGAAAGACATATCTGAATACTATTGTGGTAAAACATATAAAGCTGCTGTTCGTGTAAGCATAGAAGCTATCATCTGATCTGCTACTGGCTCAGCTGACAGGACTGTATGGCAAAGAAGAGTTACAGATTGCTTTTTTATATACAACTTAGGCTTCTAGAACTAACAAACCAACATGCCAGATTTTTTTCACATAGTGTTAAACAAACCAAATAGCACAAAAAAGGATTTACCGGTAGGTTATCAAAATCCTATTTTCTCATACGTCCTAGGAGGATGCTGGGGACGACATCAAGACCATGGGGTCTATACCAAAGCTCCAGTACGGGCGGGAGAGTGCGGATGACCCTGCAGCACCGATTGACCAAACTTTAGGTCCTCATCGGCCAAGGTGTCAAACTTGTAGAACTTAGCAAATGTGTTTGACCCTGACCAAGTAGCTGCTCGGCAAAGTTGTAATGCGAGACCCCCCGGGCAGCCACCCAGGATGAGCCCACCTTCCTAGTGGAGTGGGCCTTTACCGACGTCAGTAACGGCAATCCACCCGTAGTATGAGGTTGCTGAATGGTATTTCTAATCCAACCTGCAATAGTCTGCTTGGAAGCAGGACAGCCAATCTTCTTGTGATCATACAGGACAAACAGAGCCTCTGTTTTCTGTATACGAGCTGTTCTAGCAACATAGTTTTCAAAGCTCTAACCACATCTAGAGACTTTGAATCAGTGAATGTGTCAGTAACTACTGGCACCACAATAGGTTGGTTTATGTGAAAAGCAGAAACCACCTTTGGAAGAAAATGTTGGCGAGTTCGCGACTCTGCCCCATCTTCATGGAAAATCAGGTAAGGGCTTTTGTGAGACAAGGCCCCCAATTCCGACACCCGCCTAGCGGATGCCAATGCCAAAAGCATCACCACTTTCCAAGTGAGAAACTTCAACTCTATCTTTTGTAGAGGCTCAAACCAATCCGATTGAAGGAACTGCAATACCACGTTAAGGTCCCATGGTGCCACTGGAGGCACGAATGGAGGCTGGATGTGCAGAACCCCTTTCACGAAGGGCTGAACCTCTGGAAGAGAGGCCAATTGTTTTTGGAAGAACACTGACAAGGCCCAAATCTGGACCTTGATTGATCCCAATCGTAGGCCCGTCTCCACACCATCCTGCAAAAAATGGAGAAAACGTCCTAAGTGAAACTCTTCCGTAGGAGCTTTCTTGGATTCACACCAAGACACATATTTTCTCCAAATATGGTGGTAATGTTTTGACGTTACTCCCTTTCTGGCCTGAATAAGGGTGGGGATGACCTCCTTAGGAATACCCTTCCTGGCTAGGATACGGCGCTCAACAGCCATGCCGTTAAACGTAGCCGTGGTAAGTCTTGGTACACACAGGGCCCCTGCTGCAGCAGGTCCTCCCGAGGAGGAAGAGGCCGAGGATCTCCTATGAGTAACTGCTGAAGATCTGGGTACCAAGCCCTTCTTGGCCAGTCTGGGGCAATGAAGATTGCACGAACCCTTGTCTTTCTTATGATCCTGAGTACTTTTGGGATCAGCGGAAGTGGAGGAAAAACATACACTGACGGAAACACCCACTGGGTCACATGTGCATCCACTGCTAATGCTTGAGGGTCTCTCGACCTGGAACAGTATCTCTGAAGCTTCTTGTTGAGACGAGACGCCATCATGTCTATTTGAGGAACTCCCCAAAGACTTGTCACCTCTGCGAAGACTTCTTGGTGGAGGTCCCACTCTCCTGGATGGAGATCATGTCTGCTGAGGAAGTCTGCTTCCCAGTTGTCTACTCCCGGAATGAATATTGCCGACAGAGCTTGTAGATGTTTTTCTGCCAAGCGGAGGATTTTTGTCGCCTCTGCCATTGCCGTTTTGCTTTTCGTTCCGCCCTGCCTGTTTATGTATGCGACTGCTGTTACATTGTCCGCCTGGATCTGCACGGGATGGTCTTGAAGATGTACCGCTTGTTGAAGGCCATTCTAAATGGCTCTTCGCTCCAGAACGTTTATGTGAAGGCAGGCTTCCTGTTGTGACCAACGTCCCTGGAAGTTTTCTCCCTGAGAGACTGCTCCCCAGCCTCGGAGACTTGCATCCGTGGTTACTAGGACCCAGTCCTGAATCCCGAACCTGCGTCCCTCTAGCAGGTGAGAGCTGTGCAACCACCACAGAAGCGAAATCCTGGTTTTTGACGACAGGATTATCTTTCTGTGCATGTGTAGGTGTGACCCCGACCACTTGTCCAACAGGTCCCACTGGAATACTCTGGCATGGAACCTGCCAAACTGTATGGCCTCGTAGGCCGCCACCATCTTCCCCAACAACCGAATGCACTGATGGATCGACACACTTGATGGTTTCAATATCTGTTTTACCATTTTCTGGATTTCCAAAGCCTTTTCCCGCGGAAGAAATACTCTCTGAACTTCTGTGTCCAGAATCATCCTGAGGAAAGACAACCTTGTCGTCTGTTCCAACTGCGACTTTGGGTAATTTATGATCCACCCGTGTTGTTGGAGTATTGACAGGGAGAGGGATATGTTCTGCAATAACTGCTCCCTGTATGTCGCCTTTATCAGGAGGTCGTCCAGATAAGGGATTTTCTCTAACGTCCTAGTGGATGCTGGGGACTCCGTAAGGACCATGGGGAATAGACGGGCTCCGCAGGAGACAGGGCACTTTAAGAAAGAATTAGGATACTGGTGTGCACTGGCTCCTCCCTCTATGTCCCTCCTCCAGACCTCAGTTAGTGCTCGGACGAGCTGGGTGTACTTTAGTGAGCTCTCCTGAGCTTGCTAGATAGAAAGTATTTTGTTAGGATTTTTTATTTTCAGAGAGATCTGCTGGCAACAGACTCTCTGCTACGTGGGACTGAGGGGAGAGAAGCAGCCCTACTAACTGCGGATAGGTCGTGCTTCTTAGGCTACTGGACACCATTAGCTCCAGAGGGATCGAACACAGGAACGCACCCTTGGTCGTCCGATCCCGACCCCTCGCAGAGCCAGAAGCCGGCGTGAGAAGCAAGAAGACTTCAAAAGCGGCGGCAGAAGACTCTAGTCTTCATATGAGGTAGCGCACAGCACTGCAGCTGTGCGCCATTGCTCCCACATTGCACCCACACACTCCGGTCACTGTAGGGTGCAGGGCGCAGGGGGGGGGGGGGGGGGCGGCCTGGGCAGCAATTAGAGACCTCTTGGCACAGTGGGCATATATACAGTTGGGCACTGTATATATGCATGAGCCCCCGCCATTATTTTACACAAAATTGCGGGACAGAATCCCGCCGCTGAGGGGGCGGGGCTTCTTCGTCAGCACTCACCAGCGCCATTTTCTCTCCACAGCTCCGCTGAGAGGAAGCTCCCCAGGCTCTCCCCTGCAGAAGCACGATAGAAGAGGGTGAAAAGAGAGGGGGGGCACATAAATTTGGCGTAAAAAATAAGGATTTTACTCACCGGTAAATCTGTTTCTCGTAGTCCGTAGTGGATGCTGGGACTCCGTAAGGACCATGGGGAATAGCGGCTCCGCCGTAGACTGGGCACAACTAAAGAAAGCTTTAGGACTACCTGGTGTGCACTGGCTCCTCCCTCTATGACCCTCCTCCAGACCTCAGTTGGGATACTGTGCCCGGAAGAGCTGACACAATAAGGAAGGATTTTGAATCCCGGGTAAGACTCATACCAGCCACACCAATCACACCGTATAACTCGTGATACTATACCCAGTTAACAGTATGAACAATAACTGAGCCTCTCAACAGATGGCTCAACAATAACCCTTTAGTTAAACAATAACTATATACAAGTATTGCAGACAATCCGCACTTGGGATGGGCGCCCAGCATCCACTACGGACTACGAGAAATAGATTTACCGGTGAGTAAAATCTTATTTTCTCTGACGTCCTAAGTGGATGCTGGGATTCCGTAAGGACCATGGGGATTATACCAAAGCTCCCAAACGGGCGGGAGAGTGCGGATGACTCTGCAGCACCGAATGGGCAAACTCTAGGTCCTCCTCAGCCAGGGTGTCAAACTTGTAGAATTTAGCAAATGTGTTTGACCCCGACCAAGTAGCTGCTCGGCAAAGTTGTAGAGCCGAGACCCCTCGGGCAGCCGCCCAAGAAGAGCCCACCTTCCTCGTGGAATGGGCTTTCACTGATTTAGGATGCGGCAGTCCAGCCGCAGAATGTGCAAGCTGAATCGTACTACAGATCCAGCGAGCAATAGTCTGCTTTGAAGCAGGAGCACCCAGCTTGTTGGATGCATACAGGATAAACAACGAGTCAGTTTTCCTGACACTAGCTGTCCTGGAAACATAAATTTTCCGGGCCCTGACTACGTCCAACAACTTGGAAGCCTCCAAGTCTTTAGTAGCCGCAGGCACCACGATAGGTTGGTTCAAATGAAAGGCTGATACCACCTTAGGGAGAAACTGGGGACTAGTCCTCAATTCTGCCCTATCCATATGGAAAATCAGATAAGTGCTTTTACATGACAAAGCTGCCAATTCTGACACACGCCTAGCCGAAGCCAAGGCCAACAGCATGACCACTTTCCACGTGAGATATTTTAATTCCACGGTTTTAAGTGGCTCAAACCAATGTGACTTTAGGAAATCCAACACCACGTTGAGATCCCAAGGTGCCACTGGAGGCACAAAAGGGGGCTGAATATGCAGCACTCCCTTAACAAAAGTCTGAACTTCAGGTAGTGAAGCCAGTTCTCTCTGGAAGAAAATCGATAGAGCCGAAATCTGGACCTTTATGGAACCCAATTTTAGGCCCATAGTCACCCCTGACTGTAGGAAGTGCAGAAAACGGCCCAGCTGAAATTCCTCCGTTGGGGCCTTCCTGGCCTCACACCACGCAACATATTTTCGCCAAATGCGGTGATAATGGTTTGCGGTCACTTCTTTCCTAGCTTTAATCAGCGTAGGAATGACTTCCTCCGGATGCCATTTTCCTTCAGGATCCGGTGTTCAACCACCATGCCGTCAAACGCAGCCGCGGTAAGTCTTGGAACAGACAGGGCCCCTGCTGCAGCAGGTTCTGTCTGAGCGGCAGAGGCCATGGGTCCTCTGAGATCATTTCCTGAAGTTCCGGGTACCAAGCTCTTCTTGGCCAATCCGGAACAATGAGTATAGTTCATATTCCTCTTCTCCTTATTATCCTCAGTACCTTGGGTATGAGAGGAAGAGGAGGGAACACATAAACCGACCGGTACACCCACGGTGTCACTAGAGTGTCCACAGCTATCGCCTGAGGGTCTCTTGACCTGGCGCAATATTTTTCTAGCTTTTTGTTTAGGCGGGACGCCATCATGTCCACCTGTGGCCTTTCCCAACGGTTTACAATCAGTTGGAAGACTTCTGGATGAAGTCTTCACTCTCCCGGGTGGAGGTCGTGCCTGCTGAGGAAGTCTGCTTCCCAGTTGTCCACTCCCGGAATGAACACTGCCGACAGTGCTAACACGTGATTTTCCGCCCATCGGAGAATCCTTGTGGCTTCTGCCATCGCCATCCTGCTTCTTGTGCCGCCCTGTTGTTTTACATGGACGCCCGCCGTGATGTTGTCTGACTGGATCAGCATCGGCTGGTTTTGAAGCAGGGGTCTATCCTGACTTAGGGCATTGCGAATGGCCCTTAGTCCCAGAATATTTATGTGTAGGGAAGTCTCCTGACTTGACCATAGTCCTTGGAAGTTTCTTCCCTGTGTGACTGCCCCCCAGCCTCGAAGGCTGGCATCTGTGGTCACCATGACCCAGTCCTGTATGCCGAATTTGCGGCCCTCTAGAAGATGAGCACTCTGCAGCCACCACAACAGCGACACCCTGGCCCTTGGAGACAGGGTTATCAGCCGATGCATCTGAAGATGCGACCCGGACCACTTGTCCAACAGATTCCACTGGAAGATCCTTGCATGGAACCTGCCGAATGGAATTTCTTCGTAAGGAGCTACCATCTTTCCCAGGACTCGCGTGCATTGATGCACCGACACCTGTATTTGTATTAGGAGGTTTCTGACTAGAGATGACAACTCCTTGGCTTTCTCCTCCGGGAGAAACCCTTTTTCCTGTTCTGTGTCCAGAACCAAACCCAGGAACAGTAGACGCGTCTTAGGAACCAGCTGCGACTTTGGACTTATTCAGAATCCAGCCGTGCTGTTGTAGCACTTCCCGAGATAGTGCTACTCCGACGAACAACTGCTCCCTGGACCTCGCCTTTATAAGGAGATCGTCCAAGTACGGGACAATTATAACTCCCTTTTTTCGAAGGAGTATCATCATTTCGGCCATTACCTTGGTAAATACCCTCGGTGCCGGGGACAGACCAACGGCAACTTCTGGAATTGATAATGACAGTCCTGTACCACAATTTTGAGGTACTTCTGGTGAGGAGGGTAAATGGGGACATGCAGGTAAGCATCCTTGATGTCCAGTGATACCATGTAATCCCCTTCGTCCAGGCTTGCAATAACCGCCCTGAGCGATTCCATTTTGAACTTGAACCTTCGTATATAAGTGTTCAATGATTTCAATTTTAGAATGGGTCTCACCGAACAGTCTGGTTTCGGTACCACAAACATTGTGGAATAGTAACCCCGGCCTTGTTGAAGGAGGGGTACCTTGATTATCACCTGCTGGAAGTACAGCTTGTGAATTGCCGCCAGTACAACCTCCCCTCGAGGGCAGCAGGCAAGGCTGATTTGAGGTAACGGCGAGGGGGAGTCGCCTCAAACTCCAGCTTGTATCCCTGTGATACTACTTGCAGAATTTAGGGAGCCACCTGTGAGCGAGCCCACTGGTCGCTGAAGTTCCTGAGACGCGCCCCCACCGCACCTGGCTCCACCTGTGGAGCCCCAGCGGCATGCGGTGGACTCAGAGGAAGCGGGGGAAGATTTTTGATCCTGGGAACTGGCTGTCTGGTGCAGCTTTTTCCCTCTTCCCTTGTCTCTGTGCAGAAAGGAAGCGCCTTTGACCCGCTTGCTTTTCTGAAGCCGAAAGGACTGTATCTTATAATACGGTGCTTTCTTAGGCTGTGAGGAAACTTGGAGGTAAAGTTTTTTCCTTCCCAGCTGTTGTTGTGGATACGAGGTCCCAGAGACCATCCCCAAACAATTCCTCACCCTTATAAGGCAGAATCTTCATGTGCCTTCTAAAGTCAGCATCGCCTGTCCACTGCCGGGTCCCTAATACCCTCCTGGCAGAATGGACATTGCATTAATTCTGGATGCCAGCCGGCAAATATCCCTCTGTGCATCCCTCATATATAAGACGACGTCTTTAATATGCTCTATGTTAGCAAAATAGTATCCCTGTCCTGACAAGGTAATAGACCACGCTGCAGCAGCACTATCCATGCTGAGGCAATTGCAGGTCTCAGTATAGTACCTGAGTGTGTATATACAGACTTCAGGATAGCCTCCTGCTTTTTATCAGCAGGCTCCTTCAAAGTGGCCGTATCCTAAAACGGCAGTGCCACCTTTTTTGACAAAACATGTGAGCGCCGTATCCACCCTAGGGGATATCTCCCAACGTGACCTATCCTCTGGCGGGAAAGGGTACGCCATCAGTAACTTTTTAGAAATTACCAGTTTCTTATCGGGGGAACACACGCTTCTTCACACACTTCATTCACGCATCTGATGGGGGAACAAAACACTGGCTGCTTTTTCTCCCCAAACATAAAACCCCTTTTTTTGTGGTACCTGGGTTAATGTCAGAAATGTGTAACAAATTTTTCATTGCCGAGATCATGCAACGGATGTTCCTAGTGGATTGTGTATATGTCTCAACCTCGTCGACACTGGAGTCAGACTCCGTGTCGACATCTGTGTCTGCCATCTGAGGTAGCGGGCGTTTTTAAACCCCTGATGGCCTTTGAGACGCCTGGGCAGGCGCAGGCTGAGAAGCCGGCTGTCCCACAGCTGTTACGTCATCCAGCCTTTTATGTAAGGAGTTGACACTGTCGGTTAATACCTTCCACCCATCCATCCACTCTGGTGTCGGCCCAACCGGGGGCGACATCACATTTATCGGCATCTGCTCCGCCTCCACATAAGCCTCCTCATCAACCATGTCGACACAGCCGTACCGACACACCGCACACACACAGGGAATGCTCTGACTGAGGACAGGACCCCACAAAGTCCTTTGGGGAGACAGAGAGAGAGTATGCCAGCACACACCAGAGCGCTATATAATGCAGGGATTCACACTACCCACAGTGATTTTTCCCTTATAGCTGCTATAATACACAGATTTGCGCCTAAATTTAGTGCCCCCCCTCTCTTTTTAACCCTTTGAGCCTGAAAACTACAGGGGAGAGCCTGGGGAGCTGTCTTCCAACTGCACTGTGAAGAGAAAATGGCGCCAGTGTGCTGAGGGAGATAGCCCCGCCCCTTTTTCGGCGGGCTTCTCCCGCTTTTTTATGGATCTCTGGCAGGGGTATTTTTCACATATATAGCCTCTAGGACTATATATTGTGATTATTTTTCCAGCCAAGGTGTTAATATTGCTGCTCAGGGCGCCCCCCCCCCCCAGCGCCCTGCACCCATCAGTGACCGGAGTGTGAGGTGTGCATGAGGAGCAATGCTATGCGCTACCTTGTTGAAGACCGAAGTCTTCTGCCGCCGATTTTCAGGACCATCTTCTTGCTTCTGGCTCTGTAAGGGGGACGGCGGCACGGTTCCGGGACCGGACGATCGAGGTCGGACCCTGTGTTCGATCCCTCTGGAGCTAATGGTGTCCAGTAGCCTAAGAAGCCCAAGCTAGCTGCAAGCAGGTAGGTTCGCTTCTTCTCCCCTTAGTCCCTCGTAGCAGTGAGTCTGTTGCCAGCAGATCTCACTGAAAATAAAAAAAACTAAAATATTCTTTCTTTTCTAGGAGCTCAGGAGAGCCCCTAGTGTGCATCCAGCTCAGCCGGACACAAGATTCTAACTGAGGTCTGGAGGAGGGTCATAGAGGTAGGAGCCAGTGCACACCAGGTAGTCCTAAAGCTTTCTTTAGTTGTGCCGAGTCTCCTGCGAGCCGCTATTTCCCATGGTCCTTACGGAGTCCCAGCATCCACTTAGGACGTCAGAGAAACAATATATACAGCAGCTACTGGGTTAACACTACATTACTGTGTGATTCCTGGGTCATATAGCGCTGGGGTGTGTGCTGGCATACTCTCTCTGTCTCTCCAAAGGGCCTTGTGGGGGAACTGTCTTCAAATAGAGCATCCCCTGTGTGTGTGGTGTGTCGGTACGTGTGTGTCGACATGTCTGAGGTAAAAGGCTCCCCTAAGGAGGAGATGGAGCTAATATGTGTGTGAGAGGGTGTCTCCGTAGACAACGCCGACACCTGTTTGGATATGTGTAAGTGCTAAGGTGAATTTATTGCACAAAAGATTAGAGAACAGACAGGAAATCTACCCATGTCTGTCCCTATGTCGCAGAGACCTTCAGAGTCTCACAATGCTCACTATCCAAAATAATAGACACTGATATCGACACAGAGTTTGACTCCAGTGTCGACTACGATAATGCAAAGTTACAGCCAAATGGCAGAAAAGTATTCAATATATGATTGTTGTAATAAAGATGATTTGCATATCACTGATGACTCAACTGTCCCTGACACAAGGGTACACATTTTAAGGGGAAGAAAGCTGAGGTAAATTTCCCTCCTCTCATGAGGAAAAAGAGCGGGAATCTCCAGACAAGAGACGGCAGCTTCCCACAAAGAATTCTCAGGCAGTATCCTTTCCCCTCTAGGGCCAGGATGTGATGGGAATCTTCCCCTAGGGTGTCACGTTTGCCCAAAAGGTAGCCCTAGCTATTCTCAGGGATCCTGCAGATAGCGTGCACATTTTGGTACACTACTCAGACCGGCGATTGTGTCGGCATGGGTTTATAGCACTGTGGCGGCGTGGACAGGTACATTATCAGCAGAAATTGAGACTCTAGTATGTATATATGTATATATAGAGATATATACATATATATATATATATAAGATGCTGTCTTAAGAGATATATATCATAAAACATGCCCAAAGAGACATGAGTATACTGGGTCCCAGAGGCAAAGCTATGTCGATTTCTGCTTGACGTGTCCTGTAGAATATACATTGGACAGATGATGCCGACTTAAGAGGCATATAGAAGGCTGAGGATTGTGTGGAGAAAGATTCTCGGACCTGGTCTCCACAGCTATAGCTGGTAATTCTGATATTTTGCCTTGTATTCCTGCACAGTCTAGGAAAGCACGTCATTATCAAATGCAGCCTTTCGAACAAAGAAACAAGAAAGTCCGAGGTGCGTTCTTCCTTGCCAGAGGCGGAGGCAGAGGAAACCAGCTGCACAACACAGCTAGTTCCCAGGAACAGAAGTCCTCTCCGGCCTCTACGAAAATCCACCGCATGTCGCTGGGGCACGCTTTCGTAAGTTCAGCCACAAGTGGGTTCACTCTCTGTTAGATCCCTGGGCAATAGATATTGTGTCTCAGGGATACAAGCTGGACTTTGAGAAGATGCCTCCTCACTGACGGCTCCCCCCCGAGAGGGAAACAGGGTTAACTGCAATTCACAAATTGTATTTTCAACAGGTGGTGGTCAAGGTTCCCCTCCTTCAACAAGGAGGGGGTTATTATTCGACCATGTTGTAGTCCCGAAACCAGATGGTTCGGTCAGACCCATATTGAATTTAAAATCCCTGAACATATACTTGAAAAGTACAAGTTCAAGATGGAATCGCTCAGAGCGGTCATCGCAAGGGAGGGGGATTTTATGGCGTCTCTGGACATAAAGGATGCTTACCTTCATGTACCCGTTTATCCACCTCATCAGGAGTACCTCAGATTTGTGGTACAGGATTGTCATTACCAATTCCAGACGTTGCAGTTTGGTCTGTCCACGGCACCGAGAGTATTTACCAAGGTGATGGCAGTAATGATGGTGCACCTGCGAAAGCAAGGAGTCACAATTATCCCATACTTGGACGATCTCCTCATAAAGGCGAGATCCAGAGAGCAGTTGCTGATTAGTGTAGCACGCTCTCGGGAAGTGTTACAACAGCACGGCTGGATTCTGAGATATTCCAAGGTCGCAGCTGATTCCTACGACGCGTCTGCCCTTCCTGGGCATGATTCTGGACGCAGACCAGAAGAAGGTTTTTCTCCCGATGGAGAAGGCTCAGGAACTCATGACACTGGTCAGTGACCTCTTAAAACCAAAACAGGTGTCGGTGCATTACTGCACGAGAGTCCTGGGAAAGATGGTGGCGTCATACGAGGCCATTCCCTTCGGCAGGTTCCATGCGAGGACCTTTTCAATGGGATCTGTTGGACAAGTGGTCCGGATCGCATCTACAGATGCATCGGCTGATCACCCTATCCCCCAGGGCCAGAGAGTCTCTTCTGTGGTGGCTGCAGAGTACTCACCTTCTCGAGGGCCGCAGGTTCGGCATTCAGGACTGAGTCCTGGTGACCACGGATGCAAGCCTCCGAGGGTGGGGGGCAGTCACTCAGGGAAGAAGTTTCCAAGGGCTGTGGTCAAGTCAGGAGTCTTGCCTTCACATCAATATCCTGGAACTAAGGGCCATATACAACGCCCTAAGTCAAGCGGAGACCCTGCTTCGCAACCAATCGGTGCTGATTCAATCAGACATCACCGCAGTGGCTCATGTAAACCGCCAAGGCGGCACAAGGAGCAGGGTGGCGATAGCGGAAGCCACCAGAATTCTTCGATGGGCGGAGAATCACGTACGAGCACTGTCAACAGTGTTCATTCCGGGAGTGGACCAACTGGGAAGCAGACTTCCTCAGCAGGCACAACCTCCACCCGGGAGAGTGGGGACTTCATCAAGAAGTCTTCGCGCAGATTGTAGGTCGGTGGGAACTGCCACAGGTGGATATGATGGCATCCCAACTCAACACCGTGGATGTTCCAGTCGGTTTATGTGTTTCCTCCTCTTCCTCTCATGCCCAAGGTGCTGAGAATCATAAGGAAAAGAGGAGTGAGAACAATACTCATTGTTTCGGATTGGCCAAGAAGGACTTGGTATCCAGAGCTGCAAGAAATGCTCACAGAGGACCCGTGGCCTCTGCCTCTAAGGCAGGATCTGTTGCAGCAGGGACCTTGTCTGTTCCAAGACTTACCGCGGCTGCGTTTGACGGCATGGCGGTTGAACGCCGGATCCTAGTAGAAAAAGGGATTCCGGATGAGGTTATTCCTACGCTAATAAAGGCTAGGAAGGACGTGATGGCTAAACATTATCACCGTATACGGCGAAAATATGTTGCTTGGTGTGAGGCCAGAAATGTCCCTACAGAGGAATTCCAGCTGGGCCGTTTCCTTCACCTCCTACAGTCGGGAGTGACTTTGGGCCTAAAATTGGGGTCCATTAAGGTCCAGATTTCGGCCCTATCCATTTTCTTTCAAAAAGATCTAGCTTCTCTACCTGAAGTTCAGACGTCTGTAAAGGGAGGGCTGCATATTCAGCCCCCGTTTGTGCCTCCAGTGGCACCTTGGGATCTTTACGTGGTGTTGAGTTTCCTGAAATCCCACTGGTTTGAGCCACTTAAAACCGTGGAGTTAAAATATCTCACGTGGACGGTGGTCATGCTGTTGGCCTTGGCTTCGGCTAGGCGTGTGTCAGAATTGGCGGCTTTGTCACATAAAAGCCCCTATTTGGTTTTCCATATGGACAGGGCAGAATTGCGGACTCGTCCGCAATTTCTGCCAAATGTGGTGTCATCTTTTCATATGAACCAACCTATTGTGGTGCCTGTGGCTACTCGTGACTTGGAGGATTCCGAGTTACTGGATGTAGTCAGGGCTTTGAAGGTTTATGTAGCCAGAACGGCTAGAGTCAGGAAAACTGAGTCGCCGTTTATCCTGTATGCATCCAACAAGCTGGGTGCTCATGCTTCAAAGCAAACTATTGCTCGCTGCATCTGTAACACGATTCAGCAGGCTCATTCTGCGGCTGGAATGCCGCTTCCAAAATCAGTAAAAGCCCACTCCACAAGGAAGGTGGGCTCTTCTTGGGCGGCTGCCCTGCGGGGTCTCGCCATTAAAGCTTTGCCGAGCGGCTACTTGGTCAGGTTCAAACACCTTTGCAAAGTTCTACAAGTTTGATACCCTGGCTGAGGAGGACCTTGTGTGTGCTCATTCGGTGCTGCAGAGTCATCCGCACTCTCCCGCCCGTTTGGGAGCTTTGGTATAATCCCCATGGTCCTTACGGAGTCCCCAGCATCCACTAGGACGTTAGAGAAAATAAGATTTTACTTACCGGTAAATCTATTTCTCGTAGTCCGTAGTGGATGCTGGGCGCCCGTCCCAAGTGCGGACTTCTTCTGCAATACTTGTATATAGTTATTGCTTAAATAAGGGTTATGTTATGGTTGCATCAGGGTTATCTGATGCTCTGTTATTGTTCATACTGTTAACTGGGTAAGTTTATCACGAGTTATACGGTGTGATTGGTGTGGCTGGTATGAGTCTTACCCTGGATTCCAAAATCCTTTCCTTGTACTGTCAGCTCTTCCGGGCACATTTTCCTTAACGGAGGTCTGGAGGAGGGACATAGAGGGAGGAGCCAGTGCACACCAGTATCCTAATTCTTTCTTAAAGTGCCCTGTCTCCTGCGGAGCCCGTCTATTCCCCATGGTCCTTACGGAGTCCCCAGCATCCACTACGGACTACGAGAAATAGATTTACCGGTAAGTAAAATCTTATTATATTGACTCCTTTCTGACGAAGGAGGACCATCATCTCCGCCATCACCTTGGTGAATACCCTTGGCGCCGTGGAGAGACCGAAAGGTAACGTCTGGAATTGGTAATGGCAATCCTGAATCGCGAATCTCAGATAAGCCTGGTGAGGAGGATAAATGGGAACATGCAGGTAAGCATCCTTTATGTCCACCGACACTTTATCATGATTCACCCACATCCCTTCAAACAGAGCATTTAGTTTGTGTGGAGGAGGGAACGTGACTTTGGTTTTTCTTACATAAAATAAGAATTTACTTACCGATAATTCTATTTCTCGTAGTCCGTAGTGGATGCTGGGAACTCCGTAAGGACCATGGGGAATAGCGGCTCCGCAGGAGACTGGGCACAAAAGTAAAAGCTTTAGGACTACCTGGTGTGCACTGGCTCCTCCCCCTATGACCCTCCTCCAAGCCTCAGTTAGGATACTGTGCCCGGACGAGCGTACACAATAAGGAAGGATTTTGAATCCCGGGTAAGACTCATACCAGCCACACCAATCACACCGTACAACCTGTGATCTGAACCCAGTTAACAGCATGATAACAGAGGAGCCTCTGAAAAGATGGCTCACAACAATAATAACCCGATTTTTGTAACAATAACTATGTACAAGTATTGCAGACAATCCGCACTTGGGATGGGCGCCCAGCATCCACTACGGACTACGAGAAATAGAATTATCGGTAAGTAAATTCTTATTTTCTCTGACGTCCTAGTGGATGCTGGGAACTCCGTAAGGACCATGGGGATTATACCAAAGCTCCCAAACGGGCGGGAGAGTGCGGATGACTCTGCAGCACCGAATGAGAGAACTCCAGGTCCTCCTCAGCCAGGGTATCAAATTTGTAGAATTTAGCAAACGTGTTTGCCCCTGACCAAGTAGCTGCTCGGCAAAGTTGTAAAGCCGAGACCCCTCGGGCAGCCGCCCAAGATGAGCCCACCTTCCTTGTGGAATGGGCTTTTACAGATTTTGGCTGTGGCAGGCCTGCCACAGAATGTGCAAGCTGAATTGTACTACAAATCCAACGAGCAATAGTCTGCTTAGAAGCAGGAGCACCCAGCTTGTTGGGTGCATACAGGATAAACAGCGAGTCAGATTTTCTGACTCCAGCCGTCCTGGAAACATATATTTTCAGGGCCCTGACTACGTCCAGCAACTTGGAGTCCTCCAAGTCCCTAGTAGCCGCAGGTACCACAATAGGCTGGTTCAAGTGAAACGCTGAAACCACCTTAGGGAGAAATTGAGGACGAGTCCTCAATTCTGCCCTGTCCGTATGAAAAATTAGGTAAGGGCTTTTATAGGATAAAGCCGCCAATTCTGAGACACGCCTGGCTGAAGCCAGGGCTAACAGCATTACCACTTTCCATGTGAGATATTTTAAGTCCACAGTGGAGAGTGGTTCAAACCAATGTGATTTTAGGAACCCCAAAACTACATTGAGATCCCAAGGTGCCACTGGAGGCACAAAAGGAGGCTGTATATGCAGTACCCCCTTGACAAACGTCTGAACTTCAGGAACTTAAGCCAGTTCTTTCTGGAAGAAAATCGACAGGGCCGAAATTTGAACCTTAATGGACCCTAATTTTAGGCCCATAGACAGTCCTGTTTGCAGGAAATGCAGGAAACGACCCAGTTGAAATTCCTCTGTAGGGGCCTTCCTGGCCTCGCACCACGCAACATATTTACGCCAAATACGGTGATAATGTTGTATGGTTACATCCTTCCTGGCTTTGATCAGGGTAGGGATGACTTCATCCGGAATGCCTTTTTCCTTCAGGATCCGGCGTTCAACCGCCATGCCGTCAAACGCAGCCGCGGTAAGTCTTGGAACAGACAGGGTCCCTGCTGAAGCAGGTCCTTTCTTAGAGGTAGAGGCCACGGGTCCTCTGTGAGCATCTCTTGAAGTTCCGGGTACCAAGTCCTTCTTGGCCAATCCGGAGCCACGAGTATAGTCCTTACTCCTCTCCTTCTTATGACTCTCAGTACCTTGGGTATGAGAGGCAGAGGAGGGAACACATACACTGACTGGTACACCCACGGTGTTACCAGAGCGTCCACAGCTATTGCCTGAGGGTCCCTTGACCTGGCGCAATACCTGTCTAGTTTTTTGTTGAGGCGGGACGCCATCATGTCCACCTTTGGTTTTTCCCAACGGTTCACAATCATGTGGAAGACTTCTGGGTGAAGTCCCCACTCCCCCGGGTGGAGGTCGTGTCTGCTGAGGAAGTCTGCTTCCCAGTTGTCCACTCCCGGAATGAACACTGCTGACAGTGCTATCACATGATTTTCTGCCCAGCGAAGAATCCTTGCAACTTCTGTCATTGCCCTCCTGCTTCTTGTGCCGCCCTGTCTGTTTACGTGGGCGACTGCCGTGATGTTGTCCGACTGGATCAGCACCGGCTGACCTTGAAGCAGAGGTCTTGCTAGGCTTAGAGCTTTGTAGATGGCCCTTAGCTCCAGGATATTTATGTGAAGTGATGTCTCCAGGCTTGACCACAAGCCCTGGAAATTTCTTCCCTGTGTGACTGCTCCCCAGCCTCTCAGGCTGGCATCCGTGGTCACCAGGACCCAGTCCTGAATGCCGAATCTGCGGCCCTCTAGAAGATGAGCACTCTGCAACCACCACAGGAGAGACACCCTTGTCCTTGGTGACAAGATTATCCGCTGATGCATCTGAAGATGCGACCCGGACCATTTGTCTAGCAGATCCCACTGGAAGGTTCTTGCGTGGAATCTGCCGAATGGGATTGCTTCGTAAGAAGCCACCATCTTTCCCAGGACCCTTGTGCATTGATGTACTGAGACTTGGCCTGGTTTTAGGAGATTTCTGACTAGTTCGGATAACTCCCTGGCTTTCTCCTCCGGGAGAAACACCTTTTTCTGGACTGTGTCCAGGATCATCCCTAGGAATAGAAGTCGTGTCGTCGGGATTAGCTGCGATTTTGGAATATTGAGAATCCAACCGTGCTGGCGCAGCACTATCTGAGATAGTGCTACTCCGACTTCCAACTGTTCCCTGGATCTTGCCCTTATCAGGAGATCGTCCAAGTAAGGGATAACTAAAACTCCCTTTTTTCGAAGGAGTGTCATCATTCGGCCATTACCTTGGTAAAGACCCGGGGTGCCGTGGACAATCCAAACGGCAGCATCTGAAACTGATAGTGACAGTTCTGTACCACAAACCTGAGGTACCCTTGGTGAGAAGGGTAAATTGGGACATGTAGGTAAGCATCTTTGATGTCCAGAGACACCATATAGTCCCCTTCTTCCAGGTTTGCAATCACTGCTCTGAGTGACTCCATCTTGAATTTGAACCTTTGTATGTAAGTGTTCAAGGATTTCAGGTTTAAAATTGGTCTCACCGAGCCGTCCGGCTTCGGTACCACAAATAGTGTGGAATAGTACCCCTTTCCCTGTTGTAGGAGGGGTACCTTGATTATCACCTGCTGGGAATACAGCTTGTGAATGGCTTCCAATACTGCCTCCCTGTCTGAGGGAGATGTTGGTAAAGCAGACTTTAGAAAACGGCGAGGGGGAGACGTCTCGAATTCCAATTTGTACCCCTGAGATACCACCTGAAGGATCCAGGGGTCCACTTGCGAGTGGGCCCACTGCGCACTGAATTTCTTGAGACGGGCCCCCACCGTGCCTGAGTCCGCTTGTAAAGCCCCAGCGTCATGCTGAGGACTTTGCGGAGGCGGGAGAGGGCTTTTGTTCCTGGGAACTGGCTGTTTGTTGCAGCCTTTTTCCTCTCCCTCTGCCACGGGGCAGAAATGAGGTGCCTTTTGCCCGCTTGCCCTTATGGGGCCGAAAGGACTGCGCCTGATAATACGGCGTCTTCTTAGGTTGAGAAGCTACCTGGGGTAAAAAATAAGATTTTACTTACCGATAAATCTATTTCTCGGAGTCCGTAGTGGATGCTGGGGTTCCTGAAAGGACCATGGGGAATAGCGGCTCCGCAGGAGACAGGGCACAAAAAGTAAAGCTTTTCCGATCAGGTGGTGTGCACTGGCTCCTCCCCCTATGACCCTCCTCCAGACTCCAGTTAGGTACTGTGCCCGGACGAGCGTACACAATAAGGGAGGATTTTGAATCCCGGGTAAGACTCATACCAGCCACACCAATCACACCGTACAACTTGTGAACTAAACCCAGTTAACAGTATGATAACAGCGGAGCCTCTGAAAGATGGCTTCCTTCAACAATAACCCGAATTAGTTAACAATAACTATGTACAATTTATGCAGATAATCCGCACTTGGGATGGGCGCCCAGCATCCACTACGGACTCCGAGAAATAGATTTATCGGTAAGTAAAATCTTATTTTCTCTATCGTCCTAGTGGATGCTGGGGTTCCTGAAAGGACCATGGGGATTATACCAAAGCTCCCAAACGGGCGGGAGAGTGCGGATGACTCTGCAGCACCGAATGAGAGAACTCCAGGTCCTCCTTAGCCAGAGTATCAAATTTGTAAAATTTTACAAACGTGTTCTCCCCTGACCACGTAGCTGCTCGGCAAAGTTGTAATGCCGAGACCCCTCGGGCAGCCGCCCAAGATGAGCCCACCTTCCTTGTGGAGTGGGCCTTTACAGATTTAGGCTGTGGCAAGCCTGCCACAGAATGTGCAAGTTGGATTGTGCTACAGATCCAACGAGCAATCGTCTGCTTAGACGCAGGAGCACCCATCTTGTTGGGTGCATACAATATAAACAACGAGTCAGATTTTCTGACTCCAGCTGTCCTTGCAATATATATTTTTAATGCTCTGACAACGTCCAGTAACTTGGAGTCCTCCAAGTCACTTGTAGCCGCAGGCACTACAATAGGCTGGTTCAGATGAAATGCTGACACCACCTTAGGGAGAAAATGCGGACGAGTCCGCAGTTCTGCCCTGTCCGAATGGAAAATCAGATATGGGCTTTTGTAAGATAAAGCTGCCAATTCTGACACTCTCCTGGCAGAAGCCAGGGCTAGAAGCATGGTCACTTTCCATGTGAGATATTTCAAATCCACCTTTTTTAGTGGTTCAAACCAATGAGATTTTAGGAAGTCCAAAACCACATTTAGATCCCACGGTGCCACTGGAGGCACCACAGGAGGCTGTATATGCAGCACTCCCTTAACAAAGGTCTGGACTTCAGGGACTGAAGCCAATTCTTTTTGAAAGAAAATCGACAGGGCCGAAATTTGAACCTTAATAGATCCCAATTTGAGACCCATTGACAATCCTGATTGCAGGAAATGTAGGAATCGACCCAGTTGAAATTCCTCCGTCGGAGCACTCCGATCTTCGCACCACGCAACATATTTTCGCCAAATTCGGTGATAATGTTGCACGGTTACTTCCTTCCTTGCTTTAATCAAAGTAGGAATGACTTCTTCCGGCATGCCTCTTTCCTTTAGGATCCGGCGTTCAACCGCCATGCCGTCAAACGCAGCCGCGGTAAGTCTTGAAACAGACAGGGACCCTGCTGAAGCAAGTCCCTCCTTAGAGGTAGAGGCCACGGATCTTCCGTGATCATCTCTTGAAGTTCCGGGTACCAAGTCCTCCTTGGCCAATCCGGAACCACTAGTATCGTTCTTACGCCTCTTTGCCGTATAATTCTCAATACTTTTGGTATGAGAGGCAGAGGAGGAAACACATACACCGACTGGTACACCCAAGGCGTTACCAGCGCGTCCACAGCTATTGCCTGCGGATCTCTTGACCTGGCGCAATACCTGTCCAGTTTTTTGTTGAGGCGAGACGCCATCATGTCCACCATTGGTCTTTCCCAACGGGTTACCAGCAAGTGGAAGACTTCTGGATGAAGTCCCCACTCTCCCGGGTGAAGATCGTGTCTGCTGAGGAAGTCTGCTTCCCAGTTGTCCACTCCCGGGATGAACACTGCTGACAGTGCTATCACATGATTCTCTGCCCAGCGAAGAATCCTTGCAGCTTCTGCCATTGCCCTCCTGCTTCTTGTGCCGCCCTGTCTGTTCACATGGGCGACTGCCGTGATGTTGTCCGACTGGATCAATACCGGTTTTCCCTGAAGCAGAGGTTCTGCCTGGTTTAGAGCATTGTATATTGCTCTTAGTTCCAGAATGTTTATGTGAAGAGACGTTTCCAGGCTCGTCCATACTCCCTGGAAGTTTCTTCCTTGTGTGACTGCTCCCCAGCCTCTCAGGCTGGCGTCCGTGGTCACCAGGATCCAATCCTGTATGCCGAATCTGCGGCCCTCCAATAGATGAGGACTCTGCAACCACCACAGAAGAGACACCCTTGTCCTTGGAGACAGGGTTATCCGTAGGTGCATCTGAAGATGCGACCCTGACCATTTGTCCAACAGATCCCTTTGGAAAATTCTTGCGTGGAATCTGCCGAATGGAATCGCTTCGTAAGAAGCCACCATTTTTCCCAGGACTCTTGTGCATTGATGTACAGACACCTTTCCTGGTTTTAGGAGGTTCCTGACAAGCTCGGATAACTCCTTGGCTTTTTCCTCCGGGAGAAAAACCTTTTTCTGAACCGTGTCCAGAATCATCCCTAGGAACAGCAGACGAGTTGTCGGCATTAACTGGGATTTTGGAATATTCAGAATCCACCCGTGCTGTTTTAGCACTTCTTGAGACAGTGCTAATCCCATCTCTAGCTGTTCTCTGGACCTCGCCCTTATTAGGAGATCGTCCAAGTATGGGATAATTAATACGCCTTTTCTTCGAAGAAGAATCATCATCTCGGCCATTACCTTTGTAAAGATCCGAGGTGCCGTGGACAATCCGAACGGCAGCGTCTGAAACTGATAGTGACAGTTTTGTACAACGAACCTGAGGTACCCCTGGTGTGAGGGGTAAATTGGAACGTGGAGATACGCATCCTTGATGTCCAAGGATACCATAAAGTCCCCCTCTTCCAGGTTCGCTATCACTGCTCTGAGTGACTCCATTTTGAACTTGAACTTCTTTATGTACAGGTTCAAGGACTTCAGATTTAGAATAGGCCTTACCGAGCCATCCGGCTTCGGTACCACAAAAAGAGTGGAATAATACCCCTTCCCTTGTTGCAGAAGAGGTACCTTGACTATCACCTGCTGAGAGTACAGCTTGTGAATGGCTTCCAACACCGTCTCCCTTTCGGAGGGGGACGTTGGTAAAGCAGACCTCAGGAAACGGCGAGGTGGATCTGTCTCTAATTCCAACCTGTATCCCTGAGATATTATCTGCAGGATCCAGGGATCTACTTGCGAGTGAGCCCACTGCGCGCTGTAATTTTTGAGACGACCGCCCACCGTCCCCGAGTCCGCTTGAGAAGCCCCAGCGTCATGCTGAGGCTTTTGTAGAAGCCGGGGAGGGCTTCTGATCCTGGGAAGGAGCTGCGTGTTGCTGTCTCTTCCCTCGACCTTTGCCTCGTGGCAAATATGAATAGCCCTTTGCTCTCTTATTTTTAAAGGAACGAAAGGGCTGCGGTTGAAAAGTCGGTGCCTTTTTCTGTTGGGGAGTGACTTGAGGTAGAAAGGTGGATTTCCCGGCTGTAGCCGTGGCCACCAAATCTGATAGACCGACTCCAAATAACTCCTCCCCCTTATACGGCAAAACTTCCATATGCCGTTTTGAATCCGCATCGCCTGTCCACTGTCGCGTCCATAAAGCTCTTCTGGCCGAAATGGACATAGCACTTACCCGTGATGCCAGTGTGCATATATCCCTCTGTGCATCACGCATATAAAGAAATGCATCCTTTATTTGTTCTAACGACAGTAAAATATTGTCCCTGTCCAGGGTATCAATATTTTCAATCAGGGATTCTGACCAAACTACCCCCGCACTGCCCATCCAGGCAGTTGCTACAGCTGGTCGTAGTATAACACCTGCATGTGTGTATATACTTTTTTGGATATTTTCCATCCTCCTATCTGATGGATCTTTAAGTGCGGCCGTCTCAGGAGAGGGTAACGCCACTTGTTTAGATAAGCGTGTTAGCGCCTTGTCCACCCTAGGAGGTGTTTCCCAGCGCTCCCTAACCTCTGGCGGGAAAGGGTATAATGCCAATAATTTCTTTGAAATTATCAGCTTTTTATCAGGGGCAACCCACGCTTCATTACACACGTCATTTAGTTCTTCTGATTCAGGAAAAACTATAGGTAGTTTTTTCATACCCCACATAATACCCTGTTTAGTGGTACCTGTAGTATCAGCTAAATGTAACGCCTCCTTCATTGCCAAAATCATATAACGTGTGGCCCTACTGGAAAATACGGTTGATTCGTCACCGTCACCACTGGAGTCATCGCCTGTGTCTGGGTCTGTGTCGACCGACTGAGGCAAAGGGCGTTTCACAGCCCCTGACGGTGTTTGAGTCGCCTGGACAGGCACTAATTGATTGTCCGGCCGTCTCATGTCGTCAAACGACTGCTTTAGCGTGTTGACACTATCCCGTAGTTCCATAAATAAAGGCATCCATTCTGGTGTCGACCCCCTAGGAGGTGACATCCCCATATTTGGCAATTGCTCCGCCTCCACACCAATATCGTCCTCATACATGTCGACACACACGTACCGACACACAGCAGACACACAGGGAATGCTCCTAATGAAGACAGGACCCACTAGCCCTTTGGGGAGACAGAGGGAGAGTTTGCCAGCACACACCAAAAGCGCTATATATATATCAGGGATAGCCTTATAATAAGTGCTCCCCTATAGCTGCTTTGTTATATAAAAATATCGCCATAAATTTGCCCCCCCTCTCTGTTTTACCCTGTTTCTGTAGTGCAGTGCAGGGGAGAGACCTGGGAGCCGTCCTGACCAGCGGAGCTGTGAGAGGAAATGGCGCCGTGTGCTGAGGAGATAGGCCCCGCCCCTTTTCCGGCGGGCTCGTCTCCCGCTATTTTGAGAAATCAGGCAGGGGTTAAATATCTCCATATAGCCTCTAGGGCTATATGTGAGGTATTTTTAGCCTTTATAGGTACTCATTTGCCTCCCAGGGCGCCCCCCTCCCAGCGCCCTGCACCCTCAGTGACTGCCGTGTGAAGTGTGCTGAGAGGAAAATGGCGCACAGCTGCAGTGCTGTGCGCTACCTTTAGAAGACTGCAGGAGTCTTCAGCCGCCGATTCTGGACCTCTTCTGTCTTCAGCATCTGCAAGGGGGCCGGCGGCGCGGCTCCGGTGACCATCCAGGCTGTACCTGTGATCGTCCCTCTGGAGCTTGATGTCCAGTAGCCAAGAAGCCAATCCATCCTGCACGCAGGTGAGTTGACTCCTTCTCCCCTCAGTCCCTCGCTGCAGTGATCCTGTTGCCAGCAGGAATCACTGTAACATAAAAAACCTAGCTAAACTTTCTCTAAGCAGCTCTTTAGGAGAGCCACCTAGATTGCACCCTTCTCGGCCGGGCACAAAAATCTAACTGGAGTCTGGAGGAGGGTCATAGGGGGAGGAGCCAGTGCACACCACCTGATCGGAAAAGCTTTACTTTTTGTGCCCTGTCTCCTGCGGAGCCGCTATTCCCCATGGTCCTTTCAGGAACCCCAGCATCCACTAGGACGATAGAGAAATGTGGATTTTCCAGCAGTTGCCGTGGCTACCAGGTCTGATAGACCTACCCCAAATAACTCCTCCCCCTTATAAGGCAATACTTCCATGTGCCTTTTAGAATCCGCGTCACCTGACCACTGCCGCGTCCATAAACCTCTTCTTGCAGAAATGGACAGCGCGCTAACTCTTGATGCCAGTCGGCAAATATCCCTCTGTGCATCACGCATATATAGAAATGCATCCTTCAAATGCTCTATAGTCAGTAATATACTGTCCCTATCTAGGGTATCAATATTTTCAGTCAACATTTTAGGATATTCTCCAGCTTTCTATTGGCAGGTTCCTTTAGGGCGGCCGTATCAGGAGAGGGTAGTGCTACCTGTTTAGACAAACGTGTGAGCGCTTTATCCACCCTAGGGGGTGTTTCCCAACGTGCCCTATCCTCTGGCGGGAAAGGGTACGATGCCAATAACCTTTTAGGAATTATCAGTTTTTTATCGGGGGAAACCCACGCCTCATCACACACTTCATTTAATTCCTCGGACACAGGAAAAACTACAGGCAGTTTTTTTCTCACCAAACATAATACCCTTTTTAGTGGTACTTGTATTATCAGAGATATGCAATACATTTTTCATTGCTTCAATCATGTAACGTGTGGCCCTAGTGGAAGTCACGTTTGTCTCCTCATCATCGACACTGGAGTCAGTATCCGTGTCTGTGTCTGCCATTTGAGGTAACGGCCGTTTTAAAGCCCCTGATGGCGTTTGAGACCCCTGGACAGGCACAAGCTGAGTAGCCGGCTGTCTCATGTCGTCAACTGTCTGTCGTAAAGAGCTGACACTGTCACGCAATTCCTTCCATAAGCTCATCCACTCAGGTGTCGACTCCCTAGGGGGTGACAACTGTATAATAGGCAATTGCTCCGCCTCCATCTCATTTTCCTCCTCATACATGTCGACACAATCGTACCGACACACCGCACACACACAGGGAATGCTCTGATAGAGGACAGGACCCCACTAGCCCTTTGGGGAGACAGAGGGAGAGTATGCCAGCACACACCAGAGCGCTATATATATACAGGAATACCACTATAAAATGTGCTTTTCCCTTTATAGCTGCTGTTAGTATAAACTACTGCGCCAAATTAGTGCCCCCCTCTCTTCTTTACCCTTTTCTGTAGTGCAGGACTGCAGGGGAGAGTCAGGGAGACGTCTTTCCAGCGGAGCTGTGATGGAAAATGGCGCCCGTGTGCTGAGGAGATAGGCTCCGCCCCCTTCTCGGCGGCCTTTTCTCCCGCTTTTTTGGTGAGTTCTGGCAGGGGTTAAAATACATCCATATAGCCCTGGGGGTTATATGTGGTGTATTTATGCCAGCCAAGGTGTTTTACATTGCTGCTCAGGGCGCCCCCCCCTAGCGCCCTGCACCCTCAGTGACCGGATTGTGAAGTGTGCCTGAGTAACAATGGCGCACAGCTGCAGTGCTGGGCGCTACCTTGTTGAAGACTGATGTCTTCTGCCGCCGATTTTTCCGGACCTTTTCTTGCTTCTGGCTCTTTCTCGGCCGGGCACAAAAATCTAACTGAGGCTTGGAGGAGGGTCATAGGGGGAGGAGCCAGTGCACACCAGGTAGTCCTAAAGCTTTTACTTTTGTGCCCAGTCTCCTGCGGAGCCGCTATTCCCCATGGTCCTTACGGAGTTCCCAGCATCCACTAGGACGTCAGAGAAATAAGCTTTCTCCTGAGGTACAGGAGTGCTTTCTGTAACCTCCAACACGTCCCTTATAGCCACAATCATATATTGTATACTTTTTGACAATTTATGATCTATCTCTCTGGATTCACTATTGTCGACACAAGAATCAGAATCCGTGTCGGTATCAGTGTTTACAACATTTGCAAATGGTCTCTTATGTGAACCAGAGGGACCGCCCGCATAAGGAATAACAGCATCCTGAAAAATCACATCTTCCACAGATTTTCTCCAGCATGCAGCCTTAGACTCAGATTTATCTAATCTACGGTTAATCAGATGCATACTGTTACGTAGCTCTTTCACCCATGCAGGCTCTTGGTGTGCCGGTAGCGCCACCACATTACAACTGTGTCCCTAAAATGGCTTCCTACGGGGAGGAACTCCATGCCTCAGACATGCCTCACACGTGTACACCACACTCACAGACACACTGGGACTTATTTTGGGGACAGACCCACAGTAAAATCTGTCAGAGGGACACAGGATAGGAGCAGCCAGTTTACAAACCCAGCGCCATTATTGCCTGTGAACACAGTATGTCCACAGCCCAAAAGCGCTTTTAAATAGTAATATACACGATCAAATGCACCACAATCGCTTTGTGCCCCCCCTTTATAGCACCCTGTACTTGTCAGAAGTGGAGGAGAGGACCAGCGTGTTCTCTGCAGCCTGAGTAGAGAGAGAAAATGGTGCTGAGTAGTGTGCTGGCTGCCTGAGGAAGAAGCTCCTCCCCTCAGACTACATGACAATATTTATACTGGCGGGGGTATTGCTGTGCCAGCGGCATCTTATGCCCCCTTTTAGCCAGTTTGAGGTATTTTTCTTGCTGCCCAGGGTGCCCCCCCCAGCGCCCTGCACTGCCTGTGTGTGTGGGCAGCAATGGCGCGCTGTGCTCCCGCCAGCCGCGCCGCACCTCAGCCATCACTTACTTGATTGAAGATCATTCTTCTCATACTCACCTGTCTTCTGACTTCTGGCTCTGTGAGGGGGGTGACGGCGTGCTGTGGGAGTGAGCATCTAGACACGGCTAGCGTTCAGTTCCCTTCAGGAGCTAATGGTGTCCTGTCAGCCAGAAACAGAGCCATGAAACTCTGAGGAAGTTGGTTCTGCTTCTGCCCCCTCAGTCCCACGAAGCAGGGAGTCTGATGCCAGCAGATCTCCCTGAAAATAAAAAACCTAACATAAGTCTTTTCAGAGAAACTCAGTAGAGCTCCTCAGAGTGCATCCAGTCGACCTGGGCACATTTATAAAACGGACGTCTGGAGGAGGGGCATAGAGGGAGGAGCCAGTTCACGCCCAATGAAAAGTCTTTAGAGTGCCCATGTCTCCTGCGGATCCCGTCTATACCCCATGGTCTTGATGTCGTCCCCAGCATCATCTAGGACGTATGAGAAATGTTATTTACGGTGTCAAGTTCACACCAAAGTGTCTGGTATGCATTGTCAGACTGTAGCGCTGAGGGTCCATGCTTCCCATGTCGCAAGGACATCAAATGGGTCTTAGCTCCCCACTTAGGCTTGGATGCCCATGGTGCTCAGGTTAGGGAGAAGAGACAGTAGGAAGAACAGTCTAACAGACTGATGTTTAGATGTAAGAACATGAAACTGATTCATGAGAAGCTCAACTCCTCTCTGAGACCATCATAAATACAACTCCTTTGTGAGACTGCATTTAACATACACCATGATTTACCTGAAGGGTTTGCTATCAGGGTCGGTGTCTTTGAAGCCCATTTCTTCCAGCTTGCAGCGCCTGTACAGCTCATAGTGACGAGCATGCGTCTGCTCTCTTAGGTCCTCCATGTTTACTCGTATCAACATTTCTCGGAGTTTCACAAAGTCACAGTGATTCTCATTCTCAACTGAGGGACAAAAGAAACATACAGGTTGAGTATCCCATATGCAAATATTCCGAAATACGGACTTTTTTGAGTAAGAGTGGGATAGTGAAACCTTTGTGTTTTGATGGCTCAATGTACACAAACTTTGTTTAATACACAAAGTTATTAAAAATATTGTATTAAATGACCTTCAGGCTGTGTGTATAAGGTGTATATGAAACATAAATGAATTGTGTAAATGTACACACACTTTGTTTAATGCACAAAGTTATAAAAAATATTAGCTAAAACTACCTTCAGGCTGTGTGTATATAAGGTGTATATGTAACATAAATGCATTCTGTGCTTAGATTTAGGTCCCATCACCATGATATCTCATTATGGTATGCAATTATTCCAAAATACGGAAAAATCCGATAACCAAAATACCTCTGGTCCCAAGCATTTTGGATAGGGGATACTCAACCTGTACTAAAAACATATTAAAACTGAGCCCATGCAACCACTACTCCATCATGGCTGTGGCAGCTGCATGGGTAACTGAATCACTGATCAATTTAGGAGCATATAAATGGTTATACGGCACTAGGGATGCAGTCAGGTTCCCGCCTGTTGGGATCCCGGTAGTCAGATTACAGACACCGGAATACACACACTATTCGGAATGCCGAACCCAGCATCCCGAATAGGTAGACCTCCCGATGTCGGAATCCCGAGAGCCGGGACGCTGAACGTCCTCACACCGCACCACTGAGAAGGTATGCCACGGGGGAGGGAGGGGGGGGAGCGGGAAGAGGAGGTGGTTTGGTTTAGGCTGCGGGGGAGGGTTAGGGTAAGACAGCGCCCCGGGAGGGTTTGGTTTAGAGTGCGGCCAAGGGGTCGTTAGGCACCCCCCTCCGAGGGTTAGGTTTAGGCAGCGGGGAGGGGAAATTAGGTTTAGGCACTAATGGGGGAAGGTTAGGGTTAGGTACTCAGGGGGAGGTTAGGGTTAGGCAGTGGTTAGGAACGGTTAGGGGTCAGCTTATGCACTTTCGAATGCGAGGATCCCACCCACTGGCTTCCCATACTGATCCCCTGCAATATGTTCCTGTTTTCAAGTAAATGTAATAGTCTTCGCCTGAAAACCTACCCTGAACAATACCCCATGGGTACTGCCTTGCTTTAGCCATTTTGTTGCCAATTTTCACTTCTTCTGTACTGCCAACAACTGCAAATGGAAGGTGTACCTAAAATAGAACATTGCATAAAAATATATTACACGGTGTCTTACAGTTCAGCAAGACTTTATTTACCAAGTAGTTGTAGTGTATGCTGAGCTACTGTGACATGTCTTTACACCAACACATTAAAAGGTGTAAGAAAGTGAATAAATGTGTACAAAATGGGGTCTATTTTGTAACACTTAAAAACATTCAATATAAAATCAGACTATTAAAACAGACATATAAGATGATAAAACTAAAAAGTTACTACAATATATATATATATATATATATATATATATATATATATATATATATGTTCACGGGATCACTGGCTAGTCCACTGTAGTTAATATAAAGAAATATGGAGACCTGGAGGTGAGTATATATATATATAAAATTATTTTTATTTATTTATTTTCATATCACCAAAAGTTGGATACTCCAAAAACTATTAAATTCATCCAGTATTCCAAAGGAAGAATCCAAATTTCAGTCATACAGAAATTTTGATTTTTACATCAGTTTCTAAAACAATGGCTTGTTGATATACTGTAAGTGAACAATTTGTGATCTAAAGGTGAAAGGGTAAGATTTCTATTGCATGCACACCTGGCGGCATTATTTGCATGCTTATCATTAATCAGTCCTGTTGCAAGTACAACTTCTCATATTCCTTCAATGTGTTTTCCTCTTTTATTATCAGAGATCAAAGGAAAAGTAGGGAAAAGATCAGGTGTTAATTAATAATTGAAGAGGCAAGTATATGAAGGTATTATGTTACATTTAGAAGAAGCTGAGATATTTACAGTTAAATTATTAGAACTTTTTATTGGACAGAACACTGATCTACAAAACATATCAGTAAATAGGTTACTAAGGTTTAAAATAACATTGTTACTATGATCCCTAGGTCAAACAAATTTTTCAGAAAATCCACTCCCCTCTAATTGTTGGATGAATTCTGACATTTGGAATATGTGACTATTAGCTAATATACCGCTTAGACCAGGCTTTTTCAACCAGTGTGCCGTGGAACACTAGTGTGCCGCGACCAGTTGCAAGGTGTGCCACGGAGCCAGAGCAGCTTCCTGCACCTTCAGAGTGATCTGTTGGCCCGGGCTCTTCTTAGAGGATTAGTCATGCTCCGGCCACGACCTATGCCTTGGTGACGCGGTGGTGTGATATCATTGGTCAGGGCCGCCACGCCTCACCACCCAGCCAGTCCACCTGCCTGCATACACATCTTCCAGTTCCCGCCTGCATACACAGCTTTTCCTTGCCCACCCACATCCACATCTGCCCGACCACCCGCTGCTCAGTATTCGCAGCACTCCACTATGAACAACCCCCGCCACTGAGGGACAAGGAGGAGGACAGATGATAATACTATTTGTTATTTTATTTCTCCTGTGGGGAACAATAGGATATCAATAGGATTTATGTGGGGAGAATAAGAATTTATGGATGTATTGGGGGAACAATGTGAATAATTCATGTGGGGAGCAACATGATTTATGTGGGGAGCAATGTGATTGTTTTTTCTGTGTAGGCCAATGTATGTGTGGATTTTTGTTTTACTGTGAAGTCCAATGTGTGTGTTTTGTTTTTTACTATGGGAAACTGTTTGTGTTCCTTGGCAATTTTAAAATATTGTTCGGTGTGCCACAAGTAAAAAAAGGTTGAAAATCACTAGCTTAGACTCTACTCTATGGACCCTATTCAGTAGCAGTCACTACTGATATGCGATCGCATCTCCCCGTGTCCCACCATGGTACGCACGCGCAGGACCAGCACTGCGCGTGCACGTACCGGGAAATACGATTGCATCTCACTATGCAAATGCCTGCACCTAATTGACAGGCAGAGGTGTTCGCAGGGTGGAACGGGACGTCAATGCGGCATTGCAGGAGCGTCGAATCAGAGTCGGGGGGCTCAATAGAAATGGGGGCAGGTTTGTGGCGGCCATGTGACGTGACACAAGGCCGCTGCAACTCAACAAATGGCTGCCCTGCGCCTGCTTATGCAACCTGGCTGCGGAGGCAGGGGGGCTTTCAAAAATCAGCAATAACAGTTTTAGTGATTATGTTAATCACCCATTTTTTGTGCATTTGTGGTTTTACCTGTGGGTTATTGGCAACACCTCCAATTTGAGACAGGCCACAAGTCCATAGGAGCACAGTGCAAGGTTATGTATTTTGTATTGTTTCTAATCTTTTTGCATAAAACTAGTTTTCATCTGTGCGATCTATGTGATTTGTGTCCTTTGTGTGCTTATATTTTTTAAAAGAGAGAGACCGTGTGGTATCATTCATATATAAATGGAAATTTCTAATACAGTTAAAGACAATGAAAAACATTACAACCTCTGGACATGATTGTTTTTTCTGAGGCCAGAAGTGCAAGTTTTCTCTGCAGATAAATTACAGGTTAGCAGACTGTATAGTACACAGAATTAGGAGTAATCCCAGTAAAATATAAGACCGTAAAACTTACACTCATTGTGGCATTGATCTCTGCAACGGTCTCTTCATCTGTTGGAAACTGGTAGATCTGCACTCCATTGCTGACCAGCTCGCTCATAATCTTACTTTTGAATTTGTGCAGCTCGTTTTTGGCAATAGTGTCTGCTTTAGCAATGATCGGGATGATATTCACCTATAGCAGAAATACAGGACACCTCACACATCGCACTAAATGCATCAAGTCATCAATTTTGTTACATTAATTTCAATCTCCCATAACAAACCTGTGCTGGTAAGAGCAAGACTGTGACAGGCGGTAATACAGTAGCACTATGGAGTGGTCTGCGCCTGCTATGCTAGAACTGGATTTTTTTTCTTTGGCTTTTAGCCTACCGAACAACGTCAGATCAAGATCAATAAATTAATGTATTCGGGAATAATAAGATTTTACTCACCGGTAAATCTATTTCTCGTAGTCCGTAGTGGATGCTGGGGACTCCGTAAGGACCATGGGGAATAGACTGGCTCCGCAGGAGACTGGGCACTCTAAGAAAGATTTAGTACTACTGGTGTGCACTGGCTCCTCCCTCTATGTCCTACCTCCAGACCTCGGTTAAGGAAACTGTGCCCGAAAGAGCTGACATTACAAGGAAAGGATTTTGGAATCCAGGGTAAGACTCATACCAGCCACACCGTACAACTCGTGATACACTTATCCAGTCAACAGTATGAACCACAACAGAGCATCAACAATGGATGCCCACATAACATAACCCTTTATTAAGCAGTAACTATGTACACGTATTGCAGAAAGTCCGCACTTAAGACGGGCGCCCAGCATCCACTACGGACTACGAGAAATAGATTTACCGGTGAGTAAAATCTTATTTTCTCTAACGTCCTAGTGGATGCTGGGGACTCCGTAAGGACCATGGGGATTATACCAAAGCTCCCAAACGGGCGGGAGAGTGCGGATGACTCTGCAGCACCGAATGGGAAAACACAAGGTCCTCCTCAGCCAGGGTATCAAACTTGTAGAACTTAGCAAATGTGTTTGTACCCGACCAAGTAGCTGCTCGGCAAAGCTGTAATGCCGAGACCCCTCGGGCAGCCGCCCAAGAAGAGCCCACTTTCCTTGTGGAATGGGCTTTCACTGATTTTGGATGCGGCAAACCAGCCGCAGAATGAGCCTGCTGAATCGTGCTACAGATCCAGCGAGCAATGGTTTGCTTTGAAGCAGGAGCACCCAGCTTGTTGGATGCATACAGGATAAACAGCGAGTCAGTCTTCCTGACTCCAGCCGTCCTGGCTACATAGATCTTCAAAGCCCTGACTACATCAAGCAACTCGGAATCCTCCAAGTCACGAGTAGCCGCAGGCACCACAATAGGTTAGTTCAAATGAAAAGATAACACCACCTTCGGCAGAAATTGCGGACGAGTCCGTAATTCTGCCCTGTCCATATGGAAAACCAGATAGGGGCTTTTACATGACAAAGCCGCCAATTCTGACACACGCCTAGCCGAAGCTAAGGCCAATAGCATGACCACCTTCCACGTGAGATACTTTAGCTCCACGGTCTTAAGTGGCTCAAACCAGTGGGATTTCAGGAAATCCAACACCACGTTGAGATCCCAAGGTGCCACTGGTGGCACAAAAGGGGGCTGAATATGCAGCCCTCCCTTAACAAACGTCTGAACTTCAGGAAGAGAAGCCAGTTCCTTTTGAAAGAAAATGCATAGGGCCGAAATCTGGACCTTTATGGACCCCAACTTCAGGCCCATAGTCACTCCAGACTGTAGGAAGTGCAGGAACCGGCCCAGCTGGAATTCCTCTGTAGGGGCCTTCCTGGCCTCACACCAGGCAACATATTTTCGCCATATACGGTGATAGTGTCTTGCTGTCACGTCCTTCCTAGCCTTTATCAGCATAGGAATAACTTCCTCCGGAATGCCTTTTTCCGCTAGGATCCTGCGTTCAACCGCCATGCCGTCAAACGCAGCCGCGGTAAGTCTAGGAACAGACAGGGCCCCTGTTGCAACAGGTCATGTCTGAGAGGCAGAGGCCATGGGTCCTCTGTGAGCATTTCTTGCAGTTCTGGGTACCAAGTCCTTCTTGGCCAATCCGGAACAATGAGTATTGTTCTCACTCCTCTTTTTCTTACGATTCTCAGCACCTTGGGTATGAGAGGAAGAGGAGGAAACACATAGACCGACTGGAACACCCACGGTGTTACCAGTGCGTCCACAGCTATCGCCTGAGGGTCTCTTGACCTGGCGCAATACCTTTGTAGCTTTTTGTTGAGACGGGACGCCATCATGTCTACCTGTGGCAGTTCCCATCGATTTGTAATCTGCGTGAAGACTTCTTGCCGCTAACACTACTTCCCGTTCCATGGGGGAAGCTGGCAGGGCCGATTTGAGGTAACGGTGAGGGGGCATCACTTCGAATTCCCGCTTGTATCCCTGAGACACAATCTGTATAGCCCAGGGATCCACCTGTGAGCGAACCCACTGGTGGCTGAAATTTCGGAGACGCGCACCCACCGCTCCTGGCTCCTGTGGAGCCCCAGCGTCATGCGGTGGATTTAGTGGAAGCCGGGGAGGACTTCTGTTCCTGGGAACTAGCTGTATGGTGCAGCTTCTTTCCTCTACCCCTGCCTCTGGCAAGAAAGGACGCACCTCTGACCTTCTTGCTTCTTTGTGATCGAAAGGACTGCATTTGGTAATACGGTGCTTTCTTAGGCTGTGAGGGAATATATGGCAAAAATTTTTACTTCCCAGCCGTAGCTGTGGAAACTAGGTCCGAGAGGCCGTCCCCAAACAATTCCTCACCCTTGTAAGGTAAAACCTCCATGTGCTTTTTGGAGTCGGCATCACCTGTCCATTGCCAAGTCCACAGGACCCTTCTGGCAGAAATTGACATTGCATTTATTCTAGAGCCCAGTAGGCAAATGTCCCTCTGGGCATCCCTCATATATAGGACAGCGTCTTTTATATGCCCCAGGTGTCAGTAAAATGGTATCCTTGTCTAAGGTATCCATTTCCTCAGACAGATTATCTGTCCATGCTGCTACAGCACTACACATCCAGGCCGACGCAATTGCCGGCCTCAGTAGAGTACCTGAATGTGTATAAACAGACTTCAGGATACTTTCCTGCTTCCTATCTGCAGGATCCTTTAGGGCGGCCGTATCCTGTGACGGCAGGGCCACCTTCTTAGATAAGCGTGTCAGAGCTTTATCTACCCTAGGGGAGGATTCCCAGCGCATCCTGTCCGTTGGCGGGAAAGGGTACGCCATAAGTAACCTTTTGGAAATCAGCACTTTCCTATCGGGGGAATCCCACGCTTTTTCGCATAATTCATTTAACTCATGTGAAGGGGGAAAAGTCACCTCTTGCTTTTTCTCCCCATATATATATATATATATAAACCCTCTCGTCAGGGACAGGGTTTACCTCTGATATGTGCAAAACATCCTTCATTGCTATAATCATGTAGCGGATGGCTTTAGCCATTTTAGGCTGCAATTTTGCATCATCCTTATCGACACTGGAGTGAGAATCCGTGTCGATATCTGTGTCAACAATTTTGGATAGTGGGCGCTTCTGAGACCCTGACGGCCTTTGCGCTGTAGGATCAGGCATGGGCTGAGACCCCGACTGTCCCAAGGCATCAGCTTTATCCAACCTTTTATGCAAGGAGTTTACATTATCATTTAACACCTTCCACATATCCATCCAATCAGGTGTCGGCGCCGTCGGCGGAGACACGTCATTCATCTGCACTTGCACTGCCTCCACATAGCCCTCTTCGTCAAACATGTCGACACACGCGTACCGACACACCACACACACAGGGGATGCTCTATATGAGGACAGGACCCCAACAAGGCCTTTTGGAGAGACAGAGAGAGAGTATGCCAGCACACACCCCAGCGCTATATGACCCAGGAATCACACAGTAACTTAGTGTTTACCCAGTAGCTGCTGTATATATGATTAATGCGCTAAATTTATGTGCCCCCCCTCTCTTTTTACCCTTTCTACCGTGTGTCTGCAGGGGAGAGCCTGGGGAGCTTCCTCTCAGCGGAGCTGTGGAGAGAAAATGGCGCTGGTGAGTGCTGAGGAAGAAGGCCCCGCCCCCTCAGCGGCAGGCTTCTGTCCCGCGATTTTGTGTGAAATTAATGGCGGGGGCTCATGCATATAACAGTGTCCAACTGTATATATGCTGCTTTTGCCAGGAGGTACTTAATTGCTGCCCAGGGCGCCACCCCCCTGAGCCCTGCACCCTACAGTGACCGGAGTGTGTGGGTTAGTGTGGGCGCAATGGCGCACAGCTGCAGTGTTGTGCGCTACCTCATATGAAGACAGGAGTCTTCTGCCGCCGATTTTGACGTCTTCTTGCTTCAACCCGCCGGCTTTTGTCTTCTTGCTCTGCGAGGGGGATGGCGGCGCGGCTCCGGGAACGGACGACCAAGGTTAGGTTCCTGTGTTCGATCCCTCTGGAGCTAATGGTGTCCAGTAGCCTAAGAAGCGCAACCTAGCTGCAGTTAGTAGGTTTGCTTCTCTCCCCTCAGTCCCACGTAGCAGAGAGTCTGTTGCCAGCAGAAACTCTCTGAAAATAAAAAAACCTAACTAAAATACTTTCTTATTAGCAAGCTCAGGAGAGCTCACTAAAATGCACCCAGCTCTGTCCGGGCACAGATTCCAACTGAGGTCTGGAGGAGGGGCATAGAGGGAGGAGCCAGTGCACACCAGTAGTACTAAATCTTTATTAGAGTGCCCAGTCTCCTGCGGAGCCCGTCTATTCCCCATGGTCCTTACGGGGTCCCCAGCATCCACTAGGACGTTAGAGAAAATAGGTATCGGAAATAAGGGGGCAATATTACATATTCCTAGACATTATTTCTAAGGGGGCACATACAGTATATTATTATTACAAAGGGAGCACAGATATTATTTGAGAGGAGGCACGATAAAACTATAAAAGTCCACATTTCCTTTTTATCAGTCACCTGGGAAACTGCATTTGATATATTTACCTTACCTCCTGCAGTTTTTATACCTCAGATTTACTTTCTTACAAGCACAGTACACATTAAAACAGAAATTGTAAGACAAAAAAAATAAGGCGGAAGCTAACTGTTCCCTTAGAAACAGAACACCAAAAAGGCGGATATGCCTGTGGTAATGATGATTGTGTGGCTGATCATTCAGTGTGAGAACTCTTTCTTTGGTAGAGCCCTGCTAACCCTTTGTGAATATTTATATTTCATATGAACCTCATCTCAGCTGCTGTTGCTCATCAATTCCATAATGGAAACTTTAAAACACATATATATATATATATATATATATATATATATACATATATACACACTGTATATATACACATACACACTACAACATTTAGGCACAGTTTTAATTGCAACCGCTTTGTAATAGATCTACAAAAAGGTCAATCAAAATACAGACATCAAGACACACACGGCATTCTCTTGTTCCCTTAGACACAGCAAGTAGAAGAATTGTAACAGGAAGCATGTTGACGTCATTTATAGAACAAAGCAGGAAACCAGTATCTAACTCACTTATACTCCCTAGAACCAATAAAGATTTTATGCAGTGTCACTGGTCTTATAAGAACTGTCCTGTGCGAAGATTTATGGAAATAAGTCGTTTGCAGTCACAAAGGGGAATTTTCCTGAGTGACCAGACAGTATGATACAAGAAAGTGTTCTTGTTGGTATTCCGCTCATACATCAAATCACATCCCCTTATCACCCTCTATAAACTAGGCACAGTTTAAGAGAAAACAATAAATATATAGAAGTACGCTGGTAGAGAGCAGAAACATTTTATTTCTTCCCAACATATGAACTTAACATATAGAGATAAAAGCAGTAAGCAAAATATATGCAACACACCACACAGTTAACGGAATATTATGTAGCCTTGTCATTCTGCCATATGTTTTCCATCCTTCCTTGTCTGCTGTATTGCTGCTGCTATCAATTATTTAGGTTGTCTTAGAGTTTTCTGCTGAGTTCTACAATACTGGAGTATAATTAAGAGGCGCCGTATCACTTAAAAAGAGAGGTTTCACCATAAACACATTTAGAGAATTATATGGCAATGCTCTAGAGAACAATCTGTCATACTGTTATTTCCAGTATGCATCTGATAAGGTACAGGTCATCTGGCTGTAAGACAGACACTGAGCAATATATCCTAATGAAGTCCGTTTTACATTTCGGGGTGAAACCTGTAGAGAAGCAGTGACATGCAAAAGCTACTGCTTAGTAAATTTACCACCTGAAGTCAAAGTTCCTCCCACACAAAATTAACCACTTGCCTGGTATGGTCGCATAATTTGTGACCACACCAGGCTGTGCGTTATCTGACCTGGACGCAAACAATGCAACCAGTCAATAACAGAGTGTCTGGCTAGACATCTAGCAGCTACCAATCACCGAGGGACTTCACGGCCCCTCTGAATCCCTATGCCCTCCCCGAGTGTCTGCCAAGCTGCCGATAACTGCTGATCTGTCAATATAGCATGACCCCCCCCCCCCCCCCCCCCCCACCCCACCAGGCAGCTGCAGAGAGGAGCAGCTGCCCGGGAAATGTAAATTAACCCCCCAGTGTGTACCTGACGGCTGCTCAGATGAGCAGTCATTGAGGTAATCAAAGTGGTGAGGGTTTCGAGCTTCCGATGGCTGCGATATTCCAATGATCGGAAAAAAATACAGGTATCCGTTTGGATGGTCGACCATGTTAAAGGTCGACAGTCATTAGGTCGACATTGACATTGTCTACATGGACAAATGGTCGACACATGAAAATGGTCGATACGGGACAGGATGACACATGAAAAGGTCGACATGAGTTTTTTTTTTAAATTATATACTTAACTTTTTCATACTTTACCATCCACGTGGACTACGATTGGGAACGGTAACCTGTGCCGAGCGCAGCAGAGCGAGGCAGCTTGCCAAGGGGACGCGGTACACTAATTGGGGTTCCTGGTCATGTTACGGAAAAATTACACCAAAAACAGTTTTAAAAATCCATGTCGACCTTTCAGGTGTCGACATGTCCCGTGTCGACCATTTTCATGTGCCGACTATTAGTCCATGTCTATGTCAACCAATAGTGGTCGACCTAATGAATGTCGACCTAAACATGGTCGATGATTCATACCAGAACCTATTTTACAAATAAAAAATAATAATATCCTAATATCTTTTCTCTGACGTCCTAGTGGATGCTGGGAACTCCGTAAGGACCATGGGGAATAGCGGCTCCGCAGGAGACTGGGCACAAAAGTAAAAGCTTTAGGACTACCTGGTGTGCACTGGCTCCTCCCCCTATGACCCTCCTCCAAGCCTCAGTTAGATTTTTGTGCCCAGCCGAGAAGGGTGCACACTAGGGGCTCTCCTGAGCTTCTTAGTGAAAAGTTTAGTTTTAGGTTTTTTATTTTCAGTGAGACCTGCTGGCAACAGGCTCACTGCATCGAGGGACTAAGGGGAGAAGAAGCGAACTCACCTGCGTGCAGAGTGGATTGGGCTTCTTAGGCTACTGGACACCATTAGCTCCAGAGGGACCGAACACAGGCCCAGCCTCGGAGCTCGGTCCCGGAGCCGCGCCGCCGGCCCCCTTACAGAGCCAGAAGCAAGAAAAGGTCCGGAAAAATCGGCGGCAGAAGACATCAGTCTTCAACAAGGTAGCGCACAGCACTGCAGCTGTGCGCCATTGTTACTCAGGCACACTTCATATTCCGGTCACTGAAAGTGCAGGGCGCTAGGGGGGGGCGCCCTGAGCAGCAATGTAAAACACCTTGGCTGGCATAAATACACCACATATAACCCCCAGGGCTATATGGGTGTATTTTAACCCCTGCCAGATTCCACAGAAAAACGGGAGAAAAGGCCGCCGAGAAGGGGGCGGAGCCTATCTCCTCAGCACACTGGCGCCATTTTCTCTCACAGCTCCGTTGGAGGGAAGCTCCCTGGCTCTCCCCTGCAGTTACTACACTACAGAAAGGGGTTAAAAAAGAGAGGGGGGCACTAATTAGGCGCAGTATAACAATACAGCAGCTATAAGGGGAAAAACACTTATATAAGGTTATCCCTGTATATATATATATAGCGCTCTGGTGTGTGCTGGCATACTCTCCCTCTGTCTCCCCAAAGGGCTAGTGGGGTCCTGTCCTCTATCAGAGCATTCCCTGTGTGTGTGCTGTGTGTCGGTACGTTGTGTCGACATGTATGAGGAGGAAAATGAGGTGGAGGCGGAGCAATTGCCTGTAACAGAGATGTCACCCCCTAGGGAGTCGACACCTGAGTGGATGAGCTTATGGAAGGAATTATGTGACAGTGTCAGCTCTTTACAAAAGATTGATGACATGAGACGGCCGGCGACTCAGTTACCGCAGATGGCAGATACAGACGCCGACACGGATACTAACTCCAGTGTCGACGATTAAGAGACGAATGTGACTTCCAGTAGGGCCACACGTTACATGATTGAGGCTATGGAAAATGTTTTTACACATTTCTGATAATACCAGTACCACTAAAAAGGGTATTATGTTGGGTGAGAAAAAACTGCCTGTAGTTTTTCCTGCATCTGAGGAATTAAATGAAGTGTGATGATGATGCGTGGGTTTCCCCCGATAAAAAAGTTATTGGCATCATACCCCTTCCCGCCAGAGGATAGGGCACGTTGGGAAACACCCTTTAGGGTGAATAAAGCGCTCACACGCTTGTCTAAACAGGTGGCACTACCGTCCCCGGATACGGCCGCCCTTAAGGAACCTACTGACAGAAAGCAGTAAAATATCCAAAAATGTATATACACTCACACGGGTGTGATACTGCGACCAGCAATCGCCTCAGCCTGGATGTGCAGTGCTGGGGTGGCTTGGTCGGATTCCCTGACTGACAATATTGATACCCTAGATAGGGACAGTATATTACTAACTATAGAGCATTTAAAAGATGCATTTCTATATATGCGTGATGCACAGAGGGATATTTGCCGACTGGCATCAAGAGTAAGTGCGCTGTCCATTTCTGCCAGAAGAAGGTTATGGACAAGACAGTGGTCAGGTGATGCTGATCCCAAAAGGCATATGGAAGTATCGCCTTATAAAAGGGAAGAGTTATTTGGGGTAGGTCTAACAGACCTGGTGGCCACGGCAACGGCTGGTAAATCCACATTTTTACCCCAGGTAGCTTCTCAACCTAAGAAGACGCCGTATTATCAGGCGCAGTCCTTTCGGCCCCAGATAGCGGGCAAAAGGCGCCTCATTTCTGCCCCGTGGCAGAGGGAGAGGAAAAAGGCTGCAGCAAACAGCCAATTCCCACAAAAGCCCTCTCCCGCCTCCGCAAAGTCCTCAGCATGACGCTGGGGCTTTACAAGCGGTCTCAGGCACGGTGGGGGCCCGTCTCAAGAAATTCGAGACATCTTCCCCTCGCCGTTTCATAAAGTCTGCTTTACCAACGTCTCCCTCAGACAGGGAGACAGTATTGCAAGCCATTCACAGGCTGTATTCCCAGCAGGTGATAATCAAGGTACCCCTCCTGCAACAGGGAAAGGGGTACTATTCCACACTATTGGTGGTACCGAAGCCGGACGGCTCGGTGAGACCAATTTTAAATCTAAAATCCTTGAACACTTACATACAAAGGTTCAAATTCAAGATGGAGTCACTCAGAGCAGTGATTGCAAACCTGGAAGAAGGGGACTATATGGTCTCTCTGGACATCAAAGATGCTTACCTACATGTCCCAATTTACCCTTCTCCAAGGGTACCTCAGGTTTGTGGTACAGAACTGTCACTATCAGTTTCAGACGCTGCCGTTTGGATTGTCCACGGCACCACGGGTCTTTACCAAGGTAATGGCCGAAATGATGATACTCCATCGAAAGAAGGGAGTTTTTAGTTATCCCTTACTTGGACGATCTCCTGATAAGGGCAAGATCCAGGGAACAGTTGGAAGTCGGGGTAGCACTATCTCAGATAGTGCTGCGGTAGCACGGTTGGATTCTCAATATTCCAAAATCGCAGCTGATCCTGACGACACGCCTTCTATTCCTATGGATGATCCTGGACACAGTCCAGAAAAAGGTGTTTTCTCCCGGAGGAGAAAGCCAGGGAGTTATCCGAACTAGTCAGAAACCTCCTAAAACCAGGCCAAGTGTCAGTGCATCAGTGCACAAGGGTCCTGGGAAAAATGGTGGTTTCCTACGAAGCAATTCCATTCGGCAGATTCCACGCAAGAACTTTCCAGTGGGACCTGCTGGACAAATGGTCCGGATCGCATCTTCAGATGCATCAGCGGATAACCCTGTCACCAAAGACAAGGGTGTCTCTCCTGTGGTGGTTGCAGAGTGCTCATCTTTTAGAGGGCCGCAGATTCGGCATTCAGGACTGGGTCCTGGTGACCACGGATGCCAGCCTGCGAGGCTGGAAAACAGTCACACAGGGAAGAAATTTCCAGGGCTTGTGGTCAAGCCTGGAGACATCACTTCACATAAATATTTTGGAGCTAAGGGCCATTTACAATGCCCTAAGCCAAGCAAGACCTCTGCTTCAAGGTCAGCCGGTGCTGATCCAGTCGGACAACATCACGGCAGTCGCCCACGTAAACAGACAGGGCGGCACAAGAAGCAGGAGGGCAATGGCAAAAGCTGCAAGGATTTTTCGCTGGGCGGAAAATCATGTGATAGCACTGTCAGCAGTGTTCATTCCGGGAGTGGACAACTGGGAAGCAGACTTCCTCAGCAGGCACGACCTCCACCCGGGAGAGTGGGGACTTCACCCAGAAGTCTTCCACATGATTGTAAACCATTGGGAAAAACCCCAAAGTTGGACATGATGGCGTCCCGCCTAAACAAAAAATTGGACAGGTATTGCGCCAGGTCAAGGGACCCTCAGGCAATAGCTGTGGACGCTCTGGTAACACCGTGGGTGTACCAGTCAGTGTATGTGTTCCCTCCTCTTCCTCTCATACCAAAAGTACTGAGAATTATAAGACGGAGGGGAGTAAGAACTATACTCGTGGCTCCGGATTGGCCAAGAAGGACTTGGTACCCGGAACTTCAAGAGATGCTCACGGAGGACCCGTGGCCTCTACCTCTAAGAAGGGACCTGCTCCAGCAAGGACTCTGTCTATTCCAAGACTTACCGCGGCTGCGTTTGACGGCAGGGCGGTTGAACGCCGGATCCTGAAGGAAAAAGGCATTCCGGATGAAGTCATCCCTACCCTGATCAAGCCAGGAATGATGTAACCGCAAAGCATTATCACCGCATTTGGCGAAAATATGTTGCGGGGTGCGAGGCCAGTAAGGCCCCGATGGAGGAATTTTCAACTAGGTCGATTCCTGCATTTCCTGTAAACAGGAGTGTCTATGGGCCTAAAATTGGGGTCCATTAAGGTTCAAATTTCGGCCCTGTCAATTTTCTTCCAGATAGAACTAGCTTCAGTTCCTGAAGTTCAGACGTTTGTAAAAGGGGTACTGCATATACAGCCTCCTTTTGTGCCTCCAGTGGCACCTTGGGATCTCAATGTAGTTTTGGGGTTCCTAAAGTCACACTGGTTTGAACCACTTGAATCTGTGGAGTTAAAATATCTCACATGGAAAGTGGTCATGTTGTTGGCCCTGGCCTCGGCCAGGCGCGTGTCAGAATTGGCGGGCTTTATCCTGTAAAAGCCCTTATCTGATCTTCCATTCAGACAGGGCGGAATTGAGGACTCGTCCTCAATTTCTCCCTAAGGTGGTTTCAGCGTTTCACTTGAACCAGCCTATTGTGGTACCTGCGGCTACTAGGGACTTGGAGGACTCCAAGTTGCTGGACGTAGTCAGGGCCCTGAAAATATATGTTTCCAGGACGGCTGGAGTCAGAAAATCTGACTCGCTGTTTATCCTGTATGCACCCAACAAGCTGGGTGCTCCTGCTTCTAAGCAGACTATTGCTCGTTGGATTTGTAGTACAATTCAGCTTGCACATTCTGTGGCAGGCCTGCCACAGCCAAAATCTGTAAAAGCCCATTCCACAAGGAAGGTGGGCTCATCTTGGGCGGCTGCCCGAGGGGTCTCGGCTTTACAACTTTGCCGAGCAGCTACTTGGTCAGGGGCAAACACGTTTGCTAAATTCTACAAATTTGATACCCTGGCTGAGGAGGACCTGGAGTTCTCTCATTCGGTGCTGCAGAGTCATCCGCACTCTCCCGCCCGTTTGGGAGCTTTGGTATAATCCCCATGGTCCTTACGGAGTTTCCAGCATCCACTAGGACGTCAGAGAAAATAAGAATTTACTTACCGATAATTCTATTTCTCGTAGTCCGTAGTGGATGCTGGGCGCCCATCCCAAGTGCGGATTGTCTGCAATACTTGTACATAGTTATTGTTACAAAAATCGGGTTATTATTGTTGTGAGCCATCTTTTCAGAGGCTCCTCTGTTATCATGCTGTTAACTGGGTTCAGATCACAGGTTGTACGGTGTGGCTGGTATGAGTCTTACCCGGGATTCAAAATCCTTCCTTATTGTGTACGCTCGTCCGGGCACAGTATCCTAACTGAGGCTTGGAGGAGGGTCATAGGGGGAGGAGCCAGTGCACACCAGGTAGTCCTAAAGCTTTTACTTTTGTGCCCAGTCTCCTGCGGAGCCGCTATTCCCCATGGTCCTTACGGAGTTCCCAGCATCCACTACGGACTACGAGAAATAGAATTATCGGTAAGTAAATTCTTATTATTTAATAAAAGATTAACGCTGCTCCTCACCTCTATGGGGTAATTAAAGTTTTTTTGCGTGCTGGAGTCTAGATGGCATCCGATGGAGCAATTCAAGTATTGCTCCCTCCGGGTGTGCACAGCCGCCAGTCCTGACATTATTATGTTGTTAGTCATTTTGATGGGCTGGTAACTAATTAACTATCAGTTTCAGGACCCCAGAAAACAGTATTTATAAGAATTCTCCAGTCTGCAGTCTATGGGGTATATTCAATTGAAGTTGAAAGCTGCAGTCTGTCGAAAAGACGGCAGTTTTCGACTTTTTTAGGTCGGAAGGGGTTCCGACCTATTCAATATAACCCCAAATTTTTCGACAAGTCGAGGAATTAGACTTGTCGAACAGCACGTGGATCGGCGGAATAGCTGCCGATCCACGTGCTTGTGTCGAAAACGGGCCCCCTTTTCAACCATCTCAATTCGACTTTACAAAAACTCAAAGTGAGATGGGGAGAGCAGTGCCGGAGACGGGGAGAGCCGAGGCGGGGAAGGGGAGAGCCGCGCTGGAGGATGTCACAGCCGCCGCTCACAGCAGCGTCCACCCGGCTCCAGCAAGCGAGACCTCGCTTGCTGGAGCAGGGTGGACGCTGCCGTGAGCGGCGGCTGTGATGCAGGGACTGAGAGAGGAGGGACGAGGAGAGGCAGAGAGACCGGAGAAGGGGGGGGGGGGGGGGGGGGGAGATGGGGGGAGAGCCGCGGGCATAAGGTCGGATCCATTCCAACAAATGAATGTCGGGATGGATCAGACTTCAATTGAATATACCCCTATATCTATTTGGGTTATCTTGGAAGAATCTATGAAAAAACATTCAACCAATATAGCGCACTTGAGAATTGTGTTTTATTCTATGTTTGAGATTTGTCAACAGATCTCTCCTGTAGTGCTGCTCCATTTCTGGCGCAACATAAGGATTTAATTAATATATATATATATATATATATATATATATATATATATATATATATATAGCTCAAAAAAATAAAGGTAACACTAAAATAACACATCCTAGATCTGAATGAATTAAATATTCTTATTAAATATTTTGTTCTTTACATAGTTGAATGTACTGACAACAAAATCACACAAAAATTATCAATGGAAATCAAATTTATTAACCCATGGAGGTCTGGATTTGGAGTCACACTCAAAATTAAAGTGGAAAAACACACTACAGGCTGATCCAACTTTGATGTAATGTCCTTAAAACAAGTCAAAATGAGGCTCAGTAGTGTGTGTGGCCTCCACGTGCCTGTAAGACCTCCCTACAACGCCTGGGCATGCTCCTGATGAGGTGGCGGATGGTCTCCTGAGGGATCTCCTCCCAGACCTGGACTAAAGCATCCGCAAACTCCTGGACAGTCTGTGGTGCAATGGTGGATGGAGAGAGACATGATGTCCCAGATGTGCTCAATTGGTGTCACAACTGAGGGCCTGAGCTGACGGGAGGCAGCCTCAGTTGTAGGGGCTGAGATGTAACGGAACCTGGGAGGTTGTATCAGACCCCTAGACATGTAAGTAACATGTAGAATAACTGCCCGAAGGCGTGACCACGACAACCAGGATAAAAGTCAATGATGTTTATTATGACATACTCCGTAACACAGCAGCAAATAAGAAAACATAAAACTCAGCAGGAAAATAATACAGTTCCTGGGTACTACAGGGTGGCAAGGGCCACAGGGCTCTGGTAGTATGAGATAGTTCTTATAATCTTCTAGTTGGAAAGTCCTTACCAGGCCCGACTGTAGCAATGGAGATAGCCCAGGATCGTACCAGCTGGTGTTCCAGGAAGAGCTGGGCTGCTGTGGATAAAACGGCTGCTGTGGATACTGGCTGGAACCAGACTGATGTTGGCACGGAGTGGATACTGGCTGGAACCAGTTAAATAATAAATGTAGCTTGAGAGCGATGAAATATGAAATGATATATGGAGCTTGAGAGCGGTGAAATAATAATACCGGTGATAAATGGTAATCTGTAGAAAAGGGTACCGGCACTTTAAGAAGAGCTGATCTCTGCTGGAAGCTGATTGCTGTAAGCAGGTGGATCTATGGCTGGAAGCAGATGAATCCAAGAGGATAGGAGAGTCAGGCTACACCGCAGGTGGAATGCTGGTGCGGGTCTCTTTAGTGGAGGTTTGGAGATAGGAACTGGAACCTGGAAAACAACCACAGGAGAGAGACAAACTGGAACTAGGTTTGACAACCAAAGCACTGACGCCTTCCTTGCTCAGGCACAGATTACTTATACCTGCAGCAAGGAAGGGATTGGCTAGGTAATTATGCAGATTAACATTGCAAACAGCAGATTGGTGGAAATGAACAGCTGACAGAATCCAAGATGGCTGCGCCCATGCAGACACTTGGAGGGAAGTTTGGTTTGTAATCCATGTGGGAATTAAAACAGTAATGGCGGCGCCGGCCACAGGAGACGCCAGACTGATAAGTGCACATTTAACCACGCGGGCACAGCGGAGGCCGCGGCTGACGTAATCACCACTCTGACATTCTGCATGTAGAAACTCAGGAACAGCGGCGGAGGCCGCGGGAGACGCCATTCCGGATGTAACAGGCGTTGCGGTGACCGCGTCTCAGAGTGACAGGAGAGGAGGCAGGAATGTGGACATCAGTATAACAGATGGGATCCGGTCCTGGAACGCCGAGCCAGCCTTAGGAGGCATCTGAAGGGTAAGTAATGGCGTCCAGATACCCGGATCGTGACAGCACCCCCCACCTTTAGGAGTGGCCCCAGGACACTTCTTTGGCTTTTGAGGAAACTTGGAATGGAATCTCCGGACCAAGGCAGGAGCATGGACATCAGAAGCATTGGTCCATGAGCGTTCCTCAGGGCCGTAACCCTTCCAGTCAATAAGATACTGTAGTTGACCGTAACGGTGACGTGAGTCCAGGATCTTGGCCACTTCATACTCAACGCCTCGTTGAGTTTGGACTTTCGGAGTTGGAGGAAGTGAGGAATGAAACCGATTCAGGATCAGCGGTTTCAACAGGGAAACATGGAATGTCCTGGGTATTTTTAAGAAGGGAGGTAACTGAAGTCTGTAAGCAACAGGATTGATGACTTGCTCAATTTTGAAAGGACCAATGTAGCGAGGTGCAAACTTCATACTGGGAACTCTTAACCTCAAATTCTTCGTGGATAACCATACCCGATCAACCACCTTGAGAGCAGGAACCGCTCTACGCTTCTTGTCCGCAAACTTCTTATACCTGAACGATGCCTTGAGCAGAGCTGCTCGTACACTCTTCCAGTTGTTTGCAAACTGATGCAAGGTGATATCCACTGCTGGAACAGAAGTTGCTGGGAGCGGTTGGAATTCAGGGACTTTAGGGTGGAATCCAAAGTTGGTGAAGAATGGTGTTGAAGAAGATGAGGAATGATACTGATTGTTATGACAGAACTCGGCCCAGGGAAGTAATTGAACCCAGTCATCTTGAGAGGAAGACGCATAGATGCGGAGGAAGGCCTCCAAGTCCTGATTCACCCTCTCAGTTTGACCATTGGTCTGAGGATGGTAAGCCGTGGAAAACTTTAGTTTGACTTGGAGGACTTGACATAAACTTCGCCAGAATTTGGCTGTGAATTGAACTCCTCGATCTGAGATAATTTCTTCAGGCAGACCGTGGAGTCGGAAGATCTCTTGTATGAACACTTGAGCCAACTTGGAAGCTGACGGAAGACCGGTGAGAGGAATGAAGTGTGCCATCTTGGTGAACCGGTCAACTACCACCCAGATGGTATTGAACTTGTTGCACATGGGTAAGTCTGAAATGAAATTCATCGACAGATGGGTCCATGGTCGACGGGGAACGGATAGTGGAACCAGTTGCCCCGCAGGCGACTGGCGGGATACTTTATGTTGGGCACACTTTGGGCAAGATGCAATAAACTCCATGACATCCTTTCTCAGAGTTGGCCACCAATAGGACCTAGAGATAAACTCCAGGGTTTTTTGGATACCTGTATGTCCGGCAAAACGGGAAGCATGGGCCCAATGCATGAGCTTCTTCCTCAGTACCGGCTTCACAAAACTTTTCCCTAGTGGGGGCGTAGAGTCCATCCCTACCGTGGAGAATGCCAACGGATTGATAATAGGATGCTTGTCTGAAGACTCTGACTCATTTTCTTGCTCCCATGAGCGGGAAAGGGCATCGGCCTTGCGATTCTGAGACACCGGACAGAACTGGAGTTTAAAGTCGAACCTGGAAAAGAAAAGTGCCCATCTGGCCTGACGAGGGTTGAGACATTGTGCGCCTTTCAGATATAAAAGGTTCTTGTGGTCTGTAAGTATGGTGATTGAATGAGAAGCTCCCTCCAACAGATATCTCCACTCCTCTAGAGCGAGCTTGATGGCTAGCAACTCCTGGTCGCCAATGGCATAGTTGCGCTCCGCTGGGGAGAACTTCCGGGAGAAGAAACTGCAAGGATGTAAATGGCCATCTTTAGCCCTCTGAGATAACACCGCTCCTACTCCAACGGAGGAGGCATCCACCTCTAAGATGAAAGGAGAGTCGATGTCGGGCTGTTTCAGAACTGGTGCAGAGATGAACCGTTGTTTTAAGAGATGAAAAGCTTGCGTAGCTTCTTCAGACCACTTGGACGGGTTAGCACCCTTCTTAGTTAAAGCAGTAATAGGCGCCACAATGGTGGAAAAGTCTCGTATAAACTTTCTGTAATAATTGGCGAACCCTAAGAACCTCTGGACCCCTTTGAGGGTTAAGGGTATAGGCCAATTCTGGATTGCTTGGAGTTTCTCAGGATCCATTTCTAGTCCGGAACCGGACACAATGTAACCTAGAAACGGAATGGACTTGACTTCAAAGACGCATTTCTCTAATTTGCAATAGAGATTATTGACACGGAGACGGGACAGAACCTCTTTTACCCAAAAACGATGTTCCTCTAAATTGTTGGCAAAAATGAGGATATCATCTAGATAGACCACGACATGACGGTATAAAATGTCTCTGAAGATCTCATTGACAAAATGCTGGAAGACAGCTGGAGCATTGCTCAATCCGAAGGGCATGACGAGGTACTCATAATGTCCGTCACGGGTGTTAAAGGCGGTCCTCCACTCGTCACCCTCACGGATCCGGATGAGATTGTATGCACCTCTCAAGTCCAGCTTTGTGAAGATGGTAGCTCCGCTAACTCTATCAAAGAGCTCAGTAATCAGGGGTAGTGGATAGCGGTTCTTGATGGTAATGTTGTTCAGACCTCTGTAGTCGATGCACGGACGCAGACCACCATCTTTTTTCTTTACGAAAAAGAAGCCTGCGCCGGCTGGAGAAGAGGAAGGTCGAATGAACCCTTTTGCTAGGTTCTCTTTAATGTATTCCTCCATAGAATGCGTCTCAGGCAGAGACAACGGGTAAGTTCGGCCTCGAGGTGGAACCTTCCCTGGAACGAGATCAATCGGGCAGTCCCATTCTCTATGAGGAGGAAGGATATCAGCAGAAGCCTTACTGAACACATCCGTGAAATCTTGATATGGAGGAGGTGGAACATCAGACGACCTGGGGGAGGAAGAACAGACAGGCAATACTTTAAACAAACATGTCTCAGCACAGGAGGGACCTCATGCCAAAATCTGCGTAGTCGTCCAATCAATAGATGGATTGTGAAGACGGAGCCATGGAAGGCCCAGGACCACAGGATGTGTGGCTCTTGGAATCACTAAAAAAGAAATAAATTCGGAATGAAGAACTCCCACTCTCAGACGAACTGGTAGAGTCCTTAGAGAAATAACTGCATCAAAAATCTTGCTGCCATCCACGGCAGTAAAGGAGATGGACGAAGGAAGTCTCTCGGTGGGTAGGGACCACCGTTTAACATAGGCTTCGGTAATAAAGTTCCCAGCTGCTCCGGAATCAAGGAGGGCAATGACGTTCCGATAACGTTGAGCAACTTGAAGCGAGACTGGGAGATTACAATCGTGAGGAGATGGAGAGGAGATCATTACTCCTAGCCGGCCCTCACCTTGGCGAGCTAGGATTTGGAATTTTCCCGGACGTTTGGGACAGGCATTGATGGTGTGAGACGGAGCTGCACAATAAAGACATAGAGACTCAGAGAGACGTCTTCGGCGCTCAGCAGGAGTTAGACGAGAACGGCCAAGTTGCATGGGCTCATCTTTAGATGGTGACAGTTGGCGAGGAGGAGGAGCAGAAGATTTTGGAGCAGATGATCTTCCACGCTCAGTTGCTCTTTCTCTGAAACGTAAATCAACTTTCGTGCAGAGTGAGATTAGCTCATCTAACTTGGAAGGTAAGTCTCTGGTAGCTAACTCATCTTTAATACGCTCAGATAAGCCATGCCAGAATGCAGCATACAGGGCCTCGTCGTTCCTTGCCAGTTCGGATGCCAGGATCTGGAACTGTATAAGATATTGTCCTACAGTACGTGATCCCTGGCGTAAACGGAGAATCTCAGATGAGGCTGAAATTACCCGGCCGGGCTCGTCGAAGATACGCCTGAATGTTGACACAAATGCAGTGTAGGAGGATAGCAGGGTGTCGGACCTCTCCCATAACGGTGATGCCCAATCAAGGGCTGAGCCACTGAGAAGAGAGATAATGTAGGCAAATTTTGTACGGTCACTGGGAAAATTGCCAGATTGTAGCTCAAACTGAATCTCACACTGATTGAGAAATCCCCTGCAGAATCTTGGAGATCCGTCAAATTTTGCTGGCGTTGGAAGATGAAGACGTGGAGCAGAAATGGGTAAGGTGAGTGGGGTCATAACTGGAGTCACTGTGGTTGACGCACCGGACGCGTCTGATCCACGGAGGGTTGTCTGAATCCCATCCAGCCGAGTAGAGAGATCCTGGAGACAGCGGATGATGTGGCCCTGTGCAGCCTCCTGATGTTCAAATCGGGCTGCCAGTTCTTGCATCGGCCTGGCCGCTTGATCCTGGTCTCCGGCTGGATTCATATGGTCAGTGCTTACTGTCACAACTGAGGGCCTGAGCTGATGGGAGGCAGCCTCAGTTGTAGGGGCTGAGATGTAACGGAACCTGGGAGGTTGTATCAGACCCCTAGACATGTAAGTAACATGTAGAATAACTGCCCGAAGGCGTGACCACGACAACCAGGATAAAAGTCAATGATGTTTATTATGACATACTCCGTAACACAACAGCAAATAAGAAAACATAAAACTCAGCAGGGAAATAATACAGTTCCTGGGTACTACAGGGTGGCAAGGGCCACAGGGCTCTGGTAGTATGAGATAGTTCTTATAATCTTCTAGTTGGAAAGTCCTTACCAGGCCCGACTGTAGCAATGGAGATAGCCCAGGATCGTACCAGCTGGTGTTCCAGGAAGAGCTGGGCTGCTGTGGATAAAACGGCTGCTGTGGATACTGGCTGGAACCAGACTGATGTTGGCACGGAGTGGATACTGGCTGGAACCAGTTAAATAATAAATGTAGCTTGAGAGCGATGAAATATGAAGTGATATATGGAGCTTGAGAGCGGTGAAATAATAATACCGGTGATAAATGGTAATCTGTAGAAAAGGGTACCGGCACTTTAAGAAGAGCTGATCTCTGCTGGAAGCTGATTGCTGTAAGCAGGTGGATCTATGGCTGGAAGCAGATGAATCCAAGAGGATAGGAGAGTCAGGCTACACCGCAGGTGGAATGCTGGTGCGGGTCTCTTTAGTGGAGGTTTGGAGATAGGAACTGGAACCTGGAAAACAACCACAGGAGAGAGACAAACGAACTAGGTTTGACAACCAAAGCACTGACGCCTTCCTTGCTCAGGCACAGATTACTTATACCTGCAGCAAGGAAGGGATTGGCTAGGTAATTATGCAGATTAACATTGCAAACAGCAGATTGGTGGAAATGAACAGCTGACAGAATCCAAGATGGCTGCGCCCATGCAGACACTTGGAGGGAAGTTTGGTTTGTAATCCATGTGGGAATTAAAACAGTAATGGCGGCGCCGGCCAC